>NW_026947507.1:51407500-52607500 GCF_034190915.1 Cavia porcellus
GATGGGGTGGCCTTATTAATATCAGCTGGGTAGTGTGCCCCATTTTAATGATTTCCAGTAAACCCAGGCAGGCTTGAGAGCTCTGTGAACCTTTGGGCACTGCCAGTCACAAAGCTTGTCTAGTTTCGGGTTTCTTAGGGTGACTGTCAACGTCTCTGTCACTAATACTTGAAAACAAGGTTCAATGCTTGTCATGCAGTAATTCTTCCAGGGTTGGCTCTCAGTTCAAGTTACCTGGGTGCCTTTAATCCCTGCTAAATTTTCTGCTAGATTTAATGACTGTAAGAAGAGGAACAGATTCTTTATGAAGATGTGGGGCTTTGGATACAGGAAGTATGTTTTAGTAGTACTTTTGAGATTGAGATACTCAATTTTAAATACTGTTCTCCATCTGTATCTCTTTTATTGAAATTTGGTGTCTGTATTCTCCAAGTTTGTAAAAACTAATGGAAATGTTATATTTTAACACTAAAGAATCTCAAAATTTGTTGAAAAAAATCTATGTTTGGCATATTTTAAAATAGATTGGACAATTTATTTTCCAGTGTCCTAGCATACAGGTAAAGGAAAAGTATAAGATAAGCTTTAAAAAGAAGTTACATTTATATTATTATATTATTAGTAATAATATAATACTGCGAGTACAAATAGTTCCAAAGATTCTTTTCAAAATACCATCGAAACTGTAGGATTTGCTTTGAAAAATCTATGCCTACTCAATATTGACACTTTTCACCTTAACTCCCAACAGACAGATTATATATATGTGTATTTTAAAAAAAAATCTTCTTAGGAGCACTTTACGGGAAGTTATTGTAATCAGTGAAAAACGCTGGCAAATTTTGCACTTCTAAAAGAAATATATCCTTCCTTTAAAAACCCATTTTAAAATCTGGTCATGACAATCCTTGAAGTACAAAAGATCTCCCCGCTCATGTCTCACCACGTCTCTGAGGTTATAGTTGTGTGACTCTCATGCTGCTGACACCCTGGCGGCTGAGCCACTCTCCTGCTGCCATTCTGAGCTGGTGAGATAGCTGGGCACAACGCAGCTCTGCAAGATGACTCCCCAGCTGGATAGCTAATCGAGACAGTGGCTCCAACAGTGATTAAGTTAGAGAGTCTTTAAGCCGTTGTTCTCCTAAGAACTTTTATGTTGTTGAGAATCTGACTCTTCACTCTTTTGACTTTTCTTTAACGGGTGATACAAAAAAGTAGTCTTTGTGCATTTCATGCACTCAAAATGTGCTGGACATCCGAAGGTGAGACAAGGGCCAGGACCACTGTGTGTCCAGTCGATGCTGAGCCTTCCATGTTTCATACAGAGATAAAGGCAGATTCTGCCAAGTCTTCAGCAATGTTTTTGAAACCTCTTCCAAATCTTTGTTGTTGCTGTGCGTAAATATAGTGATTTGTATATATCAGATAGCTTTTCCAGGAAGAGATGGTTCCCTAGTCATGCATGGCTCTCAACAACTGATGAAGGATCCACAGATGAAGTGGCTCCTAAATATGGAACATTAAATTTAGTGAAGTGATGGAAGTTGCTGGTTTGAGAAGAGTATGTCCAAGCTCATGTTTTTGCTGTATTTTATATGCCTACAGTAAAATTGCTTCATTTCATGGAATCCTGAATCAATATATATAGGCTTGAAGTTCATTACTGAAAACTATGCCTGCCAATGGTTAGAGATAGGGAAGGTGAACCCAGGTTTCAAATAGTGTAACTGATCATTTTGAAATTTTCAGACTGGGATCTTTTTTATGCATGACTAGAGGGTCTTTTTAAACAAACGAATGATGTGATGGGAAGCACTTTATAACAGGAGCTGAAACAAAGCTTTTGCCATTTTTCTGGTGGTTTGCTCGGGCTTGAATTGCTGCCCTTTTTCAAGCCCGCTGGGCTATTTGCAGGAAAAGTTCTAATCTCCTTGATGTTTGGGAGTGTAATTTCATTTGAAACCAGATCATCTGTCGGTCCACTTAACAGGACCCACAAAATCTACAGTGTGCTACAGCCTGTCCTGTTTAGAAACGAGCTGCTCCCTTCTCTCAGGGGACCTTGCTTACAGCATGGGGCAGAGGGTGCTAATGTGCAGATCCAGGTGCGGAATGGTGACAGCCCCCAGAATCCAGCCTAGTGACTATCTTACTGCTTAGATTCGAAATAAAGTTCTAGCAGTCCCAACATCCACAGCGTAACATATTCTCACTCATTAGTGCATTTGAGGGGTATTTGCTGAGAGGAGAGAGACTATGGTTTATTTTTCTGACTTTGGTTCTGATTTCCAGACTCCGTGATGGGATGGGTTAATATAGAACCTTTCTATCTTTCCAATCAGCTCTGATTTCAGTAGACAAAAATATGCAATCATAAGGTAAATCTTCTAAATTGAATTGCCATATCCAAAAATTTGAAAAAATTATAGTATTGGGAGACAATGTTTCTATGAATGCTGGATTTTTTAAAAAGACTTCTGCAATAACCTGAATGTTCCTAGAGAGTCAGGAGCACATCATAGAGCTAGAGATGTTGCTTAACTTCCATTTATTCTCATGAGCAATGAATGGAAGAAAACCTTGAACTCAAAGAAAGATTCCATTTTAGATAAAATATGACTTTTACTGAACAACAGAAAACTTTGTTATCTTTCCGGCATTTTCAAAATGGAAAAGGTGTGCATACCCAGTATCCAAATCTTTCGAAAATGAAGTTCAGTGACCAGCTGGCCTGTTCAGTGAGTTCAAAGAATAAGCATGTCTGCAGGGGCATGCTCCTTGGATACTCTGATGGGCACTCAGAGAGGGCAGGGCTGGCACCATATCCTGAGGACTAGAAGAAAACAGCCAGGTCTCTTTTGGAACTATTTTTCACTAAAATGCTTTTGTACGGTATGTTTTGTGGACTCTTACCTCAGTAGAATGTTGATGTCCATGGAAATCAGAAATTATCTCAGCCAAAAATAGTATATAAACTTAGGGTCAAAGCTACCACGTAAGTAAACTGTGCTGGACCCATCATTTATGTGAACTATCCCTTTCTTGGAAAGTTTCTAATATTTCCTGTAAGGAGTCATAATTCCAAATGTCAAGTCATGTGGTGCTGGCAAAAATTCACATTAAATCTGTTTCATTTTTTCCCCCTCCATTTGTTTTTTGTTTGGATTCTCTTTTGATGACACTTATTGCTTCATAAAGTTTATGTTCTTCATTCCCTCATAATTGCTTTGTTCTCCTTGCTTTTTGTTCCTCCGAAGGGCAAAGGCAGTGTAGAGAGGGACACAGAGTGATCGGGGTGGACCTGGGCTGGGTTTCACTTTGTCCCAAGTCACGTGGAATGAATCACTCCATTCCCTTAGTTTCCCTACTATAAAAGATGATTCTACAGTTTTGCCTACCTGGGACCAGTCCTCGCAAACAGTGGGGACTTAATTAATGAATGAGCATTTACTTTTTGCCCATTGAAATCTGCTCTGGGAAGCAGTTAGGGCTCCACAGGATGCCAGGCACCAAGCTCTTTTGGTCTTGTCTCAGCATCACCAGTGTTGTCCCTGTTTACCTGGCACAAATGACTCACTACAACTGTGGACTCCAAAAACTGGAGAAGAGAACACAGCATGGCACTGCACCTCTTCCTGCCTGTCCGTCCACTGCCTGAGCTGCTTATCTGGCCACACAAGGACAGTGGGTGCTTGTTTACCCTGGAAGGAGGATGGGTAGCTACGGACTTCAGCATTACCTGATGCATGCGGACCCCACTTCACATGAGCTGGAGGAACACTGTACCATCCGCGCTACACTTCCAGGGCTCCAGAGAGGCTTTAACTTTAGTGTCTTTTCAAATGAAAAGGAAATAGGAATATGGTAATAATGGATATAGAATAATGAATTTGTCCTGGATTCTATATTCTTAATTCTAATGCAGTCATAAAATATCACTTCTATTTTCAAAATATCAATATCTATTTTCTTATAGAGGAAAAAGCCCACAAAAGAAAAAGGGTCAAGGGACCAGAGAAGTCACATTGCAATCCAAGGCACAGGGACCATCATCACACTCTTCAGTCTTATGAAGGTAGAGATATTGTAAGTAAAAATAGACAACTGTGATTCCCGCATTACCATGTCATGTTTAGCCTTATGTGGTCACTTTTGCATTGGCTCACTCTTAAAGATGCCATTTTTTCTGAGTTACACAGAAGCATTTTGTATTCTAGATATTGTCCAGTCTCCATCTCTGCCAGGGCGAAAATGAGAATAATTTTTGGACAGAGGAAAGGGATTCGGGGCCATGCCTCTCTCACATACTGATGTGTCCTGCTAGACACGTTCCCTGGGGTGAAGGCATTGACTCTGGAAAGACCCAGTAGAAAGCCCAACATACAATATGAAAATATTTCAGAACAGTATGAATTATCACATCTGGTGTCTACCTAGAAAGTTAAGCATCAGAATGTATCAAAAATGGATCCCAACAGATTGGATTTAATTTACTATTTTTATATTTAAATTTATAAAATGTAAAGAGAATTTTATGATCAGAAGATGACAATAAATATAATATTAAAATTTAATCTGATCTATTGGTAGTTACAACTCATCAGGGGAGAGATATTTTTATTTCATTGAATATTTAAAAATTTCATTTCAGAGAATGGCTATCTCTTGACTAAGAAGAGGCTCGAAGCCAGGGTCATGGGTCACATGTGGGTCTTTCTCGGAGAAAATTGGAATGATACTAGATTTGTAATGTTACTCTAGTACCTTTGTTTTATTATTTTTTAAAAATATGTTAATTGTTCTACTAGATATCACTGTGATACATTTATGTTGACAATCTTTATTTAAGTATCAATATTTAACATTTTGAAAATGAATGTAAATGTACATATGTATATACATTGCTATTGTTTTGGTTCCATTTACAATGATAACCTCTTTTTATTCATGCTTTTTTTGAAGATCATGATTACAGTTTTATTAACTTAAATGACTTAAAAGCCTTGCCTTTACACTGGTGTAGATTCTGGCTACACTGATGGGTAAACATAAAACATCTTGCAAAAGCAAAAATTTTACTCCATGTTGTATTTGTATTAAAACAAACAAAAATATTATGGAGTAGAATGAAAAATTCACATGAAATAAAAAAGTGAATCAAAAATTCTAAGCACATGGATGACACCTCAGGTTTGTCCACAGAATTCTTACTTTTGTTTGACTTTAAAGTTACTTCAGTAGAAAGGGTTGTGAAGCACCACTTGAATATTTGAGGGTCTACCTGATTTACCTCCAGAGTATGGGCCCTCCATGTGCCACCCCATTCGAAGCAGGAAACACAGCATAACCCACTAGCAATGGCCCTGCCAGAGTCATAGCTGGTGAGGAGGAGATTTTTGTCCCACTACCATGTCTAGGGAAGACCAGCAAACCAGGGTCTCCATGAAGCCATGTGTGTTAGAGTTTGAGGTTGTGTCAGGACTTGGTTAAGGACTTGCCTTATCTTAACATGTTCTAAGCTCCTTAAAAATGGAAGATGTGGGCTGGGGATTTAGCTCAGTAGTATAAGTGCTACATGGCAAGTGTGAGGTCATGAGTTCAGTCCCAGGAGTCCCCCAAAATTGCAGATGTCAAAGCACCTGAATATCACTCCATTTTTAAGGCTCGTTTTGGAGACTGGAAATATTTTTAAATCAAAATTAGAAGTCCATGCTTCCCAAGTTAACAAATTCATTTATATTATTATATTATATTTTTCTTCTTGGTCTAATTGGCAGCCAAGTCGTATGTGGGATATTTACTGGCTCTAACTATTCCCTCCTAAACAGACAAGGATGGCTTTTTACTTTTGCCTATTTGGAATCACTGCATGAATTTGCTTGTTTGAAAACATGTCTCCCATTTAGTCTCTTTCCCCACCGTGTCAGCTCTGAAGATGGAGTTTGGGGGTAATCTGTGCAGGTGCCTTAGCACCGGTTCTAGCATGCTGTGCAGTAGTTCACTGCTTTGAGATGCCTTAAGTAGACCTTGTGACCTGAGTTAGGATTCCTCTGCGTGGGCTTACCCAGTTATCCTCAGGATGACAGCTTTCCCTTATATGGAAGGACGAGTTTGGGAAATGTGTGCATTGTGCACAAATGGTGGACCTGGTCCAGGACAGGGCACACAGGATGGAAGCCCCAGGGGAAGAAGTCACGGGCCCTACTTCCTTGGGTTTCCTTTTTAGGTTTATTATTAATGGTCCCAAGTGATGAGAACTCTCCTTTTCCCCAGGGGTATGATCTCACGCTCTGTAATCCAATAAAGGATCTTCTCCGATTATGGGTTAACAATCAAGTATTTAACTTGTGCCAAGCCCCTTCGAGTTAAGATGTTATCTTGCCATATATTACTGATGTCAACTCTTCCTAACCATTTCTTAGATTACGACAATGGGTGTCCAGAGAAGGAACCTCTCTACAAAGGTGGGTGGAAATGGTGTATAGCTTTTTTGTTTTTGTGTAATTCAACTTTCTATCTGTTCTGAGCATTCCTTCTGTTGTAGTCTGGTAGAATATTTTGATATTTCCCTGTGTAATAAATATGCCTAAGCTACTGGAGAGGATAATGTGTCTGTATTTTTGTTGATTTGGCAAGTGACTAGAGGGTGGTGTAATTTATAGAGAAAAGAGAGTTGTTTTGCTCACAGTTCCAGCCCTGATCTCACAATGCAGCTGTCCGTCCCTGATGAGGGCTTTCTGGTCGCTTATGAACAGCACCACTTTGGGGGACCCCTTGGGAGGACAGAAAGAAGAAAGCCAAGAAAGCCCAAACCACTGTGTAACAACCCGTGGAGCTGGTGCTGACCCAGTCCTTCAAGGGCTAATCCCATCTTGAGAGAATTCACATTGTCTCTGATCTCGATGCTTTATGACCTCAGCTCTGAACATCTCTTGAAGATTCCCGACCTTGGCACTGTTACTCCAGGGAATGAGGCTCCAGCATGAGTTTTGCTGAGGACAAAGGGAATTCAAGCCAGACAGTAAGAAGGTCCTGGAGAGGTAATTCCTGCGGTCTCTGTGTCGAAATTCCGTGGAGATATCAGGTGGGGTCTTCACTGTCCTGACTGGTCTAGGTTGTCACTGTATGGTTTGTAGCCAAGATGTCTTCAGCCCCAGCCTGACTCCTTTGGCCATGAGAGCTCTGGCCCGTTCCCATGCTCTTCCTGGGAGGAGGGCATCCTACAGCTTCTTCTGGTCACACAGGGATACCAACACCTTTGTGAAGCTGTCCTGGGTCCCGCTCTTTTTAAAAAAATTTTCTTCTAGTAACACTAAGAAAAATGGAATTAATTTTCACAGTATTATTATTTAGCACTGTATTTAAAGTACTATGATTTAAGCATTTAATACAAGATATTTAAGATGTTTCATATTGTTATATTAAATCTTTTAAACTCAGTGTGTAGTTTTTGCATTTTTTGTTAGTACATGTTTGGAGCACATAATGAATCAGATGTAGAATTTAAATATTATGAGAAGCCCAATATATAAATAAAGAGCAAACTGAAAGATAAATAATAGGGAAAAGGGAAATCTTTTTCATGGGAACAGGAGTCAGGAGATGGAGGTGAGAGGAAAGGAAGGGAAAGGGATTAAACAACAATTAGGCCAGGAGTGGTAGTACCTGCCTGGAATCTCAGCTCTCAAGAGGCTGGAAGGCTGAGGCAGGAGGATTGTTGTGAGTTTGAGACCAGCCTGGGCTATAGGGTGAGTTCAAGGCCAGCCTGAACTGCATAGGGAGACCCTGTCTCAGAAAGACAAAAAGAAAAAAAAAAAAAGAAGAAGAAGAAAAACATGGAACCAGAGCTTTTGCAAATGGGCAGGGGAATGTAAGTTGAAAGGAGCAGAAAAGATAGGATGGGGGACCAGAATCCCCAAATGAAGATATGCAAAGTATGCGCACAGACTCTGCTGTAAATACTTTTGGTCTCTTGAACCTGCAGGTGTCATGGAACTTTTGTCTTTCTAGAAATTTGCCCTCCTTCGGGAGAGAGTGAAACCTCTGGAGGAGGCAGAGTGGCTTTTGATTCCTGGAGACTTCCTGGGAACCAGGCGCCTTTGTTTTGATGTTCCATAAAAATCCCTCGGGTCCTTCTAGATCATTCTGCTCCCAGGCTTTGCTCGGTGAAGCAGGGCCCAGGGCCCCTGTCTGGGACCCAGGGGTGTGTTTGCTCTCATAAGTGATCCCTCCCACCTTTCTCCATTCCTCTTGCTGGAAAACCATTTTCTAGTCAGGGCTAAGGTCAGGTTATCTTCAATTAAAGAAATCTTTTGACCAAAACCCAAAAAGTTTCCCCTAAATCAACCAAGCTAAGGGTGGCTTTCTAGCCATCTTATCTTTCTTCTTCCTCCTATGCTATTCCTTCCTACTTCATTTCTAAACAAACAAACACTTATCTCTTTCCATGTGTGGAAGAAAGAGCATAGTCAAACTAAACTCACATCATAAATATTACGAGTCCTTCCAGGACCTTGTCGTGGTACAGGAAGTGTGTATTTGTAAACCCGTGAGAAAGTTATTGGCAGTCTAGCAAGTTAATTCCAATTTACTGCTTCCAGTGCAGCATGTGGTGAGAATAAAGATGCTGAGGAGTATTTGTAGTTGTGGGGAGCCAAGGGGGTTCTAAGACCATCTAGTGTGGAACAAAGTCCCCGAGCTAGGGTTAAACCTGGGTTTTATTAATTTGTGAAGAGGGGAGCGGCTCAAGGATGAGTGTCAGAAGTTGTGGTGGGAAGTGCATGAGCACTGTGAACGGGGCTAGATGAGAGGCCTGAGATCACCTCTGCAATATGTGGAGAGGATATGCAGGAAGATTAATCTGCACAGCACAATTGGAGGCAGTATCTGATGTGTTGGGGACACTGCTTCAGCTCTGATGTGTAATTTACTATGCCCTGGGAAGTCGTGGCCTCTTACCTCGAGGCTCGATTCCAGCCAACAGCATGGAGCCTGACTCTCCCTTCACTTGGCTCACACACGCTCTTTGGGCTCAGGGGCTGGGTAACCCTGACCTGCTGCCATGCTTCAAAGATACACATCCTCATCTCAGCGCCTCGGATAGACCGATCTGCACTGTGTAAAGCCAAACTGAGGGGATCAGGCAAAGCCTCAGCCAGCTCTGAACATGCCAATATATGGAACAGGTTTAACTCAAGATGGAAATCATTGCTGTGCTTTCAAGGCGCGTCATCCAGCTGGTCCTCCACAAAAAGCAGTTATTTGCTACAGTGTGGATTGCTGGAAGGAGTTGCCTATTCTATGCATTTCTCTAACCTAAGTTATATATGTTTTTTTTCTGAGAGTTATCACACACACACAGGTAAGTACCCCCCCCCACTCTTTTTCCCCCAGGAAGGCCGTGCAGTCCTGAGAAAGGATTCGCACTCTGATATGTGCACAGCCGCTGCTGCTCATGTGGGTGCTCTTGCCTCCATCTGGTAACTGAATTAGTTTTCAACTATCAGTCAAATCAAAACTGATCTGTACTGTGACATCTATTTGCTGTCCTTGTCTCACTGTTACACGTGTGAATTCTGATGTCAGAGTCTCTGGGTTCACACTCTCCTTCTTGCATTTGTGAACTTGGCAAATGACTTGGGAAAGGCATTTCACTTTTCTAAGTCTGAATTCTTTATGGATAAAATGGAGGTTGTAATAAGACTACTCACAAAGTCACTGCCAAACTAATGAAATCTTCTATGTAATAAACTTGAGAGTCTAGCCCTGAATATATTGTAGCTTTCTTTTCATTGTTAACATTGTTCCAGTGAAATGTTTTCCATTGAAAAATGCAGAGAAAAGTTGACATGTGACTCCAAATCTATGACAAGCCCATTTGTCTACATTTTTTCAATTTAAGAGAAGCTTCATGGTTTCCCTGGAAGAATATCTTACCATTAGCTGGCTACAGGAGTGATTAGAACAGGAGGAAGAGTTAACTTTGTCAAAAGTATACACTCTACTGGGGCTCAGTGTTCAAAGAACCGTTGGTTTAGTCATTGTTCCATGCCTGCACAGAGCGTGTGGTGGCAGGAAAACCTTAGCAAATCTGAGGTCCTTTTCTTCATCCTGGACGAATTACATAGAATCTATGTCTAGCATCAGAAGTTAATGGAGTTGAAATGCTCAGAATAGAAAAGCCATTGTTACAAGCTTTCTTTCTATGAGAAATCAGGCTTAAAAGGGGTAATTTAAAGCCCAAACTGAGGGCACACTGGCTGAGATACACACATCCACTTAAGGACAGATGGATTGAATCTGCACTTGCATTGGTAGCCAATTAGGTAAGTGAAAACTTCTGCTTTGAGGGTTTCAGCTTCAAAAACTTGATAGAACAGAAGTTTGATTATAGTAACTGAAATAAGAAATAGAATTACTGTGCTGTATTATAATTGAAAGCTGGAAACTGTTGTGGCTCTTTGTTCCTTTTAAATATTTTAGGCTCCAAATTTTGAGGGGAGACTGCTGGTAAGTCTGACTGCATTATGCTGCTAGAAAATAATTATGGAAAAATTAGGGTAAGGAGGAGCCCCAGGGTGAACTCAGATGAATCTGCAAAAATAATTGTTAACAAATCTGGTATAGAAAGATTATCTTAGAGCTAATTGTAGGTCCCCTCAGCCTTATTAGTTGAATAATTAACTCAAATATTATTGAGGATCTAGCATTTCCCTGACATGGGGTAGAAATAAAATGTAATCAATGAAAATGGTGAGTAGTCAAAAACTGAATCTTAGAAAATGAGGTATTATGTCCCCGAGTTTAAAGTGACAGCCAAGCTCATGGAAGGGGAAAATCATCCACAGAAGATGAGAAGAGGAAGAGATGAAAAGGATGAAGCATCATATTTAAAGAAAAAGTAAAAAGATGAATAAGGTAAATATGAGAGAAATAGTGGAGAGCAGGAAGAAAGGGTTTTGAGTTGAAGGGGTGATGGGCTGAACATGCTTACTTCTATTTTCCATTCACAGATCCTACTGAAAGAAATGTAAAGTTACCAAGAGAAATAGATCAGTAGTGTTTCTCAAATCAGACAGAGACACGGTGCAAACCACAAAGCTTGATCGTTTTCCGAAGGTGGAAATGTGTTCTAAGTCAAGAAGAGCAGGAGCAGGTACCGGGCTGGCGCGCACACAGGGTACTGTGGTGGAGGCAGGAGCCATGCTACTGTTGCCAGGGCCTCTGAGATTCTGCCAGCCTCATGCGGTGGGGTCCAGGTGCCATGGTGCAGCTGTCAGGCAACATGTTCTCCAAACATCTGCGCAAGTTAGTGCCCTGCTGGCACCACTCAACCAGAGAAGAGACCTCGCTTGCTTCCTGACTTCTCATGCAGTTTAAAGAAAGATTACCTGAGTGCTCATAATATACAATCCTTTGCTATCGTATTAGAGGCTTGGTGTGACACAAGAATGCATACTGAAAGAGGGAGCCAAGACTGACGAAATATCGAGTAAATTATCCCTGTTTGTCTTCACATAGACATATTAATCCTTCTCCATTTCTGTCTTTCTCTCCTCCCAAGCATATTGCCAACATGACCCAATGAATCAACCCTGAATGAAACAGATAATTCAGAATGCAGACAATAGTTTTATATTTTTCTTCATTGCCATCTGTAAAGAGATTTGGGAAACTGTGTTAGCATGAGAACAGTCTGCTGTGACACAAATCAGTTGAAAATAACAAAGATGTTAGAAGTTTGAAGATACACTGTCTGAAGAAAGAAAAGTTTAAAAGAAATACTAGAAGAAAACCCCAAAGAAAGCTCATCAACTAACATAAGACTAGGGGGTTAGAGTGAAAAATCTTAGATGTCCCATTTATTGGAGCTCAGAATTTTCATGTTGGGTTTTGGAGAGAAAAGAGATCAAAATGTCATTCAGGAATTACCAGAGAAACAATGGAAAAAACTTACCTTTTTTTAGACCCAAACACATCCATCTTCAGTTTGAAAGAGAGAGCAGCATGAGGAGCAGATGAATGAAGACAAAGAAGCATCACCTCCATTGAGAAAGGGGGAAGGCGAAGACAAGATTCCAAAGCCTTCATTTGTGGCCTCTAATAAATGGAAATTCAGCTTCCTACAGGGACATGGTATGCTTAAAGACTGAGGTGTGAGAAAATATGAACTGGAACTTGGAATTACATGTTCAGCCAAATTACAAATCAAGAATTCAGAATAAAGTAAAGGTATTTTTACATATACAAGGCAGAAAATCTACCACTTATAGATGTTTCAAAGACTTAAGTAATTTATCTAGTAAAACAAAACAGGAGTTAAAACATCAGGCAGAAGTGAGACCCACAAAATAGAGTATTTAATCTATTTTGTGTTTTGCTTATGTAGCAGAATGTCTGTTTTTGTAGCAAAAACACATGAAATATTGAGAAATCGTAGAATCAGTCAGTAGCTTATTCTCAAATGATACAGAAAAAAAATAGATCTCAAACTTTTATGTAACTTCATGTCTATTTTCAAATTAAGACAATTAAAAATAAAATGAAGTAAACTGGTAAATGATAGAGAAAACATCCACTTTCCAGTGAGGTTTACCCATTCCACAGTACGTCCTATCTAAAGTTCTCACCCCATCTTCTATTCCCCATTCTCTAGCTCACTCTTCTAGCATCAACCAACAATTGAGTTATTATGTATTTAATTGTTTATGTATTTCTTGTCTTTCACCTCTGCCCCACCAACCAGTTTAAATCTTTTATGAGGAGCTCATTCAGTGCTATAACTCCTGAGCAGTAAACTGCCGAGAACCTGGAGTTCTTGATAAATACTCCTGAATAAATCAACCTTATTATCACACACATTAATAATAAGTAAAGTGGTACTCTTCACAAAATAATAAAATTGCAATTACTTACCCATTATCTGAGATTACCAATTTTCTTTCTTTCTCTGTCTCTTTTAGGTTTTTTGAAACAAGGTCTCACTCTAATTGAGGTTGACCTCACACTCACAGCTATGATCCTGTCTCAACCTCCCACGGGGTGGGGTTACAGGCATGTGCCACCACAGCTGGCCTAGTTTTCACAGCAATTTCTACGTGGATCCAGCACTCAAACAGCATGTGTAGGGTTACAGGCTGGGATGACCTTGCAAATAAGATGTCTTCTCTAGTCTCTCCAAGGGATGAAAATTTCAATGCCAGGATGCAAATGTTAAGAGAACTAGAGAAGGAGTTTGATGCATCATCCTCTTTGCAGAATGACATATAAGTAAATTAAAATAAATATCAGTGTATTTTAACAAGAATATTAATTATAATATGACAATAATGTAGTTGATCAAGAATGTAAATTAGAGCAAAGAATTCCTTATAAATGTAAATTAGAGCAATAGGGCTCCAGTGAGTATTTGTTTTTAGGAAAAAACTAATTTCCTGTAGCAAACCATACGATGAGGAATCTACATGGCCTTAAGGATACAGTGAAAGCATCATAAAGTTAAGCAAACGTATACAAACATGTGTTATTCCTTCTCCCTCCCGGTTAACCTGTGCTCCAGGGCAATCCCATCTGGGTCCTTTGAGACTTCTTGATTCTTCAAAGAACCACCTTTAAGTAATTGAAAAATTGTAAACACCAAGTTTTATTTCTGAGATAATCTACAAAGTCAAGTTACTTTTACTTACAAGACAGACAGATAGAGAAGCCTTGGTTTTATTTGAAGACACAGATTAGAAATTCAAATAATAATAAAAAAATAGCTCATAAAACTGAACCTCAGCATTTGGGGTCCTGAAATGTGTGAGAATATGGATGCACTGTAATACAGAAGAATTCCTCATTCTTTACAGTACAAAGTAGTTAGACTCACCTTAAACTGATGAATATTGTAAATGATGGATCTAAACATTATGATTATAAGCACCAAAAGAAACATAAATCTTCATAAGTGGTTATCAAAAATGAGACTTGAGAGTGAAGGGAGGTTTAATTTTCAACTGAAGTCTTCCCTTTCAGTTTGAATTTGAAAATTTAAATTAGGTACTGGATATCTCCAGAAAAATACCTGGTACCATGAATATCATCTAGGAGGTAGGGAGGGTAAGAGAGGACTTCGTCAGATTCTTTGTTAAATGGCTTTTAACATTAGTTTGTTATCAAATAAAATGAAAAAATCTAAAATATATATGTGCACATGTATTGTGAAGGGGATATTTTGTGTATGCTGCTGTATAATAAGGAGATGAACAGGTAACAAAGTTAAATGCTGCCATGAGGCTAAATCAGATAAGAGCAAAACGTTCATTGGATTTGCAGTCAGGAGGGAATCCGATGAATGCGATTTAAATAAAACAGTGAGGCAGAAGTGAAACTGCAGAGGGCCTCTTCCTCCGTGAGGAGTAAACAGTAAGAAGGGCGGCAGATAAACATGTAAACTATTTTCAAAACATTTTGATAAGTGAGAACAGAGACAGTATGAAAGCTAAAGAGCTAACATACATTGATTGATTGATGGATTGACTTTTATTAGAACATGTTCTCAGCGCATAACGATTGCATCCACTGTAGGGAACTGGTACATGTACAGAATACATTTGGCTTTTCCCCCACCTTTCCTTCACCCCTGTTTTATTTGTCCAGCATCAGATTCATTTATTCATATTATAAGAACTTACATGATTAATTATCATATATACAGATAATAAGAACATATGAAACATGTTAGACAATCGTATAAGTCAAGAGCTGATGCTTAAAGAACATGGTTACCTGCTATAAAAGAATGTATTGAATTGCTTCAGCCTTAAATGGAGGAACCATGATAGGCAAAGAACATTAACTATTGCATACAGATGTTTCCAACAAAAATAATCTACATCTTTGTTCTTATCTTTTTCATTTTGCATGTGCAATATACTCTCCTGGAGGTTTGTTTTAAAATTTTAAGGCTCTTGTTATTTTCCTCCTTTTGACTTACTCTTTCAGTAATATCTTTTGTAGATAATCCTACAAAGGCTTTTAAAGCTTTTAAGAAATTACTGCATATGTTTGAAGTATCTTTTACTATATCTGGCTAACCATATGCCAAAAATGCAGTGAACCATTGAGTGTAATTTTTTTATTTTATAAGATTATGGTACATTAAAGTCTTCTCTTTCTCGAGTATGACAAATATGCTAATTTGATAAATTGCCTATCTTTGCCATTTAGAAATGACTCCTTAATAAGACACAATTGTGCCAGGTAATGGTGTCACTCCTTAGGTTATGTAAAGGGCCTTTGTCATTTTACATTGACTTACTAGGCCAAATACTATTTGTTTTTAAAACTGTACTTGAGAAATAAAATACTGTATTGGTGTGTGGCAAACTACACAAAACTAAGTAGAATAAAAACCTTCTTAATGTGCACATAGATTCTAAAAGCATTGGTTGCAGCAGCTACCTGTGGCCTCTCCATGAGCATGGGCTTCCTCACAACATGGCAGCTGGATTCCAAAAGGAATCCAGACACGCTTTTAGTGACCTTGTCCTGGGAAGTTGCAAAGCATCATTTCTGCCATATTGCATTTGGTTGATGAATCACAAACACTCTCACAGATTCAAGGATACAGAAATAGACCTCACCTTTCACTTTTAACTGTCTTAACTTCTTATTTTATTAGCACATTTTAGATATACATAATGATCACAGTCATCATAGGGAGTTTGTACCTGTACATGATATATCTTGTTTCTTTTTTCCATTCACATTCCCCTCCCCTCCTTGTAACCACTCTCCCCTTCTTTATTTAAAAAAAGCTTTGCTTCCATTTTTACCTGTATTCCTGTTTGTTTTTTTTTCCTTTTCTCCTTTCTAGATCCCTCCTTTTGAAGGGAGGAGTGTCATCCATGTTGTAAAAAGAGCCTGAGAATGGATAATGTGTTAATGTAAGTTTCTGCATTTGTGGAAAATACAACCAGAGCTCTAAATCACTAAGACAAGAATACTTTCAAGCACAACAAACCTGGAAGAATGTAACATACTTCCAACCTATCCATAGTATTTTATGTATTTATTATATAACAATTATTATAAAGTTGGCACATCACATTTTAATTTTAAGGGAAGAATAACAAATATGTATTGACAAATAATTGAAGGTAATTTAATAAAAATAAAAAATTTATTGGTATAATCAGTACTAAGCATTTAATTTAAAACATAAGAACAAATATTAAAGACTTGCCATAAAAATATAGAATCTTCACACATTTTCCAAATGCTCAGAATAATAAAACTTATCTAATGTCCACTTAAAACATTATACAAAATTGTAGCAAATTTGATTGTTTGTTTTATATTTATTGAGACTCTAGTTAATCGAAAGAGAGGACAAAGTGATCATATCGATGATTATTTCCATGAAAGTTGAAATTGAAATCACAATTACTTGTACATAGAGGGCCCATGGTTTCCAATATGAACATATAGAAAGTGGCACAATTAGCACCTTGAAAACACAGTTGAATGAATCCAGTGACAGGATCTCTATCCCCTTGAGCTTTTGTCTCAGTTCTTGGCTAGGAATGAAATGAGTGGTGTGAGACAGAGGAGAGAGTAAGAACCGCGGGCTGGGGAAGAAGCCAGCGGCACCATGACTGTGAATTTTCCTGGAAACTCCTCTTCTGCTTAGACTGTAACTTGGAGATGGATTTACTCCATCAAGAAAGTTTTAATCAGCTGTGCTAGTGCCCTGTCAGCAGCATTTCACACCTGATTGCTGATCTGATGACTGTTTAAGTGGCTGTAGATGAGCAACTTGTTGTGAAAGCAATTTGATAATTAATAATTATGCCTGAATGAGGGTTAGAAGATGCCATTTTTTCTTTTCCATTTTTTCTTCATAGTAGCACACAGTGGGTAGATTTACTTATAGATTATGAATACGTAAGAAGCAATAGCATGTGTCTTAACAAGAACATTTAATGTCTATATTGTACTTAACACCCTGTAAATTGTTTTCTCTTTATATTACTCACTGTAATTTTCTGTTATTTTAATTGTAAAATATGCTTCCACATGTTGCCTTGGTTCATTTATTGGCAATTTCCCCCAGTTAGCCAAGAAAAGGATTGTGTATGCATTTCTTATAAAGTCAAAATTTAAAAAATAATTTCCTGAATGCAGTGAAAGAGCTCCTAGGTTACCTAGCATGTTTCACCATTCTGGCCATCCCTTGGCCACTGCTTAAATGTGTTCGGTTTTCCTACCTTGTCTTATTAAACAAAGAGTTCAATTTCCCATCAATGTGTCTTGTTTCATTTAATTCTCCTTCTTCCGTTTACTAAATTCCTGCAAAACCTTTTTGGCAAGTGTGTGGTTTCTTGTTCTGGAGGAGTATTCTTTTCAACCTGATGTTTGGACTGGGCCTTCACGTGGGCAGAGGTCCACCCTGACCTTCGCTTGTGAACTTCAGGCCATTGGTCTCTGGACCTCCTGTTGGATCCTCCTTGGGGTTCACTTGGGAAACCATTTAACAGCATCTGGCTTGGTTCTGATTTAAGAGACTTTTTATAAGCTTGTAAACATGTTTTAACATATTATATCAAATGTAGTATATCTTTATATTATATGAAATAACATTTGATATTGTTTATTGGTAAATTCTGTCAAACTTTACACGATAAATGACTGGGGAAGTCTTGCCAGTGCAATTCTGGCTCCATAGGCCATAAGCTTTTTCTAACAGTCATTAATTACCACTGTTTGCTGAGCTCTCACTGTGTCATTTTCTACAACTTCCCTTTTCCCTGGGACACCATTCCCAGCACTCCGGGCCGGGGAGAGATGTCCCGGGTACCTCTGAGACTGCGGACTCATCCCAGCCGTGATCGTCACCACTGCTCTCTCCATTCCCCGGTGCACGCACCAGCATACACCAGATGACTCTTCCTTTTCCTGCTACCTTCCAGGCTTAATGGAATTCTTATGTTACTTGATACTTAATAAAAATTATTTTACTTAATTACTTCTGCCTCTGTAGAATATTCTTTTTGCCCTAAACACTCTTTTATTCTTGCTAGCATTTCTGAAAGACTCTAAATATACTTATTAAGTTCAATACCATTCCTTTTCTCATCTCTTTCTGGCCTTCATTTCCCAAGTATGTTTATTGTATTTTGTTTTTCATTTTTCTCAGGACCATAAAGCTATTGGATGCTTAGAGGAAAGAAGTCATTTAATATTCAGAGATGAGGAATGTCAGGGCCAGGGAAGTCTAGATAAGCATGGAGCAGTTGACTTCTCCAGGGCTAGAATTTCATGCCTGTGTGTCTCACATTACTGTGCCTGCATCACTTAGTCATTCAAAATGAGAACTTGTTTATCAGGGAATCCTCCTAAGCCTTGAAAATATCAGCAGAAAGTTATCAGAAGCAGGACTGCTTCCCTTCTTTAATAACTTGAGCCTGCTTCTCAGCCTTCGAGCTGCCCCATGTTTTTTACATGATTTACTTTGAGTTTCTATCATTCAGGATATGTGTTTTGTAAGAATAGAATAAAAATTTAGCTTTTTTTAAAAAAATTAAAAACCACTGAAGTCTGCAACAATTACAAGGATAGTGTAAGACTGACTATATTTTAATAATTTTGTTTGCTTTTTGGGGTTCCTGTGTTGTCCTTTGCTTGCCCCTGCAAGAGTTTTTGGCCATGATGGAGAAATCACTCCCAAGTGTTGGATCACAGGCTGTACTGTCGCATCCCACAGGGATTCTCCCAGGTGACATTGGGCTTCCCATGCAAGGGAGAGTGTTGGCAATGTCAGGGCACTGGTGCAGACCCTGGGCTGGCTCTCTCCACTGTCCCCTCCCTTCTCGCTCTCACCTCCGACTCAGGACTTGCTGAGTCCGTGCCCGTGTGGGGTTCACAGAGGGCGCCCTTTCTGCTCTGTTTTAAGCACATGACCTCTTTGCATTTCATTTTTGATTTGCATAAATTTGTTACAGTTTCCTAATACTGATGACCTTTTTCCTTTCCTTTTCACTGTCAAGATTTCCCCTTGACTGTCCTTAGTTTTGGGATCTGTAGAGTTACATTCTGCTCAGTTGCTATCTTGAGCCTGAACCCTTGATCTTTCCTTTAATTTTAAATCTGAGTACTCTTCTTGGTTTTCCATCTAGGTTCTGAAATATTTACCTAGCAAACATTTAACCTTTCATACTGGGGGAAAGAGATTAGCAAATCATAGTATAGTGTGTGTGTGTGATAGTGAGAATTAAACCCAGGGTCTTCATTTAGTCATATTTCTGGACTTTTGTTTTCTTTTTTGAGATAGGATCTTACCATGTTGCTAAGTTGCCCAGGTTGGGTTCAGACTTTCCATCCCCATACCTCAACCTCCCAAAGTACTAGGACTCTAGAATTCTAGTTAGGTACCACCACGCAGCTCTAACTCATTGTTCTCTATTGTAAGTCTCTGGCATAGAAGTAGGTAAATCTTCCTTTAAGTTTAACTTGCATGTCTTTAAGTATAAACCAATAGTTGTAATTACCAAATGTATAAATAAATCACTAATCTCTCCTTTATTTCTTCCTTTGGCTGTAACTTTTTTATTAAAAATTTTACAAAACAAAAGCATGCAGCATGTCAAACGTGCAATGTCTTAACATTGTGTGAGATCCAGATGTGTTTAAGACACGGAGAACTAGTCAGAGGCAGTAACTATTTATTTCTAGTGATAGGGGTGAAAATGGGGCAAATCTTGGAAGGTTCTGTTCAGATACGAATCCAAGTGCTTGGCTGCTGAGCCCAGATCTTATCTGAACTATTTGGACATTTCAAGTCTTGACACACGGCTGGACATCTTATGAGAACAGCTTCATCTGAGTTTTTTGAGGATGCTGATTCCAGCTGGAACCCAAAACTGCAGAGAGAGGCACAAATGAAGAATAATGGGGGGAAAATGCTGAACTTCCTCAAACCTCAGAAAGAGTCTTTGGTTAAATTTGGAGGAAAGTTTAGGGATTAAGAGCAACTTCTATTTTATCTGGCTGCGTTTATCCACCACCCTTAAAAATTCTATTTTAATCTTCCAAATGGAAAGTCATTAATATTGCTTTGTTTTTGGTTGGGCAACACAGGGGAGCATTTTTTTTTTTTGTTTTTTGAAACAGTGAAACTCTACTTGTCTTACTGTCAGGTGCTTTGACGGCAGATGACTCGCCACAATGGCAGAGTATGTGTTACCGGTCATTAACCCCCTAGGTGTGGCTTCAGGCGTCACACTAAATGGAGCCTCCACTTAAAGGAAGACTGTGAAGTTTAGCTCCTTGTGAGCACAGAGAGGAGGCAAGAGCAAATATTCTCTATTTGGTTGTTCTTTATCAACACTGTAAGCAGCATATATATTTGAAAGAGTTCTTTGTTTTTACTTCCATATTTATAGTTCTATTTTAATGACACCAATTAGATTTTGATTATAAAAATATGTGGGTACAGGGCATGCATATTCATTCCTTGCCTCCTATGTGCTGAGGTTGTGTTCATAATTTCAGTGCTGTAAGAGGTAAACATTATTTAACTTTATTTTGCAGAGCCTGAGGTTCGAAGAGGGTTGATTATTCCCTGAAGGTTGCACAGTTGGTATGATGGTTCACTTTATGTGTTAACCTGACTGGGTTATGATGTTGAGGCATTTGATCAGACATTCTTCTGGGTATTTTGGTACCCTTCAGATTTGAATCAGTGGACTTTGAGTAAAGCAAATTGGCCTCCCTACAGTGAGTGGGCCTCTTCCCTTTTGGGCAAAGGCTAACTAGAAGACAACACTGACCACTCCTGTATCAGAAGGGTACTGCTAACACCCTGACTTTGGACCTCATGAGCAGCAATGCTCTTCCTGGTTTGGTAGCATACCTTCTTGGGACTCAGCTTGCTACCCTTTCCTGTATATCCAGCCTGCTGGTCTCCTGGAGTTTGGTCTCATGAAGCCTCCATTGATGCACTAGCGAATTCTTTAAAGTAAGTCTCCCTTATTATGTGTGTGCATCTTAATGGTTCTGTATCTTTAGAGAACACAGACTACTACAGCCAGTAAACAAGAAAGTCGAAGTTCAGATCTAGGTCTGTTGACTTTCAGAACATTACACCAAATCCATTTTTATATGAACACTTCTTTATCTGCTAGCCACGTTCAAATTTTATTCTGTGTTCAGATTTGCAGTCATGACAACACCCATACCTGAGTCACGCTAATACACAGTTACTCCGCATCCACTGTGTCCTCTTTCTCATATAATTATGAGATTTAAGGCTTTTGCTTGTGCCATGAAAATCCCAAGACAGAATGATGAATCTGGCTCTCAGCATACACTCTTGAGAAGATAAGGTTTATCATATTTCTGTTATATAATAGTAATATTTTTCCACTTATCACACTGTGGTTGGCTAAATTTATGCCTAAAACCTGCTTAACTCCTAATAACATGATATTTTCCTAAATTTTCTCCAAATTTTGGCTGCACTGAAGATATCCTTCCAATGTTATTGTAGTGATTTTATCAAACTATTCAGTTTTCTTATAACTAAACTGTAACATGTAAAATAGAGTAATTATAGTAAGAAATGAAACAGTACTAGCAAAAGTATACGGAAAACCCTGGAATACTACTTTTAAAGGCCCTCTGAAAATTGCCCAAATAAGATTTTGGGTAATACTACTTATAGTTATTAATCATGTCTTGTTATCTACAGATGTAGTTGTTTATTTGTCTATTTTTTGTATCTCCTTGGTATAAGCTTCAGCTTAAATTTAAATTTATAATACATTTGAGTGAGAGCTAGGGTTTTAATCATTTTGAGATGCTGAAATACTTAGACTGGGTAATTTATAAAGAGCAGAAAATTATTGCCACCGTTACTATATTGCTTGATCTAGGGTTCAGGAGATTAGCACCCAGGGACAGTCTGGTTTTCATGCACAGCACGTTGTTGTGCCCTCACATGGCAGGAGAGCAAAGGGGACCAAAAGCCCCTTCAGCTCTCTTTCATTAAAAGGGCAGTAATCAGCCAGATGTGGCAGTGCACATTTGTAATCTCATCACTGAGGCGGGGTGGGGGGCAGAGTCGGGAGGATCTCAATGAGTTCAAGGTTAACCTGTGCTCCACAGTGCATTCAAGGCTGGCTTGAACTACAAAATGAGACTCTGTCTCAGAAAGGGGGGGTGGCAATAATCTCATTTGGGAGAGCCCTCATCATCATGACACAGTCACTTCCCAAGGCTCCCTGTTCTTAATAACTAAACACGAGGGATTAGGTTTCTATCTAAGAGGGTTATAGGGACTAGCACAGGTGTTGGAACAAGGCTACAGGAACACAGAGTTTTTGTATGAGCTGAAAGTCATGGCACACTCCATAATCTCTGTTACGTCAGGGGCTGCGGCAGCGAATTGCAACTCTGGTACCCATACAATTCCCAAAATGACTATGTGACACAGAAATTAACTCCTGCCTTTTCTAGGTGAGAAAACTGCAGAGATATTTGTCCAGTGAGAATAAAAGCTCAAATCTACCTCACTCTAAATTTAACTTTCCAGAGATACAATGGGGAAGATTTTGATGCTATTGAAGGATATGGCACCAAGAATTCATCCTGCCCAGCTTCTACAATATGAAATTAACGGAATAGACTGGGTTCCGCCCCGGATCATAGGTGCATGTTCTCATCTTCACCTCTGGACCCTGAGGGATTTTTGCCTGAAAATGGAGCTCTATTTGAAGCAATTCTTTCTGTTATCAGCTCTTCCCTCTTATAAATCTCCCTCCCTGCTTACCAGGCCTTCCCACTGGTGGTGAATATGCTCAGGTCTTCTCTATGTATTTAAAACTAATCCTTTGACACCACTTTGCTCATCTTCTTCCATTTCTCTGTTTCCTTTTGTTATCTGATTTCTGCTTCATCCCTTTCCCTTTTATCTCCATTGAAGTGTCCCTGGATAAGGACATCAACAACTTTTATTGCCAACGCTGTCCATAGGGATTTCTTATTTTTTAACTTTCTTCAGCTTTCTGGAGCAAAGACACTGCCTGTTCACCCTTCTTCCTGAGGCCATTTGCCAGATGTAGAAAACACAGTTCTTGGTTTCCTTTCTCTCTCTCTGGAAACATCTTTCACATGACTATTTCTCCTTTGTTTAGTATTAGAATTCCTTTAAGATCTGTCTGGGTCCTTTTGTCTTAAATGTTCTCTTGTTAGATTATTTTATCTCTATCTTTTACTTCACTTAACATTTGTACATTGTTTGTATGTATAATAGATATTCTAAAAATGAAAGGGAAGGAAAGTGCTCTAAAGGATATAACTGTTTGTGTGTTTAAGTGTGTACGATAGATGACCATATTACTAAGTTTTAGTTGGATCACTGAACAGAATGGTTTGCACTGTCATTGTTTGAGTGTCCACTTTTTATGCTTTGATTTTGTAACTTGAACAACTATTTCTAAGAGGACAATATGTAATTTATCAACTAGTGATTTCTTACTGTTTATTTTTTGAAATTATATATTATTTCTATCCTTTTTCTGTTTTTTTACTTTAAGTAAAATTTTAAAAAACAGAAAAAAGGATAGAAATAATACAGAGTTTAAAAAATATTAACACTAAGAAATCATTAGTTGATAAATTACATATTGCATCTTAGAAATAGTTGTTCAAGTTATAAAAGTAAAGCATACAAAGTGGACATTCAAACAGCAAGACTAAAAACAGTTCTGTTCAACTATCCAACAAAAACTTAGTAATATGGTTATCAATCCTATACACTTAAACATACATGCAGTTATATCCTTTAGAGTGCTTTCTTTTTCTCTTTTTTTTATAATAGCAATTACACATTTTGAGTTTTATTACTCCTACATTTCTTACTACTTTTTACACTAGAGACACAATGTGATATTTATAAATATGATTCTTATTTATTTCACTAATGAGGATAGCCTCAAGTTGTCTCCATTTGCCTATGAAGGCGTCAAGATCATCCTTTATATAGCTGAATAATATTCCATTATATAAAAATACCACATCTTTTTTCATCCATTTTGTGGTTGATGGGCATCTTGGTTGTTTCCAAGATTTACCTATTACAAATTGTGCTTCTATGAACATGGGTGCGTATATATCAGTGTAATATGACCTCTTCAGTTTTTTTTTTTTTGAAAACTGAAAAGGTCAGGAGGGAATTAGCTGGATTGACTCGAACTTCCAATCCTAGTCTTCTGAGAATCCTCCATACTGATTTCCATAGTGGCTGTACCAGTCTAAACCCCACCAACAGTGGAGAAGTGTTCTTTTTTCCCCAAAGCCTTGCCAACATTTGTTATCAGTTGATTTCTTGATGGCAGCCATTCTTTCCAGAGTGAGATGAAATCTCAATACTGTTTTAATTTGCATTTCTTGAATGACCAGTGATGGTGAACATTTCTTCATGTATTTATTTGCCACTTGTATATCTTCATCTGATAACTGTGTTTTCCTCTCAGATGCTCATTTTTGGAGAGAGTCTTTGAATTGGGAGGAGTTGATGTTTTTCAATTCTTTATATGTTCTGGATATAAGTCCTTTGTCTGAGGGGTTGTTGGCCAAAATTCTTTCCTGTTCTGTGGGTTTTCTTTTCACTCTGTTGGTGATTTCTTTTGAAGTGCAGAAACTTTTCAATAATATGAGATCCCAGTTGTTGATTCTTTGAAGTGTTTCCTGGGAAGTTTGTGTTTTGTTCATGAATTCTCTGCCTACCCCTCTGTCTCCAAAACTTCTGCCTACCTTGTCTTCCAGTAGATTTAGTGTTTCTGTTTTAATATTTAGGTCTTTGACCCATTTAGACTTTAGTTTTGTGCATGGCATGGATCTAGTTTCAGTCTTTGGCATGTGGAGAGCCAATTTTTCTAACGCCATTTATTAAAGAGGCTATCCTTCCAGGGAACATGTTTAGCCCCTTTGTCAACTATCAAGTGGCTTAGTGTCTTTGTAGTTGTGCTTGCATCTTCTAATCTGTTCCATTGATCCTCAGGTCTGTTTCTTTGCCAGTAAGATGCTGATTTTATTACTGTGGCTTTGTAGTATAGTTTCAAGTCAGGAATTGAGATGCCTCCTGCCTTGCCTTTGTTGCCAAGAATTGCCTTTGCTAATGCTAGGTTTTTTCTGTTTGCAAACGAATTTTAGGAGTGTTTTCTCTAGATCTGTGAGGTATGTTAATGGTATTTTAATTAGGATTGCATTGAATCTGTATAACAGTTTTTGGAGTATGTCCATTTTCACAATGTTGGTTCTTCCTAGCCAAGAGCAAGGAATATCCTTACATTTTCTAATATCCTCTGCAATCTCCTTTTTTAGTATAGCACAATTTTCAGTATTTTGGTGTTTTACATTCTTAGTTAGGTTGATTCCTAAGAATTTCATTTTTTGAGATGCTATTGTGAAGGGTGATATTTCCATAATTTCTCTCTCTGTGAGTTTTTTGTTTGTGTACAGGAATGCTATTGATTTTTGAGCACTGACTTTGTATCCAGCTACACTGCTGAATTTGTTTATTACTTCTAGTAGTCTTCTAATGGAGTTTTTAGGTCTTGTATATAGAGTGTCACGTCATCTGCAAATAGTGATAAATTAATTTCTTTCGTTCCTATCTTTATTCCTTTTATTTCTCTCTCTTGTCTGATCGCCCTGGCTAGTGTTTCCAGAACTATATTGAATAGGAGTGGTGATAGTGTACATCCTTATCTTGTTCCTGATTTTGAAGTGAAAGCTTTCAGTCTTTGTCCATTTAGTATAATGTTGGCTGTTGGTTTGTCATAGATGGCCTTTATAAGATTGAGGTAAACACCATCTATTCCAAGTTTCTGAAGGTTTTTTTTTTTTTTATCATGGACATGTGTTGGACTTTATCAAAAGTTTTTTCTGCATCTGTTGAGATGATCATGTGGTTTTTGTTTTTGGCTCTGTTGATGTGGTGTATTACATTTATTGATTTGCATATGTTAAAGCATCCCTGCATTCCTGGAATGAATCCCACTTGGTCATGATGTATAATCTTCTTGATGATTTGCTGTATTCCATTTGCCAGTATTTTATTGAGAATCTTTTCATCAATGTTCATTAGTGAGACTGGCCTATAGTTCTCCTTTTTGGTTGGATCTTTCTTTGGTTTTGGTATCAGAGTAATAGTTGCCTCCAGGAATGTTTTAGGGAGGATTGCTTCCTTTTCAATTTAATTGGAGAGTTTAAGGAATATTGGGATCAAATCTTCCCTAAATTTCTTGTAGAATTCAGTGTGAGTCCATCAGGACCTGGGCTTTTCTTTGTCGGTAAGTTTTTAATTACATTTTTAATTACAATAGTTGATATTGGGTGATTCAAAATTGCTATATCTTCTTGGTTGAGCTTTGGTACTTCATATGTTTCTAGAAATCTGTCCATTTCCCCCATGTTTTCCATTCTATGTGAGTAGAGATTTTCAAAGTAGTTATTCATGATCTTTTGAAATTCCATGGCATCTGTAGTAATTTGGTCCTTTTCAGTCCTTATTGCCTGAATTTGAGTTTTTCCTTTATTTTTCTTTATAAGGTTATCTAGAGTTTTGTCAATTTTGTTTATTCTCTCAAAAGTCCAACTTTTTGATTCATTAATTTTTTGTATTTTTTTAGTTTCAATTGCATTAATTTCTGCTCTAATCTTTACAATTTTCTCTCTTCTATGAGCTTTGGATTTAACTTGCTCTTCTTTTTCTAGAAGTTTGAGATGAAGCATTAGGTTACTTGTGCGTGTTCTGTTTTTTTTGATATGACAATTTTTGCTATATATTTCCCTCTTAAGACCACTTTCATTGCTTACAGATTACAGTATGTTGTTGCCACATTTTCATTGAATTGTAGATATTGGTTTATTCCTTCTTTAATTTCATCTGTAGCCCACTGGTTGTTCAAATGGTTGTTATTTAATTTCCATGTATTTATGCGGTTTTGCAATTTCTTTTGCCATTAATTTCCAATTTAAGTGTGCTATGGTCAGGTATAATGTATGGGATAATTTCAACACCTTTGCATTTACTTAAGAATGTTTTATGGGATAATACATGGTCTGTTTTGGAGAATGTCCCATGCCCAGCTGAGAAGAATGTGTATTCTGATGTGGCTGGGTGGAACACTCTGTAAACATCTACTAAGTCCAATTGCTCACAGATATGACTCAGTTCTATTATTTCTCTGCTGACTTTTTGTCTAGCTGATCTATCTCTTTGTGACAATGGGCTTTTAATGTCCCATTATAATTGTGTTCTTGTGTATTTGGTTTTTAATCTCCATTAGTATCTGTCTTATATAGTTGAGTGCTCCCGTATTTGGTGCATATATATTTTTAATTGTTAGTTCTTCTTCTTGAACTTTTCCACTATTGAGTATGTAGTGACCTTCTTTATTTCTTTTAATTGTTCAGGTTTGAAGTTCATATGGTCTGCAAATAGAATAGTTACCCCTGCTTTTTTCTGGGTTCCTGTTGCATGGAACCCTTTGGTTCCCTTTGGCTTTTAATCGGGTCAGATGTGTTTATTGTATACAGCATATTGTGGGATCATGTTTCTTGATCCATTCTGTCAACCTGTTTCTTTTGATAGGTGAATTGAGGCCACTTACTTTTATGGATATCACAGATATATACTGGCTGGACTTTGCCATGTTATGTTCCAGTTGTTTGCTTTCTGCTTTGCTCCCTTCTTTAATTGTTTGTCCTACCTGGTGGTTTCTTTCTGTTGTTGTTCTGGGGATTGTGGTCATTTTTATGTCTATCTAGTATGTCTTTCCATACTCTTTCTAGGGTTGGTTTGGTGGACATGAATTTCTTCAGTTCTTCATCATGGAAGTATCTTGTTTCTCCTTTAAATTTGAATGAAAATGTTGCTGAACATCAGTCTGAGTTGAAAATTGTTTTCTTTCAGGTCTTGAAATACCTCACTCCAAGCTTATCTTGACTTGAAGGTTTGTGCTGAAAAGTCTGCTGTGATTCTAATGGGCTTTCCTTGATAGGTGAGTTGTGTCTTTTCTCTAACAGCTTTTAGTATTCTGTTTTTATGCTGTATGTCTGAGATCTTAATTATTATATGTCTGGGTGTAGATTTATGTTGGTTATGACTGTTTGGCATTTTGTATGCCTCACTTATCTGCATATCAGATTTCCCCCCATGTTTGGGACATTTCCTTCTGTGAATATTTTAGTTATGTCATTTGCATTGACTCCTGCATCTTCACTGATGCCTATTAATCTTATATTGTTTCTCTTGGCATCATCTTGAAGCTGCTGGATTGTCATTTCATGCTGCTTTGTTATTTTTAAAAGTTCTATCCTTTCAGGATCATTAACTGCAATCCTATCCTCAAGGTCTGAAATCCTATCTTCAGCTTCATTTAAATGGTTTTGCCAGTTTTCAATAAAACTTTTTGTTTCCTGGATGTCTCTTTGAGTGTGTTTCATGAATTCTGCTTGTTTTCTATATTGTTCATTCAAATCTTTCAAGGTTTTAATCAGTTTCTCATGCTCCTGTACTTTTTTTCTCTATTTCTTCTTTAGCTGCACTCAGCAACTCCTTTACTAAGGTTGTTATTTCTATCTTTACATGGGAGAGTACTTCTAATTTGATTTCCTCTATAGCCTCAATGGAGTTGTTTTTTTTATTTTACTCGCTATCCTTTCAGAGATTTCCAATGTGTTATTTTTGAAGTTCTTTATTTTAGTGTCTCCTGTACTTGATCCTGGTGGACTAGATGTTTCAGATTGCATTTTGCTTTTATTTTGCCATTTTCCCCTTTTTGTCCTTCAATCCCATTAGTGTCAACTATTGGTAGTGTGTATCTTGGGATGCTAATTTGATGTTTGTCCAATTGCTGGGTCCCCCAGTGAGTAGGCTGGCCAGTCACCTGACTTCCCACTGAAGGGTCTGTTGGGTGAGTCCTATATTCTTCCTGGGCTGACAAACCTAGTACTATTGATATAGGTCAACTTTTAGTTCCTGCTATTACTTTATCTTCAGGTTATTCCAGGTCACCAAATATCCCTGTCTATAGTGTTTGTGTTGGCTGAGGCCCTACTGTGCCTCTATTGTGTGCCTGTGTATCTCGTAAGCCCTTTTGATTTTCTTCAAGTTGGGGGAGTCCTTATTGGCACACTCCTCCACCTGCCTGATGTTTTCTGTGTGCAGAAGGAGTCACCCATCCTCCTGTCATACTCACCAAGGTCTTACAGTTAGTTGGAGGGAGCTTTACTACTGGCCCTATTTATCCACTGTACAGCTCTATTTTAGGAGCATACTCATCATACTGACTGGAGCCTGCTGAGTTCTTCTGTATGGATGAGGCAGTTACTGACTATCCTTTCAAGCTAGCACAGTTAATCCGCTGTAGTCCAAGGTTCTGGGAGAAAGGGTGGGAGCTGAAGATCAACAGCAGTATTAGGTCCAGGAGGTAGGAAGTGTCCCCCAGGGACCAGCAGATGTCCTGAGTCCGGGTGTCTGATGTGTGCAAGCCAAGGTCCCAGGGCAATGTGGCATTCCTCAGTGCTGACTGGAGTTGTGCAGGAAACTCATGGTGGCCTGGGCCAAGGTCTTAGGGTGGTGTAGCATTCCTCAGTGCCAGCTGGTATTGCGCCTATTTCTGGATTTTGTGTGATGTTTCAAAGCTTCCTTGGTGCACTGGGAATCACCTGGCCCACTTTTGGCTCCCGGGGCAGATTGCTGTCAACTGCTTGTCACTTGGAGCTTTCTGGGTGTGTATCCTCTGGTGATTTCAGATGCAGGGTGTGGTCTTACTTCCTGGAAGCAATGCTTCAAGGTTTCCTCGTGTGCTGGGATTCAACACACATGCACGGTCAGGGCCCAGGACTGGATTCTGGACCCTGCTTGCTGCTTGGAGTTCTCTGGGCATGGCCTGGTTAGGCCCGTGAGTACCTCCTGTGGGTCTTCAGGTGATTTCAGTCACAGGGTGTGGTCTTACCACCTGGAAGTGAAGTTCCAAGTTTCCCCTTGCACTGGGATTCAACCTGTGTGCCCCGTCAGGGCCCGGGCTATTTTTTTCTTTAAATAAAAAAAAGAAGTTAAAGTAAAAAAAAAAATTTAAAAAGTAAATATTTCTGAACTATGTTCTTGTAAGATTCATAAACTTTTGTCATATTATGTAACTTAAGATTTTTTTTCTGATAACAATTCACTAAAGCTAAAAATTAGTTTAATTTTATTTCACAGTCACTTAAAAACAAAATGTAGTATTTTCTACAGGGAATAGAGTTCAAATCCTGCTCAGAACTGTTCAGAATTGTTGCATTAATTTATTGTTAGTCTCTCTGAATTTTATTTTTTCCTCTTGATCCAATACAAACTGAATGAGGTTAACTAACGTATTTTAAATATGTTTTAAGCTATTGACTTATACATTTACTGTAGTTTTTCTCACTACAAATAAAGAACCAGGTTACTGTATGGTTTTTGTTCATATCTCCTGTACATTTTGTTGTGTATTGCTCATGTCTGTAGTAAGCTGTCCTTTTATTGGTCTTTTAAAATATTTTTTCTTTTGATTGAAACTTACACTGATACTTACCTAAACTCCGCAGTGCATTAGCTTTCTACTGCTGCATAGCAGTTACCACACACTTGGCAGCTTTCACCTCTGGTTTATCAGCTTGCATTCAGCTGTGTCAGGAGGCCGGTGCAAGGCCGCTGAATTCTCCCGGCTGAAATCGAGGTGCAGGCTGGGCTGAGATCTCACCTGAGGCTCCAGAGAAACCCCGGCTTCTGAGCTCATTACTCTTGTTGGTGTGATCCAGTCTCCGGTGTCAATAAGTCTGAGGTTCTTGGTTTTTTGCCCATTGTTAGTTGGGGCTACTTGCAGCCCCCAAGAGCCTTGGTGGAACCTGAAATCTTCCCCGGGCTTCAGATCTTTGAGTTTCTCTTCCTCAGCAGCTGCAGTAAACTTTCCACCCTTTAAGAGCTTGTGTGAGACATGAGGTCTACCCTGGAAATGGCCCTATTTAAGGCTAGCTCTGTCACATGATGTTATTCAGCCATGGAGAGAAGTCCTTTCAAGGGGGATAAGGCAGGACACATCCCTCAGGAGCCAGGAGGTTGCTGGAGCCATGCTAGAGTTCTGGTTATCCCGCCCTGCTTTCTTTCTGTGTCCATTTAAAAAGAAGTGTCCATTCCTCAGGATCTTTCTGAATCAACTTTAAAATCAATTTTTGTTATAACTAACATACAGTAGGGCTTTATTTTGTGGTTCAAACTGAGTTTATGCATCTGCAATGTGAGTTTAGCCCATCTTAATTTATAGAAATGTGATCCTAATGTTTTCTGTATATTATTTTCTACTATTTTTGTTTCTTTAAAAAAAAAAACCTTCACCGTATTATCTGTAGGGATGTAGATTTTTCACATACTTTGAGTGTGTTTCTTTTAATCACCCACAAACTCTTTTTCCATACTATTTTACAGTTGTGTAAGTTTGGAGCTTTTTACCTTTTATGCATGACCTTACCTGATACATGTAATCTTTTTTTCCTTTTCAAAAACAGCAACTTCTTCATTTGGACAAAAATTTACCAGGCTCCCAATGATTAATTAATATGAATTTAATGATTTCTGCTGAAAGAAAATTTGATCTTAGCATTAATGATACTCATGTTTGAATGCTGGTTATGCAAGAGAATTATATTCTAGAGACATAATGTGTCATTTTTAAAGCGGTATCAGCAGGACCTAACTTTGTAAATGTTAAGTTCAAGAGGAGAACATATCTACAGTTTGCTGGAGTTGTCTGTAAATGTGATCTCTCATCTGTGTTCCCTAAACTTTTAGTCTGATCCCCTCTGAGGGACTAGAATCTATGGAACTCAGGATTATAAACTACTTTTTTATATTAAAAAACTCACCTTAAAAATTATGGCTCACCAAATTGGAAATGGCCTTGAATTACTCAGTTATGTTCTTTATTTTACAGGAAAGGAAACTCCAGGTAAGTTCAAAACTCCCCTCGCTGACCCAGCTGGACTGCAGGAGTTTGCCTGACTTGTATTGCACGTTAACTCCTTCAGGCATGCATCTTGCTTTCCTTATGAAAACAGATCTAGGAAATTCCAAAGTCGAAAATGTTATTGGGACCACTTAAAATGTGAATAACAAACTTTTAATCCGTGACCCGAGTCATTTATTACTGTGTTCCTATTCAACATCAGAGCTTTCTAAAGCACACTCTTGTGGGTGCTCAACTTAAGGTTTTAGAGTTTAACAGCTAGTTGAATCTATTGGCGACTTTTCCTGTGTGGTTTTAACCATTCCAAGGTATTACAAATTTGGATGGACCAGAAATTCTCTATTTCTGTGTTTGATATAAAACTCCTATGATCAAGTTCATTAATATTCAGTATTAAATTCTTTAATATCAAAACACTATGTAGAATTTTTTTACAAAATCTGTTTATAGTTTATCTTCTAAGTGGTAGCATAAATGCAGTAGGTGGTGTCTTTCTCTCATGTGTTTAATTATCCTATATTGCAGGTTGATTTCTTTTCAAAAAGAACTCTATTTTATCTTTGTCACAGTAATCAATTACCTCTAGTAGTTTTAATTTATTTTCTAAAAGGAAATTTCTCTTTTTTAGTGACTTTCTCTCCTGCTTAATTATTGTTTCTTTATAGAGTTAGAGATGTTCATAGGTGTTTAAGCATCTAGTTAAGCAGTATAGAATTTTTCATTTGATCTCCTCTCTACCTAGAAGGATGAAAGAGAATCATCAGTAAGTCTGTAGAAATGTACTGGAAGTAAAAACATTGTGTAACTAGATCATATTATATTACTGATTTTATTAGGACAAAAAGTTATGGCTCATTTGTCTGTATCATACTTTGAGTCAGTTTCTACATAGGATTGCCCACTGCTAATGTGAAAATCTAGAGTAAACATGAATGTTAGGGATGAGTTTTAAGTTTGCAACTCTTCACTAATCAGGGTCACACTTGCCTTTATAAAAATGTAGACAAGAATGCTTTTTCCTTCTAGTTATAAGTATTGAATGACTTCATGCAAACATGATATAGTAAGTATAATGATATAATGAAAGAATTTAGGCACAAGGAGCCTGGCTTTTGCAGAGCTTTGACAATATTAATTTCATTTTCTTTTTACTCTCTACTGTTGCTCTGAATTCAGAATTTACAAGTCCTGGTCTAATATGACCCATCATCCTCTGACCTTCTAGTCAACCTCATATTCTGTATATGTTTGCAGATGGAAATCTTCCTGCCAAACTATAGCTGTGAGGTGAGTGTGGGACTTTCTGTATCTATTAAATTATCATGATGCTCACCAATAATTAATTCATGGTACTAACCCTATCACAGTGCAAGAATTCAGCGATGGGTGGGATAGGAAAGCTCCCTATTCCCTATAGAAGTTGGGAAATGGTTAGGTGGATGTGTTTGTTTCAAGAACATAAGCTAGAAAATTTTGCATAACGCCTTTTGGAGCACTCTTTTTCTTCGTAATTGCCTGAGATATTTCAAGGTGCTTTGCTATAAATCTGAAGGCTTAAAAACATTGTTTTACAGTCTGGCCCACTAAGAATAACGACCTCTTCTATTCCCGGGTTTCTCTGGGTGATTAAGGGTTTCCTGACTGGCCTCAGGCCATCTGCTCTGACTACTTCTTTTTTTTTTTTTCTGAAGGATTTAGAACCATATTGTCAAAAATAATCTCTTACTCTGAGAGACTTTCTAGCCCCAGAAGATAAAAAGTTTGCCACGTGTGCTCCAACTCTGCGTGAGAAACCCTGCGAGCATGTTTCTTGTTGATGGCACAAAGCAGAGTCATCATTTATGCTCCTTTAACTAAATTAGGTGTAAATTATTTCAAGGAGGCCAGAGTTCTTCTCTGAGTTCCTCTGAGGATAATTTCACAGATACACAGCAAGTCCTTCCAATCCGGGATTTGGGGTAAGCAGAAGAAAAAGAGGGGGAGGGGGAGGAGGAGGAGGAGGAGGAAGGGGAGGAGGAGAGGGAGGGGGAGGAGGAGAGGGCGGAGGAGGAGGAGCAGCAGCAGCAGCAGCAGCCTCCGCTGCCTCAGCAGCCGCAGCCCGGGAGTGGAGGGGCGTTTAGGGCCCGGGCGGGGCGCACCTCTCTGCGGGTCTCCAGCTTGTGGATGACTCTTAACCAAGCAGACATAAATCAGGCTGAGCCTGCACCGGCGCTCTGATCACCGCTGTGCGGCGCGGCCCGGCCTGATCGCCTTGCCGGGAGACGCCTGGATAATGTTACGCTTCCCTCATTAGAGGCTCTGGAGTCCAGCAGCGAGCCAATGCTGAGCTCTGTCAAAATAACTGTGAGAGCGAGCAAGGAGAGGCGAGCTGTGCCATGCACCCGCATAACCCAGACTGCGCAGACGCAGTAGGGAAGCGGCCTGACTCCGCCTCCGCACAGAGAGCCTGTTTATAAACAGCTCAAGAGGATCCAGAACAGTATGGTTCTTGGGTGCTATGTGCTAAGTCTTCGGGGCAAGAGGCGGGGCCCACGTGGTCTCAGCTGGAAATTCTGCCCAGTGATCTAACTTCTCATCCTACTGGGAGTGAGTTCACAACGTGGAATCAGAACTACAGTATTCAGAAACACTAAAGTTTTAAACCAGATTATTTGTGGTAATTAACGTTTAATGAAAACGAAGGGCACAAATTGGTGTTAAAATACAAAATTGGGCATATAGGTTAAAAATACCATCCTTCCTAAACCAAAAAATTAAATATAATGAATCATACTACGGAGAGAAAAAAAAAAAAATCCATGCTCAATACAATGCAATAAACCAAGTATTTACCACATAAAATAATGTTGCAGAGTTGATTCTAACTCTGTCAGTCATGAGAATGTAATTTGGCCTAAATATGAAAAAAAGATTTTAAATTACCTAATAATGCAAAATACAGCTATACACTTTATGAAGAGGACATACAAAATAGAGAAAAAGACTAAAAGATGTGAGAAAGATGAGGAAATAAAAACAGTAAAAGATGTGAGGCTTTGATATCAGGCATTGATGATAGGCATTGATATCAGTAAAAGATGATAGGCATTGATATCAGGTGAAGGAGAATTGAATAAAACACTCTATGGCTAAGTTTTGGGCTTAGCCACCCCACTTCAGGTAATTTACCCCAAAGGTGTACCCTCACCTCACCAAATTAGATCAGCCTGAGATTATGCATTATAACACTGCTTATAAGTGAGGGTAAATATGAACACCTAAATGTAAGAGATGGCATGAAATCACTAGATGCATACACACAATTGAACATTATCTAACTAGGACAATAGAAGGCGGTGCCTCAGGAAATTATAGACACATTTCTAAGATGTGTTGCTAAGTGAAAAAAAAAAAAAGAATATAATCCTGTTATGGAAGAAAGATGAAGGGATAAGGAAACAAATATGCATCTGCTTACTTTCCAAAAGAAACACGCTCTCGTTCCACTCTGGAGTATCCCGATGCGCCTGTGTGTTGAAGTCCTCACCCCCAGTGGGATGTGATTAAGGGCCCAGAGGAAGGTCTTGAGGTTACTGGGTGGGGTGGGTTCTCACAGAGAATGGGGGGCCACACTCTGCCCTTCTCTTTCTCTGGCTTCATGGTCATAAGGTGATTGCTTGCCACACATCTCAAATCAACAGATCATATAACCGTGAGCTGAATAAACCTTTCCTCTTTATAAGTCGGCCATCCTGGGTGTTTGTTATGGCGATAGAAAGCTGACCAGCACACCAAGAGGGTAAGTAAGCCTGGGTTGAATCTTAGCTACAGCGAGGGCAGCCTGCTGTGAAAGGGGCAGGGCAGGAAGGACACAGCTCCCAGGAAACCTTTCTGTGCAGTTTTTGATGTGCAGAAGCACATCAATTTCTATGGATCAAAAAGTTAACAGGGATGGAGATAAAAATCAAAGCTGAATACAGAGTATTTCAAGTAAATAATTAAATTTTAAATAAATTACATGATCATAGCAAAGAGGAAGGAAAACAACCCAAATAAGTTGAATACAATATTTTCCTCCGAATTTTAAGCTTTTTCTCCAGGAGATATTAACTGTTCTGGTTACGTGAAAGTAGGAATTCTGAAACAGATTGTTTTTGTTACAGAAGTAGGTAAACGGGTGTCTTGAAAGTGTTAGGAACCCGAGTTCTCATCACAGAGCAAGAGACAAACATGGAGCAGAGACGGCGAAGGGCACCTGGAGGCACCGTCGGAGTCGGAGACGGTGGTATGGGGGGGCCTCGCGCCCACCTTTGATGTCAGTGGCATGAAAGAGCAAGGCAGGGATACTTTTCCTAACTAATGCAGCATAAAAGGACACAAGATCTAAGTGCAACACATAATCTCCGTTCAGTCTTGGACTGAAGGGAAAAATATTATACGGGATGTTATTGGAATAATTCTTGCCCCGGAGAGTCTGATAATTCCCTGGTAATTTCCCTTTTTGCATGGGGTCTTCACCAGCATTCTCAAGCAGGCAATGGCAGCCACACCAAAGATGGTGTGGTGGGGGTAAGGACTGTTTCTGCAGTCACCCTGAATACCGGTTATCACTAGTTCTAAATGAGATGAGGCAAGAGACAAACGTTAGAATGTGAGTGTGTGTAACTTGTATAGAAATACAAACATACCGCATTACTACTGCAGAGAATTCCACAGCCACTTGGCTTCCTTTTCTTTTTAGCTTTCTACATAGTGTATATTTTTCTCTAGTGCAAGTTATTTTAAAATGACTTGACTTGATAGTTTTTTCTTTTGCATTGTCTTAAAATTGTTGGCAAGGCAGCAGCAGGTGGGGTGGTGTATACCTGAAATCCCAGCACTTGGAAGGCTGAGGCAGGAGGATTGCAGTGAATTTGAGGCCAGCCTGGACCATGTAGTGGGACCTTGTCTCAAAACACAGACCAAAAAGAAAGATTGAAAATGAACTGAGGAAGTTTTTTTTTTTCAATGTTTAATGTTTTATTAAGAAAGAATAAAGTAAATAATACAATGCTAATACAAGTGTTTGAAATTGTGGGTGTGATATGGGGGTTGCTAGAAAGGTTCATGTTGTATAATTTAAAAGCGAGGAAAGGCGTTTTAATGATTCGAATCTTCTGTGTCTCACATGTATTTCTTTGCTTATTGACCTAAAAGGTGCCCACAGTTTATAAAAAAAAAAATAATACCTGAAATCAGTGTTTTTTTTTAAAAAACCCTGGTGTAGTGAAATATATTCTGTTCACTTTCTTTTGCAACTTGTTTTCTGATGTCAGGCAATGTAATGATGGAAAGTTTATAGAGTATAAAAAAGGAGAATAATAATTCCAGACCAGCCTTCTCTATTGCCTTCTGTTTCATGTATTCCTGTTTCTCTGATGACACGCCTTCCTCTCCACCTCCTGTTTGTTATTATCTAACTTTTGCTAGAACATTTGGGCAAAAAATAGGTTTCCAGAAATGGGATGAGTAGTGAAGGGACCTGAGGTTTGCTTTGCAAGGTGCAGTGTGCTGGGCACAAATCACTTCCTCCTGCAAACCTGCAGGATCCTGCATCCACCAGGAAGCCCTGTGAGGCTGGAATTGTTATCTCTGCGTTACCGATAAGAAAAACCAAGGCTTAGAAAAGCTGTGTTAGTTTCCTCAAGCAAAAGCTACCAAGCGCCAATGACCAATATTTCTCCCCAAAAGGGTAGAAATACGGAGAGCTGATGAGACCTGACACTTTCCCAACACCCTTAGAGGTGAGTCCAGCTCAGAGCATTTTCACTTGTAATCCTTGACTTCTGCATGATTTCCAAGGACTGTCTAAACCAGAAATCAGGGAACCAGTGCCATCCACGCGGGCTCTGTGTGTGGTGGAGGCAGCTTTGACCACTACTTCGAAGCCAGTATTAAATGGTGGGTTTCAAAAAGGGAGCGTTTACTGAAGTCCCCGCATGTGGTCACACCTTGGGCTTTCTTTGGTGGTCTTCCTTGTAAGTAATGACAAAATAAGATGTAGTTTATTTTATGAGAACTGAGAAAATCACAGCACCGGGTGGTCTTCAGTTTCAGAAAAGTTTAACTTTTGTTAACATAGGTTTTTCCAACCTTTAAAGTCACACTTCTATGCATAAACAAGAGTTTTAAGAGTCATGTGTTTTCAATGGGCAGCAAACTCCTGGGTCTGCCCTTCAGACATGATGGGTTGGGGGAGACCTGTGCTGAGACACGTCGCCTTCGAAAATCTGCCAATTTCTGCCAGCTTTGCCTCACACTTAACTTTATGGACTTTTAAAGACACAAATATGCACATTGCAGAATTCCACAAACTTGCTGTTTTCTGATTAACTTTTCACTTCAAACACATGAGAATTGGCTTTCTTGCATTCCAATCTGTATTTCCCTAGTCATAACTGTCTGAAAAGAATTAAACTCAACTAACCATTTTTTTTTCTTTCTTGTTGGCTTGAAACATTCCCAGGGCTTTACGAAGTACAAGCTCAGGTTATATTTATGGCCAAATAAAAAGGCATTTAAATATATATTAAGTTGCAAGTCAGATAGTGATTCCAACATACATTTATTAAGTTTCTTATTTTGGGGTTTATTTAAATAGATTCCGATAACTGCTAATTTAAATGCATTGTAAGTGTGCAAGGTACTTTCCTTACTCACTTCCCATTAAATATTGCAACAAATAGGAAATATACTAATGGGCAAAATAGTTCCTACCCACAAGACAAAAGTATTAAAATTTCAATTTCAGTTTATTTATGCTTATAACATTTAATAGTTACAAATGCAACAAATAAAATATTAATAAAATAACTGCACATTTGTGCATAAACAATACATTTATGCATGTGTTTCATAGTACTTTTTCTTAAAACAACAATCTAGTCAGTCATTTCTTACAAGATTACTTTCAGTTAGATTTTTTATCTAGGACAAATACTTTTATGTTAAAGACTGATCTGTAGAGAGAAACCCCATCGTAATATTAATAGAGAAAGTTGAATACAGGATATTATTTGTCATTTCAGAGAATTGGTGTAGTGTGGGATCGGCTGGGAGAGTATAAAGAGAGATCTAAAGAATCCATGTAAAAAATATAAGAAGCAATAATTGCTTCTAGACTAAGGCAGAATCCAGTGAGGGGGACCTGTTCCCCCAAGGCCTTGAGAGAAAGCACTGGCTTACTCAGGGTGGAAAAGTCATGCTGGGCTAGGCTGGAAATCTAGAGACACTTCCCCAGAGGTGCTCTGCTACCAACCCCGCAGGGAGGGGCGGCTGGAAGCTGCTGTCCGCTGCTAAGCACTAAGCACGTTGGCGTATTACAGAGTCCAACCTGGGAGGACACTGAAACCAAGAAACCACCACCCCCTCCTGCCCCGACTCCCCAGCGTCCTCTACTGAGAGGACTACAGTGCCCGTTAGCGGAGGGAAAGTATTTAAAGGATCCAGATTCATTTTCATAAAGTGACTGATTGTATTTCGATATTGATTCCATCCATGTCACATTATTTTTGATGTGGACATTGTTATATAATGTAAGTCTATGTGTAGGCACATGTTTTATTTTAAATAATTATGAGAAATCCATACTGTATTCCTGTAAATACAGGATATGTAAATGTTAGGAATAGTGATTCCTCAGTCAAACTATAGAGTCTGCAAAAAAAAAATGTATACACACTTCAGAAAAAGAAAAATAGCACGATGATTTTTCTGTTGCCCTTGTATGGGGGACCCGAGTGGATGTCATGTGTCACAGAAAACCTACTACATTGTCAGTGCTTAGGGAAGAAACTGACAAGGCACACGCACCAACCCAGTGACCCCGGGAAACCCAGTGACCCCGGGAAACCCAGCAGCAGCTCACTCTACTGATAAATGTCTGGAAGCTCCTGGGCTCCACTTTAAGCGTCTCTTGTAATTGTGGAGGCTGAAGGTAACTTGCATAAATCTCATGATGTTTCATTAAATTTAGTATTAAAATATTTATGCAAGTGTTTCTTTTCTTGAATTGTGTATACACTGTTTTTGGCAGATTCTCCGTGTTAGCTCCTGGCTCTGTTCCCTACTAACTGTGACCTTGGGCAAATTGTTTCACCCTCTCTGTGTCCATATTTTCATCTGTAGAATAAGATGAGAATGGCAATGGCTTTGGATTGCTGGGAGGATTCAATGAAGACAATGTGCATAAATTCCTAAGATCTGCAGCTGGCACAGATGGAAGCTTCAATAAATATCTAATGATTATTCATTAAGACTTCGCGTTTATCAAACTGAGAGTTTACATTTTTGTCTCAGCATGCTGCTAGAAAGCTTTGGTAGAACCACTGTATCAATGAATCATGATTTTGAAAAGACTGGAGTTCCTTTTGTAAAACAAAAGTACTGTTACAGAACTTAGGAGAGGGACAGCATACATAGCTTGCATGTCCAAATCATAGTAATGAAGGTTAATTATTATGTTTTCTAAAGTACTTTTGACAATGCCCTTAGGAATTTTGTGACTCTCCAATTTTCAGTCTTGTGTATTTTTCCTTTACCTCATGCAGTGACACCTAATTGAAAACAAAGTGACTCCTTTAGATTATTTGTTACTCTGTATAGTAACACACAAATAAAGCAACTTACAAAGAAATTACATAAATTCTTCCCCAAATCTGTATGACGCTACAGGCATTATTACAGTTTTACAATACTAATTTTAAACTTTTTGTAGCCTGCAAAGCTACACACCCAGAGCAATGGTGATTTTGAATGAGAACTTATATTTTATAATGTACACACGTGGAATCAATGGTCAGACATATCGTACAGATTAAGTAGGGTCATGGCTACTCAGCAACAGGTTCCTGGTCTGCGGAGCACCCACATAGCCACACTGACTTTTGACGAGGAAGCAGGTGATGAATAGGAGGGGTGAGATAACGAATCATTTATAGAAGGGAACCAGAAGGAAGCGGCTTGTGAAATACATATATTACTAGGAAATATTATGAATAGCAGTTATCTTTTTCTGGTTAGTGATTTCTGGTTAGTGTTTTCTGGGATGTAGTCCACATATTTACTGGTTATGACTAATATCTACACCTGATACATACATGTATCTGTCAGTAGCTCTGTATTTACATATTGAAGACCTCAATATATTTTCAAAGGTCTCAAATGCGTTGGTCTTATTTTTCAACATTGCATTCATTGCCACTTTGAAACCAGTTGCATGCACGGTACTTTTAGCCTGCTCTTCTTCATGACCTACCAGGGCGCCCACAGAGTACTTATCACCCACATTCTATGGAGCTCTACTAATGAGCACACTCTCTTGGTGGAAGGAATCTGCCTCCTAACACATGGATGTCTAAAATACTCACTTTTCAGATTCGACCTCACCCACCGATGATGTGCCACTCATCACCAGTTAGCAGCATTGTAATGGAACAATGTCCAGTCCTGTTGCGTTGCATGCATGTTATCATACCCTGGTTTGGGAAGCGGGGAGAGTGTCCTGATGTCGGGGAAGGTAACACCGTACTAACAGACACTTGTCTGTGAAAATGGCTTGTGCATGTTTGCTGTTTTAGTAGAACCTTAAATTAAAAATCACAGAAAGCAATGTATTTCTTCACTTTTAGCCAAAACCTGATCAGTGCTTTCATAAATGTCTGTCTGCCAGGAAAATTTGGTCTCTTGGTGCCCTGAATTTTGCAGGATGGTAAATAAACCTGGCTTAGTTAACCCTGAGCTGCACTGCCCAGACACTGAGGCCAGTCTGGCTTTGTCCACTTGGAAGCCTGCGCTCTCTGTTCCTTGAGTATTCTCACTAAGACAATTTCTTCCAGAAGTTTTCATTTTGGTGTGCACATTATTTTAATGCTTTTAAATGTAATTCTTTAGCTTGGGAGGGTAATGAATGTATGAGATTATGGTCTAACGCTGCATCTGCCTTTCCAGTTTACTTCACATTATTTAAGGTATTATATTTCATCACATTAAAATATCTTGCCACATAATAAAAATTATTTTTGCACTTGTACTAGCAGTGCACCAAATGTAGCTTAGGACATAGGTCTTTACAGGGTCCTGACTTTCTTTCTCAAACAAAATGTATATTGAAGTCTGTGCATTTTCTGAGCATGTTCTTACACTTCTACATCTTTACCATGTTTATGATTATTATCTCAGCTACAGTTTTGCAAAGGCTAATGGACTGAATGACAGTATTTCAGAAATGACTCCTTGTTATTTCCAAAGGAGAAAGTGGTGGACTTATTCACTACCCAAACCCATCAGCAAATTGGTATTTACTCTCATAATTTATATAAAACTTCTATTTCTTTCCTAAGCTCCAATGGAATATTGCTGCCAAAAAGAATTCGGAGAACAGTGAATTAGTTGTGAGTGTGGAGAGAAAGCTCGCTAGCGTTATTCTCCCTAGATTTGCTTTCTCGTATTCAACCACCTTATTTAATGCTTCAGTTTTGCAATTATTGAACTTCCAACAACTATTGGTTAATTCTATTTTAAGAATATTTTCCCCAAGAAGTAAATTGTAAGCTCTTAGTCGTGTAATCATTTGTGTTCAAGAGACTAATTTACTAGATGGAAAAGTGGCTGCCTCTAGTTAGGTTCTACTTAGTGAACTAACTTTATGGTGTATTCAGTAGTAATCTGTGCCTCATCCAATATCAATTATTATAGATCAAGTTCTTTTATACTTGTTGGCAAATTTTGAAACTAAAAACTTTAACTTCACAAAAATAAGATTAATGAATAAGAAAATGTAAAACAGGAGGTCCTGCCCCTTAATTTGGATGCAGCAAAATATTTCAGCAAACAACTACTACTCAGCATTAATAAACCTCAGTTCCTAGGTGCTGACTGCATGTCCAGAACAGCCATTAAGCCTTTGGGATTTGATTATAAAAATTTTCATTTGTCCCTTAAATTCTTTTCAATAAAATATCCACAAGCATGTTTCATGAGTTATTATGCGCTCTTCTCCAAATATAAAAGAAAATTTATTAGATATTTATGCAATATTCCCCCATTTATTAGGTATTCAACATGAGAGAAAGCACTGTGTTTGCAACTTTCCTGGTAGAGTTTTGTTCTTTAAGAAGATGATTTCCCTTTTCCTTATCCTTTCTGTGGTTCTCATCCCTATGCCTCTCATATAGTCATTCATTTGTTCATGATCAGAGTAATCAGATCGCAGGAGGTTGGTTCCCAAGATCAGCAGGGAGTCACAGCCGACTCCTGGCCTTACATACCAACTCCAGCACCCATAGTTTTTATTCTTCTCTACACTGTCTCTACTCATTACTGTATTATACATTAAATTCTCAGATGAGCTCATTAATCAAAAAGAAAGATGCCACCTGTATTCTAGACCAATATTTGAAATTATTTAGGTTTTTCAGAACTGCTCGAGAGGGGAGTAATTAATGGGATTTCAGTGTAATTCGCACATGGCGAATGCCTCACAATTATTATCATAACATGTGAGGCAAAAAGACCTGCGACCTTTTGAGAAATCAGAAGAGTGGCTTTTGAAGATCCAAAAGAACCATCAAACTTTAGAGTTGGGAAGGTAGAAACTCATGTCCAAGTCTGGAGCTCACTGTCCCGGCAGTGGGATCCTTGCCAGAGCACTGTGGGGAGCAAGACCACCCCTGCCATTGCCACTGTTCGATAGTTTGTTGTGGATTAAAAACTGGAGTCAACTGAACACCAGCTGAATTAACTTAGCATGGTGCTGAGCATAGACGGTTCACCCTAGGGAAGCTGCCAGTGTAAATAGAGATGTGGAGAAGACGTGTGAGGCGTTGTGGGCTCTCCTAAATGTTGCTGTTTGGGCCATTTGTTCTCCAAGGAGCTTGTCATGACTAGCTTCCCCAGTGTGAGTTCGGCCATTATCCTCAGAGGAGCTCGGGACCTTGTTGGTGAGAGCGGCTGTGGTTCACTTTGGGGGAGCTCTGGTCCTTATATGGAGCATCACTTCCTGGCTCTGGAGGGAAAGATGTATGCTGTTTAATCTCAAGGAGAAACTCATCATGCTGGCTTTCTGGCATGTACTCGATTGTTCTCATTGTTGAAGGAGCTCAGGACCTCCATGTCCATCCATCCTCCATTCTCCATGAGGATGGCTGTGGTGCTTTTCAGGACAGCCCTGGTTCTTATTTTGAGCATGACTTCTCGGCTCCAGTGGAGAACCCTCAACCCACCAGCACAGCTCCTTCACCCTGCTGGCATAGACTTTCTAGCTTCCACCCCTGACCTTTGGGCCTTTCTAGTGCAGATCTGTAAAACAGACTGGCGTGAGTACTTGTGGGCTCCAGACCTCTAGCTGGACTCGTGGGAGGCATTGTCATGGGCTCTGGGTTTTCATCTGGACTCTTGCAGGACATTGCTATGGGATTCAGGCCCTTTGGTGAAAATTTGAATTTTTAGTGTTGTGAACAGATTTCCTGCACTTTCTTGTGTGTGTTTTACTCTGGGTGACCATCATCAATAATATTAGAAATTCTGTGTCCTGATCTCAATTGCCCTCCTCACAACTCCTGATTACAACACAGTTTCAACAGAAGTAAGGACAGTGCTTCTGAAGCATACATTTTTATATTCATGTGTTACAGAAAACCAAGGTAGCATCTGGGAAAACTGATATACTTTCAACACAGTATAAAGATTTAATGTTGAAGCTGATTGAAGTTCTTTTCTTTGTCTCTTAATGAACTACAGTTTTAGGTGGAGTTAAAGCAAAGTGAGGAAAATCTTACACTCCTGGTAAAACTGTCCACAGGAAGTGAAGGAGTGACGCCAGGTAAGCGATGTCTTTCGGTTCTCAACTTACCCACTCGCGACAGTTAAATATTAACAGTGATGAGGACCAGGTTTTAGTTCAAGTAATTAATTTAAACAGTACTCGTCAAATGTTTGTTAACATTTCTCTGTGGCCAGGGCTCTGGACTAGGTGGAAGAGATAGAAATTATGAGTAAGTTATGTACGAAAAATGAGTGTTTTTGAAGAAAGTGAGAACTTAGAAAAATCCTAGCAAAGGAACTAGCAGCTGTATGGTATAAGTGGTGTGTCATTGTCTATATCCTGCAGATAATGAAAACTTAGTAAAGATATTTAAACATTAATATAATTTTAAAAAGCTTTGTGTTTAAGAGACAGAATGATATAATTGCTCTGTTTTTTATTTCTCCTTGGGTGTGTTTAAAAGGGGTGCCGTGGGGGTCTTTGGAACACCATTATTTTTATACTCTTCAGGGCTTCATTTACTCCACCTCTGACTGTTAATTGCTTCCATTCTAAATGACCTTTAAGACATGCCAGTTGTGTCAAAGTGAAAAAATATGGTGAATGTGATCCCGGAGGTAATTAAATCCTGGATTGTAAAGTACGATCCTGAGTCACTGGGTTGGACAGTCCACACATTCCCGTCAGCAGGAGAATGCCACCTTGGGCTCCTTTGCTTTGGCTTACTCCACACAGATGGCAATGGCTGAGGTGACTCTGGACACCTGACGATGTCTAGGACGGGTGAGAACTTAAACTCATAAATGTGAACAGATGCAACTGTGCTGGCCACACTCTGCATAGGCAGAAGAAGTTTTGAACACTATTTATAAAATTGTCTTAAGGACTATTTGTAAAACATTGTGATATTTTGAGGTGCTTAAAAACTGGATAGATGGTAAGAAATCTTCAGTATTTTCAGAGTTGTGATTGGGAGCTGCCAGTGAGAACGGAAAATAATGATTCCTATAAATGTATGGCAGTATGCAGCATACATGCAAAGTTGATAAGAATACAGGGAATGTTCAGGTTTACATTTTTTAATTATAGTAAAACATGCATCACAATGAAAGCCTCTCAAAATACCCTTTCCTTTGAATATACTTATCCCCTCGTTTTTACCGCTTTCTGAAGTGTTTCTGAGAGTTTTTTTTTTTTCTGGTGAGTCTTCAAGTGGTGTGATAAGAATTTTGTTGGATAACATTGCCAAATGCCATCCAGGGAAGGGCAGGTCCTCATCTGCCTTATTCACTGTGTCTAGCACCATGGAACTTCTGGATCTTCCCCAAAAGTAAAAATGAGCAGGAAGGGTAGATGAGTTAGACAGTTTTTAGGATGGGACCTAAATGTTGTAGAGATATTTCAGACATTTAGGATACAAGAGAGCCACAACACTATAACTGAAGACATAAAAGACTTCCAGAACGGATTCAGAAAATGGCAAGAATGACAGAAGGGTGTTCAAAGAGAAGACAAGTATTTTGAGGGAGATTAATGCCAATGAGTCTATTTCAGCAATAAAAATTTAAAATTTATGCACCATGTATTGTGATCACATTTTTCACAGAAAATGTATAATATGATAAAACTCAGAATGTTTCCAGCAAAGAAATACTAATCCCCTGGGGTGTTAAAAATTGTCGCATGCAGAATGAGTCCATAATCAAATAACTTTGCCAATGATGAATTATTATTTTCTTTTTCTTAAAAATACAAAACATGTTAACACTTTAAATATTTCTAGAAGTTCTATTTTAAAGAAACCCATTTAAATTTGTTTTCCGTAATGCTTCTAAAACTTATTTGTTTTTGGAAATTCTTCCCTTCTCAGAACATTTATTAGTATCTCATGGGACCTGAGGATTCTAAGAAACATTTTCTGGGAAAAGTTTGCATAGAATAGGAATAGATGTAACTTATAATGAATGTAGAGATGCCCAGGCATAACATAAACAGAGCACACTGCCCTGGATCAAGTGGAACAGGAAGACTTGAAATGAGCTGTGTACTTGAAGGTTTACAACTGGAGTATGGTGCCTGGAACGTAGTAGGCACTCAACAAATTATCCACGAAGTGAGTTGACTTTAGTCTGCACGCTTCTCTCTCCACCTCCTCTGTCTGTAACAGTCAGTCCCCTATGTCACTTCCTCAAGTCCCTTTTGCACGTGGCCAGACAGTAAACCAAGTAAGTTATGGTCCCTTGTAATTAAATCTCTGTGCTCGATGTATTTTAACTTACTGTGTTACAGCGAGGAGCTTCTTCAGGGGGTTGTAAAACATCCCTCGGCATGAAACCCTAGCGTGCTGAGGCAGATCATGTGGCCATTAACCGTGACAGGATCAGTTTTTCATTGTCACTTTCATGCTGGCCTTACTGAAGACTCCTGTGTCTTCAGGCCCCACTGCTCTTCCTGGGACTCAGTCTTTCATCACCCCCAACCTGAAGACATCTTCTGTTTCAGAACATGCAGTTGTGCTGTCTCTTAGCTTGGGAACTCAGGGGCTCAAGTCTGCTCTATGTCTTGTGAAATATAAAAGATACCTATCCTTTTCCTTGTAAGTGCCTTATCTCCTAAGGTTTACCATAAACCCCTCTGCAATCATTGGTTTATTTATTTTATTTTAAAAAGAACACACAGATAAGAAAACAAAAAGCAAAAGAAACAACAACAACAACCCTCCCCCAAAACAATAACAATATAGACTTTCAAAACAAGATTGTAAGGATTTAACAATGGTTGCTATATTGCAGTTATCCTCAAAAGAGTTGCTTAGATTACCAGATATAAACATGCAAAATTGATCTAATCATGTATTAACTGTTCTTTTCCAAGAACTAAAAGAATTAGTAGTATAATCATCTTAGCTTATATATATATATATATATATATATATATATATATATGAAAATCTATATATTTTTCCTTTCCCCTTCCTTCTTTTCTCCTTTTATTTCACCCTCATTGGAGCAGTTTCCCTGCAAAAATTGGTTTTTTTTAAAAATCGGTACTGGGGATCGAACTCACGACTGCCTGCGTGCAAGGCAGGTGCTTATGCCACTGAGCTAAGTCTCCAGCCCCCAAACATTGATTTAATACCTGCTAATTTTTGAAGATACAGAGGTGAAATATAGATACAATCCCAGATTGTCACCTGGTTTAATAGCAAAGCATACACACGCTCAGCATTCCACGAGAGAACAGCGGTATCCTGCTCTGCACAGAAGTCAGTGTTACTTCAGAGGACCACAGTTCCTCCAGAAGTCACAAGACACCTTCAGATTCTTCACTTTTTTCCTTCTACCACATACCTGAAACAAAGTATCCTGTCTCTTCAAGACTCAGACCTCTGTTGGAGAAAAATCACAACCAGGCTGAGGGATTTCCTTTTAAACGTGTGATTACAAACCTCAGATTAACTTTCAACGATGTTTGGTAAGTCTTGCAGAGTTTCCTTGGGCTCCATGCGATATTTTGGATATTAAATGTCTTCTCAAAGCCCACATGAGTGGAAGCTTTGGGCCCTGGCTTCTGAGACATTAGGAGGCGAGGCCTCTGCAAGGGCGTCAGGTGGCTGGAAAGGGCTGTGACCCTGAAGGTGAGCCCCTTTTTGTGTCTTCCTTTGCTTCCTGGCTGACCTGAGGTAAACAGGTCTCACTGCCACGTGCTCTGGACATCATATTCTGTGCAACAAAAGGGTCAAAACAACAGGGGCCAGGACTGTGGACTGAAACCTCTGATGCTGTGAACCAAACTAAATCTTTCTTCAGTGCAACTGAGTATTTCACATATTTTATGACAGTGACAGGCAGTGTAGACAACGGGGATTCTTTAGACCACTCATCAGTTTCACTTCTTTCCCGAAATCTTGTTCTTCCCTTGGCTTGCAGCTTCTCATCCATAGCTGATCTTGCATCAGTTTTCAAAAACAGAAGAGCTGTAACCCCCTCCATTTCTCACCTTCAAACACGTAGGGTTCCGCCTCCGCACTTTGTCTTGGAGGCAGTGTTTCCGTGTTACCTCTGCAGACATTTATCTCCACTGTTTCTCCTCTCTTCTGTGCAAGGAAATGTTCTCTGCTGGAGCATTTCTGTCACATCTTTTCCTTCGCTTAAAAAAGATGAAGAGGAGGAGGAAAAAGAAGAAATTCTTCCCTGAAGCACTCCTGTAACTGTGGACCATTTCCAGCTGTGTGGTATCCAAGCGCACTGGGAAGGCCAGAGATGCTCCGTCTCTGCTCCCCCAGCTCTCTGTCCCCGCTCTGCAGTCCTCTCCTCGCCCTTGACTTCTGTCACTGTTCTCCTCGTTGTCTTTTTACTCACCAGCCGCTCCTTTCATTTTCTTGGAAGGGATCTTCATTGTTATTTTTCAGACCTTGGCTCCCTTCTTTAAATCTTTTTTTTCCCTAAACTCTCCTCAGGTGTTCTCACCAGATTCCATGGCTTTGTATTTTTCTTTTGTGTCACAGCTCCCCAGAGCTTCACTCTCGTATCTGATGGCCCACCAGAACAGACTTCACGGTGTCTCAGCTTGGAGCAGATCACAAAGTCTGCTCTTGACTCCACTCCCTGCAGCTATGGAACCCCCACTTCCCAGCCGTCATCTCCCACTAGGTGTCCAGGGCTCTCTCAAGATTTATGAATTCCTGGGATATTACAAAATGATTTGCCTATTTATCTTGATGAGGTAAGTCATAGAAGGGTCAAGCAAAATCTGCAGCACCAGCAGGTGTCAGCCCTGCCAAACAGTGACTGGGAGAAGTGCCAGAGACTATTGAGAAGATGCCTTTATTGGCCACTAATGAAAACACAGCTTACTGCATGTCTGGAGCAAGGATAAACAGCGATTGCACGTAAGTACGCCAGGGCGCTCATTAGATGACGACTTCTACAGGGCTGCTAGTTATGGAGCAGCTCCTCCCTCCAATTTCTCTAATTATAACACTTCCTCGTTCCCTCCAATCCCAGGGAATTCCTTTTTCTAGGTGCTGGATAAAAGAATGGCATAGGAAGGTGCTGGGGATTTAGCTCAGCAGCATAAGCACCTGCCTTGCAAGCAGGCAGTAGTGAGTTTGATCCCTGGTACCGATAAAAAAAGAAAAAAAAAGGAATAGAAAAACAGTACAAATAGATTATCTACCTGTTTATGCCCCAAAACATTTCATCTATACTAGGAGTCCCCTCTAAGTTCTAATAGAACACAAATCTAGGAATCCATCTCTTTTCTCTGGATTCTATGGTTGCATCCCGATCTTCATTTGATTGAATACTGAATGGCATGGATGGTTGGAGAGGGTGGGGAGAGGAAAAATGAAATATTGAATAATATATTAAACAATTATCCTACCAATATGTCTGCCTTAGTCACCGCAAGCTTCCGCAACAAAATACAGTCCATTGGGTGATTTAACAATAACAACAACTTCCCAGAAATTTATTGTCCCATGGTTCTGGAGGCCAGAAAGTCCAGGATTAAGACTCCTCGGGGCTGAAACTGAGGTGGAGGCAATCTTCCTGGCTTCATGTTACAGTCATCTTACTGTGTCTTCACATGGCAGAAAGGGAGAAATCTCTGGTGCCTTTCTTTGACAAGGACCTCAGTTCTTTGATGTCAGAGCTTCATCCTTCTGAGTTCCTTTAATCCCACACATCTCCTTCCTTATTGTCTTCTGGGGTCTGCAAGTTTCAACATATGAAGGAGAATGGGGATCAGTCCATAGAAATATCTAATAGGAATCTCGAGTTTAAACATCTGTAGAACAGATTATCTGATTTCCCCTAGTCTCTATAGTCTCATCTGTAAAACTTTATTTTTTCAGATCCAATAATGAGTACAATTATGTAGCTGGTTGCCTAAGCATATAATGTGGAGCCATTTCCCGTGAGTCTGTAATATCATACCCACAAGCAGACCTATTGCTTTTTCTCTATAAAATGTCTCAAGTTTTGTCATTGTCCACTTTTATACTCAATAACTTTTTAATGTGGCATCATCTGGGCTGGAAGCCTCTTTGCTGGTGTCCTTTCTTCCAGTCCTACCACCATATAATCCATACCCCACAGTTGGATTGATTTTGTCAAAATAATCACAATATTACATGAATCTGAATAAGACTTTTCATTGAATTTCACTGAACTTAAAATATAATACTTACTTTGGTCTGCAAGATTCCTGTAAAATCATTAGATATGATAGGGCAGATAATGCTTTAATATAGAATTTTAAATTGTAAAAAATAACCTAGATCTGTGTTATGCTTGATACATTGTGTCAACTTGAGAAGTTTAGAAGGTTAACCAAGTAACTCAGGATTTCTACATCCTGCTGTATAGAGAACATGCCCTTACTGCTCTAGGATGCTGTTCATTGTGTCAATTTGAGAAGTTTAGAGGTTTAACTTAGTAACTTATTAGGGAGGCAAGGTCCTCAGTTTGTAAACATCCTGAACCTATGCCAGAGGAGGGCTTGGAGATGGTGACAGTGCTACACCCACCCTAGGGAGTGGTATCCCACGTACAATATAAGGGAGGAGAAGCTTGCTCTCCCCTCTTTGTGCTCTTGCTGCTTTGGCTGTCTCATCTCTAAAACTTTATTTTATGCCACCTTGAAATGTTCCCATCTGCCATGCCATCCTACCTTGGAGCCAGGTGATTATGGACTGAAACCTCCACAAACTGTGAGCTAAACTTTTCTTCCCTAATTTTGGGTGTCACGTATTTTGTCTCAAAAATAAGAGAAAAGTAACTAAGTCAATCTGCTTCATGAGAATTTGAAATTTAGAAACAGTAGAGAGGGCATGAAGGAGAAACAGTAGGTTGGTGACACACGAGACAGAGGTGGAGGTGGTGGATATTGAGAGGAGAAAAGATGTTGATGAGTATTTATGAGATATAGAAAAAATAAGTCAAGACTGAGCTGTTTTATAGGTGGAGGCAGATGGCAAGGAAGTTACCAAAGTCCTTGAATGGGTGCCTGTCATTCACTCAGAAATGGGAGAACTGCAGAGGAGTCACGTTCCTTTTGACTCGTGCTAAGTTGGAAAATTTATAGAAAATCAAAATGATTCATGTTCACTTAATGGTTGGTTATATATTTCTAGAATCTGAGACAAAAATATTTGAGGAATCAGGGAGGATTCAAAAGGCAGAGGACAGAATCTGGGAGCACACATTTTCCAGAACCTATGAGAGGAAGAATAGTCAATGGGAGAAATAGAGGGAGAAATAGAAATGTGAGTGAAAATCAGTCTATCAGATTAGCTTGGGTGTAAGTAGAAGACGATGCCAAATGCTGGAAAACAACTAAAATAGGGACTAAAAGCTGTTCTTAAGATTTGTAGTCAGATATAAATAATGGTATTTTGAGAGTCATTTTGATGAAATTGCAGGGACAGAAGATGTATTGCTGTCCTTTGAGGAATGAATGAGGATTGATTTTGTAGTTAAGTTGCTTGGGTAAAAGGGAACAGAGAAAGCACGATTGTCATGTAATGGGCACCCGATCAAGGAAAATTGTATTTTTATTTGGTTTTGCAATTGGAAGGGAGGAGCCAGCCATTATGGAGACACCTAAAATCAAGGCAAACAAATCAACCAAACACGATAAGAAAACAGGAGGAAGGAATGATAAATGGTAGGTGGAGTCCCACCAGGCAGAAGAAGAAGAGATTTAAGCAGCATTTTTCTTCAAAATATATTTTTCTCATTGCTTGTCACTAGCCTGATAGAGGTGTACGTTTTATTACTGGTTTAATAAGCTTCATGTTTCCTACAGAGTTAGTGAATAATATGTCTCTCCACCATGTCCAGGTTCACCCTACTGTTCCTCTTGGGTGACTTGGACTGTTTGCTGTCTCTATTGGTAGGTGGCCCTGCAGAGTTAAACTTGAGAAAACCCCACAGTGGTGTTATATCTCCCGAGCCTGCTTCCCAGACAAACAGAAGTCTATATGACTGTCTTGAGTTAAACTACAAAGCTTTCACAACAGCCATTTCTGTGCTATCCACTGCACAAATCCTAATTCCTCCAGTGACAGCATGTTGTGTGCTTTTTTTTATTAGACTTTTGATACAAATTGTTTCTTCCATGATTCAACTTCTTTTTTATTTGACAACTAAGGCTTGTTTTAGGGGCAATTGAAAAACTTGTCTAATTAAAATTTACGATTTGTAAATTTTAATTTAGTGGTAAGGCTGATTTTCCTCTAAGCTATCAAATGTCAGAGATGACTCCTTCAGTAGGAGGGAAGGCAAAGACCACTTTTAACCTCTTGTTTGTTGGTATAAGTGATTCCGTCCAAGACACTATTAAAAGTGTTACGGACTAAAAACTGGTGGTCAACTTAACGCCAGTGGAATTAAATCACCATGGTGCTGAGTATAGATGTTCCACCTGAGGAAAGTTGCCAGCATAAATAGAGACATGGAAAAGGAGAAGGAAGGCATTGGGGGCAGTGAGGCATTGTGGTCTCTCCTATATGTTGCTGTTTGAGCCGTTGGTTCTTCTGGAGAAGCTCTGGTCCTCACATTGAGCTCACTTCCTGGCTCCAGAGGGAAGATATGTGTCACTTACTCTCCAGGATGAAATTGTTACTCTGGCTTCCTGGCATGTGCTTGACTGTGCTTATCAGCGGAGAAGCTTGGGGCCTCTGTGTTGCTGAGGATGGCTGTGGTGCTTTTCAGGACAGCCCTGGTCTTTGTTGTGAGTGTGGTTTCTTGGCTCCAGGGTAGAACACTCAACCTACCAGCACGGCTCCTTCACCCTGCTGGCATAGACTTTCCAACTTCCTTTGCTGACCTTTGGGCCTTCCTAGCACGGACCTGTAAAAGAGACTGGCATGAACCCTTCTTGTGGGCTCTAGAACTCCAGTTGGACTCGTGGGAGGCGTTGTCATGAGCTCTGGGTATTCATCTGGACTCATGTGGGGCATTGCTATGGGATTCAGGCCCTTGGCTAAATAGTCTATGTTGTTAGTGTTGTGGACAGATTGCCTGCATTTTCTTGTGTTAACTCTGGGTGACTATCATAAAATAATATTATAAATTTCATGTCCTGATTCTTATTGTTCTCCTCACAACCCTTGATTACAACAGAATAGCCTCAGAAACTGTTCTCAATAGTGGTTGAAACTGGAGTACTTACTGAAGATTCTGTTCTCAATAAATGAAATTATTAAAAAAGAAAGTGTTACATATAACATTTTAAGAACCAACTGGAGAGTCTCAGAAATAGTTTAGTGCTTAAGGGTTTGATGGCTGACAGAACTGTAATGATCTGACGAGGTGAATGGACTTTGCTTTGCGCAAAAGGAGAAGGTTAGCAGTAGGAATACTTCAGCACAGATAGCTCACAATTGTGAACCTTCATCTTCTCTGTTTTGTGACTGTAATTCAATCTTGGAAGCAGGTTATATACTTCTAATTCTGCCTCGGCCAAACAGGGATATGCTAAAATAGGTCATTATTTGAAAGCTGCAGGTAACTTTTCTCTCAGAGTGGAATCAGTTTGCAAGACTCGCCCATCCTCTGGGGCAGGAGCCATGGCCTGTGGCTGTTTTGTGGGAAGCTCTGGGAATCTCCAAGTCTCTTGCATCCTCTCTCCTTGTACATTAGTTAAAATTATATTTTGTGTGGCTTGTTGTGCTTTGCTTTCCTATTTGCACAATTCAACTTGCTTTTCTGTAAAATAAAAATAATAATAACACAATAATAACACATAGTGTACTGGGCATCTTGAAAATAAAATTAGAATAATTAGTTTGTAGTAATTGGAATGAACTGGTATGGATGGAACAGGTATTAGATATTATTACATATTATTCAGCTATGCAATATATGCTTCTTAAGTGCAGAGTAGGTTCAAGGTGCTAAGCTACAGAGACATTCACTTTTTTCATTTAAGTAACATTATTGAATAAATGTTATTGCTTCTTTTTCATAGTATTAGTATGTAAAACGAGCTGAGTGTGGCAGTAGGTGCTGGGGATAAAGTAGTGAATAAAATAAAGTAAATGTCTTCCCAGATCTTATCCTATAAGGGAAACAAGAAGCAAAACCCAGATTAATATACAGTATGATACCAGGAAATATTTGGAAGAAAACTTGTGTAGGTACAGTGTTAGGTAGACAGATGTAGCCCTTACACTCAGCAAGTTAAACTCTGGATAAAATTAGGATGAATGTGGGTTTAAAATGAAACAGTGGTGCAGTTTTGAGAGGGGACAAGACCAAGTGCTGGCGCTGGGTGCAGGGAAGGTTGGCTGGCAGAGGCCGAGAGCCTGGAACGGGAAGACGTCTAGCTCCTCCACTCGCATCCAGGCCGCCCTGGCCTGTACTTTGAGGAAGTCCTGGACTGGACTCTTCTGAAGTCATGCAGTGCACATGTTTCTACAAATATAGGATGAGGAGTTGGTTCAGATTAGAAACTCATAATGGAAAGACATTTAGTTCATTGTGCAATGATTTCATTCTTTATGGTGAATAATACTCCTGTTCATATGTCTGTGGGCATCTGGAATGTTTCAAGAGCTTAGTTGTTGTGAGGGGCACTGCTGTAAACATGAACATGCGTGTTTCGTTAGATTAAGATGGCTTTAACTCTCCCGGGAGCAGCCCCAGTAGGGGTGTGGCCAAGTTAAATGAACTTTCTATCTTTAATTTTTTGAGGAATCTCCACACTGACTTCCATATTGGCTATACGGTACTGGAATATATTCTCCCCAGCAGTACAGAAGGGTCCCCTTTTTCCCTTATCCTCATCATCATTTGCTGGATTTTGGTTCTTGACGACAGCCATTCTGGCTGAAATCAGATGAAATCTCGGAGTTGTTTTGATTTACATCTCCCCAATGGATAAAGATGGTGAATATTTTTTCACATGCCTATTGGCCGCTCCTACTTCTTCTTTTGAGAAGCACCTGTTTTACTCATTTACCTCTTGTTTTGAATGAGTTGTTAGGTTTGGGGGAGTTAATATTTTGGAGTTTTAGAAAACATTCCATCCAGGAAGGCGCTTATGTCAGGGAGCTAAACCCCTAATCTGTCCATTTTTTTATGCTTAGATTTTGTAATTTGAACAACTACTTCTCAGCTAGAAATATGTAATGTATTAACTAGTGTTGATTTCTTAGTTATTTTTTAAAAATTCTGTATTATTTATACCCTTTTTACTTTTTTAAAAAAGGAGAAAAACTAGAAAAAAATATTCCAGGCATTTGTCCTCTAGAAGGATGGCTAGCATTGTTTTCCTGTTCTAAGATTGTCTTTCTTCATTCTGTTGATTGTTTTATTTTGAGGGCAGAAGCTTTTTAATTTGATGTAATTCCATTTGTTGATTCTTGGTAGTACTTTCTGTGCGACCGGATTTCAATTTAGAAAGTCTTTGCCTGTGCCTATGGCTTTAGATGTATTCCCTAAGTCTCAGTATTTCTAATTTTGAATCTAATCTTTGATCCATTTTGATTTGTTTTTAGTACAGGGTGAGCGATATGGATCTGCTTTCAAGCTTCTGCATGTGGGTAACCAGTTTTTAGGATGCGGAACGAGAGTGTTTACAAGGCATTGTGCAGTCAGCCTAAGGGCTTTAGGAGAAGGTTCAGTCTTGTGGGTACCACAGCTGCCCTGCTGTAAAGAGAGGACCCGATTCCAGGCGGGTCACAGGAGCCCGGGAAGTTTATCTCTCCTTCCCCTGCTCTCTCTGCTTCCTGCCCACCATGACCTGAGCAGCTTACCCTTCCCAGGCTCTTCCACCATGCAATTCTGCCTCAGAACTGGCCAGCTACACCCTGAAAATGTGAGCCGAAGTAAACCTCTCTCCTGTAAGTAGCAGAGAGTGTCAGGTATTTTGTCCCAGTGATGAGGAAAGGGACTAAGACACCAGTTTTCCTGACACCATTCATTAAGGGGGTTTCTTTTTCTCTGCTGTATGATTTTGTCCCTTTATCAGAACCTAGACAGTCGAAGCGGTAAGGGCTCGTTCCTGTGTTTTCTATTTTATTCCTTTGGAATAAGTGTCTACTTTCTCTGCACTACCATGGCTGTTTTGTTACTATTGCCTAGTCGTATAACCTGAAATCCAAAATTGTGATGACTCTGTATTTCCCTTTTTGTTTAGGATTACTTTGGCTGTTCTGATCTCTTTTTTGGTTTTATATAGAATTAAGATTTGTTTTTATAGCTGAGTAAAGAATGATGATGGAGCGGATTGGAAAATGGCGGCGAGCTAGGGGATTGAGCGAAGAATCTCTCCAGAGAATTCAAACTCAAAGATAAAAAAAGACAGCATGGAGAGGACCAGACAAATCGATAGTGATTCTTATTAACCCAGACAGTACAACTGGAGGATTTAAAGTCATGCTGAGACCGGAGGCTACAAATCCCGCGCCCTTAAATCAACAAACAGACTCGTGGACCCAGCACGAAAAGCTGAGTTGCTTTTGGAGACCGCGGGAAACTGAGACCCAGATCGAGACTCCAAGTAGCAGCCAGTTCTGCACCGCTGCACCAGAGCGGATGTACAAAGCTCTGGCGATTCAAATCTAAACGGTGCACAGAAATCTGACCGGTCAGCGCTGAGCCGCGAGTGGGGGAAAAGTGGACAGCTTGGTGTGCGGCGGTCCCGGAACGAGGACTTGCACCGGACTCTGGTGAGTACAGAAAACCCCGCCGCTGCTGGGTTTGGCCAGAGAACAGCTGGCCCGCCACCACGGGGAAATCAATAACACAGAGTCTGGTGCAGACATATTAGCCTGGCGGCAGAAATCGCAGCTTGGTGACATCACCAGGTCCCCCTGTAGGGAGGGCTGGTGGAAGACATCTTGAGTCCTGGCAGAGCCTGATTACTTGTTGGCTTCAGCTCCACACAGAGAACTTAGTGGGAGCCATCTTTGTTTTGGGCAGATCTGCTTTTCTGGTGCACCTATCACAGAGAGGTTTGGAAGAGAACGGCTGGGACCTGGGCAGAATCCTGTGCCATTACTCAGCTGCTTCTGATTCAAAGAGAACTGGCAGGAGCTACTGGGGCTAAACCAAGCCTCTGCTTGGGGCCCAATAAGCAGATACAAAATAGTCACAACTCAGTGACAACCAGAAAGTACAGCCTAATTTATGAACTAACTGACACAGAGGCTAGAGACTAGACTGTACCACCCCTACATCCCAGCCTACCCCAGATAATAGCAAATTGGGGAGGACAGCAAAAACTCAAGCCAGCACGCTTCTGAAAGGCCCTAAGCAATTCGGAGAGGGCCAGAGAACTCCAGGACAGTCTGAAAGAAACCAGAAACATGACAAGAGATAAAAATAAAAAAAAACCTCCAGCTGTTCAACAGGAGAAATTAAACCCAAGAGAACTAAATACTGAAGAGAACAAGCACAGTAACCATCCTCTACTCGACACAGCATCAGCCGAAATTAAAAAGTACTTACATGATCTCATAGAGGAATTTAAAGATGTACTCCTGATCCAAGTGAGGCAAGATATAAAGAGATTAATTAAAGAAATGACAAGCCCCGCCCAAGAGAACACAGATGGAAGAACTGAGGAAATCAGAAAAGAAAGAGAAGCATCTGAAGAAGAATTTAAGCATAACTTAGAATACATGAAACAGATCCAAAGAGAATATCAGGAAACTCAGAACTCCATTGAATATTTGCAAAATGCCTTGACAGAAACTAAAGACAACCTTCTGAAACTTGAAGAGAGATTTAGGGCTTATGAACGTGAAAGAAAAAGCTTCTTAAAAATAACAAGGAACCAGAAAGAAGCAATTCTAAAACTGGAAGATGATAAAAAGATACATAACCTAAGAATAAAGAATGTGAGTGAGGAAGCAGGAACATCCAAAAATGAAATACAAAAAATATTCACAGAGATATTAAAGCAAAATTTCCCACGTATAGCAAAAAGAAATGATATCCAGATAAAAGAAGCATACAGAACGCCAGCTACCTACAACCAAAACAGATTTACGCCTAGGCATATAATAATCGAGATCCCAGAAATCCACCAAAAAAACAGAATATTAAAAGCAGCCAGAGAAAGGATGCAGGTTACCTATAACGGGAAATCTATCAAAATAACAGCAGACTTATCAACACAAACTCTTAAGTCAAGAAGGGAGTGGGGAGAAATATTCCAAGTCCTGAAGGAAAAAAATATGCAACCTAAGTTCATATATCCGTCAAAACTCTCTCTAAAAATTAATGAAGAAATAAGATACTTTCAAGACAAGGAGGAACTGTGGGAGTTCGTGGCCACCAATCCAACCCTACAGAGAGCGCTGAAGGACATTACAGAGAAAGAGAGGAAGAGATATCAGGATTACAGCTACAGTGGCAGAGAAGCCTCAGTGAACGGGGCAGACCATGGAATGAGGGAATAAGGTGGACAAATTATAGCAGAAAAGTGGAGTAGCAGACATGAGGCAGAGACGGTAAGCTAGTCTTTAGTAGAGACAGCTCTGAAACTATATTTAAAAAAAAAAAAGCAGAGGTCATTGCTAATGGTGTATAACGATTTAAAAGACACAGTAGTCCTAGTGACATATTTAGATTGAATTAAATTTGTTCTGGTCTGTCCACTCATATCAGATTTGAGGACACAGACCTCTAGAACCAAAAATAGCAGGTTATACCACGGCAACTATCCTTACTTTCCTATTGACTTAGGCTGAAATTCTGTATTACTTACATTGTCTTACTATGACTGATCTTAATTGTATCTGAATCATAAGACTATTGGTTGGCCTTGACTGATCCTATTTGAAATCGGTATGCGTGTTAGAATCAACCCTAAAAGTAGAGGAAACTACTCTGAGCATGACAAGATGTAAAGGATATCCATACTGGTATGAATTAGTAACAGCTCTCAAATACTACAATGCAGTCAAAGATAAGTTTTTATAAAAATAGGTGATAGTATGTTTAACTATAATAAGCCAGTGTTGTCGACAAATCTATTGAAAATAACAAGAGAAAACATAGTAGCTACGGAAGATCATTTATATTATAGTTTTATAAGTCCTATCCATTGCATGTTTATCTAGGAAATTGTTTCGTTGTCTTGTTATGACTTGGTTTTCCCTATAATACAGAAAGGATAGGAACAAATACTCTGAGGAAGAGACCTGAAAAACCCGAGGCTTATTTTGTAGCATTATAATATAAATTCTAGCAATCTATTGCTTGCTGATTAAAATGACTCTGGACTGGTTTCTTCAGCTCGACTTCAGCATATGCAGAGATGGGGACGGCTATCACAAAGAGAATGAGAGATGCGATGGTAGTTGGTATTGTCTTCCCTAATTTGGAACTTGAGGACCTAAAAAGACTCCATCATCCTGTAATGATTTGATTAGTTCTATAATATGCAATAAGTATAGAAAGTGGGTGAAGTTAGGGACAACTATTTGTAAGAAGCTAGAGACAGTTAGATAAGGTAGATCTCCAGTGGACTTGCTTTGAAATCTGTATTTCTTTAAATTGTTTTTTATTTTTTTTAAATGTTCTGTTCTGTTTTGATATGGTTAACCTTATCCTCTTAGAGATGTAAAACAAATAGGTGGGACTGATAATCATATTACGGAGCTTTTGTTCGGCCATAGAGCAGAATGGTTTGTAGGGTCATTTTTTTTTTTTTTTGAATGTCATTCTATATACTTTAATTCTATAACCTGAACAGCCATTTCGAAGATGACAATTTGTAACTTATCAACTGGCAATTTCTTACCTTTTGTTTGTCTGTAATTTAGAATTATTCCTACCCTTTTTTTTTAATCTCCATGTATTTTTTTTTTCGTTTCCTTTTCTTTAAATAAAAAAAAAAAGAATGATGATGGAATTTTAATAGGAATTGCATTGTCTGTAGATCCCTTTTGCTAATATGTTATGCCTATCTAAAGTTCCTAAAAAATACTTCTTAGCTCCTCTTCAGTCTCTCTCTCTCTCTCTTTACAGTTCTGTAGTTTACATCATAGAAATCTCATACTTCCTTGATTAGTACGTATTTAATTTTTTAAGTGCTGTCATAAATGGAATTGTTTTCCTGACTTATTTCTTGGTTTATCATTGGTTTACAGAAATGCTATTGATTTTTGTGTTTAGATTTTGTATCCTGCCACTTTGCTACATTTGTTTATCAGCTCTAAAAGTTGACTGATGGATTTGGGGGGTCTTCCATACATAGGGTCACATCATCTGCAAGTAAGGATAATTTAACTGCTTTCTTTTCTGTTCAGCTCTCTTTTATCTACTTTTGTTTGTCTGTTCTGGCTAAGAAGGCATGGTAAAGGGGCAGTCTTGTTCTTGATCATAGAGGGATGCTTTCAGTTTTTTCCCCGTTTAGTATGATGTTGGTGGTGGGTTTGTCGTATATGGCTTCTATCTTTTTAAAGTAAGGTTCTCCTAGGGTTGGGGGTTTAGCTCAGTGGCATAAGTGCCTGTCTTGCAAGCACAAAGTTGTGAGTTCGATCCTCAGTACAAAAAAAAAAAAAAAATTAATGTCCTCCTATACTTATTTTCACGAGAGTTTTGGTCATGAAAAGATACTTGATTTTGTTAGTTTCTCTGTATCTATTGAAATGAACATGTGATTTTTGTCCTTGATTCTATTTATGTGGTGGATTATGTGTATTGATTTACTCATGCGGACCCATCCTTGCATCTCTGGAATGAAGCCACTTGGTCATGGTGAATGATCTGTTGAATTTTATTTGAAAGATTCTTATTGAAGATTTTTGCATCTATGTTCATCAAAGATATTGGCTGGTCGTTTTATTTTTTGCTGAGTCCTTATCCAGGTTTGGTGTCAGGGTAATGGTAGTTTCATGTAGTGAGTTTGGAAGAATTTCTTCCTTTTCAATTATATGAGAAAATTTGAGCAGTATTAGCATTAGGTTTACTTTAAGGTTCTTTTTAAAATTCTGTGGAAAATCTGCCTCAGCCTGGATTTTTGTTGGTTGGTAGAATTTTTATTACTGCATCAAGTTTATTACTTGTAATTGTTCCTTTCAGTTTAAAAAATATTTTCTAGGTTTAATTTTGGTAAATCACACGTGTGGGAATTTATGCATTTCTTCCAGATTCTCTAGTATTTTGGAATATAAATTTTCAAAATAGTTTCTAATAGTCCTCTGAATTTCTATGTATTCAGTTGTACTTTCTTTTTATTTCTAATTATATTAGTGTCAGTCTTTTGTGTCTCTCTCTGTGTTTTTTTTTTTTTTTTTTGTAAATTTGGGTAAGGGTTTCTCAATCTTGTTTATTCTTTCAAAGGATCAATTCTTTGATGTATTGATTGTATTGTTTCCTTGGAATAAGTGTCTACTTTCAAGTAGACACTGCTGTTGTATGAAATACTCTGTAGATATCTGTTGGATCAATTTGTTGCTGGCTGTACTTTAACTCTGTTATATAAGTCTCAATTTCATTGATTTCCACTCTGATCTTTATAATTTCTTTCCCTGTTTGAGTTGCTGTTTTTTGTACTGAATATTTTTGAAATGTATCACCAGATTATTTACTTGGGTTTGCTCTTCTTTTCTAATGGAGGCACTTACAACTATTAACATTGCTCTTAGAACTGCTTTCCTGTGTCCCACAGATTCTGATTTTTTAAAATTTTATTTTAAAGGTAATAAACAAGCAAAACAGAATAAATCCAATCAAAACAAAGCAATGAAATTGGTACAGAACTTCAAAGCAGGATAATAGGAAAACAACAATGGCTACCATAGTGTGCCTTGTTATCTTCACAGTAGCAAAACCAAACCAAACAGAATAAAACTAATCAAAACAGAATATTGAATAAGGCAAAAACAATCAGAAAAAAACAAAACAGAACAATATTGGATTTTTAAAGCAGTATGCATATTTGCTGTACTGCATACTGTCATCCTCCCAATAGATGCTCAGACCTCGGTCCAGGCCTGTAAATTCAACCAAACAATACAGGCATTTAGTTGCTTTTTGCACCTCAATTGCTACCGACTCAGCCTGTCCTCTGAACTAGTACATTGATTACGGGGTGCAGGGGAGGCGGGGTGGGAGGGAGTTGGTGATCTCAGTCCGTATGCCTGTAAGCTCAGGGGAGGTGCTGATTTTTTTCCTTCTGGGCCCTGCATGGCTTGTGTGCCTTACCAGAAAGGCTGGCTATTGGCTTGTTGGTTGGCTTCTCTCAGCCTCAGCAGATTCTAATGCTATATTAACATTGTCAGTTGATTTCAGAAATTTTAAAAATTTCTACGGTGATTGCTTCAGTGATCCACTGATCATTTAAGAGTGTTATGTGATTTCCTGTGTTTTGTACTTTCCATGACTTCTTTTGCTGTTGATATTTAGTTATCTGAAAGTATGCATGTGACTATTTCAATATTCTGTATTTTTTCAGACATGCTTTGTGGCCTAAAATATGGTCTATTTGGGAAGAGTGTGCCGTGGGCTGCTGAAAAGACATATATTCTGCTGCTGTTGTATGAAATACTCTGTAGATATCTGTTCGATCAATTTGTTGCTGGCTGTACTTTAACTCTGTTATATTTTTATTGATTTTTTTTTTTTGGTTTGACTGAACTATTTTTGGGATAGTGAAGCCTCACTGTTATAGCATTTGTGTCCACCTTGTCTTTTTATTGCAGATAGTTTTTGCTTTATGAAATTGGGTGTACCATCATTTTGCACATCTATATTTCAAATTGTTATGGTAAATTATGGAATCATCATGGTAAATTATTGACATTACCGATAACTTTTTTGTCTCTTCTGACCAGTTAAGGTTTGGATTCAACTTTGTTGGAAATTAGAATAGGTACTCTTGTTGCTGTTGGGCTCGGTGTGAACTAGTATTTTCTTTCCTTTTACTATGAGTTTGAGCATGCTTTGGGGGGTGAGATATGTATCTTATACGCAATATATAGTTGCCTGTAGGTTTTTTGTTGTTGTTGTTCACAGGCAGCTTGTGTCTTTTGATTGGAAAGTTAAAATCATTTATGTAATGTATTATTATTGAAAAGTATGTACTGATTTTTGTTGTTATGTTATTTTTTATGGTGCTGGTTATAGCTTGTGTTTAGATGTTCCCCCAGAACCTCACAGGGTCATACGTAAGGTTTGTCAAAAGGGGTTGGATCTCGCTGGGTGGTTTAAGGGTGTGCAGTTACTAAGTTAGTCCACGCATTGGTGTGGCATAGTTCTGGGTGTGGATGACGTGGAGACCCCACCCTGGGTATGAGCACTACCTCCCTAAGGCAGGCAGCCAGGATAGAAGACCAGGGGCCGAGGAAGGCTGCTAGTGCCGCTCCTTCCTCCCCGCTGTGCTGCCTTGCTGCCTTCCGCCCTCCATGAACTGTTTTTCTTCCGTGGTGCCACCTGGATCGGAGCCAGCTAACAACAAGTTAAAATATCTACACACAGTGAGGCAAATAAAGGTTTCCTCCTTTAACTGTGGGTGTCAGGTATTTTTGTCTCAGCAACAAGAAAAGTGGCTAAGACAGTGCTTGATTCTTTTTTGGTTTCCTTTTGGTGAACTACTCTTCCAGTGAGATTTACTCTTTCATTAGGACCTTTGGTTTTGTTGATTTTTTGTCTCTGTTTAGATTATTTGGAATATTTTCTGTAATCCTTGTTTAGAAGTAATAAATTTCTTCTGTTTATGCTCACCATGAAAGATACTTATTTCTCAATCAATTTTGAAGAATAATTTTGGAGGATATAGCAATCTAGATTGGCAATTATTTTTCCTTTAGGAAAAACTGTACTTATAACTCAGCTGGCCTTTAAGGTTTGTGTTGAGAAATCTGCTCTTGTCTTTATGGATTTTCCTTAGTAGGTTTGATGCTTTTCTATGATGGCTTTTAATGTTCTTTCTGTTTGAATTTCTGGGATTTTGACAGTGATGGGTCATACATTCTTTTTTTTTTTTTTTTTTTTGGCTATGCTTCTTTGGGGGTTCTAACTGCCTCATTTATCTGGGTTTCTCTTTTATTCCCTAGATTTTTTATTATTTAAAAGGAAAAAGAGAAAAAACAAAACAAAACAAAGCGGTGTAAGGGAACAAGTAATACAGAACTACAAAAAAAAAAAAAAAAAGTAAGAAATCACCAGTTAATAGATTACATATTATCATCTTAGAGATAGTTAGTCAAGTCACAGTATCAAAGCATACAAAGTGGACATTCAAACAGTGAGACTGCAAACAGTTGTGTTCAGTGATCCAACCAAAAACATTAATATGGTCAGCTATTTAATACCCCTACACACACTTGCTGTTGTATCCTTTAGAGCACTTTTTTTCCCTCTCTTTTTTACAACAAAATTTACACATTTTGGGTTTTATTACTCCTTAGTTCTTATTACTTTTTTGGGGGGAGAGAATAAAGTAAAATATGGCAAAACAAAGCTGTCAGTCAAAACCAAGGATAGACATAGCACATGATGTAAAACCAGAGTACGAGGTTATCAACAATGGTTACCATAATGTCTCTTGTTTCCTTAAAAACAATTGTCTATCTCATTAGGTATTATAAAACAGTAGAGAACAAGACCAATAAAACTTAAGCATTGTAAACATTACAGGACTTTCAAAGGAGACAATAGTCAAACCAGAATGGGCATCTTAGTGAATCTTATTGCCTTCAAAGTAGTTGCCTATACCCTCAAACTTGACACTATCATACAGAATGGGACAGAGCCTAATCAGTCAAAACAAGATAGTGGGAGTATTATAGGACTTCAAAACAAATTAATAGGAAATCAAAAAAGTTATGATAATATATCCTGCTAATTTTTAAAATTTTTCCCCTTAATTAAAAAAAACATAAAAAAAACTAAATAATTTTTTTAATGAATAAGGGAGAGATTGAGATAAAAGAGGACATAACAATATATCACTACAGGTCAAAGCATGACAGTTTCAGCAACCTAGTGCTTCACCACCAAATAACCCAACTTAATAGTAGTTACCATAGTGTCTGTCTTTTTCCTTGAAATATTTGAATAAAACTTCATATACTATAGCTTCAAATATTTCCATATCAAGAAGCCCAGAATAAAGCCTTTCCAATTAATAAGTGAAAACTTTATAAGGCTTCAAGGCCACATAATGGGGAATCATGATTACCACATACTTTTATATATTTGAATCATTACTTACATTAAGGAAACTATTCGGTACTTACACATGCGAGATTGGTTTATTTTACTTATGAGTATGGTCTTAAGCTGTGCCCATTTACTGATAAATATCTCAATGTGTTCCTTCTTTATAGCTGAGTAATACTCCATTGTATAGAAATACCACAATCTTTTTATCCATTCCTCAGTTGATGGACACTTGGGTTGTTTCCAAGATCTGGCGATTACAAATTGTGCTGCTATAAACATAGGTGCACATATATCACTGTGGTATGATGCTTTCTGTTTTTCTGGGAATATGCCTACAAGTGGAATAGCTGGAATAAATGGGACTTCCAATCCCAGCTTTTTGAGAAATCTCCAGACTGACCTCCACAAAGGTTGTACCAGTCTACACTCCCACCAACAGTGTAGGAGAGTTCCTTTTCCCCCACAGCCTCTCCAGCATTTGTTGTTGGTTTTCTTGATCCTGACCATTCTTTCAGGAGTGAGATGGTATCTCAGTGTGGTTTTAATTTGCATTTCTCTAATGACCAATGATGATGAACATTTTTTCATGTATTTATTTGCCATTTGTATTTCTTCATTTGAGAAGTGCGTCTTCATCTCAGATGCCCATTTTTGGATTGGATCTTTGAATTTTGGGGCCTGAGTTTTTTTAATTCTTTGTATGTTTTAGACAAGAGTCCCTTGTCTGAGAGAGAGTTCACTAAAATCTTTTCCCAGTTTGTGGGTTTTCTTTTCACTATGCTGGAGATTTCTGCAGAAACTGCAGAAATCAGTTTCAGATTGCTGCAGAAACTTTTTAGTAAGAAGTGGTCCCAGTTATTGATTCTGGGAAGTATTTCCCGTGCGGTTTGAGTCCTGTTCATGAATTCTCTACCTACTCCTATATCTTCAAGGTTTCTACCCAATTTGACTTTCAATAGATTTTGTGTTTCTGTTTTAATATTCAGATCTTTGACCCATTTAGATTTTATTTTAGTCCATAGTGATAGGCATGGGTCTAGTTTTAGTTTTCAGCATATGGAGAGCCAGTTTTTCCAACACCATTTATTAAAGAGACTGTCATTCTTCCAGTGAACATGTTTGGCCCCTTTATCAAAGATAAGATGGCTGAGTGTGTTTGTAGTTGTGGTTGTTATCTTCTAATCTATTCCACCGCTCTTCAGCTCCATTTTGGTTCCAGTACCATGTTGATTTTACTACAGTTGATTTGTAGTATAACTTCAAGTCAGAGACTGTGATGCCTCCTGCCTTGCCTTTGCTACTTAGAACTGTCTTTGCTATTCTAGGTCTCTTCTCACTCCAGATGGATTTTAGGAGTGATTTCTCGAGATCTTTGAGGTATGTTGATGGTATTTTTATCGGGATTGCATTGAATCTGTATAACAGTTTTGGGAGAATGGCCATTTTCACAATATTTATTCTTCCTATCCATGAGCAAGGGATGTCTTTCCATTTTCTGAGATCATCTTGAATTTCATTTTTCAGTGTATAATAATTTTCCCTGTATAAGTCTTTCACTTCTTTCATGAGAGTAATTCCTAAATATTTCCTTTTTTCAGTTGCTAGTGTGAATAGTGTGGCTTCTCTTATTTCTCTCTCTGTGATTTTCTTGTTAGTGTAGAGGAATGATATTGATTTTTGAGTATTGATTTTGTATCCAGCCACAGTGCTGAATTTATTATATCTAGAAGTCTTTCAATGGAGTTTTGGGGGTCTTCTATGTAGAGTATCATGTCATCTGCAAATAATGATAATTTAACTTCTTCTTTTCCTATCTTAACCCCTTTTGTTTCTCTCTCTTGTCTAATTGCTTTGGCTAGTATTTCTAATACTATATTAAATAGGAGCAGTGATAAGGGACATCCTTGTCTTGTGCCTGATTTTAAAGTAAAAGCCTTCAATTTTTGGCCATTTAGTGTGATACTGGCTGTTGGTTTGTAATAGACAGCCTTTATTATATTGAGGCAAAGACCATCTATTCTAATTTTCTGTGAGGTTCTTATCATAAATGAATGTTGGACCTTATCAAAAGCTTTTTCTGCATCTATAGAAATAATCATGTGTGGGGCTGGGGGTTTAGCTCAGCGGCATAAGCACCTGCCTTGCAAGCAGGCGGTCGTGAGTTCGATCCCCAGTACCGATAAAAATGAAAAAGACAAAAAAAAAAAAAAAAGAAATAATCATGTGATTCTTATTTTTTGTGTTTTTGATGTGGTGGATTACATTTATTGATTTATGTATGTTGAACCATCCCTGCATGCCTGGGAAGAATCCCACTGCTTGGTCATGGTGAATAATCTTCTTGATGATTTGCTGCATCCTTTTGCCAGTATTTTATTGAGAATTTTTGCATCTGCGTTCATTAGGAGATTGGCCTGTAGTTCTCCTTTTCAGTTGGGTCCTTCTCAAGTTTTGGTACTAGATGTTCCAGGAATGACTTAGGAAGGATTGCTTCCCTTTCAATTTCATTGAAGAGTTTGAGGAGTGTCGGCATTAGGTCTTCTTTGTATTTCTTGTAGAATTCTGCAGTGAATCCGTCTGGGCCTGGGCTCTTCTTTGCAGGTAAGGACTTAATTACCTTTTCAATTTCATTAATAGAAATTGGGTTATTCAGCAGTTTTACATCTTCTTGACCTAGCTTTGGTACTTCATATGTTTCTAGGAATCTGTCTATTTCTTCTGTGTTATCATAGCTTTGAGAGTAGAGGTTTTCGAAATAGGTTGTGATCTTCTGTATTTCTAAAGGGTCTGTAATGATTTTGCCTTTTTCATTCTGTATTGCATGAATTTGAGCTTTTTCTTCCCTTTTTAAAATAAGGTTGTCTAGGGGCTTATCTATTTTATTTATTCTTTCAAAGAATCAACTCTTTGATTCATTGATTTTTTGGATTGTTTTCTTAGTCTCTATTGCATTGGTTTCTGCTCTGATTTTTATAATTTCTCTCTTCTTTTGGCTTTGGGCTTGACTTGCTCTTCTTTTTCTAGATGTTTGAGGTGTAACATCAGGTTATTTATTTGTATTTGTTCTGTTTTCTGATGTGGGAACTCAGTGCAATAAATTTTCCTCTGAGGACAGCTTTCATTGCATCCCACCGATTCCGATAAGTTGTATTTGTGTTTTCATTTGTTTGTAGGTATTGTTTAATTTCTTCTTTAATTTCCTCTGTGACCCACTGATTACTCAAGAGTGTGTTATTCAGCTTCCATGTGTTTGTGGGAATTCTGTAGTATCTTTTATCATCAATTTCTAATTTCATAGCGCTATGATCTGATAACATGCGAGGGATAATTTCAACTCTTTTGTATTTATTTAAATATGTTCTGTGAGTTAATATATGGTCTATTTAGAGAATGACCCATGTACTGCTGAGAAGAATGTGTATTCTGTTGTTGCTGGGTAGAATACTCTGTATATGTCTATCAAGTCCATTTGTTCACAGGTGTGATTCAGTTCTTTTATTTCTTTGCTGATTTTCTGTCTGGTTGATCTGTCCATTGGTGTCGATGGTGTGTTAAGATCTCCTGTTATAATTGTATTACTGCTAATTTGGTTTTTTATTTCTGTTAATACTTGTTTTATATAACTGGGTGCTCTGGAATTTGGTGCATATATATTTAAGATAGTTATGTCTTCCTCTTGAAGTTTTCCCCTAACCAGAATGTAGTGACCTTCTTTATCTTTTCTAATCATTATTGGTTTGAAGTTCACATTGTCTGCAAACAGAATAGCTACCCCCACTTTTTTGGGTTCCTGTTGCATGAAGTATTGTTTTCCACCCTTTGACTTTCAGTCTGTGAGTATCCTTTTGGCTTAGATTGGTTTCTTGTAGACAGCATATGGTTGGATTTTGTTTCTTGATCCATTCTGCCAGTCTGTTTCTTTTAATTGATGCATTGAGACCATTTACATGAATGGTTATAACTGTTATATGTTGGTTTATTGTTGACATGTTATCTTTCTGCTGTTGCATCTTTATCTTTCTGTTCTGTTATATTGTCTGCTTTGTTTAGTTTTTTTCCCTAAGTGTATCTAAACTGTCTTTCAGTATTCTTTGCAGGGTTGGCTTGGTGGTCATGAAGTTCTTCAGCTGTTCTTTGTCATGGAAGTATCTTATTTCTCCATCAATTTTGAAGGATAGTTTTGAGGGTACATCAGTCTAGGTTGGAAATCATTTTCCTTTAGGATCTGAAATACTTCACTCCATGCTCTTCTTGACTTTGTTGTTTGTGCTGAGAAGTCTGCTGTGATTCTGATAGGTTTTCCTTTATAGGTGATCTGTCTTTTCTCTCTGACAGCTTTTAATATTCTATTCTTTTGTTCAATTTCTGGGATGGTGATTATTATATGTGTGGGTGTAGTTTTATTTTGGTTATGGCTATTTGGAGTTCTATATGCTTCATTGTTCTTGAATCAGTTTCCAATCTCATGTTTGGGAAATTTTCAGCTATTACTTCTCTAAATATCCTCTTGACATCCTTTATGTCGTCCCCTTCTTTTTCATTTATCCCTATCAACTTTATGTTGTTTTTCTTTGTCATCTTGCAGGTGTTGAATTGTTATTTCCTGATTTCTTGTTATTTTTAAAAGATCTTTCCTTTCCTGTTTACTGGCTGCAATCTTGTCTTTGAGGTCTGACATTCTATCTTCACATTCATTGAAGCAGTTTTTACAACTTTCAATGGAATTTTTGATTTCCTGTATATCTCTTTGCATCTGCTTAATATATTATTTGTTTCTTATATTATTCACCCAGAGATTCTTTTTGTTTAGTTCCTCCAATTTTTTAACTGTGTCTTCTTTAGATATGTTCAGCATCTCTTTCATTCCTTTTATCATTTCTTCTTTTACCTGAGAGGTTATTTCTAGTTTGAATTTCTTTAAAGCTCCGCAGAGTTGCTTCTTTATTTTGGTTACTATTATTTCAGGTATTTCAGGCATATGGCATGTATTTTCTTCTATGTACATGGCTCCTTGGCTTTCTTGGGATGGGCTGGATGTTTGAGACTGCATTTTGGTCTTTCGTTTTGTCATTTTCCTAAATTTCCATGTTTCAAGTGTTATTCCAAAGCTTCCCCTGGATGTGTTGGAAATTGTCTCCTATGTCCTGGGCTCCTGGGACTCCTATGGTAGTGTAGCTCCCTCCTTGGGCAGCGAGGCCCCTGGATTATAAGAAGGTTGCCAGGCTCCTCTCAGGTAGACCTAAAGCCTCCTCAAGCTACACAGCTCCCCTCTCTGGCAGCAAAGCTCCCCTGAGGGAAAGAAGGCCACCTGGTGTGGTCCAGGCAATCCCAAATCCTGCTAAGCCCAATCTAGTGTGACTGCAAGCCCAGCAGGCCCCCAGCTCCCCAGAGCAAGGATCTCATACTCTCCCGGGGATTGGATATTGTGTAACCATCCTTGGATGGCAAAGTCCTTGGATGGCAAAGCTCCCCAGGCTGATAGAAGGTCCCCCTATGGCCTAGGTAGGCCTCAAACCTCCTCAGCAGGGCTGCTCCCTCCTCCAGGTGGTGGCAGTAGTGCTGGTGCTCTCCAGGTTGAAAGAAGGTCGCAGGCAAGGCCGGAGCAGGTTCTTGCAGCTTGGCCCAGTTCCCTCCTTTAGGTGGGGCAGCTGCCATGTGCCTCCTCCAGGAGGGCAGCTGCAGTGTGCACTCTGGGTGAGAGAGGGAGGTCAGCAAGGCTGGAACAGGGTCTGCAGCTCAGCCCAACTTACTCCTCCAGGTGGGCAGCTGCAGTGTGCCTGAAGAAAGTTTTGATACTATTCTCTCTACTTGTACCCCATCCTCAAAACCTACAATCCTTAAGTGTGTTCTTTTAGTCATCTAGGAGTTTTGATTCATTTTTTATTATTTTTTTATTTTTCCAGTATTAATGAACAAATGTTCTATTATATCAACCTTGTATTCAAGTCCTCATATTCTGTCTTCTGACCAATCTTGTTTTACCAAACTTTTCAGGAGAAAAACTGAGTTTTTCATGTCTTGGGTTCTGCTTGATTTCTTTCCTTTTTTTTTTTTTTTTTTTTTTTTGAACCAGGAATCAAACTCAGAACCTTGTGTTTGCCAGGCAGGCACTATGTTGCTGAGCTAAATCACCACCCCAGATACCTTTTTATGACCTCTACTTCTTGATTACAATGGTCTTTCATATACAGCATTGTCTTCCTGAATTCATGCACCTGCTTATTTGCATTTTCTTTAAGTTTTCTGACTATCTCAGTCATCAATTCTTTCTGCTGTTTGGTGACATGTTCTTTTTGTTCTTGTTGATCTTAACAGATTCACTTAGCTGCTTCTTGTCTCTTATGGAGACAATCACTATTTGGTTTTTGAATTTTTTGCCTGGAAATTTATCTATTTTAGTGTTTATGAGATCCATTTTCTGGGAATTGTGAATTTTGGGGGGTATTTTTAGGAGTTTTTCTCATGAATATTGTGTTTTTGTGTTGCACACTGTAGATCCATTGTGATAGAAAGATCAGGATTTTGATAGTACAGATGTCTTTAGTAAGCACATTTCTCCCTGTGATTTGCCCTTGGCTTGGAGGCATGATTCAGTGTGCCAATATTTATAGTATTTCATTTATGCAAAGTACTAGGATTTATCCTAGTATTGCACTATGGGAAAACAAAAATTTCTGGTAATATCAACATCCAGAAAAGCCAATCATATATTAACACATAATATCAAACTTGTTCAACAGCTTTTTAACTCTTTTAATAGCTCAGCAGAGTGAGATAATAGTAATGATTAAAAAATACATTGGAAATTAGGAGAAAAAGGAATAAAAAAAGGAAAATTAAAAAAAATTAGAGAAAACAAAGAAACTGAAATTAATGCAAAAAATAGATTTTGATATGATTTTTATGCTCAACTGGAAGGTGATAGGAAAAAAATTTAGCTCTTATTCCAGCTTCCCTTACTTCTGTTTTGTAACAGTTTGCTAGGTTGTTCAGGTTGTATTCTGGTGGGTGGTTTGTTACCTTCCAGGGCAGCCATGCAACCAATCACCTGGGACAAGAGCCTTAGCATCACCAAGAATGCTGTGTGCTCCAGATGGCTATCATGGAACCTTTCAAAGTGACTCCTTTGTAATTATGGCATTCTCATGCTGGAGCATTGTTTTTTTAAATAAAAGGATTTGGGTTTTAACAGGCATCCTAAGAAATATTCTTTAAAAAATAGATAAAAATTAACATTTTTGGCATACAAATGCAAGTTGCACAACAAAATTGTAGGAAGACGTGTTTCAAGATTATAAGACCTCCGCATGGATTTTAAAGATCAAGAAATTGACTTTCTTTAGAAAAATACTTCTGATTCAAATTAATGTGACAATGAATTTCCTGTTTAGCATCAACCTTCAGAGCACAGTGTGATTTAAGAAGTCGTAGGCAACCCTTGTTGGCCTGTGAGGGTGTTCTCTAGTAAAACCTGAAGCCATATTTTAAATGAGCATCCTCTAAGTTTGACATATTAATGAGCTGTTACAGATCCTCAGTAAACATAAATAAATCACTTAAAGGACAATGAGGCCCCTTTTCTCTTCCTGGGATGTGGCTGGTGGTCTTGAGTGGCACCCTGATCCAGTTCCCCATTTGGAGCATCTAGGGGTGGTGGCCACACCTGGAAAAGGACCACTGGTCTCAAGCAGGAGATGGGTCAGGGTCAGTCTTTCTCAGTCTATGGCTGCTTTTATCTGTGTCTAGAGAAACAACATATTGGAGAGTTTGATTCATGGAAGAGAGGGAATCTACTAAAAGAAAATTAGTGGAAAACTAAAAAACTGAAAACCATAAATAGAATGAAAGCTTTTCTCCTCTAGACTTTATTGATGTTAATAATTTACTTTATTGTGTCTTATTCAATAGAACATTTTGAATAGTATTATGCTGTTTTATATTACATTGATGTTTTAAGACAAATTTGGTGTTGTTAAAAAAATAAATGCTTTTTTCTGAAGTGGAGACACACTAAACTATTTAAAACACAGAGCTTGTTCTTTTAGTTTTCAAAAAACTAAAAAGTTAATAGAGTAAGTAATGTTGCTTTGCCCAAGGAATCATATTCATTACACCTTGTATAGTTGGTATTGCTGAAATCATAATGAATGAACGAATTCAATGAGAGAATCATGGCGCTCCCACTTTCCAGTGCTACTGTAATTAATGAAAAAGTTAGTTGCAAACATAAAGATTAATTCAACATTTTCTGTATGGAACTGTACCTTTTCCCCTTATGAATGGAAACACTCAAATGTGAACTGAGCTTGCTGTGTTGCTTGTGTTCCAGTACTGCTATATGGTATCAGCACCTAGCAGAGATTCAAGATCTTTTCATGTGAATGCTTAGTCAAAACCACACAAATAGTGATAAAATATTCAAAGGATTCTGTGTCTTCTTTTGAATCATATGGATTCTTTTGAGACAATCAGATTGACCTTGTATTGATGGTGCAAATGCAATCAATGAATAAAACTGTTGGCATGTCAAGCCAGAACCCTAAACCCACTTGTAATCATTGATCTGTGGAACAACATGGGGCAACAGATTAAATACAGAAACAAATAAGACAATGTAGCTATCTTCCATTAAATGAGACCTAAATGAGAGTTGTGAAAAAGAAAAGAAGTAAAATAACTCCATTCTTTTCACTAATGCTTGTATTGATTCTGTTCCTTAGAAGAAAATATTGCTCTGGAGGAGAGTTATTTATGTTGATATATAAAGTATTTGTTTATTTCCATTTAAAAATATATATATATAATTTTAAAGAGAATAAAACCAAGCAGAACAAAACAGAACAAAGTCAACCAAAAGAAAGCAACATAAGTGACACAGGACCTCAAAACAATAGGAAATCAATAATGGTCACCATAACACCTTTTAATGTCTTCCCAATAGCTGCAGATACCTTCAGACATAGTAAGAATGAAACAAAACAGAACAGAATAGAAACAATAAAACAAAACAATGAATGCAATAAAGGACTTCAAAACAAGACAATAGTAAATCCAAAATGGCTATCATAATTATCTTGCTTTCCTTGAAATAGCTGCCCTACTATCAGATGTAACAAGATGAAACAAAACAAAACAAAACAAAACAATAAAAATGATACAGGACTTCCAAAACAAGACAACAGCAAATTAACAATGGCTACCACCTTCAGAAGGAGATCCCCCTAGGTGCCGCACTGCGTACTGTTACCTCTGAATAGATGATGAGACCACCCGCCCTAGACCTACAGAGTCAGTCTGTTCTGCAAACACCGAACACCGTAAGCATCCAGTTGCATTTCTCCCGTATAGCCATCATCTCAGCCTGTGTCTCTCAGGATCAGCTGGTCGCTTAGGGAAGTGTGGAGCTGTTGGCTCTTCTTGTTTCCCAGTTCCCACCAGCAGGGCTGGGGGCTGGCTGTGCTCTTGGTGGCCCACACATAGCACTGATTTGCAGCAATGATATAGGTTTTAAAATAGCTCTGTTTTTACTTGGAGTCCAGCTTTTAATTCAGTCATCTGAGCATCCGTGTTTGTGACTTCAAAGTTTTGGGGCCCTGGGAAATGTTTATCCATGTCTTTTGGGTTGCCTTTTTCAGCCTGAAAATATGTGGGTTATGCAGTTGCCGGATGGTGGAAGACAGCGTTAAAATGGAGGAAGATGTGAGCAGCAAAACGCTGAGGCACAGAATCACACACAAATCAAGTTTTCAAGTGATCCAGTTCTTCTTTCTCTTCACACCCTAATGTATGGTTTTAGAAGTAATCACGTTTGTGTTTTATTCAAAGACATCTGAGCACATGGAATTTGAACGACACTTAGCAATGGGAAAATGATAATATTCAGTGTCTTGCATTAATCTCAAACTCATATTTTAGACAACACATGCATGAAAGATGATATTATTATTGTAGATGTAGAGACATTGCTTTAAGATACAGGTTTTGTTTTGTTTTGGTACTGGGACTCTAACTCAGGGCCTTGTACTTGCCAGGCAGGCACTTGATCCCTGAGCTATATCCCCAGTCCTAAACATGGCAAAGCTTGAAGCTTGCAATATAAGCCACAATAACTTATTTGCTGAAATTAAGGTGTTTGTAATATTTTTGAAATATATCTGTGATCTAATTTGAATGTTTGAATAAGATATGTAAGATTTATGGTTCATATTCAAATCTTTGAATTTTATTGATTTTTATTGGCATGATCTCAGAATAATGTACTCTTTATAAATTGCAACTTAAAAAGTACTAAACAAACTACATTAACTAAAGTAATGTTTCCCTTGCCATCATTATTAATATAGTATAGATTATTGGTTATAACAATTTCATTTAAGCTGAAGGCAAGGCAAACACAGTTTATTGTATAAGTACTTAAATTCATAAGCATTATTAGTTTTTATTACCTATCAAAGCATTGCTAGCTTGTTAACAATATATTCCTAAATAACTAAGAATAGTTAAATTGACCTTTTTCTATAGTTCATTTTTTGAAAGGCAGAGTTGTCTGATTTGAATGAAAGAAGATAATTTATGTAACTGTTTACTAGTTTGTTTTGGACTTCTACTTTCAAACAGGGTCCTCAGCTGTCTGCAGAGGACCCAGGTTTCCAGTGTCCCATCATCCATCCCAGCCACATCGAAGAATGAAGAATTCATTTGGAGAATGGAGCCACAGTGACGACAGTTTTCTTGAGTAGGCTGGTGGTACACTATGTGTTCCCAGTCTCTTACTATCAGGGGGTATTGGTGGCATTCCCCAGTTCAAGCAAACTGAGGATGTTTTCAAGAAAATCACCGGAGGGCTTAACATGGCTTATTGGATAGTAAGAGGCTCATATGGACCTATATTTGACTCTTGCCTAGAGGACCTGAATTAAGACACTGGCTGCTTGGCAGAGGTCATGAGAACAAGAAACATTTCTAGTGGACAAGGAGAGATTGCACATTTCCCAGCACCAATGCAGAGGCACCAGAATAGATCCTACATAGAGTTGTCCTAAAATGGATTCTTCCCCGTAGGGCCACTTGGAGGAGGAGGAAGGACCCTCAGAGAAAAAGGAAGGGTGCAACTAAGAACAGTGGGAGAAATTTATAGTGGCAGCCTTGGGGGACATCTCCTCTATCAAGGGAAACACATTCGCAGTTCTCCAACAGGGAGACTTTAGAGGATCACACAGTCATCCCTCAGGAGAGAAAAGACATTCACAATTGCACCCAGTCTGCACCAGCACCACAGTCCAACTTCACCAGTGAAATAGTGGTGGGAGACAGAGCCTGGACCCTGGTAAGGAGCTGTCACCCTTCCCGTGCTCCTGAGCCTCCATCCTCCAACCTCACGCAGTCCCCAGCTAGGGAGAGGGAGAATCTTACACTAGACTGAAGTTCTAACATCACGTGAGGCCAGCTTTTTTAATATTCTGAAAAGGAAACTATATATTAATTATTTATGTATTGTTAAACCTGTGGACATTCCACCACAATTTCCATCAGGACAGCAAAAGAGATACTGATGAAAGGGCATTTCACAAGGCGGTTTAAGGAAGAATAGAGCTTATTGCCTACCAGTTAGATTTATTTGTAATTCTGAGTGCAATGAAAAAGCAAAGAATGAGTAAAAGAACATAATTATGCTCTTAAGACATCTTGGGAAGGGGAAGTGGCTTTAAAGTCAGAAGTCGAGGAATGCATTCAAGATACGCCATGAGCCCTTATACGAAGTGGTGGTTCAGGCCATTGGAGAAACCTGTGCTGGTGTCTTAGGTGCAAAAACACAAGGAACACTGACAACTGGCTGATATTCAGTGTGGCTGCATCATAGTCTGTAAAGAAAGGACAGATGACTGTAAACTGCACGTACTGCAAAAATGCATTAAAGAAAGAGGACAGAAGCACGGTGAGCCCAGCGATGCTGTGCTTCATAGTGCCGATGAAGTTCCAGAAATAAGTTAAGTTGCCTGGAATTAAGACGTATTTTGAGCTGGACTGAATGACCATCCCTGGCCATGATAGTGAAGGGGGAAGAGAGACAAAAGGGCAAAACTCACAACTTGAATGAAACACAGAGAATCTCTGATTTTCGTGTACTCGTTTTATAACCGTCAGTGAATAATACTTTCATGTGTTGAAACACAAGTAAGTGCAGCTTTGTTTGTTTCTACTTTTGTCTAGAGTGGGTTCTGCCTCTACTTTTAACACTTGAGTCCTTGCCTCCTTTTGGAATCAAATTCAGAAGACTCCTTTAACTGATACATTTTTGGACTTCACATAAAAGTGAAGGAGGATCAAGAGTGTGGTATGGCTCTGTTTGTAGTTTTCTGTTTATAAGCACATACACAATCAATGTTTGCACCCCATGCAAATATGGTTTTCATTTTGTCCTGGAAATAAGAGAAAAGTTGTGTTGCCAGCGCATATGTATTCCAGCCAAGCATGTCCTTATTTCTAGGATGTACAGTCGCCTTAAAGCTTTGCTTCCAGCTTTTGCTTTTTTCAAGTGTAGTTTCATTCTGAAGTGAGGAATGCCTGCTACATGGCACTGCTTGTTACCATGATGAGAATACCAGCTGGGTGATGATGTGCCAACCAAGATGCGGGATAGACACCAGTTGCCACAAGTCTATTGTGAACATCAACTATGGCTTTATGGATTGGATTTGTATTTCAATATGGTACCCAAGTCAGATCTGAACTTCATGGTGATTACAGTCAAAACAACAGGCTATGATTTTGAGATGGAGCATTTTGTACTTAGTAATGTGTAACTGTACTGAATGACATAGCAGAAAAAGATGATTAATAATCATGACCTTGTAGCTGATTATAGACAGACCACATGATCAGTAATGGGAAGCCTCACAATATGCCCAGTGGATGGCAGTTACTAAAGTTAAATAGATTGTCTCAAATCAATGATCTTGTCAAACTTCATGTCTATACTTTTGTTATGTTTTATATTTAGCATTTGAAGAAGTAGAACAATGTGTAACCCATCATTGGTGTAGAGGACACTGAAAAGCAGAATATATAATTTTGGTGAATTCACATTGGGATAGTTTCATGAAAGATGGGTGAAAGTCATCAGAAATGGCCTTACATGGCTTTTGATTTCTTCATACTGTTGTACAGTATCTATTCTTTTTTTTATTCTTAGATCACCAAAACACTTCATTGCTGTTCCACCGATTCCCAGCAGTACTGGTGTCTGTGGTGGTCCCAGGAGAATGATTCCTTCCTGAATACACTCAAATTCTGGATACCAGATTCTCTGAAGAGAATCAGACAAGCTCAGAATCTGAGTCTGTATAGCAAAGATTTTTCTCCAGTTTAGTATTTCTTGCTATTTCTCCAACTGTCCTGGGTTTCATTTTTCTGCACGACCGGAGATTAATGGTCAGCGGAGATTGTAGAACAAGTCTCATCAATAGTTCTATCATTACACCATCGAAACTTCCTCAATGATGCTGGTTGGTAGCGTCTCACTTGCTATATTTGTTGAATTTCATGCACTTTTAGATGTGTTTGTCATTACTGATAACTTTCCCAACACATCACTTACATTCTACCTCTGTTTTTTGGTCTATAATATAGGGCTGTTGTTAGATTTAAACAATGTGTATATACACGGAGAGAGAGACAAAGATAGAGACAGACAGAGACAGACAGAGTCAGACAAAGAGACAAAGACTGAGACTTAGACAGACACACACACACACACACACACACACACGCACACACACACACAGAGGCTTTAGAGAAGTACAGCACACGACATGTTTGACTATGATTATTGTAATTTTACTTGCTTGCTACCTGTGTCTCAGCTGAGGTTTTCCTGAAAGCAGAGCCTGGAATCAAAGCTTGCATGAGAGCAGTTTATTGTGGAGTCATCCTGAGCAGGGAGTGAGGAATCAGAGAAGTAACAAGTGCAGGGCACCTAGTCCCTTTGGCCACCGCAAGGGGAGTGCATGTGATGCACTTTGCAAGGGCTGCAGCTGCAAATCTCTGAACCACTGGGATTGAGAGACCCTGACAAGTGTAGTCTCCCTGTCTCCTTGCACGGTAAGGTGGAGAGGTAACTGGTGTCCAGCTGGTGCGGTGCATCAGAGAAGACTGGAAGTGTGAGGGCCAGGACACACGCTTTGAGGGGGAGCCTGCCACTTCCCAGAGTGGAGACAGACCAGAGAGGTCACTGTCAAAGAGTTGGAGTCTGGGGTGTGGGCATAGTGTTTGCAGTCAGAAGAGCTCAGTCCCCACATTATTCTGGGTTCTCGTTTACGTCTGGCCACACTTTCCCCAACATTGCTTTCACATTTAGCACTTCTCAAAAAAGTATTTTTAAAGCAAAATTTTGGGTGTACGTCACATAAAATACATAAAATGAAATGTTCAGTTGAATGGTTTTCTTCTGTCTCTCCCTTCCTGTCTCGCCCTCTCCTTCCCTTTCTGTCTCCCTCTCTCTCTCACTCTCCCTGTGTCTCTCTCCTCACTCTTCCCCATCTCCTCTCTCTCTCCCTCTCTCTCCCTGTCTCGCCCTCCCTCCCTCTCTCTTTCTCTCACTCTCCCAGTGTCCCCCCCCCTCTTCCCTTCTCCCCTCTCTCCCCCTCTCCCTCCTCTCTCCCTCTCTCTCCCTTTCTCTCCCTGACAGTCACTTCCTCTCTCTCTCCCTCTCCCTCTCTTTTTTCTCTAGTGTTACTAGGGAACCCAGGTCTTTGAACTGAGCTGCCTTCCCATACCTATATTTATTTACTAGTCCATGTGTGCAGTAAGTAATGTTTATATTCTTTGTGGGGAGTTGGTGCTTGGACACAATATATCTTCAGGCCTTTTTCATCTCCTTTTGTGGCAGCTGGCACTGGAAATGAGTATAAGAAGTGCTTTGCATCTCGGCTGTCAATGTGGCCCTCCTGGCAGGTCAGCTGAGGACTCTGCAGACAGAGCATGGCGTGACTTGGAGGGAGGCCACGGCCCTGCAGCTGCAGGATGTAGGCACAGTTTCGTGCTGTTTCCAAGCGATCTTGGGCCTATCAACGCACGCCTATCAGCTGGTTCCCAATGCTATCAGCTCAAGAGTAATATGTACTTTTCTCAAACTGTCTTCTGGACTTTTCTAAGAATGTCTTTCTTCTCTTTACGTATGAAAGGCAGAGCATCCCTTTAATAAAGGAGTGGTCCTCAGCCCTCACCTCATGCCAGGAGCCTCCATCCATCCCTTGCCAGGGTCCTTGGACATCAGCCTCAGTATTTACCATGAAAACCAGGCAGGGTAAACGTCCCATCTTTACTGATCTTTTGAAAAAATTGTTTTGGTAATACTAGTTCCTCTTTGTTTTCCTAAGACTTTACGCTCATAGCATTGAATTTTTTTTGAAAAGCTCATTTGTATTTTAATTAAAATTACATTTAATTAGTCTAATGATCAATTTGGGAAGAAATATGCTAAAAATAGTATTTATATCCATCCTTATAGTATGCCAACCCATTTATTTCACTTTTCTTTAATTTTTCTCTACATATGAAGCAATTTTCAAGTACAAGTCTTTTATAGAGCTTGTTAATCCCATGCTCAGGTATCCTATGAAGTTTGTGACTATTGCAAATGGATTTTGTAATTTTGAATTTTAATTTGTTGATGGCATATACATACACAACTAATTGTATATGTTCCTATATATTCATATTTATGTAGTTATTTATATCAGGAATCAAACCCAGGACCTTGTGCTTGCCGTGTTCTTATATTTTTTTTAAAATTCTGCAATCCTTACAAAATTTATTTCTTAAATTTTGTGGTCTTTTTGCTGATTCCTTTTTTGGTATATGAATAAAGACTGTTCAAACCATTTCCTTTGTGTCTGCCTGTCTCATTTCTTTTTCTTGCTTTATTGGCCTCATTACAATTTTAAGCACAGTGATAAACAAATGAAGGTGGATTTCTTTGTTCTTCATATTAGTACAAAGCATTCTGTTTTGCAGCATTAAGTATGTTTCGTCTGTAAGATTTTATTTACTTTTCTTTTTTGTCCAGTTAAAGAAGTTTCCTTTTATTTCTGTTTACTGAGTACTTTTTCATTAATGGGCATTAAATTTTGTCAACTGTTGTGACTTTTATAGACATTGTCCAGAAGACATATTGGTTTTTCCTTTTACTTTTAGTTAACACATAATTTTATTGAGATATTTAAAAGTACTACACACTCTTAAGTACTCCCATTTTTCATCTTTTCAGGCCCCACTATTTTCTTATATTAATTTGCAGTTTAAAATTTCTGAGTTTCTAATGTTTAAATCCTGAGCCAAAGATATAGCTTAGTGGCGTAACAGCTGCCTAGCAAGCTCAAGGTCCTGAGTTTGATTCCTGGTTCAAAAAAAAAGTGCAAATCCTATAAAATTATCTACCTATCTATCCTAGTTTTCTTCACCCTCTAAACATAGTGTTCTCAAACCTCATTCTGTATGTACCTCTTTTTCACTTAACAAATTTTAGCAATCTCTCCTTATGAACATATAGCGAAATCCCTCATTATTTCTTATACTCACATAGTACTCTGTTGTATGGATATACCATTGCTTGGAGGACGAGTTTCTTCTGGTGGAAATCTGAGTTTGTTCCAAATTTGGCTGTGGTAAGAATGCTGTTGTGGTTAACCATACCAAAATTATTAACTCAGATCAAAGGCTATATGCACTTGTAATTTTGATAGTACAAATTTATATTTACTTTAATGCCACATTACCAGGAAATGATGAAAATCTTGTTCAGATCTGTTGTGGAAAAGCTCTTTCATACTCTTATCTAGATTCTGTTCTTCATTATTACCCTGGCTCTAACTCATGTGTGGTTTCTCTTTTACTTTCAACAAGGCCTCTTGGGCTGGACCTTGTCAGAATGATTGCATTACTTTATCATGATTTTCTAGTGACTTCAGAGAATTCATAATCCTTTGATTTGCATTACTTGTAGTTCAACATCAGTCACATTTATTGTATTTTTGTGCTGAAAAACACTGTTTTTTCTAGATTACTATAGGACAGATCCATGTAAAATTACAACATGAAAAGATGTTTATCGTTTTCCAGCTCGTGAGCAGGACATTATCTTCAAAATACATTCAGTATCCTGGGAAGAAGAAAGTATTTCTTTCTTTTCACTGCACACTTTCTTTGCATTAATTCTCTCTGCTTGACTAATGTTTATGTAGGTTCCCTGGGTCAGGAAGAGAGATAAAAAGAAAATTAATTTCCATGTTTGGAAAAGAGATTGACTCTATTTCAATCTCATTGGCCAGAGAGCACCAAAGCATGTTTTGTTTAACTGGTTTATGTACTGGTGGTGACCAACCTGCTTTTGCTATCTAGTAAAAAAGGGTGATTAAAATTTTCACAAGTTCAGTAGTTTGGGACCTCAAAACTTGCCTGTAGGCAGGCCTGACTATCGATTTATTGTTATACTTGCAAAGTGGTTTCTTCACTGTGGCCTTTACACACTCTGGAAAAGAACAACAAATAGTTAAGCAGAACAATGCTTCCAAGACCAGTAAATCCAAACAAACAGCAAATATCCTGATTGCTCAGCAGTTTACATCTTAGAACCTTTGCTTTGCTCTGTTCTCTTTCCTATCTGTGGATACACCTCTGAAGAGAGCACAAAACGCAGAAAGGGAGCAGAGGGGAGAATAGAACTTCCTGAACCAACATTACACATGTGCCATGTCTCTTGAAGGAACAGTGTGCAAACGTGAATTTCCCCTGAGCTGGGGGCAGTGCTGTAGAAATGTAAATCATGAACAACATTTAAAGAAACACCATGTAAGTGTGACATGTCGAAACATTTCAGGCCGTATAACAGATTTATGTTTCTCTCAAATAGTTTTGGATTTTCGTGTGAGAGACCAGAATGACATTTAGGGCTGGAGGCTCTGTAGGGCAATAAATTCTTTCTGCTGCCTTTCATTCAGATTAATGTTTATTCATTTCCTGCAATCTCTTTAATTAAACATACTTAACTGGAATCACTTGTATATCTCTTTTGTGTTAATATATTGAGTTAATTTTTTTGGTTAAATGACTTGAAAGGAGTATTGGCTAAGAGCAATTGGCTTTGGAGCTAAGATTGAAGTTTGAAGTTTGAAGAAGTATTTGAAGTTTGAGTCTCTTACTTACCACTGTCTCATACATGATTCAAATTCTCAGAAGTACGATCTCCTTGTAGGTGAAACAGACAGAAGAAAACCTATTATAATATTATGGTAAGCATCAAATGTGGCAGTACCATTCAAATAATACTGTAAATGCTTAATGAATGACAGTAAAGATGAAGAGAAGGAAATTTACTTCCCATTCTAGTATAAGTGCTCTTGCAGAATATGAGAAAATATACCTAGCAACAATTACTTTAACTCAAAAAATTCAATATATATTAAAAATTTATGTGCATATGTATGAAAAGAATGGAAATAAAATCTTGTGGTGGCAAGAAATGAGCATGCTTACTCTACAAACATGCATGCTTTAAAATTAATCTGATATTTCAGTCTTTCTCTGTGTTAGTACATTCCAGAAGGACAAACAATATTTGTAGCACTGCATATTCAGTAAAACACATCTGCATGTACTTTAAGAGCCCATCAGGTGCTAGGCTCCCTGTAGTATAGTGCTGTGAGTATAACTTAGCTGGGAAACCTTTCAGCGATAGCATTTGAACAATCCCATGATTCTATATGCTGTGTTGCTGGCACTGTTCCCAGCAAAGGACAGATACACATAGTAAAACGGCCGTTGAAACAGATTAAAATGAATTATCTGAAAATACTTTAAGACTAGGATTAGTGAAGACAGCCTACTAATTTTCAGTTAAGTGTTTTTTACACCATTTAGTATTGGACTGTCTGTTCAGGGACATACATCCTGCAGATTCTGCTCCTTTATTAAATCAAAGAAGTTGAACTTTGGAGCAGGTGACTCCCAGCTAAAAAGGACTCAAGGAAAACTAGAACGTTATAAATAATAGGTTTTAAATGGGATGACTAAAATTACCCAGAGACTAATTTTTATCATCAGTAAATACACTTTTCACCCTTGGCTCTTGACACACACACATTTGATAAAGAGCGTTTAAGAAATGCATGCTGATTTGCACTATATTATGTAATACCGTTGCGTGGTAATGTTTTTCTACTTCTCGCTTCATCAGAACTGTTTTTCATTTGGTTGGACCTCTTCAGCTGTGATGGTGTCAGAAAAAAGCATCTGTAGTTGTACAATCATCTACTGAAAACGGGTCTGTTTCCATGTGACTATATGTCTCTTTGAGACCAAGTGGGAGATGCTTAATGCTAATAAATAAGAAGTTTCTACATAAATAAAGACTGAGCCCTGAAACCTACAGACTTGATTTTTTTTTTCTGTGCAGAGCCAAATGGACTCATAAAACAAGCAATAAAGCTGTGAATTGTACACTTAGTTATAAATGCATTCAGAATAAATATGGTTTCTATTTGTAAATACAAATATTATAGTGCTATGGGATTTAGTCTTAATCCATTACAATAGAGAGAATAGAAATATATGACCCTACTGGATAAAACACGTTTCTACTGAAGTACTTCAGGAATAGATAATAGGTTTGTCTTTATTTTACTTGCCAAAAATGCGGTTCAAAGCCCTAAAGAATCCATCCAACTATGTCCCTTATGGCCTTCTACCACTTCCCAGCTCAAACTTTTAATATTCAGTGTGATCAAATGGGCACATTGCATGGTGATTCCACACCAGTAATGGGATATCTGCATACATTTAGGAATATTGTCTTTAAAAGAGTAGTGGTACTTTTGCTAAAGAATGAAAAAATATGCTTTTGTGTTGTAGAAACTGAAGACCCATAAAGAGGGAGCTGTGCTAGCTATTATTCTCTATTGTCATGAGATTAACGTTTACTGTTTGAAAATTTGTACAAGTATTCTTTTACTGGAAAAACTTTTATTTCTTGAAGAAAGAATGTAATTGTCCACCACAAGCCATGTTTGATTATAATGATCAAGAGTTATCTTAGATGGGATTCTGATACCAAGAATTCATCATTTCATTTTAAAGTCAAAATGATGGCAAACTCAAGCTAAGAGGGAGCAAAATACTCTTTAAATAACTTTGGAAATTGTCTGGGATAGTGGAATTTATAAAAAAATACAGGTAACAGATATGTACATATCTGACAATAGGTTTTAAAGTTACTTCTGAATGTTTTACTTGGCAAACAGAAAATATAAATAATTATATCCCATGTATGGTCTTTTCCTCAATTAACAAGAAAATACACTTTATAATGATAATTATGACAAACTTTTAAAAAGTAAATTTAACATGAATGTCTAATAAAATAATGCATTTTAATATAAGAGTATATTTAGACAAATAGTATTCAGGAATACTTATTGATAACTAATATTACATATAATTTCTAAGAACTAACGAATGCAGTTACATGAGCTCCCTTTTAGAAGTCTCACCTGTTTTATGAAGTTTTGCTGGAGTTCAAAAAGCAGATCAACTGGCAGCCACTTTCTGTCTATTCTGTAATTAATATTTACTGTCTTACTATCTCCTCCAAACTGAATTTGGCATCTATATCCCTCTAAGTTATATAAATATAACATAGTCTTGCAAAAGTAAAGTGATGATCAAACCCTTATTCTATAGCAGTACAAATTTGTTATAAACAGGAAAACACTTTCTACTATATGCTTGCTCAAGAGAAGTTATCCTCCCAACAACCAGCCATAGAATAAACATCCAAACACATCCTTCCTTGTACGGATCTTGCTTATCCATTTGCTATTCAGCATTTACCTCAAGTGGGCTGTACTTCCCGGCCGCCAGTTCCACGTTGCTTCCTCCCGTACACACGTGGCTTTTGTTCCTGCTATTCCCTGTACCTAGCATGCCTGTACTACCGCGACTACCGGGGAACTCTGGGTCACTCTTTGGTTCTCAAACGGAATGCTACTTATGCTGTGAAACTTAGCTCAGTTTCCTAATCCCATCTCAACACAGGGAAATCTAAAGTCTTCCTTGTTTAATTTTATTTTGCATACATGCATACACACAGACACACACACAGACACACACACACATTTCTCTTTGGAGCATCCCATGTTAATGGATGTTCTGAACATGCTTGTTCATCCCCTCTGATGTCCGCAAGACTCCTCCCAGACATTGGAACTGTCTTCTTCTATTTGCATATTCATTATATGGAAAATCTCAGTTAGGTACTTGTGCTGAGTAGGTAAACGAATTAAAAAAAGTGATGGGGAGATAATTGATTCTGAAATCCTGGGCCAGTTAACTGACTGACTTTATGAACTCCTTCATGTCACGTGAATCTGTATCTAGGCCGATAATCAAACGTGTATTCAGCTGCAAAATGAGCAGTAGAGTTCAGGTCAGCTTGTGACTGAGTTATAACACTTCACTATTTGTGTGATAAATGTTTCTAAAGCCCAGTTCCACGTTGCTTTCTTCTGTACATTGGTGCGTTGTATGGAGACTATCTAAAACTAGAATTCAGTGATGGTGGAGAAGTTGTGAGCAGGGATTCTGTGAGCACAGTGTGTTGTAAGTGTTTTGGAGACACTTCAAATAGAGCAAATTGTTGGATTTGGACACTAGCACTCTTTTGTGACTCTAAGTCATTTTTTAATAACAAGAGGCATAAACAGATAAAAGTGAATATATATTTGAACTGTTTGGATCTAATTAAAGCTTTTATGATGTATAAAGTTTGCTTCACTTTAAGCAATGTATTCTTTAAAAATTAATGCTCTTCATGCCTTCTTATTATTTGCTTTTGTTGAGAAACAACACTGCATTTTCATGTTCCCATTATGTATATTTTGTAACTGAAAACAATGTTCTCATTAATCATTAATTAATCTAATTTGAACTTGGTACATTGATCTTTATTCTCTCCAAAAGAAGCAAAAGAATCACTATAAATCACTTAGTTGTCATAAAATTGAAACGATTCACTTGTTTTTTCCATTGCTACTGTTGATGCATTCCCTGGAATGTTAAGTAGAGGAATATCTTATTTTATTCTTTGCCCATACCTTTAAAATGATTGAGGGTACCTCTAGCATTACTATTATAATAGTTGCCATTAATTACTTTCATTTATTTGGGTTTAGAACACTTTACATCCCAAATATACAATACTTTGAGAAATAAATAATCCAAGATCCATGCATGTTAGAGTGAAAGCGATGGAGACAACCCTCACATTAGCCTAAATATAAGAGAAAATAATAGGATGATGCTGGAGTGGCACACGACAGACAGACAGCAGGGGCCGTGACAGCCTCGGGATGCCAGAGACTCCATTTTCCTAATTTCTGCTTCTTTCTGGTGTTCCATCTTTCACGCTTCAGTGACCAGGATTGCAAAGAGTGTTTTAACATGAACAATAGAGAAACCTAGAAGAAACTTCTTACTGATTTACCTTCAAACATATACCTGTCTTTGGACCAATTCTGTGGCCAGAACTAAATAAAACTATGCATGGCCCACCCTGGGTCACACAAATACACCTAGATTTAAAACATGGAGCGCTTTTTCTGAGTAATATGGAGAGCTCACCCAAAATGGCCATAACTTTTATAGAGGAAAATCAATTTTGGGGGCTTTTTATGTTCTTTCTATAATATAAAAAACATGGAAAGAAAAATTATCAGTATTTTTTAAAAGAGTGAAATACTTTCTCTATACTGAATTGAAACATTTATTCTGTCTAGGGATTACTATGAAAAACTTTAAACACTATTAAGGCCAGTTATAAAGTAAACAATGTTTGAAATGTTAGAATATAATGGGTTATGAAATTCTAAAATGAGATATCAGACCAAGATGATAATTTTCAAAGTGTTTGAAAATGAGCTTCTTGACTGTAAAACCCTCTTACTCAGAGGTGGGGGAAACAGTAAACTGCAAGGATGTAGGACCCTTTTAATAATTTGTTGCGTTCTGTTTGCAAGCATTTTCAAGAAAAGAAACTGGCCAGTAGATTTCTGTTTTCATTGCATCTTTGTTGTTTTGCTATCAGGATAATGCTAGCTTCAAGGAGTGGGGCTGACACAGTTTCTTGCCTTTCAGTTTCATGGAAAAGTTTGAAGAACATTGGTGTTAGTTTTTCCCTGAAGTTCTGGTAAACTCCAGCTGTGAATTCATCTGGTCCTGGGCTTTTCTTAGTTGGTAGGGTTTTTTATTACTGTCTGTATTTCATTGCATGTTATTGGTCTGTTCAGGATATTTATTTCTTCTTGGTTCAGCTTTAGTAATTCATCTGTGTCTAGGAACTTATCCATTTTACCTAGAGTCTCTCATTTATTGGATTATAAATTTTTGAAACAGTTTCCTAGAATGTTCTGGATTTGGGTGTTATTCACTATGATTTTGGCTTTTAAATTTCTAATTGCATTCATATGAATTTTTTTCTTTCCTTCTTTTACTGATAAGTTTGGCTAAGGGTTTACCCATCTTGTTCATCCTTTAAAAGAAGCAAATCTTCAACTCATTGATCCTTTAAATTTTTAAGTCTCAATTCCATTAATATCTGCTCTGGTCTTAATTTGTTTTCTTCTACATGTTTTTGGATTTGGATTTCTCTTGAGATGCATCTTGAGGTTATTTGGGATCATTCTATTTTTCTCATATAAAGATTTCTCATATAAAGATTCACAGCTACATATTTCCCTCTTAGAACTGATTTCAGTACATAGTACATTCCATAGGTTTTGGTTGTATGCCCATTGTCATTAAATTCTAGGAATCTGAAAATTTCTTCTGTGACCTGTTGATTATTTGAGAGTGTATTACTTAATTTCTATTTGTTTGTCTAGTTTCTGCCACTTATTTTATGATCAATTCCTAGTTTCATTTATTATTGTCTGATAGCATTCATGAAATTATTTAAAAACCAATCTAAAATTTATATGCAGTGAGAAGAGACCCATAATAGGCCAAGCAATCCTGAATAACCAAGCAAAGTAGGAGGCACTACGTTCCCAGGATTCAAGTTATACAGCAAAAGTATAGTAATAAAAACAGCATGAAACCAACGTAAAAACAGATATGTTGACCAATTGAATAGACTTGAGGGCAAGAAATCAATCCAAAAACATCTTCAACTATCTGATTTTTAGCAAAAAGCATCAATAATACATATCAGAGAAAGATATTCTCATTAACAATAGATGCTGGGAAAACTGGTTATCCACATACAGAATAATATATCTCTCACCCTCTGATAAAATAAAATCAAAATTGAACAAGAACCTAGATATAAAAATAGAAACACTGAATCTTATGGACAAAATCGGTACAACTCTTGAAGACACACACGGAGACTTTCAGAACAGAAACCCAACTATACAAGATAGAATACCATGAACTAACTAATGAGACCATCTCAGATTAAAAAGCCTCTGCTTGGCAAAAGAAACTACTGATAGTGATGAGACAATCTACAATTTGCCAGCTACTCCCAGGGTGAGGACTCTTATCTAGAACGTATGAAGAACTCCAAGTACAATTGAAAAGAACAGACACCTCTCAAAAGGAGAAGTACAAATAGAGAATGAGTACATGAAAAAGTTCGGCCTCTTCGACTATTAGAGAAATGCCAATCAAAACAACACTGAAGTTGCATCTTACTCCAGTGAGGTAGGCCACCATCACAGACTCCAAAAGCAAGCGCTGTGAGGTCGTAAGGAAAGAGGAACACTTCTGCATGATGGGTGGGATGTAAACTAACACAGCCAACATCGAAATCAATATGAAGAGTCCTCAAAAACCTAAAAACATTGCATTTGTCCCATTTGTACCTCTCCTGAATGTCTTCCTGAAAGAGCTAAAGTCACAGTACTATTATGGTACATGTACACCCTTGCTTACAATAGTACCATTCATAATAGTTAATACTGAAGACAGCCCACATGCTCATCAATGGATGGAGAAAGAAAATTATATACACAATAGAATACTATGTAACCAAGAAGAAGGATAAAGTTTTTATCTGTAGGAGAACGGATGGATCTTGAGACCATAATACTAAGTAAAATTAGACAAAGGATTATCATTGAATGCTTTCTCTTACATGAGAAACAAAAGTGTAAATCATTTAAAGAAGAAAATAAAAGAGAGATGATAAAAAACGGAGACAGACTCTGACGAGATGGGGAGGGGATTTGTAAAAGGAGGTGGCGCCTACAGGAGGAGAATTGGGATAAAAATAATCAAGAAGTGGCATGCATGTGTACAAGAAGAATGTAACTACACATATCATCACATACCTATGTGTCACACACATAGATTAATAAAATAAAAGAAGAGGGATCAAGGAGAGATTTTTTAAAGAGGGTTTTTTGAGCAAAGTAATAATTTCCTCTTCATCTCAAGTGAAGACAGAAGATTTCCTTGAGGATTACTCAGGCAGGCTGAGTGAAGGCTGCAGTGTTAGAGAGAACACAGAGGTGACAGGCTGGCTATGCAACAAACTAGGAACGAGACTCCTTCATCAGGACTGTCCATTCGTCCTGCCGTCCTGGCTGTGTGTGGCCCAGGGTGCCTCAGCCTATGCTGCTGTCACCTGCGGCCCAGCTAGAGAGGTGGCACACATGTTTTCTGAGATAATGTGCAGGCAGACGCGTGGCAGGGTGAACAGGCCTCATGAGGAGATGCTGGAGGTGGGCACCACGTGGCTTGAGGCTAAGAGTAAGTACAGGCCTGAAGAACATTCAGGGGAACTGCAGCACTGGAATGAGAGGTGGGCAGGGGAGGGCTTCCCACCACACAGCTACAACATCACCCCTAACAGTCCCTCAGCAGAGAAAGTGTGAACTTTCAGCATCAATGTGCCCTTCACAGAGAGGGATTAGAGGCCATGGCAGTCATGGAAGAACTTCCGGCCCTGCTCTTCTTCACTCCTCCCGTGTGGTCTGTGAAGGAAGATTCTAGAGCACAGAGGCCAAGATGGCAGTGCAACGGGGAAGGCCAGCTAGGAAGACACAGGGAACAGAGTCCCCCTCCGGTCACCGGCTTCCTACGCAGAGCAGGCCGCAGGCTCTGCGTGGCCTCCAGGGGAGGAGCCGCGATTGTGCCTGGCATTAGATACTTTCTTACATATCTTGCCCTTCAGAGCTTTGAAATCTGGAGTGGTCATGGTGCCTTTATCTAAAAGTAGGAGAGTATCCATGGAAGTGTCTGTGCTTTATTCCATGTTACAGGAAAGATCTCATAATGCTGAGAACATTTTAAAAGAAAAGTGAAAAAGAGTAATATATGCATTGGACGATTATCCGATTTACCTCTTGTGAGAGGTTTTTTGTTTGTTTTTGTTTATATTAAGTGGCTACAGTCCCTTAACTTAATTATCACGTTCTTAGGGCATACTGCACCTAACTAATTCTTATGAAGAGGCAGACCTCTTGCTGTTTATCACCTTGGTACGCAGAAACACTGTGTGCTACACTATTTGTGTCTATGAGTATCAGTGTATGCATATTTCATACTCTTTATTATATAATTGATCTGGTGTCTCAGTATAATGTTATAGAACAGCTTTACTGAACTTAAAAATTATGAGTCAGACTTACATTATAAAAGCAATAGAGAAAAGTCAACCACTAATTGGAACTTGCAAAATATATTTTTACAGATTAAAATGAAAAACAAAATGTCATTTGAATGTTTTAATTGGTTTCAGCTTTACAACTGCAAACCAGATGGTTTCTTTTCAAGTAGTTTACAATGTCTTTGCTGAATAACTGAATTACCAAAGCAGCTGTGATTATTAACATTTACCTAAATAGAAAAACATGCCTGCTATTTGTTTGCTGAGGGTACCTGCTTACCAGAAGTTTGGCAGACAAATCACAATTCCAGTTATTCTAGATAGTTAATAGAGAGCTGAGATAAATAAGAGCTATGCATATTAATCCTTTATCCTAAAGGGAATGCTGATTTTGAAATTTAACTTATTTACCATATGACAGAATCAAGCAATCTCTCCTTCCAGTTTTATGCATCGACAGTAGTAAAATTTATTTACATTTTTAATGTAGAAATTGCTCTTAGACTTATTTAAACTGCTGCCATTAATCCTCTGTAACTGCTGGCTGGAAGCAACTAGTTCTTCTAGAAATTTGTTTCTGATGTTGGTGTGAGCTGAGGTTTCCTAACTCTGTGCTCTCAGCAAAGGTAAGTTTCTTCTAGGCATCAACTGTAATGGGAGAATTACATGCAAATTCAATTCCCATTAGAGTTAAGTGAGGAGGGAAGGATTGAAGGGAGAATGATTAACAGTCAGGAGAGCTGTTTCAGGGCTTTACCCAAAAGACAAATGATTCAAAAATTTCAGATTGGAAAATAACAATCGTAAACATCCCAGGACATACATTTTTTAATCATAGTTCTTAATGAGCTAATATTTTAGTAAGAGAACTCTATTTTTTACCTGCTGTTGACCAGGTTTTGCTCTTGTTGTTAAGCTGAGTTTAGCTCAACTGATCTTAGCTTGGCCCCCCTGTGTATCTATCCATAGTCACCTCGAGGCTCTGAGGAGCTGATTGTGGTGGGACAGTGAAGGTAGAAGCAACTCATTTCTCCCCGGGGGCTTCTCCTGTTCCTCGGCAAGCTGGATGGACACTGCTCACCGCTATGGGAGACAAGAGAGCAAGGCCCAGTGCAAAGAATTCCAGGCCTCTGTCCACACCATATTTGATACCATTCTCCTAGGCAAGGGAAGTCCTGAAGCCTGTGGCAATGTGTGAGCCTCAATGCCTGCCCTTGATAGAAGGGGTAAATAATTGTGGCTATTAATACAATTGACAGGACTCAGGGCCAGGGATTTAGCTCAGCAGCATAAATGCCTACCTTGCAAGCGTGTGATTGTAAGTTTAATCTCAGTACCAAAAAAAAAAAAAACCCTGAAAAACTTTGTCAGGACTCATGTTCTTAAGGGTTTCTACCATTGTGTACAGCAGTGTATAATTTTTACAACTTTCTTCCTCACTTCTTTATTCGTGGACATTCAGTTGATTCTAACTTGTCTTTTGCAACTTCAATCAGTGCTGCAATAAAATTCACATGGATTGAGGATCTAAATATAAAAATTGAAACAGCCCACTCAGAGATAAGATAGGTAAAACTCATGAAATCATAGCAGCTCCTGAACAGAACCCCTGTTGCACAAGAATTAACACAAACAATAACCAATGGGATTGTCATATTAAAATGCTTCTGCACAGTGAAGAGGCAACCTACACAGGTCGGAAAAAGAATTTTTCCAGCTACGTATCAGACAGAGGACTAACACAGAATCTGGAATGTATACAGAATTTAAAAAATTAGACCTCCCCAAATAAAAGACCCAGTCAAAAGACGTGGAACTGAAGTGAATAGACACTTTTCAGAAGAAGAAATACAAATAGCCTGGAGATATATGAAAAAACATTCAACATGGCTGCCAATAGAGCTGGCAAACTATAAGAACACTGAGATCCCATTTATTTGTTTGTTTGTTTATATATTTATTTACTTATTTTAGACAGGATCTTGCAATGTAGTTCAGGTTGGCCTTGAACTCACTCATGCAGCCCAGAGTGGCCTTGAACTCACAGTGATCTTTCTGCGTCAGCTTCCCAAGTGCTGGGATTACATGCATATCCAAGTTTATAGCAGTGCAATTCATGGCAGCTAAATTTTGGAAGAGGCCTATGTCTATCAACAGGTAAAGGGTAAAGAAAACGTGGTCTTTATAGACAGTGGGGCACTACTCTTCCCTAAAGAAAGATACATTTGAGTCATCTGTAGCAAAATGCATGCGTATTGAACCCATGACCTTCAGTGAAATAAATCATTCCCTTTTAGCTTTTAGGTATTTAATCTTTTGCAGAATACTGATTTTTCAGACCTCCAGATTGTTGTTCTATTATCTCATATATTTGTGTATATAACGATGTTTGTACCTCCTTATTGGCTAATTCTGCTTTATTCAGGGTTATTTCTTTTTAAATTATATTTTCTATTCCTTTCTTTGAAATTCTCTTAAAATTTTATCATATAGACTCAATAAAGTATTACTCATTACTTTGATTTTTCTTTCCCAAGAGACAAAACCATGATTATTTTTACTATGAGTATATTTCTTATAATCTCATGTCATCATTTTCCAGGATTTAATCCCCTTAAATTGATCCACATTCAATATTATTACTTTTCAGAATCAATGTTGTTTAGATTTACTCATTGTCTATTACTGTTTATATCCAATTTCTTTTTTCTAGCTTTAATTTCTTTCTTCATGAAGGATATCCTTCAGTCCTTCTTCCTATGAAGGCTGTTAATGGTAATGATTATTTTTTGTTTGTCCAAAAATGTGTTTTATATTGCCCTCCCTTCTGAGTGGTAGTTGGGTTATAAAAGCCCAAGTTGAGAACTATTAGCTTTCAGCAGTTTTTATTCCACTCTCTTGGCTTCTATTGTTACTACAGAGAATCATGTTCTCAGTTTATTTTTTCCTAGATGCTTTTATGATCTTTCCATTTCTGGTAGTATTTAGTAATCTTAAATATATATATTTCAAGAATGTGGATTTTCTTATTTATCTTGCCTGAGACACACTTTCTCAGAAGTGAGAATTTAATTCCAGAAAGTCCTAGACATATCTTGTTGGATATTTCTTCTCACTCATTTGGTTCTCCTTTACTGAAACTCCTATTTTTTCTGTCCATATTAAAAAAATTCTTTTTCATCTTTTATATTCCCTTTATTATTTCTTCAGTTCACAAATCACTAGTTCTCTATTATGTGGTTCTAATGCCTTCTTTAATTAATTAACTTCAAATATTTTTTTAAAAATTGATGTTTCATTTGGTTTCTGAAAAATACGGTTGGCTCCATTCATTCACATTTTTATAGCTGCACAAATTCACAGTCGTTGAATCATGGAAACAGCTGATAGGCCCTTTAAGAGATGGTTAAAGAAAATGTGGTATATATACAGAATAGAATACCAGGCAGTTATACAAAATACTAGCCAGTTATCAAAAAATTTAAATTTGAGTCATTCGTGGAAAAATGGGTAGAATTTGAGATCATAGCACTACGTAAAATTAATCAGACACAGGCTTAGAATCACATGGTTTTTCTAATGTGAAAGATCCAAAATATAAATGACTTAATAACCAAAATAAAATAAAGATGGTGAGACACAGGAGGTAGGATCTGTAGAGATGAGGAGGGGTCTGGAAAAGAGGAAGTGGAAAAGCCAGGCGGGGAAGACAGAGGAAGATAGTTCAGATGCAGGATGTACACAAGCCAATTCCAAAAAGTGAGTGTTATTACCATATATCACAAACATATAGAAATACAATATTTTTTAAAAGAAATGTAATGGTTGGCTTTTTGACAATGATTTGTTACTTTCTCCTTTTAAAAAATGTAAGCATTTATTTTGCATTGCATATCAGTCATGTCCTTTTCTTCCCTTCCTGTAGCTCTGTTTCAAATGTCTGGTATTTCTCTTGTGCATGCTGGTACAGGTAAATTTCTTTATATTTTTCTTACTTTTTCAATTTAAGTTTGTGTACAGACACCTATAAACACAGACACAAAGAGATTTGAGAGGATAGTACAAGATTACTCTCAACATTATAAGTGGGGCTTTTCAAAGGGAGCTGGATTTAGGGTTATGTACTGCTGGGATCGACTCACAGGTGCAACACTAGGATTCAGGGTGTGAGTGCTATCTGTGCTACAGGCAGGTAGCCTGGATAAAATATAACAGACAGAAAGGGAGCTTGTCGTTTGCAAGACACTGGCTTGCTTTGCTACCTTCTGCCTACTATGAACTCTTCTGCCATGCTGCCCTGCCTCGGAGCCAGCCGACTATGGACCGAAACCTCTACAAACTGTGAGCTAAATAAATCTTTCCTCCTTTAACGTTGGGTGTCAGGTATTTTGTCTGAGTAATGAGGAAAATTAACTAAGAGAAAAATATCTTAGAGAATCTTATAGCAAATCATAATAGGAATATTTGACATAAATAGATGTTTGTCCATGTACTATACATAGTGTGATTGGGGTGACTTTATGACACAATGATTATTACCTTCCAAAATATATAGGAGGTTTATGGTTTTTTCAGCCAACATATAGGAAATATATACTAGTTATAGTATTAGGTATCTCCCCATATCAGTTATACAATTCATGTTTAGAGATTAAACTACCTGCCTAGGGATTCACAGATAATAAGGACTGTTCTTGTACTCTAATAAAATTCATCTTAACTTTTACTCATAGACTTCCAGTAAAATCTCCTGTTCTAGACATTTCCAATTACTGTATATTCCTAGATTTTTAGCTGGGCACCTGACAGCTTAGCATATAAATAACATTTTCTACCTCATTTACGTCTGGTAAGGCCACGAGCTGTAGATCTGGCCAGTAATGTGCTTTGTAATTTGCAGACACCGACTTTACAGAAAGGGGGCATGTGCTTTCCTTCCACTTCCTTTTGGTGCTCACAGTTGTCACAGAAGGTCAAGTTTAAGACATGTTTGTCTCAAACAAATTAGTTTTCCAAAACAAGTGAGCCAATATTCTTATTACTATTGCTAGCCTCGTAATATTTAAAATCTAGCTGAAGTCAACTTTTGGCTGTAAGTCTCTGGACTAGGTTTGACAACAGGATTTCTCTCTCCTTAAATTTATTTTCCAATTGAGAAATAATATTACCATATGAAGTAAATAGGAAATGAGAGAAAATGCCTTTAAAATTAACATTCACTCATGTTTTGTGATTTTTCTTCTTGTAAGCTTTATTTTTAACACAATGAATTGCTTTTTTCTTTTGCTATATTGAACTGTCTTTGTATATATTTTTATTTGGAGAGAAAATCATTATTATAAGTGAATATGTGGCACGTCATGGAGAGACAGTATTTAAAAAGATATCTTACAACTTTCCATTTTTAGGGCTATAATAAGACTCATTATTATTTACTGAGTATGTGATTTAAAAAAGTTATTTCTGGGTTTCTCTTTCCAGCTCTGTAAAATGAGAATAATAGTACTTATCTTTGCAGTTATAGAGAAAACTAAAAAGAGTGCATGTTTGTGTGTGGTGTGTGCATGTGTGTGCACACTTAGGAATGCACATGTGCCGTGTGTCTGGTGTTTACAGTTCCTGGCATGTGGTGAGCAGTCACAAAATATCAGCTTATTTTATGATGACTTTTATAATTGCTTGAGGTTATTTGAATACGCCAGACCTGATATTTTAAAAGCACAAATTAACTTTATTTTTCTCCTTTGTTGGGTGGACTAGTTTTTTTCTTTGTGTCTCATAGGTGTCAGTAGAAGGGTTTTATAATCTTTCCTCTCTAATAAATTAAAGCTCCCATATTCTATTGAATAAAGCATCTAGTGTAGTAACTACATCATTATTTCATTTCAATTTAGAGAGATGATTCAAACTGTAAACTGCCAACTTAAATCCTCTCTTTCCCATCCTTATTCCTAACACAGTCTGGGAAGACTAGAGTGGGATCAGGAACTGGGTTTTTCCCTTCATTGAATTCTAGTATTTTCTCTCCTTTGGTTTGCTAATCAGAGTTAGCAAAAAATAAACTATTATGAGATTTTTCCTCATTCATATAAAAATTCTTATTCTTTGCACCAGACAAATATTGTGGCTATTTTAAGGATGGAAGACAAAAAGTTTCACCTGGCAAGAAACGACTTGTTTCTTCTTTTCTTAAAAATTACACAATTGATGTCGCTCAGTTTTCTTACAGAATGCCTACTAATTTACCCATGGAAAGCAATATCACTTAGAAAACTCCCTAAGTCACTAAAATTTTGCTTACTTGATTTTAAAAATAATTTATGATGATTTGTTATGGGTTCATCGCCAATACTAAAATTTTAAAATTACATTTCGTTATTCTTTTGCTATTCTCTATATTGCTCTAGTAGCAACTGTTCTTTTTTTAAATTTTATTTTAAAGAGGATAAAACCAGGGAAAATAAAACAGAATAAAACCAATCAAAATAAACCAGTATAAGTGATACAGGACTTCAAAATATTATGAAATCAACAATAGTTACAATAATACCTTTTGTTGTCTTCAAAATAGCTGCAGTTACCTTCAGACATAATAAAAATCAAACAGCACATAATAGAATAGAACCAATAAAAACAAAACAATGAATGCAATAAAGGACTTCAAAACAAGACAATAGTAAATTCAAAATGGCTATCAAAATATATCTTGCTAGCTTTGAAATAGCTGCTCATGCCATTGGATTTAATATAAACAAAACAAAAGAGAATAAAACTCAACCCTACAAAAAACATGAACATGATGTAGGACTTCTAGACAATCCTCTGAATCTGTGATCAGACCACTGGCCCTAGACCTGCAGTGTTAGTGAAACACCAAAGCACCAGGCATCAGATTGCATTTCACCTCCGTAGCTGTCATCACAGCCTGTGTTTCTCCAGGCCAGCCAGTCGCTTACTGGCTGATAGGAGGAGCGTGGCGGGATATACTGGTACTTTTTTTTTTTTTGCCAGTCTTCGCACCGAAAGGGGCTGGGGTCTGGCAGTCTCCTCACTGGCGGCAGCCCCTGCATGGCTCTGGTTCCCAGCCTAGACTTGCTTCCTAGTGTGGCCTTGTTCATTCCACATGCAGTGAATGGTGCTGACTCACAAGGAAAGGCTGGGTCTGGCTGTCCCAACTTCGGTGGTGGCCCGAGAATGGCATAGCAGCAACTGTTCTTAAAGTGCACAAACATAGGATGTTACAGACAAAAAGTGTTAACAATGTAGTTTTACACTATTATTATTTTTTTCTACCTAATATTTCCTAGTAATGTATACTTCTTTTGTCCTGTTTCAAAAACATCTTTTGATCAAGGGAAATATATTGAAAATTCTTAAGGTTTCTGGTGCTCTTAACAAGGATTTCTTTCAAAGCCAGTGCCTTTCATCAACACAGGAAAACAGATTTGTGTCCCTGTAACTACTGCAAATTTATTCTGAAAAATCAGCAGTGAAAAGTGCTACACTTGGCTGAGGTAAAATATTTGAATTATGAATATTAACTAAGAGGCCACACAAGTCAGGTGAAACTTTCCAAAGCTTCTGGAGTAATTTGTCTTACAAACAATTGGACTGCTGAAAAACTGTATTAGTGCAGATTCCAAAATTTTGTGAAATTTTGTTTCTCATGCATGATGAATGAAACCATAACAGAGATATCATAAAGTTGCAAACAGTTTTGGCAACTATTCTGCTTCTGGCAGATCAAAACTTTTATGTAAACCATCATTATAAGCAATACAATTTCTAAAGTTCTATGAAGCAATTGTCAAACTACTCTGCAAATACAACATTCTACCCAAGTAGTGTTATTATTAACCCTTTTTGTGATGTTTCATCAATAAACAAAAAAATCAGAAAAAATCTAAATTTTATAATTTATTTAAAATGATTTAAAAATGTTAATTCACAAGAATACATTATCTAGTAACATATTCCTTATGTAAGTATTGTAACAATTTACAAAATGCAAAATTAAATCATTTTTTAAGATTGCATCAAAAATGGGAAAGCACATTTTTTCCTGGAGAAATATTTCAATTATATTCAGTAATTTAAAACTATGTACATTAATTAACATATGATAGCTCATCAGTTAAAAAAGCATGTTTACACAGAAAATTTGGACATATCGAAAATAATTTATTTATTTTTACCTCTTCTAAAAATTTTGTGTGCATCCTGACATACGTCCTTCTGGTCTTGTGATGTGTGCATGCATGCACAATCATTATTTTCAGTATACTTAGGATCCTTTTATTTGCTCTTGTATGCAGATATATTTCTCTTATTTGGCACTGATGTGAATTTCTTATTATTTAGTTCCATAGGTATCATTTTAATGTGGTCATAATTATAGTTAATATATGTATAGAAATTTACACAGTGGGTTTCTTTTCTTTCAAATATTTCACTACTTTTAAATTTCTGTGCATAAAATGTGCCTTCTATTTAGGATAATTTCCTTAGGATAGATTCTGAAAAATAAATGTAGCAGAATGAAAAATATTTTAGCACATACCAGTAATGAGTGTACAATAGTGAAAGCATAAATTTCAATAGCTTCATGGGTAGTACTTCTCCTGTATCACAAATCCTTAGAATAATGAGAGATAAAATTATCTTTCAATAATTTTCCTTGACTGAATTAATTTTGCATTGCTACACTAAGCAGCACAGTCAAGGGGTTTTCCCTTTATGAATCAGAGTAAGATTTCACATTAGGGGAATGGATAAAGAAAAGGAAACATTTACCTTCTAGAACCACTGCATCTGCTGTCAGCTCCTTTTCTTCCTATCTAGACGCCCCCTTACTTCCCCTGGCTTTTGAGTTAATTCTGGTCAGCTTCTCAAGTGCACCTGGTTTTGATGGAAGATTCTAGTTGTATGGGCTAGGTTCCAATAGCTGCCTTGTGTTTTTTTACTTTTTTAAATCAAAGGAATTTAGAGGATCAAAAAGCATTTTGAAAATTTAGATTGCAGTGAAATTTCTCAGTGATTAATAAATGAGGTAAAAGTCTATAAAAGTAGAAGTTTTAAAGAAAATCAATTGAGCAGGATTTAGATGCTTTTCTTATATTTAACAGCAGTGTTGTTTACATTTATCAGCAATATTACACTTGAAAACTAAAACACTTGGGTTATGTCTTGAATTTTCTACTGAAACTCATTTGGTATATAATAGTGTTCCATTTGGTATATAATAGAAACCATAATATTCACGCCAACCTTACCCATATCATAATTTTGTTAAGATATGTTGTGGCCTAGAGGTACCTAGAATACCCTCCCCAGAGCCAGATGTTCAGAGGTGGAGTTTTTAGAAGTGATGGATTATGGGGCTCTGTACTTCTCAGTGGACTCACCCACTCATGGATCCATAGCGGAGTGTTATTATGAGGCTGGACCTTTTCAGAAGATGAGGAGGTGTGTCACTGGGGCACGATCTGAAAGAGTGGCCCTCTCTATCACACTTCCCCTCTTGTTCTTGGTTTCCTAGCCACCATGATGTGAGCGGCTTTCCTCCACCTGGTTCTTCCACCGTGAGTTATCCAACTACTGACTAAATACTCTTAAAAACTAAGCTGCAATAAGCTTTTCCTCCTTTAAGTTGTTGGTGACATGCATTTTATCCCAGTGATGAGAAAATAACTAAAACAAGAGAGAATAACTATAAAGGGATAAATAAAATTATTTTCATCCTCTATCTTATATATTCTAAATAAATAAAAATTTTATAATCTCCTTAGTGTATTTTCATTGTAAAAGGTATTAAGAATGCATATGAATGTAAATCTTCTTTGGATGCTGTTGCCTGCCTTCTATCTACCTGTAAAGCTTTGGAAGGAACCCTTTGTTAAGGCTACTTATGAGGTGCTTCAACTGTACAACCCAGTGGGGCAGCTATTAGATGCGTGGGGTTATTTAATTGTGTATATGTGAACTATGTTTATATAAAATTAATATGTTAGTAGCACTAGCCATCTTTCAAGTGCCCACACATTGGGACTGTATTGAACTGAGGAGACGCACACTACTGAGAAACATCCTGTAAACAGCACTGTTGTAGAACCAAGTCCAGAAAGAGAGAGTGTGGTATGCAGAATAATGCCTCCAATAATTTTTATGTGCTAAAATTAGTAATAGAAAATGCAACCTTGCTTTGTAAAAGCAGCAGCAGCAACAAAAACCTTTAGAGATGCAATTGAGTAAGGATCTCGCGATTGGAAGATTTTCTTTGGATTATCTGAAAGATTTTCTCTGGATTACCTAAATCTAGTAAGAATTTTTAAAGGAGAGAAACAGAAAGGGCAGAGTCAGAAGGACACGATTTTGTGATGGAAACTGAAGTTACAGGAATGCTCTTTGAAGGTGGACGGAAAGACTGTAAGTGGGAGAGTGCAAGCGATCATTAGAAGTTGAAAAAGGCAAAGAAAAAAATCTCTCCTGTATCCTCCAGAAGACATGCAGCTGGCTGTGACCTTGATTGTAGGGTTTTTGATCTTCAGAATTGTAAGAAGATAAATCTGTGTGAAGACAATAATGCTGTGTAATATGTTAGACTTTAGCAGTAGAAACCTCATACATGTGACACTTGGTATTTCTATTTTTCTCTTAATAACTAATACTCTCAAATTCTTTTATTGTAAGAGTTTTCTATATGCATAAGCAAATAATAGATAGTGAAATACGTTACAGAGCAAAACCAACTACAGAGAGGGCCAGAGAAGGATACAAGCAGCTTTTGCTGATAACTTTTTCATAACTTGCTTTCAGAAAAATTCAGCAATATATGTTTTGTAGCATTTGCTAATTTTCTTGGTGTATGTATTCATCCTGGGATCACTTTCTGCCCACCAGTATTATGGCACAGTCCCCAGAGCTAGGAAACAGCATCAGCTCTTACTTATCCTGGGTATGTGTGCGTGCGTATATTTCTAAGCAAATATGTGCGTATACGTGCAGAGTTTCTATTTTCAGTAGGATTTCTCTCTGATACTCCTCAGAGTAGAAACCTGAAAAATGCAAAGTAACTACCTGTGCAGCTAAGTGGGCAGAAAGATTCCTGGAAGAGGGACTAGGAAGGACAAACATCTGATGGAGGATTGTCTTTCTGTGCTTTGATATATTTCACATGTTTCTGTGGGTCATTGTCTGCTTGGGCTGCAGTCACACACTGGGTGGCTTCTAAACAATGGAAAATCATTTCTCACAGTTCTAGCGGCTAGGAACTCTAGTATCAATAAGGTTGCCAGGGATGGCTGTACTCTGTTGAGGACTCTCCTGATTCACAGATGCTGCCTCCGGCTGTGTCCTCCCATGGTGGAGAAATGAAGGCTGCCTTTCGGGGCCTTTTTTAATAAGGATAAAATCCAATTCATGGGAACCTCAGGACCTATTCGCTCCCTGCCATGCCATACTAATGCTGATTTGGCTTCAGCATATTCATTTTGGGAGGAAACAAATATGAACACTACAGCTGACGGCCAGGAGGCGAACACCGCTGAAGGGGTAATTGGCTCAATTGGAGGAAATAAGATCCGAGAGTTAATGATGGATTCGTGTGGTCAATTGTGAGGGCAAAAGCCTTGCTAGGTGTGCGTGTAAAGATTAACATGCCTGCAGTCTGGTTGAGAGGAAGAGAAAAGGTTGTGAGCCTCAGAAATCACACTGGACAAGTAGCAGTTTCCCTCACTAAGTGTCTCTCAGTATGAAACTGAAATTAAAAGAATACTGTTTGAAACACTGAGCTTGTTTATAAAATCCCAGATGGAAACAGCTTCCAATTCTGGGGCTTCTGACTTGATCATTGTTTAAAAGAATTATTTTACTGCAATCCCTTTGCCATGGGCCTGTAGCAACTAATCACACACAGCTTAATGTATGGACAGGCAGCTTCTACAATCTAAATTTGTACAAAATTAGTGTAACTGTAGTAACCAATAGAAAGCTGTTCAAAACAAGTTACTTTCCCTCACCCAATTATTTCCCCTTTCCCCTTTCTAAATGTAGTTGTCCTACACCTTGACAGAGCACATTTCATTTCTAGTTGAACCTATGTCTCTTGATTTGTAAACATGTTACTTACTTGGTCTTTGCTTTCTACATTGTTTATGATTTCTTGGTTTACATAGGTGATTCTAGAACTTTTCTTTAGATGGGTAGGAAGCCTTTGGAGGGGCTGGGGGTGGGAACGTTGACATAATCTAGTTAAATATGGCTTGTTTGTTGAAAATAAATTGAAACAGTCTGAGAAAGAAATGGTGTTGTAATAACCCAAGTGAGAAATGAACATGGCCTGGACAAGAGCAGTAGCAGAGTGTCAGTGATCAGACAGTAATAAATAGAGCTGGGCTGTTTGCCCAAAGGCTAGATGAGAGAGCAGAACCCAAGTGGAGCCCAAAATCTGGGCTTGAGTAGTGGAAAGAGGGTGGGTGGGATGGGCCACGGGCACAGGGAAGCTCAAGGTATTATTTAGGTCATGTCACATTCAAGATGATGCTTGGCATTCTGTCCCAGTGGAAAACTGAGCCCCAATGTCTGAAATTTAAGGGAGAAAATAAACAATGAGTTTGCTTTTGAAGTTACACCAGAAGAGATCACACACAGAATAAAAATAGAGAAGGTATGTGAGGACTGAGTCATAGAGTATTTAAGATTTAGAGACCAAGGAGGTAAGAAATAATCAGGCAGAAAATTGTATGCATTTAAAGAAAATGTTTGCTTGGAGGAAAGAGCCATGAAACCTTACAAATACGTCTGGATGGCTGAATGAGCTAGAGCCCAAGAATTTATCATTGCTTTAAAAATCTTATATTAGTGGTTGTTTGGATAAGTAGAATTTTGATGAAGACAGAAGTAGCAAAGTGTGATTCAAGAGCCAATGGGAAAGACTAACTGGTAATATTGAATTTAGCCAGCTGTTTCTAGCTGCAAAACGGAAGTAGCTAAAATAGGGCCAAGTAAGGATTTTTCAAAAGACTTAAAATATAGCACATATGTATGATAGGGAAAAAATTATCAAGAAGTAAAAACCATGAAGTAAAAGAGAACTTCTGGCAAGTGTCCTTTAAAAAGGGAGAGCACACAAGTAGAACAGCTATTGTGTCATTCATTGGAAAACATGGCAATCTGGTGTGTAGATGTGGTAGTCAAAGTGTACAAAATCCCTAGGAAGCAATATCATCAGCTGAGCATGAAGATGGGCAAAAAGGGATGACATACTTATTTAAGGGCACAGGGATGACACAGTTATTTAAGAGGGCAGGTAAATAAAATGCCTTAGCAAATGCCAAAGAATTGCAGCAATACTTAGGGTTCAATCGACTGGTCCTGAATTTAAACTGGAGTGAAACACAGAACTCCATATATGATTTTCGTAAGCCAATACTAGTGCACAGACACATACTTAGAACACATTTGGAATTTAAATAGCAGAGTTGAGGGGTGTCAGATGAGTGGGCAAAAGATGATGGTAACAGTACAATGATGTACAGAGAAGATTAGGCATAGAGTGGGACAGGGGTGTGGCAGGGACAGAAAAGGGAGAGGACAGTGATCCCAGTGGCATCTAAGAATGGCTGGAGTTACAGTAATAGAAAGAGGAAGTTCTAAGTCTAGGACATGAAGCTGAAGAATGAGACAGATGCATTGAAGTTATGGAAGAGTACGGTATTTGCTGCTAAGGTGTAGTACAGGAACACATGTGCGAGGCCTTGAAGGTTATAAGAAAGGATCACTTCATTTCCAGAGAGGAAGTCCTAGAGTTGGGAGGATGGACCGTGCATGGAAGGGTGTCCAGACCGCAGTAATTATTAGAAGCTGATCTCAGGGACTAGTTGAGCAGTGTCAACACCACGTAAGTTCATTCAGATGTAGTGAATCAGAAAATCCAGAAGTGGTAACCTGCAGCACTCTCATAAGTCTCCTGGATGGTTCTGAGGCTGACTCAAGTTTGAGAACCAATGTTATGGTCACCCAGAAGATGGAGAAGTTAATTTCTTGGAGACATAAAGAAAGCTTCAGTGAATTAGAATTAAACTACACCAGAAAATTACAGATTGCAAAATTTAGTGAGAGGACCTAAATTTACAGGGAGTAAAGTTTGTAAAAAGAAAGAAAAAACATGGAAAAGCTAAACTCAAAATTAAGTAAAAATGTAAAATATTAAAATGCAGATATTGGTAGGAAGGCATGTTTGCAGTATATAATATTTGCATTCATCGTGGGGAGTTGATATAAGTATTTAACATATTTTAGTTCTTTTTAATATCTCTTTCCCTTTTGCTCACTCCTCTACAATATCCATCTCTTCCACTTTCCATTTGCAAAAGATCTCTTTCCTTGTTTCCTATCATCCACCTTTTATTTTGCCTTTTATTTATAATTTGAGGTTTTAAGAGAAACCATGTGGTATCTAAGCTATGTGTATTGTTTACTTCACTTAACACTATTGTCTTGAGATGCATTATTTTTCTTAATAAATGACTCAAGTTTATCTTTATGGCAGAGTAATATTCTATTGTGTGTAAACATCACATTTCCTTTACCCATCCCGTTAATTGACATACAGACCCCTTCCAAGATTTAGGGATTATGAACTGTGCTGCTGTAAACATTTGAGTCCATGGTTATTAGGCTCAATATTGCAGTGAGAACTTGGAGAGCAAGTGAAGCTGCCCTGACTGAGGAACTCATACATTTTCCCATCATCTCAGGGATCCTGGGACAAATAGCTCCATGGAGCAGTTACTACACAGAAACACCGGCAGGCTCAACCTCTCCATGACGTCAGGGAGCGCTGAGCCCCGCCTACAGTTTGCGCCAGTCATTCACAGCCAGGCACTTCCGGTGGGGGAGCCCACGTAGCGACGTCACTTCCGGGCGCCAGCACGCTATCTTGGCGCCGGGTTCAAACCCAGGAGCTGTGTCCTGGAAACCGAAGAAGCTGGACCGGCAGTGGTGCGTCCTTCCAGTCCCAGCCTCCTGAGCTCCTGTGCTGCTCCGAGCATCTGGGAAGCAGAGAAGGCGGGGACCTGAGCGCGGAGATGGCGTTGTCGTCCACGATCTCCCAGAGGAAGCACATAAAGCGCCGCGCTCCCCGCGGCTTCCTCAGGCGCGTCTTCAAGCGCCAGAAGCCCCACCTTCGTCTGGAGAAGCACGGCGACGTCCTGGTGAGTGTCGGCTTCTCAAGGCCGGGTCTCTAGGCCGGGAGCGGGAGGGCCGGTGACCGGCCTAGTCCCTAGGCCCCCGGGTCCGGCCGCGGCGGCGCAGCTGTGCCCTGCCTGCCTGTCTGCGCCTGGTCCTGTCGCTTAGACCCCCAAGTGTGGAAGTCGGAGCTTCCCAAGAAAGACGGTAACAGCATCACCTCAGTGACGAAACTAGGCCGAGAACCCTTAGAGTTTTGGAATATTCTGAGCGGAACGCAGTCTGCTCTGGTGATGAGTGTGCTTGCGAAAGTTTTGCCAGATAGACCCTTTGAAACAGGTTTTTGCAGTTGAGCCTGGGACATGCAAGTTTAAACTTCTTGCCTCTTCAGTATGTTGACTGAACACACGGACCTGTTTTGCTTTATGCTACTCGCTGAAGAACTGATCCACAGTGCTCATCTGTGAGTTCATTTTCCTAGGCGCACAGCAGAACACCTGTTAGCTACAGAAGCCATTCCAGCTATTCTTAAACTACATTTTTTCTGCTTCTCTGTATCCTGAGATTTCCCACTGTCCTTCCTACTGTTGCCTTTTGGTGAATTTTGCCTTTTTTTCTAGAGTGTAGAATTATCTCTAATTTTCCCTTGTTTGATCTCTGAAGCCACCTTTCCTCACCCCAGGAAAACTACATCTGTTATGTCATGCCCTCCTTTTTTGTTTTTCCACACACAAAAGGATATATTGATATGCCGTTGTGCCCCCACCCCTACCCTTTGGTGGTAGTAGAAGTGGCACAGATGAGCTATATTAGACAAACTCACTTTCACAATGTAATATAGCTTTTTTTTCAAGTTTTCCCTGATGTAGCTGATCAAGGATATCTAGGAAACCAGTTGGTAAAGATGGTTTGAAGAAATCTCTTAAGTAGTCATCATCCTCTCAAAATTCATCGCTTATCCATGCTCTGGAGTGGCCCGCCTGTTCATGGGTAAGCCCCATGGTGCGGTGAGACCTCGGTGGCATGGAAGAGAGTTGAAATTAAAACCTTTGCATTGATGGTTGAAAGAAAGGTCTTTGGACCATCAGCTTTTCCGAGGTGATCAGCTTGTCTTCTATGGCTTTCCTTAAGCAGATTCCCAGTACGTTTGTATATGCCATGCATCAACCACATTTTTTTGCTTGGGTCTTTCTGGTCACTATTGATACTTTGTAGCCTTACATAGCAGGTGCGCCACATTTATGAAAATTTTTATGATTAAGTCAGTCTTGTCTTTTTTTTTTTTTTTTTTTTTGAGTATTGAGGATCGAATTTACGATCTTGCACTTGCCTGGCAGGTGCTTGTGCCGCTGAGCTAAATCCCCAGCCCTAGTCTTGTCTTTTTGAGCATACATTATATGAGAGTTTGGCTATTGGGAATGTTCTGCAGGCGTGTTTGTGTCGATGTCTCAGTGTGGCGTGTAGCATCCTGAAGGGAAAGAACCGTATCTCCTTTCTGTCTCCCTTTTTGACACAAAACTGATCTTTTTGCTGTCTTCTACATATTTTTTCTGAAGATGACTTACCTCCACTCAGCAAAGTCCAGTTCTTTAAAAATCCAATTAAAATGCCACTTTGGAAAAACCTTCCTTTAAAAGGATGAGTTTTATCTATTTCCTGTTATCACATTTGTCATTAATTTATGGGTTTGTTTCTCCTCCTAGTCTGGGAACATGGGCTGGCAACTTTTTATATTCGTGGTGCTTAGCACAGTGTGGGCATTCTGAGCGCACTGTTTGAAACAGATGGTAAGTATATGTGGGTTGATGTAATTTCTAGTACCTGTAAGTTCTTTGTGTTACAGTTTTCCATCGCTGGCTTTTCATTATTTGGCCTTATTTGATTGTGTATCTGCAGGTTCTCTAACCGTAAAAGATATGACAACTATTCAATATAAATATTCAGATTCCTAGTAACTCTTTAGCTTTTAGATTTGTGGAGGAATGCTGTGCAAATGTTTGGGCGCTTATGGTTTACGTAAAATTTAAAAGTGCTATGACATAGAGAGGGAGAGGTTTTGGTGAGTTTTTTAGTCAACTGAGACTAAAGAAAAAGGTGTGTGCGTGTAAGTGTGTGTAAGTTGTCTTTTGATTTACCTTTTCTGCAAGCAGATTTTTTTTTTAAGTAAATTACTGATGTAATTGCTTTTCTTTTTTGTAGGAACTAGCCTACAAGTTTGTCCCCGACAGCAGGCAAATGAAGATGAAAAACAAAAAGACACATAATTAATTTAGAAAGAGGGAGCTAAGGGACTCTTTTCAAAGAGCCCTGGGTATTTGGCTCACCTTGCTTTCACTTAACAACACGAGCAAGCAATTGAAGTAAAATAAGAATCATCTGTCTCCTATTATCTATAGTATAAGACCAGGTAACACCCAGATCTCAGCTGTGTTGACTTTCCCTGGAACTTGCAGCATGCCAGTACACTGGCTCATTTACCAAAAGAGCACAACTTGCTGTTTTTCTCCTTTGTGTTGAGTGGGAAAGTCAATAAGGCCTTGATTCTTACTATCTGGTCTCCTACACTTGTAAGATTTAAGTGACTACTTAAGTGGGTTTTGTTCTGACATTTTAAATTTAAGCCCTTGTACATTTAAGTGCTTTGTGAATCATCTAATAAAGTAATTTTTGTCATTTTCCATGGCGAATGTCCATGAAGGAAAGAAAAAGTACATTCTTTGCAGTGTAATAGTGTGTCCCAAGTCTCAAAATACTGTTTTATTAGGCTTTTTAAAAAGTTTTTTCATTTTGTTTCAGGTATTTTGCCTTATTCACAGAGACATGGAGGGATAGTTTGTTCACACATTAATACTTTTCTGTTTACTGTGTGTTGAGCAGTAGCAAAAGGTCACTGGGGAAACAGTGTTGAGAAGGATAGTTATAGGTTTTGCTCTTAATAGTGCAGAGAGGGGCCACGGATTTAGCTCAGTGGCATAAGCACCTGCCTTGCAAGTGCGTGGTCATGAGTTCCATCCCCAGTACCAGGAAAAAAAAAAAATAGTGCATAGAGGAAGAGGATAAAACTACAACTCAGTGCATAGGAAAGTCAGGGTGCTGTTGATCCATATGGTGTTTCATACTGGGAGGTTGGGCTTCTTCGGGAAGTCTTCAAACCAGAAGAATTTCTGGAGGCAAAGATGCATTGGAATTCTTAAAGTACCTCAGAATACAGTGTAGAACTGGGATTGGGGAAGGCAGGAGATGAACCTGGAAAGGCCTAGCCAAGCGGAGCTTAGTGTGAAGGACTACAAGCTTTATTTTGCGGACCTTTATATATTGTTATACATTCTATAAGTAGAATGTATAAGTTAACCTATGAAATTGTGCCCTATTATGTAATATTTTTGCAATAAAAAGTGGACTATGATTGGAAGTGTGTAAAAAAATGGAATGGCACACTGTAATGTAAACAGTAAGAATTGTAATGCTTTGCTTCAGAGTACTTGAGAGAATTAGGAAAATTCAACAAAAAACTGTATCAAAAAAATATCTTGTATGGGTTTCTCATCTTACTAAATTTAAATTCCTAAACTCTTATTTCCCCCAGATTATCACTAGAGCACTGTTTAAATATGACTCTCTTAGATATTTCTGAATAATACAAAGCATTTGAAATGTCTCATTAACATTTAGGAAATATTGTTTGTAGCACATAAGATAGTACTATTGTGTATGAATTGTTTTAACTGCAAAGATCATGTATTACCTACAATATAAATAATGAAAGAAAATTTGTGTTAAAGTTACTCTGGAGCAAATGGAAAGGGGATCAAGAGTCTGAAGGTGGGGCGAGGGGTGGGGGTGGAAGGGGACAGGACATGAAAAGATTCAAGATACATCATATACATGGACCAACTAACCTCGGTGAATGTGATCTTTATATATTGTAAACATGAACTAAAAAATAAAAATGAAAATGCAGAAAGGATCTAGACAGAAGGAAGGAGGTGGGGGAAGGAGGAGGAGAATAAAAATCAAATATATTCAGTTTCTGTGTCTACTCCCTAAGATTAATGTAAATATGTACCCCAAACATAGAAATAAAATTAAAAAATAAAGGTACTATCTAAAGGTACAAATAAAAGACAAAGGGACTGTCTGACTGGATCTAGGGCACCTGACAGAAGCCAGGGGCGGGAAGATGGGAGCGCTGCTTGGGAGTCACAGGAGGCGGCGGGCTGAGTCACAGGACTGCAGCTCATTTTATTTTATCTCTGTCACACTTTGTGCATCTTAACTTTGTCAAGGTATATGTGTATAGATTGATTAGCACTTTTTGTTTGGATATTTATTTTGCGTAAAATATTTTTAGTGAAAATATGTATATCATGTATCATCTTCTAATGAGATATACGTCACTTTCTTATATATATAGAATGTGTATGTAAGACAGTTTTATATACTGTACGGCACTATGTAATCTGATGCCGTGTGTGGTTGGCATATAGATAAAGCTTGTTTTTGTGAGACTGTAAGAAACTGCTATCATGGTTGGCTAGAGAATGATGCAGAAGAGGGACTAAGTTTTGAAGCCCCTCCCTTGTACATTGCTTTGTTTTGTATTTTTGTTTGAAAGTCATTGTAGACTCGCAGGGTCCCGTGTATCCTTTACCCAGCTTTCCACGATGCTGGTAGCCTACAATACTCCAGTCCTGTATTATCTATTGAAAGCAAAACTTTTAAAAAGGCTTAATGATTAAGAGTGGAGTTGATTATACGATGATAGTGCACAGGTAATAAGTAATGATAAGTATTGACTTGAAAGTACATTGTACTGGTATGTGTACTTTCCAATTCAGCATTCTTTAAAATTTTTAATTAATATTTTGAAATTGGGGGGGTGGTTGGAGGGCAGGACCTATGGACTTTCCATTGAGCTAAATCTCCAGCTCTTCTTATTTAATTATTTTTATTTTGAGACAGGGTTTGCTAAGTTGCCCAGGTTAGCCTTGAATTCATGATCCTCATGTCTCAGCTTCTCGGGGTGCTGGATTTACAGATGTCTCCTACCATGCCAGGCTTTGAATAGATATTTTAAATTGATATTCTGGTTGAAGGGAATGGAGAAGTAGATGGAGGAGGGGAGAGAAAGGAAAGGAGTTGTAAAAAAATTAAGATGTGTTATTTACACATACCAGCCCCCATGATGACTGCAATCATTACATACTACAGACATGTAATAATAATGTAAGTTAAAAATCTTGGATCTCAGAATGTAAAATAAGAGCCTAGAATATAGTCGTTATGTTTTAACGTTTTTTTGAAGTTACATTATAAATTTAAAAGTCATTACTTCAAAATATTAGTGCTTGGATTTAAAAATCTATTTACATTTTCTCTTTTAAAGGTTCATTTGAACTTTTTACTGTTTGTTCATCGGTTAGCAGAGGAGGCCAGGATAAATGCTTGTGAGAATAAGTGTGGAATCATTAAGAAGGATCACATATTGGCTGCAGCAAAGGTACAACTGGGGTTTCTTTTCCTGAGCAAGAGTTAACTTTAAAAATACCATCGAGGGCATCACCTCTGCTCAGTGCGGGTATCTCACTCAGCACTGTTGATTGAATTGGTGCTTGGCTTTCCATGTTGATGACTTTTAATGAAAGGACGTAGATGTTTCCTAGTATGTACATTAGATTTCTGATTAGAAGGTTAATTGCCACAGCTTTATTACCATTTAGAGAAAAATGAGTATCTGATTACTGAGAAGCTTTATAACTTTGAAATTTGTCAAAATTTTCTTCGTCATCATTTCAAGTTACCCTAATTACCTAACTGGTTGATTTCCTGGCCTTGCTTTGAGCTATGAGTGACTTATGATAAAATCTCTTATGAACAGAGAAGATTGTTTTTTACGGTATTTCTTTTTGATGAAAGCATGTGTCACGTAGGGCTGTTTTTCAAATAGATTTCTGGCCAAGGATTTAGCTCAGCGCCTGCCTTGCAAATGTGTGAGTTCGATCCCTGATACAAAAAAAAAAAAAAAAAAAAAAGATTTCTGAAAACATTATTTCCAAAAGATCTTAGAAACTTTTATGCTTAGATGAATGTTAATAATCTAAAATACCATAATATCTCTTTGATCAGTTGTTCTGCTATTATTGATATATGTAGAGCCGGTTTCTCCAACAGTATTCAAAGAGCTGGCAGTCATAGTTGACAAAGGGGATGATGTAGTAGAAACTTGTTTTTGTCTTTGTTCACATTTTAAAAAATGTTTATTCAAATTGTAGACCAACAAAATACTAAAAACCATAGATGTATAAATTTATGAAACGTGTACTAGAACGGAAACTTGCTGAATTCTGCTCAGCTAGGCTGTTTGTAAAGTTGTTGAGTACACAATACTTTCTGTTGAAGTCTCTGTAGTAGTGTCTGGCAGGACAGCGAAGTGCTGGCCTGGGTGGTGAACGAGTGTGGTAATACCATATGTGGGAAGCATGTGGAGGTGTGTCCCGGCAATTTTTAGGCACTTCTAAATCCTCTTGTCATTATAAACTTTCTAAATATTAAAAGTAAGGGTTTTTTTCTGAAAGTAAAATAAGGAATGAGAGACCTTAAATAATACATATGTGTTTTAAACTTAGGATTTGTTTATAAGTAAATTATAGATGTGCTCATCTATAATAATAGCTATGTAGTTTAAAAATATTGTAGGTATTGTAGCCTGGTCCTCTGGGCCTGTTTACAATTAAAGACCCCCTTTTGTCTTATTTCTGCTATCAGGTGTATGTTTTGAAAATTGTCTACTTAAGAAAGTGTTCAGCAAAAGAGGAGCAGTCTTGATCTCCAGTTGATATAATTGCAGCCCTAATATGGGAAATTTTATGTCACAGTAGGTTTATACTACTTTATAGTCATGAAGTGTTTGATTTATAGTAGGCTTTTGGGGTTTTAGAATATTCTTTAACTTCTTGTGTAACTATCTAAAATCCTCAAGTTTGAAATCATTAATCTGGATACTTTTGAATTATGGTTACAGAGATCAGTAATTAGAGGTTTTCAGAAAACCAGGTTTTCAGAATCTGAGTATGTTTAATATTCATCTAGAGGAGCCCATTTTAGAGGAAATTTAAATCATTTATAAAGTAAAGGATTCACTGATTTCTTCCAAATTGGCTTTTACATTTTTAGATCTGCATATTATATATGTAAGTCTATTGAGAAAGTTTTATTTTCTGTTGTATAATATGAATCTGTGTCTCCCCCTCCCCCACAGGTAATTCTAAAGAAGAGCAGAGGTTAGAAGTCGAAGAACATGTTCGTGAAAATTATATGATGGCTTATTTTATTTGGTAGCATGTTATAAAAGTACTTTTTATGTGTTAATTTGTATCGTGGATTATTAAAGTGTCAGCTGGATGAGAAATGTGTATATGTGTGTGTGTGTGTGTTTTTTGCTGGCATTGAAATATCTCAAGTAACACAGGACTATTTTGCTGTCTTACTATTTTTAGAAATTACGGGTTTTTTATTTTTGGTACCAAGGATCAAACTCGGGATCTTGTGCTTACCAGGCAAGCACTTGAACCGCTGAGCCTAATCCCTGGCAGGACTTAGGTTTTGTTCATTTAAAATTGCACTTATTTCAGTTTATTTCTGTTTTGTTGCTCTTGTAAATATTTTAAATAACAAAATAAGATTTTATTACATAACTTGAAGAGATACACTTTTTAGAATTAAGTTTGTAGGATTAGATATAGTCATAAATACAGGAGTTTCCAAAGACAGACAACCTGCAGTCCGCTCTAGGTGCAGTCCTGAGCTGCTCCGATCTGCTCGGTGATAGCACAGTTGATGATCACGAGCGGATACACAGAAAGGTGGGAATGGAAGCCACAGGGCTCAGCAGTGACTCATGGTTCCTCCCTGGACCTGGTGGATTCCAGTGTTGCAGACCCTGGGAAGAAACCATTCATTCAGAAACTTAAAAATACAAGGGACTGTTTTAAAGAATTATATATAACCTTGACGAATGGATAAATTAATAGAAACAAGCTACCACGAGTGATTCATAAAGAAATAGAAAATCTGGACGCATGTATAAATAAAGAGACTGAATCAGTCATCAGAAATCTTTTTTACAAGAAAAACCCTTACTGGACAGCTTTAAGGGTGAATTCTACCAAATTTTCAAAGTGTACCAAACTTTCTTAAATGCTTCAAAAAATAGAAAAGGGGACGCATTCAATAAGGTTAGTTTCTCTATAAAATTCTCATATAAAGAATGATTACTATTTAAAAATAATACTTTTTTGAGAAAGTTAATGTGAAGGATGTTCTGTTATTTGAGTGTGTTAGCATCTGACTCACACTGTCTTAAATTCAGGAACTACAATGTGACTGTAGCCCTTCTGCACCCCGATAGCTTTAATTTTCTTTAGATGAAAGCACCACACTGAATGAGCCAGACATGGTGGAGCTCACCTATAATCTCAGCAGAGCAAGAGGCTGAAGCCGTAGGATTGCAAAAACACTATAGCTAGATCTTGCCTCAGAATAAAACATAAAAAGGGCAGCTGGTTATAGCTTTGTGATGGAGTGATTGTTTTGGGCTTAATCCTTTGCAACAAAATAAGAAACAGAAATGGAAAGGATAAGAGAAACTATCTTATTGATGTCTTAAATCTTTGTTAGATTTAATTTTTTTTTTCTCTTGAAATTTTTTCTACTATTGTAATTTTCCATAAGAAGTACTTGCTCTGAGAACAAGCTTTTTGGAATTGAGATTTGAACTGGAATCACTTTTTGATTAGTTTAAAGCTGCATGTAAGAATAGACAGTGCTAGAAGACAAGCCGTTTCAGAGATACTTCCTGCCTGAGGTTGGGCCAGTTTTGGCATATACACTTGAATTGTGTCTCAGACTCAGCTAACATGGAGATGGACTTTAAGAGATGAATGGCCTAGGTCTGCTAAGTCTCGGTTTGAGGATTTTTAGACTCAGCAGCAGCCGTGATCTCTGCTTGTCAAGTGAACAGTGGCCCTGCCTGTGGCCCGTGTGCTGGCACATTTGAGAGAAGCTGAGATTGGTGCGTTGACTTCCTGAGAGCAGGTAGGCCAGCCAAGGAAACAGGTTTGTGTTGGGATGGGATGGGTGGGACCTCATCTGCTGGCCCTCTGTAGGGGCCAGGAAAAGCCAGAGGCTACAGGCTGGCAGTCTGAGTACTCCATTTGGGCCCACGTAAGGTTTCTGTTTTTTAATTAACTGATTATGTTTAGGCATTGAATTTCACATACAAATTTAATTTCTGACTCCTTTGAAAAGTTGGCCACTGTCAATGATGCATCCACAATCAGCTGGACCTAAATAGTAGCCTCTCTAGAGGAAGGCATATTCTTCGATTCACTTCACTTGAGTCTGTTTTACTTTTTTCTTTTTTAGCTTTAAAGAGGGAGAAAAAAAACCCATCAACAACAAAAGACCCAAAACAACAATAAAGGCTTTCAAAACAAGATGGTAGGAATTTAACAGTGATTGTTATATTGCATATTATTATCTTCAAAAGAGTTCCTTAGATGTCCAGATAGATATACAAAATTGATCTAATCATATGAATATCAACTGCTCTTTTCCAAGAACTAATAGAATTAGTATAGTTATCTTGGCTATCTTACGTCTGTATATACAAACCTATACCTTTTTTCCTTTTCTTTCATTCTCTCCTTTTACTCATCCATTTTTCCCCTTTCAGAGGGAAAAATTTCTTGCTGTTTCACATTATTTGTGTAGATTTTGGATCTTATTTAGTCTTTTAGTTTCTTACACTAGGGAGACAATATGATATTTACACAGAGTTTTGCTTGCTTATGAGTATGGTCTCAAGTCGTGTCCATTTAACTATAAAAGCCTCAGTATGATCCTTCTTTAGAGCTGAGTAGTACTCCATTATATAAAAATACGTTTTTTATCCATTCCTCAGTTGACGAACATTTGGGTTGTTTCCAAGATCTGGCTATTACAAATTGTCCTGCTATAAACATGGGTGTGCATATATCACTGTGGTATGATGTTTTTAATTCTGGGGCTATGCCCAGAAGTGGGATAGCTGGGTCAAATGGGACCTCTAATCTTTTTGAGGTTGCACCAATCTACACTCCCACCAACAGTAGAGAAGAAAGAGTTCCCTTTTTCCCCACATCTCCTCCAGCATTTATTATTGGTTGTTTTGACCCTGGCCATTTCTGGAGTGAGATGGAATCTCAGTGTTGTTTTTATTTGTATTCCTCTAATGACCAGGGATGCTGAACCCTTTTCCATGTATTTATTTGCCATTTGTACTTCTTTATCTGAGAAGTGTATATTCACCTCAGATGCCCCTTTTTGGACTGGGTCTTAGGATTTTGGGGGCCTGATTTATTATATGTTCTAGATAGAAGTCTCTTTTTCTGAGGTACAGTTGCTAAGACTTTTGTCTGTTTTACTTTTGTTAACTTAGATTTTAAGCTTTAGCTTAAAAAAGTTAACCAAGTTAACTTTTGTTAACTTGGATTTGAGTCTATAGTTCATTTGAAAACTTAAAATTTGTCATTTCTCCTGGAATTTCTAGTCAATTTTAACAATACATCAGACTACGCAATTTTCATGAAAGCAATGCAATAGACTTGAGATCTCAATGATGTTAAACTACTGATAGTTCTCAATTTTCAACTAGAACCACTGACTAGTGGCATACATGAACTCAGGTCATCTAGCCAAATACTTTAAATATTATAATTTGAGTCAGATATCCCTAAAATGAAATTGTGACCTAATTATAGACTTAGCAATTCATATGAGCTGAGTAAACCCTTGATAGAATATATTATTTGTGCAAAAATATGATATAAGGAGGTTACTTTTCAGCTTTGATTTAGGGATTTTAACAACCAGTAAGGTAAGAGGAAGATTATCTGTTTTTATTCTTTATGTCACTGACTCACAAAACATGTTTATGTTTTTGGACAGTATGAGTTTTCCCTCCATATTTTGTGGTCATGAGACTCCTTAGTTGTGAAGTCCAGACTTCCAGTTAGGCAGTTTGTTCTTAATGGGCTTTTAAATCAAGTTTTAACTCCAAAATTTGAGAAGACTGCCAAGATTTAAAGGAAGAGGAAAAACATCTTTATTCCTATTAGCATTAAAGTGTAAGACTAGTTATAAAGCATGATTACTCAAAATAATTTAAATTTGAAAATAAAGCTAAGATTGAATATGCTCTAATTTTCTTTATACTTACTCTGTAGGGAAAAAGTTGGACTCTGACATGTATATATACTATAGCTATATTAGTATTATAAGTTCATGTTAGAAATAATTTTGAAAATTTCTTTTACAAAGTACTTTTTTTTTTGGTCTTTTTTTGATTTTTATCGGTACCAGGGATTGAACTCATGACTGCCTGCTTGCAAGGCAGGCACTTATGCCACTGAGCTAAATCCCAGCCCCCAAAGTACTTTTATAAATATCTTCCTCATGATATAAACAACATATCTTTCAGTGGTCCTTTTGTATAGAGAGTTTGATTAATGAAACTAAATTTCACGACAAGAATTTTAGAAAACACTGAAATTCTAGCTGTAAGTTAAATCATTACATTTTATATTTTAATATTGTTGCACAGTTAAATTTGCTGCTGACAACTTTTTCTATGATATGTGTATATTTTTGGTCAATTTAGATTTGTGTGAATCTTAAACTGTTAATGGGGCATGTAAAAAGACCTTTATGGGTATCTTGTGAATAATTTCTCAATTTTAAATCTGTATATTCAGTTTTGTCAAACTTCTTTAGCTTTTGCTAAACAACCTCCACACTGAACATGGATGTAGAATGAAAGCTAATATCGTGCCCTTAAGAAACTTACCATGTAACGATTTGAGAATGTTTGCTGTAGAATTTTCTTAAATATTTGCAAATGAAATTTTTAAGGTCCCTCAAGAGCGCAGTGATCAGTGAGTGACGTAATGTCACGGATTTGGATCAGAAAGTACTAATACAATGTGGGCGGGAGGGAGGAACAAGTTGAAAATCTGGGAAAGAATAATTGGAGTTAAAGATTGTCAGGAAGCACAAAGGCTGTGACACGGAGAGGATGAGAAGCCGCACCCCAAGAGCAACTTGTAGCGCTGTTTCTGCTAAAGGCACATTAAAACTGAAGTGGCTAAAAAACAAACAAACAAAAGGAAGTGGCTGTCACAAAGCAGTTCAGTTAGTGGGAGACCTGAAGTGCCAGGTATTTGGATGCAGGGAAGGACCCAGGAGGTAATGAAAGGTTTTAGGGCTGTTTGTAAAGAAAGTGATTCTAATAACCAGAAGTTGGTAAGGAAATAGTAGAGGTGATAAAAGTAATTTGGGACTTACTGCAGTAGGTCAAGCATGAGCTTCAAGTCTTCACACAAAAGTGTGAGGTTACTAGATAAAGAGGACTCAGAAAAAGTTTACATATTGTGTTCAGTGTTTGTGTCATTTTGACTTTTAACCAATTGAAAGTAGAAATTGATAAATTATAAATCTTGTTTAAGCCATGATCATTACTATGTTAATTTGGGATGTAAAGATACACATGAAGAAAATCCACATAGCAGCTTAGAAAGAGGGAGAGGACAGCCGAGGACTCCCGCGGTGGCCTCACCATTTCATCAGGGCCTTGGCGTGGGGAGAAGGCTGTCCTCATGTTTGTGTGCATCCCCCTAGGTAGTTTCAGCGTAGGGGCTGCCCCTGTAGATAACACCCCTGCATTCAGTACTAGGAGAAAGAAGAAGGAACAGGAAAGGGACACCTGTCTGGGCAGGGAAAAGTCTTCATCTTCCAGACCTGAACTTGTCCTGCCCGCCAGCTGCCGTGGAGGTGGGAAGCAGGCTTTGAGGCTGAGTACTTCATCTCTGACGCAGTCAAGGTTCTGCCAATAGGGGAACCAAAAGTAGACTCAAGTTTGAGTGTCCGGCAGAAGAATTATTTATAGGATGTATTGATTCTGTAAAAAATACATTAAACTGTAAAGTTTAAAACCTTAGCATGTCGGGTGGGAGTCTTTCGGTTATTTGTGTGTAGGTTCAGGGCACTTGTTCCTGTTACTCTGATCCTACTGCTTTCTCACTAGGAAAACAAGGCCTTACCAGCAAGAAACTGTAGAAAATTTATTTACTTGGAGGATCAATTTATAAATATAAAAATATGCAAGTGCATGTCTTTAAATATCCTTAAAAATTTACACTTCTGTTTTATAGTCTTAAACTAACAACTCATATTTTCCAAGTTGACCATTTTATCCTCTTGTGTTCTAATCCCATGTATGATCCCAGGTGAAGGTAAAAATAGAATTAAATAATGACCACAGTATTTGTAACAGTCCTATATATTTAGCCAGATAGATTCTCAGATATTCCTAACACACTTTTTCCCCAAGTGGTGTATAATATAAATGCAACATTGCGTAGCTAAAAATAGGCAGTGAAACCTTTGGAGTGGAGAACCATTCCAGAAAATTTTAAGAAAGAGATCACAAAAGAATGTAATTGCTTGAAATATCTTTTGAACAAGTTTCCAGTGATGCAGAATAACTTAAAATGTTTGTCTAGCTGACAAATCCCTAAAGAAATAAAGAACCAGCAGTAAACTTACTAAGTGTCCTTTCTGGAAATGCAATCATTACATGGTTTTTAAGCATAAGTCAGAAGTGTGCTCACATATTACCAGCAATATAGATTCTGTGTTCTTGAGTAATAAGATGAAATGTTCCTCCTAGTCATTTTGGAATTTTAAATATTAATTTATTTCTGGATGCAGCTAAGTCATTTTTCTACGTGGCTTTTTTAGGAATACTCACCCTAATTATATTTCCCCTTATATTATTATGGTTGAATAACTATGTAACTGCTTCACATATAAGAAAGGCACAAGATATAAATCACATTGAAATCAGGTTTCAGGTTATGAAATTTATTACTGATATAGTCCTCAAGGGCTTTTCATATTTAGGGAAGTGATTTTATGACAAAATTACCTTTATTCAAGGGCTTCTGAGGGCTTAAATACACTCGGTCTCTGAAAAAGTCTCTAGCAAGATAAATATGGTTTCATAGCCTACTATTTTTAGGATAGTATGCTTAAGGGTGAAGGGCTTAAAGGCAATAAGACATTTAATCTTAAGGCATTTATAGCTTGAAACTATAATAAAAATAACTGAAGACACAGGACAGCTTGCTATTACTTAAAGCTATCCCATCTATATCATTGTATGATTCTAATATGAATGTCTACACTGATTATTTATTGCTGCATAAAAGTTACCCTAAAATTTAACAACTTAAGACAATAGCAGTTTTATTTTATTTCTCCTGATCCTGTGGGTCATGTGGGGCTCAGCTGGACGGTTCTCTGATTTCACTTGAAAATTTCCATGCTGTTGCAGTCAGATGATAGGTATGCTGGGGTGTTCAAGAAATCCTCAGTTACCTAAGGCCTCAGGACTCCGGTGTGGGCTCAATGTCCCAGCGATGTCTCATCTTGCCGAGGAACCCCTCTACGGGGCACCCTGTACCAGTGGGCTGAGCTGGATTTTCTGCATCATGGTTTGGGCCTCTAAGAGTTAGGGAGTCAAGGCGTTAGAACTTTAAAGCTCTGGGATGTGAAGTTTCAGAAAATCCACTTTTCCCATATTCTATTGATCTATGAGCTGCAAGACAAGCTCTGATCCAGGTGGGCGGGTAAGGAATGAGCTTCATCTCGTGATAGAGAACAGGAGACCTTGGCGGCAGCTCTAGAGGCCCTTTCTGGTTAGGAGCCTAGGGCTTGGTGGTGGTTAGAGTTCTAAATACACGGGGTTCCCCGAATTTAGATGTCTTCAGATTAGCTAAGGTGGCTTTGTGCTGAGTCAACATAGAGGAGATGGCAGGGATGAGGAGAGAATTACAAGATCCTCTGTCAGAAGAATAGCATATGTATACATGGACAGGTGAGGAAACAGTCATTGGGTTAACAATTCTAATAAAAGTTAGAAATTTAACAGTCATCTGAGCTGATATTGCTACTTTCAAGTAGCATAGGAGCAATGGAAGTGCGTAGAAATAGATGTTTCTACACCTGGTACAAATAGGCAGTGGGTCTGGGACAGTCACAGAGCCAGTGGCTCTTTAGTGGGTGTAGAAATAGGATGGGAAAATTGATTTGGAGGAATTTTCTGTTGGCTTTTAATCAGATTTCAGATTTTTTTTCCTCGTTATTGGACAAAGGCAGATTCATGAAGCAAGCATGTTTTTTGAATATTGGAGAAATAATAAAAGACAGGCATAGTCACGGCTTGGGAGTTCTGCTCAAGGGTAATTAAGCTTTGTGGGGTTCTGGTTTGTGCAGGGTATTGAGGCATCATGTACCTTGCCACCGCGTTGAGAGTGACAGCTTTGAGACTTTGCGTACGTATCTCCTGTGAACGAGGAAGTGATGGCCTTACGGTAGTTATGTACCCCATGAAATAAGTCCTGAATGGGAAAAGGGCAGTGAAGACAGTGCCGTGGGTTAGGTGGGAGAGGTGGGGCCGGCAAGCAGTGTGACGCTCCCTGCCCTCCGTCCCTGTGTCCCTGCTCCCGGGCCCCTCCCCGCCCTCCCCTTCCATTTCTTTTCACAACTTGCTCTCTGCCTCCGGCTCTTTGCATTGTTTTGTTCACTTAGCATGACAGTTGGCCTTACTGCTCCTCACCTCCTCCACCTCTAGCCCCTCTTTCTCTTCTACTTGGTTTCTTCCTTATTGCTTCGTGGCCTTTTGTCTCTTTCATTTCCTCTGTATTTAGGCCCCACGTTCATTTTGCTGTCCTTCACTTACAGACCTGGACTCGTGTCCGCTCTGCTAAGGAAGCAGGAAGAGGCCAGCATTTTCTAGTGCAGCCAGGCTGGGTAGCTGCAGACACTGAGACCTGGCTGCGCCTGGCAGGAGCCTGAAGAGCAGGAACTGCTCCAACGATGGCTGGCAAGGAGTGAAGACGGTTCACCTGGAGGGCGCTGCCGAGAGGATGGTGCATGTGTCTTCAAGGTGGAGCCAGCTGAGGGGCGAGCTCCATTTTTATTTGTGTTTAGAGTCTTGTTTGGTGTTAAGAACAAGTAATTGAATAAATTAATGAATGAATGAAGATAGAAACAGTGCAAGACAGAATGGGTTTTGTGGTCTGCACAAACTGATAGCTGTTGCCCTGTGCACAGCTGAGAACATTTTCAGCTACTTAGTAACTTTCATGTCTCTGGGTGATGCTTGTGATCTGGATGGGAAAATGTGCCAACTTGCTTGCCTCCTCCTGAGACAGAATGGGCATCTTTTACGATAGGCATGCTCCTAACTTGGGACCCAAGCTGTCTCTGATCTTGTGCTGCTCTAGGGAGACATCCCGGATAAAGAACTGAATTGCTACATTAATCGAAAGGTCTCTTGTTCCAGTCATTACTGTTCAGAGGTAACAACTCAGGTGCCAACTAGATCTCCTAGAATAGTGAAGGGTGTCCATAAGAGGAGTTATGGACAGCTAGGAGAGGACCACAGTGGGCACTGCAGCTGTCTCGGAATGCACACTTGTCAGAGTTCCTGTGGCTAAGTCTGTCACACAAACCATGTTTTTAGCTAATTACCGTACCACTTAAATTTCCCCAGGGGCAAACTGAAGGTCACAGAATACTTTCCCTTAATCATAGGATTCCGCAATAAAAAAGTGTTTTGCATGATAAATAAACTATGTGCCACTGGTTAAGGAAATGGAAGGTTGTACCTTGTACTGGTAGGGACAGCCTTGTGCCCCCTCATGTCTAAGATGGGATGCTGGTTCTCATTTTGACACAGCAACCACATAACAAATTCTTTCTCTGGGCACAGGTCAGCGTGGAAGTGCACGCCTTAGGTAAGGAGATTTTCAAGTTTTGCAGATGAAAGAACTCAGCATCGTATCAATTAAATCATTAAATTTTACTTGTAAGTTTTGGGGTTCAGGGAGAGAATGTAGCGTCATTCCCTTGGTGGAGGAGGCTAGAGGATGTGTGAATCGTGGTGACGGGGGAAGCAGCAGAGAGCCTCTGACCCAACCTCTGTATAAAAGAAGCATCAAGTTTATACTGCTGTTCCTCAACTAGAGCTGTGAAGAAGGCTGCAGAGAAACAACTGAACAGATGCATCCTTTTATGAAAATGTCATCCCCTAATTACCTGGCACGCTTTATAATTTCAACAGTTTATCCCCTTCCCATCCTATTCTGAAAAAAGAAGCCCAGGTAATCAGTAGAGGCTTGAACTAGAGCTGAGGTGCTACTTTTCAAAAACTTTAGACTTTGATAAAAAGTAATAGCGGGCAAGTGGAATGACTGTCTCCTTGAGTTTTAAAATGCAGTTCTTAAATGAACTTTTCTTTTGTGTGTAGGGGGAGAGGGAGAAACTGTAGCACTGCTAGCTCATTGCAGACTACAGGTAAGTACCTTGCTCACTAGTTTAGCCAGTGTGACAGTTGATGTGTAACTAACGCACTTGCACAATGGCAAATGATTTGTGACAGGTTTGGCTTACCAAGCTGCACTAAGCTCAGCACTGTGAATGTTACTTTAATGAGACCCTCAGAGCCATGCTCTAGGTTCACTTCCTTGTAGTACTGTTCACCCCAGAGCACTGCTAAGCCAGTTTGCAGGAACCCCTGCCTTGGCATCTGATCACACCCTCAGATTTGTCACCCTCACTCTTCCTACAAATGCTGTCATCCTGGCCTGTCTTCCGCAAGAGTTGTGTTAGGTCATTTTATCCGGAATCTCTTACCTCAGTTTTTCCTCCATACTAAAACCCTGTTGCCATAGTCTCTGTACCTTTCGGAATGATCCTGGATGAAGTCTTCCTTATCGTGCTTTAACAAGGTAGTAGCGTTTTTTTCCTTTCATAGGAGTAACACTTACTGCCTCCACATTTTGGCTGTTGCTCTGTGTATTGTTACTCCACATGTTGGTTGATTGTGTTCCTGGCAGTAGCATCCTTAACACTAGGCAACAGGGGCCTCAGCTGGGGGCCCTCCGCATGTTTTGATCTGGCTGGTGACTGGATCCCCAGCAGCACACACAAGTCACACAAGTCGTTAAAGTATTCATGGCCATTTCCATTAACCGAGGTCCAGGCTCCAGCGCTGAGTTCAGCTAGTGGTTTGAGACATCGCAGCGTGCAGGTCCGGGAAAAGGCTTTTCTGCCTTCTCCACACCGTGTTCTTGAAACAAAAGCCAGTGGTGTGTGCACACGGCGAATGCGGGTGCACAGTGCTGCTGTTCTTTGGAGAGGACACTGCTTGTTTCTGTGTGAAACCCTTCAGCGGTAAAGTACTGGATCATCTGATCGTCTAGTTTTTCTCAGAGTGACTACAACAAATTTTTGTCAGCAAATTTTCATTTGTTAGAATTGCTTCATGTCCTTTTTGATTGTTTACTTATTTTTAAATGTTTGATTCTAAAATTAATCATGAATTAGCACAATATTTACTTTATTTGCACGAAGAATGTTTTTGAATTTTGGAATATTTAAAAATTCGTATTTCACTTACTTTTTATATAGGAAGGTATATATGTAACATACCTAAAACCTGGTATTGCTTCATAGCTGGATGGACACTGAATGTTAGGATAACTGATAGTTCCATTTAATTAATTTCATTGAATTTTAAAAATAAAATAAAAATTTATAATTATTTAATTATATATACAATTTCCATATCAGTTATAACTTGTGTAACTTCTAACAGTTAAGTGTCTTCTAAAAATTTTTTGAATCTATGTACATAAAATAGTTTTAATGTTTTGAGTTTTGAAATTATCTTACTCTTAAGATATTAATATTAATCAGGATATTATTTGATTTAAAAATCTTAAATAATTACTTCATAAATAGTACAGTCTATATGAAACTCTTAATTATAGTAAGGTAATACATGCTTTTGATGCTATGTTGGTAAAAGGATGATTCTTAAAGATAAATAATTTATGAATTCTGTAGGTTTTTAATGACCAGTCTATCAACAAACCACTTATATAAAGTGTAACACTTATTAAATTCAGTGGTCTCTAAAATTTTACTTTCAGCAGTACATAAAAATTATAGCTTTACATAATCTGTCTTCCCATTTAAGACTATATTTGTCAAAGTAGGAAGATAGACTATATTTTATTTAGAAGTTGGCTACTTTGGTTTGTAGCGGTTCAGTGTGTGAATGTATTAAGTTGGCCTCTTTTGCACTTCTGTTCATGGGCTTACAAACATTTGGTTTCACCTGAGTTACTGTTTAGTAGGTAATAGAGTTAAATGTTCGCAACCCCTGTTTTCTCCAAAATATCACAAAATTAAAATTACTTAAGAAAAACATTCCAAGAGCCCATTTTAATTCTTGTGCTGCGTTCAGTTCTGAGGGCTAAGGCAGGATAACCTTCCTCCAGTCTCCCTCCTTGGTGATAGCCCTGTGACGGTCGTCATGGAGTTAGTTTCCATCTCTCCTACCCTCTCCCTGTTTCTGATCTCTCTGACTGGACTTCCCAAGCCTTAGCCTATGATTTTCCTCTGAGATCTTTTCTTTTGATTTGCCCTTTTATTAATGATATCTGTGGGCGGTTGATAGAACTTTAGGTCCATCATTTCCCCAAAATGCTTTGTCCATTATCACCTAGTACATCCTCCTCCCCAGCTTGGCCTCCCCCGCCCCCCAGCAACCCCCCAGACCCTGGCTCCTTGCTTCTTTCTGTGCCCACATTGGAGACACTAGTTCAAGAGCTCACATTCAAAACAATTGGATGTGTCTGTGCATTCTGTCCCGCCCAGAGCTCTTGCTTGTCTAAAAGGAGAATCTGATTATTTGCAGTTATTTATTAAAGTATAACTTCAGATTATTTGCTAAGTGGATTAAATTAGTCTAAAACTTACCACTAACATTATTACTATCATAGTCATTCTAGATTTGCCACAACTGATGGAAGTCTTTGTTTTATAAGTGTAATACATATTATAGCTTATTTAGAAAATTAGAATGATACTTACTATTTCCAGGAATATGCTAAGTGCTTCATGTATAGTCAGTGTCTAAACTGGTTTTCACAGAAATTTTATGAAGTAAATGTTATTTGTACACGTTTCACAGATGAACTGAGACGTAGGAAAGTTAGGTGTCATGGTTCCAAAATGTATGATTTTATCAGGGTGCTGCTGTTCACAAATTAAAAGTATTGCCTGTAATATGTAATTTATAAGTATTTAAAACTTATAGGTAATCACATAATTTTAGTGTATCTATATCCAACTATTTTTATATAATTTTTCAGATATATAATATATTCTAGTAAGGGCATTATTTTGGACTTTACAAAAGTTTATATATTTTTTTGTCTTTTTCGTTTTTATTGGTACCAGGGATCGAACTCATGACTGCCTGCTTGCAAGGCAGGCGCTCATGTCGCTGAGCAAAATCCCCAGTCCCCAAAATTTATATTTTTTATAAAAACTATATTATATTTTATAGGTAATACTGGGATTAGAAATATATGAGGAACAAGTGAAATAATATTGAATGGAGAAATTGAAAAATATGATGTAGAAATAAAAAGTATTTTTAAAAAAGCAATTGCACATGACAGGAAAAATAGAAAATAATATGAAGAAAGTAAATATAAAGCATGCTAAAGTACTTCTTGGCTCTATAGTAAATAAAATTAGCACAATCATAATAATATAAAATTCATTTTTAAATTTTAGAATTATTTTACATGCAAAGCATAGCAGAACCTAATAAAGGAAAGAATAAATATTTCTAGTCTTGGCACTATAAAAGGGTAGATTACAAATGTTTTGAGATAAAAAGGGGAGGTAAAGAGTAATTTAGGGGAGATCATATGCTGTAATAGTTTCCAAATCAGAAGGCAGACTTGATCTAGAATAATTGCATGTAGCTCAAAAGTCCCAGCAGTACCCTCTGCCACTTCCCCGTCTGCCACCTGTGTGTTTCTCCCATCTTACAGCAATGGGAAGCCCAAATCCTGCATATAAAACACACTAGCCAGACCTCTACTGCCCTAGTAAACAGAATTGAGTGTAAGTAATATTTATGACCTCATACAATACTTGGCTGAACCCACCTTGAAAGACAGTATCTTTCTGCTTGTTTGCAATGTTTCTCTAACGGTAGCACGTGCATAGTCTCATGCACACACACACACACACACACACACACACACACACACACACGCACTCATGGACATGCACACCAAGCCAAAAGAGACAAAAGTATAACTCACTAAGGCAAGAGGTGCATAAAGAAGGTGGCTAGCTGAGGCTCCATACAGCTGTTTATTTGTCATAAAAGTATCCATGAGTTAATATATAAGCATAAGCATTAAGTGAATGACAGTTGTTTTATTATGTTTTCAATGTTTTTAGTTGTATCTTAAAATATCCCAGATGCTGTCCACATGATGCCAAACATATGGCTCCTGACCCTGCTCTTGTGATCTGTGGTGGATTGCTGAAACGCACCGGGCAGGGGAAAGCGATTTACAGATAGCCCCGGCCTAAGCGTCTCACGGCACAGCTGGATCTCATTTCGCTGAACTAATGGTCTCTTCCCTCCAGCACCTTTTATTTTATCAAATGCCACATATTATTTTTTGAAGTGGTTCTTGTTGTCGTAGCGAATACCACACATGGATAACACGCAGGACGTTTGGTTGTCTGCTTTTCGGCGAAGGTCAGGACCCTCTGTTGTTCATGTTTGGGTGGAGGATGTATTTCATGGGATTGCCGGAGAACTCTAATGAGTTTCAGCTGCATGGAAGGTAATGCGGATGACACCGCTGGCTTGGGTGACCTACTTGGAATGTACTAGAGTGACAAAAGTGGGGCCTCCCAAGTGTATTCTTCCTGCATTGGTTGCTAAACTAACATATCACCTGGAAAGATAAAAACGGTGGGAAAAAAGTAAAGACCTACTAATGACTACTCAGCTACCTCGTGACGGCCTATTTGCTTGGCTGCCTCTTCTGCTAGATTTTAAGCTTCTTGAAGGTAGAATTCATGATGTGTCCAACAGCAAATAGCCTGCACATGGCTCCAGGGCTGATAAGTGTCTGCTGAATGAAGAGATGAGAGGACTCTAACTGCCAGAGTTTGTGAACCATTTGATAATTATGTATGAGTGGATGGGTGTTGTCTAAAAACAGTGTAGATTTCATTCTACTTTCTGATTTTTCTAAAAGTCCCATTCTTCTTTGTTGCTCCTTGAAAGTCTGTTTCTTCCAATGATAGCCTAATATAAGGGATGATTGAAATATACAGTGGATGTTGAAATCCAAAAAAATTGATTATAGTGAGAATACATCATCATTAGTCCCTCCTGAGATAGTCTTTCTTGCTCTGGATATACTTATCCCATCTTGCCACTTTCTGGCGCAGTTCTGGAAGACCTCCTTGTTAGCGTCTTTAGGAGGTACGACAAAAATACAGTGCACGCTGGCCCACACGCTGGTCAATGGAAAGGCAGGTTGGTAAAAAAATGTTACAGCATGTCCTTGTGTACCTTAATCACCAGATCTGGAACTATGCAAACTCAGGCTTTTCCTCAAAATCAAAAGGACCATAAAGACAAGTGTTTTGAAGTATTCAGGACACTGAAGCAGTGCTACAGCCAGACTCAAGACCCGCATGAAAGAGGACTTCTAAGACTGCTCCAGAATGTGACAAGAAGTGAGGGGGAAGATTTTAAGGGAGACGAATGACAGTTTGTCTCTAACTGTAATACATTTTTAAATTTTAAATATTCATTATGTTTTTCTATATGCCTCCTGTTCTTGTGTGTGTTTACTGTATCTTCCATAGCACCCCCTAGCTGTGGGACCACATGGGAGAACGTTGCTAGCCACAATAGCAGGTGTAACTGCTCGAGTTCAGATCCTACTGCAGCCAAGCTGTGTTTCTGAAACAGAATCAAACGGTAGCCGAGGCTGGCCTTGAACTTGCATCTATCTTTCTAACTAAGCCTCCCCAGTGCTGGGACTTCAGGCGTGTGCTACCACGCCCGGCCAAGTTTAAGTGGGAGACTGTTCCATGAGTTTTCTATCTCCTTAAGCTTCATTTAGGAAACCAGGAACAGGTTTCCCTAGAAACCTTTTAGAGATTCTTGCTTTTAGAGATTCTTGTTTACAAATACCTCCACTAATTATGTCCCTAGAGAAAAGATTTTTAGTTTCATTCAGCCCAGAAAAGCTCATTTATAATTGTCAGACTAGTTAATCTTCATGGCTTAATCTTGGTGAGTTCTATAGTACACAGCTCTAACAAACAAAATCCTTTTGCATCCAAGACTGTTAAATCTAACCATGAATTTTTTTTCAAACTTTTTATCGGTACCAGGGATCGAATTCACGACTGCCTGCTTGCAAGGCAGGTGCTTATACCACTGAGCTAAATCTCCAGCCCCCAAATCTAACCATGAATTTTAAGAACTGACTTTGGAACTCACAGCCATTATATTTTTCTTTCCTTTCTTCCCTTCCCTCTGTCCTTACCCCTTTTAGCTTCCTTCCTTTGTTCTTTCCTCTCTTCCTTTATTGATATGTTTCTTTAAACTGGAGAGAAAATTCAGGAGGCAGTGAAACAGGAGTTATGTAAAATGCAGTTAAGGTCTCAGAATTATATTTTTACCATCCAATTTTACCTATACAAATACCTATTTGTAAATTTGACAGGCAAACCTCAGAAAATTTAAATAATATTCCTAACACCTCATGTTAATAAAAGAGAAGTTTTAAAGTAAGGTTGGGCTTCAAATGCCCAGACTCAGTTCACTCAGCTGTAGTTCTTTACTTGAAATCAAACGCTGCTGCCAGGAGTTCAGTCTATAGGTGCGCAATAAGCCTGTGCACATGATGGCCCTTGTAGCCAGGATTTCCCTGAGGTTATTTCTTTGATAGAATTCATCAGGAAGGACAACGTGTGATTTTCATGTGAGCCAGAGAGCTGGGTCCCAATCTGCATCCAGTGCTCTTCTTTGTATCCTCCACCTAATCAACCATCAAACTCCACAATTATGTCATCTCCTTCTGTATGACACCCTGCCTAAGACCCTGTCACTCTTCTTTCTCTCCTGACTCCTCTGTGGCTTCCTAACTGGTCTTCCCACTTGTGTTCTTTCCATGTTAAGGTTCTGTATTCTCTGTGAGTTGTTCTTATACCCAGGCATGCTCTCAAGTCAGTCTGATGTTCGAAACCCGTCAGGGCTCCCCATTGCTTCTGACCAGTTCTCTACATCAGCACTCTCTGCAATGTTTTCCTTACTATGCACTTCCTAATTTTGGCCTTTGCCTATTTTTTAGTCAAGTTCTTTCTTTTTTATTGATTTTGGATATTGGATATTACTCTTGGATATTACTCCCTGGCAGATGAATGGTTGACAAGTGTATTCTTTCATTCTGTGGATTTTTTTTTTTTTTTTTTTGCCTTTTTGAGACAGGGTCTTGTTATGCTGGCCTTGAGCTCACTCTGTAGCCCAGGCTGGTCTCGAACTTGCAATGATTCGCCTGCCTCAGCCACCCAAGTGCTGGGCTGCAGGCATGATCCATCATGCCCTGCTTCTGTGAATTGTTTTTGAGTTCTGTTTCCTTTGCGGTTCAGAAGCTCTTCAGTTTGATGTAATTCCATTTATCTACTTGTTTGTTTGTATTTTGCCTGTGAGAATAAAAGTCAAGATTTCTTTTGATTTTTTAAGGTCTCATTTTAATTTCTTCCTTGCATTTTTAGTTGATTTTTATATGTGGTGTGAGATAAGGGTAAAATTTATTCTTCTGTGTGTATAAAACCAACATTTCCAATGGTATTTGTTGAAAAGATTATTCTTTTGCCGTTGTGTGTCCTGAATACCTTGGTTGAGGATTCCTTGATCATAAAGGCATGAATTTATTTCTGGGGTATCTATTCTGTGTCATTGATGGGCTATCTACATGCCTGTTTTCTGTGCCAACATTTTACTATTTTGAATACTGTAGCTTTGTCGTAGATTTTGAAATCAGATAAAGTGATGTTACCAGCTCTGCTTTGTTCAAAATTTCCTAAACTGTTAAGTATATTTAGTAGTTTTAAGATTCTTTTTTCTGTTTCTGAACAGGATGCAGTTAGAATTTGGATACAGATTGCAACTGAATCTGTAGATCACTTTGGATAGAAAGAACATTTTACCAAAATAATTCTAATCCAGGAGCAAAAGCTATCTTCTTGTTTATTTGTAGCTTCATTTTCTGACATCAATGTTTGATTACTTTTGCTGTACAGATATTTAATCTTCTTGTTTAGAAATGTTAAGTATTTTTGAGACTATTATGAGTGGTATTGTTTTCTTAATTTCTTTTTGAATATTTAATTTTCAGTACATAGAAATGCAACCCATTTTGTATGTTGATTTTACATTCTGCAGCTTTACTGAATTTCTTAGACCTAACAGATTATTTAAACAATATGTGAGGTGTATAAGTATCTAAATCATGTCACCTACAAACAGAGAAAATTTTACTTTGCCTTTTCTAATTAGAGGCCTTTTATTTCTTCTTGCCTAGTTGCTCTGTGCAGGACATTCAGTGGTGTCTGAAACACAGATGACGAGAGTGGCCTTCTTTGGCTGGTCTGGATCCTGAAAGAAAAATTTACAGCTTTTCAGTATGATGTTAATTTTGGGCTTGTCCTACATATTCTTCATTATGTTGCAGTACATTCCTTTATATTTAGATTTTAAGAGTTTTATCATTAAAGGATATCAAATGATCATGAAAGGATTAATTTTGTAGTGTATTATATTTATTGATTTGTGTATGTTGAACTATCTCTGGATCCTAAGCATAAATATCACTTGATCGTGGTGTAAGTGCTTTTAGTATTAGTATTATAGTATTGAGTTTGGTCTGCTTCTAGTTGGTGAAGGATTTTTACTCTGGGAATATTGGCATGCAGTTTTCCTTTCTCAACCTTTTTTGGCTTTATTATCAGGACAATGATAGCCTCTAGAAATGGGTTAGGACATTTTTCCTCTCTATTTTTTGGGAAGATTTGGGAAAAGATTCCTTCTTAAAAGTTTGGTAGAGCTCACCATAAAACTCATCAGGCCCTGGGATTCTGTTTGTTGAATATTTTTTATTAATGACTTAGTTTCTGTAGTAGTTAGAGCTCTACTCTGCTTTTCTATTCTTTCACTGTTTGGTGTTGGTATATTGTATATTCCTAGGAATATAACTATTTCCTTTAGGTCATGGAAATTATTGGGGAATTATTTTTACGGTAGTATCCTGTGATCCTTTTTATTCCTATGTTTTTTTAGTGACTCTATTTTCCTTTATTTCATTAATTTGAGTTTAGTCTCTTTATTCTTATTCTATCTAAAAGTTTAATTTTATTGATTCTTTCAGAAAAAGATCTAATTCCACTGACATTTGCATTTTTCTAGACTCTGTTCCATTTGTTTCTGTTCTGATTGTTTTTATAGCCTTTGGTTTGCTAATTTTATGCTTAGTTTGGTATCCTTTTGTAGTTACTTGTGTGAATTTCAGTTACTCATTTGAGGTCTTTCCCTTTTCTTCATAGACGCATTTAGCATTATAAATTTCTCACTTAGAACTGCTTTTACTGCATCCTATAAATTGTATGTTTGTTCCAATTTTTATTTGTCTCATAATATTTTGTTTTCCTTTTATTTCATCTTTGATTGAGTAATTGTTCAAGACTGTATTTTATAAGTATTGTAGACTTTCTTAATTTTTATTAGATTCTCTTTTTCCCCCCTGATGTGTAACTTCAATGATCTGTCCTTAAAATCTCTAATTCTTTCTTCTGTTTGCTTGTCTCTGTTGCAGTTCTTTCTTCAGTGTATTCATTGTGTTACTCAACTCCACAGTTTGATTCTTTTTAATGGTTTCTGTGTCTTACTTGGACTTTTAGAAAAGTGTATTGTTTTCTTGATATCATTTAACTGTCTGTGTTCTCCTGACTCTCCCTTAGTTTCTAAAGTTGTTTCATTTTTCCAGTTTAAAGTTTAAAATGAAAAATGCCAAAAGCAGAGAACAAAAGAAAAAAGGATAACAAAAAGCCTGTAGATTACATAATTTACAAATAAGTAAGGAATTGTTCAGAAACAGAAACAAGAAAAAATAAAAAGGTAAATGGAGTCAAGCCCCCCCCCCATCTTATGTACTCCAAGGACCGGGGCTTGTAGGAGGTGACTGAACAATGGGGATGCCATAGCTGACTTGCTGTCAGGAGGGGGAGCCCGGCAAGTATATCTCCGTCTCCAGGCCCTTCCCTCTTGCTCTACTTCCTGGTCACCATGATGTAAGCAGATTCCTTCCACCAGGCCTTTGCACCATGCCATTCCTGCTTGGGAGCCAGCCGGCCATGCAAGGACTCAGAGTGCTGAAACAGTCAAATTAAACCTTCCTTGAAGTTTTGGGTGTTGGGTATGTTGTTCCAGCAAGAAGGAAAGTAAGACAGACAAGAAACGTAATTTACTAATTAGTAAGAAAACTGTGAGTGAGTAAATAGTAAAGACCACTCTAGAAAGCAAGTTGACAGGAAACACTGACAACTGAAAAACACCCAAAACATGTATAATTCTACCTGCAATTCATTTCTAGGCAATCATCAGAAATACATTCAGAGATGTCCATACAAGAATGTCTGACCAGCAGGAGATATAGCTCAGCAGCACGGAGACTGCCTGGCAAGCATGAGGTCATGAGTTCAATCCCTAGTACCAAAAGAGAGAAAGAGATGGAGAGACAGAGACAGAGAGACAGAGACAGAGACAGAGACAGAGGCAGAGACAGAGAATGAGACAGAGAATACCTTGGGCTGCACTTGGCTGCATGAAAAAGAGACCTGAGAGACTTAACTTAAATAGGCAGTGTTTCTCCTTCCTTTGTGTCCAGAACTTCAGAGGTCAGCAGTCCACTGAGATCCAAGCTCCTTAGTTTCTTTACTATTGTAGCCAAAGCAAGTCAAAAACAAAGCAAAATAAAATAAAAATGATGGCTCTGGTATTTTGAGGTGTCTGTGCTACAAGTAGGATAGCAAGATAAGGACAAAGTCTTATGCTTGCTCAGAAGTCTGTCCTTTTGTGTAAGAACACCTAGCAGCTTTACTGAGTAGGCTTCCACCTGCACCTGCCACCTCTTCAGGGTGGAGTTACACAGCCAACCTCAGCGGCAGCTGTGGAAATGTTTTCAACTCTGTGCACCATCGTCTCTCCCAGCAGAGATGGTGTTCCTCTAATGAAGAAGACATGGCAAGGAGTCCATTTAATTATGAAAGTCTCTGTAGTTACTGATGTTGGGTTTTTTACTGACTCGGAAAAGTGTCAGTAAATGGAGTCGTGCCCCCCCCCATCATACTGGGGATACAAAAGTGTCAGTAAATGGAATCATGTTCCCCCCTCTCCATCTTATGTACTCTGAGGACTGGGGCTTGTAGAAGGTGACTGAGCAATGGGGATGCCATAGCTGACTTGCTGTCAGGAGGGGGAGCCCGGCAAGTGTATCTCCGTCTCCATGCCCTTCCCTCTGTATTACTGGGGATACAAAATCAATCGAGAAGCAAGACAGAGACCATGTACCATACAATATGTTCTGTTTAAAACCATAACTTACACTATACATGGAACATAATGTTAATGACAGTCAATTATGATGATGTCTTCCTGTAATCCCAGGACTCTGGGAGGCTGAGGCAGGAGAATCACAAGTTCTAGCCCAGCCTGGGCAACTTTATGACCTAGCAAGACCCTGTCTCAAAAAAAAAAAAAAAAAAAAAAAAAATATATATATATATATATATATATATATATATATATATATATATATAATGTATTAGTCATAGTTAACTTCTACAAAGCTGCTGTTTTTATTCAGAGGGATGACCATAATTTTTATTTTAATAATGTTGCTTTATTTTCTAAATTTTAGACAAGATTATTTTTAAAAACATAAGAAATGGCTAATGTGTCCCAAGGCGAGCCCTGTGCAAGAATCGTGGATTGGAGCAGCCCTGCACGTACATGGGGCCGTGGAGCCTGTCTGCCACTGCCAGCCTTGAGTAGGGTCTTCGTGACTTGGAACCACGGTTTTGTATTGGGTCACATCTGGGCCTTGAACTTGTGGAACCAGGCTGGTGTCTGGAGGAGCAGTGGCTCTCAGGGCACTGGACAGGCATGGAGCCTGGAGTCTTGTACTGCAGAAGCCTGGATCCACAGAGGCCCACCTGGCGAGGTTGTGGAGCCTTGGCCTACAGGCTGGGCTAATACTGGGATTCCTAGTAGGGCCGTAGTACCAAAGCCTAAAGCAAGGTTAGGGTCTTGGGTCTCTCTCTTCCTCCACTCACGGGAGTCTGCGTATTTTCTGTGCTACCCTATGGGCTCTGGGGAGGTCAGCATGGGTGGTGTGGGCTTCCTGCCTCAGTGCTTCATATTTCCCGATCCTCCACTCCAGGGCTGTAATCTTGCTCTCACTTAGCCTTGGTGACGGGACTGTCAGGTGTGGATGAATTTAAATCAACATTTCCATGAGAGGAGAAGCACTAGAAACTCTTACTCCATTATTCTGATGTTACGATCTCATGCCTAATGTTTTTCTATTTTATCTTATTACTTTTTGCTCTAATCCATATATATATATGTAGTTTGTTCTTTTTTCAGCATTTTAAGGTTGAACGTTACTTACTGATGTTGGACTATTTTTAACGCTAGCATTTACAGCATCTTTTGTTTTTTGAAGATCTTATTAGTTAAATTCCATGTTATACATTGATTTTGTTTATCTTCTAATTTGTTTTGTGATACCTTCTGGTCCTGTTTCTTATTTATGATTGTGTGATTTACTTTTTCTCTCTATATCATACTGCATCAGGTATTTTCAAGTTTGTTTATGGCAACCAAATTTGTGTGGGAATCTTCAGTAATCACTATTATTACTTTATAGGACAGAAAAATATTTTGTAGGAAAAAGTGGAATATTTTATTTTAGAGACCAAAGAAAATTAATGAGGGCATTACTATATATTTCTTGAAGTACCCCTAACTTTTTCTTAAATAACATTGTGCTAAAGAAAAGTAAGAAAAGAAGGAAAAAATGGAGTGGAAAAAGCTTTTGTAAACAGGGAGGGCTGGAGGGGTTAAAGGGAAGGTGGGGAAATGGGAAATAAAGAATCAAGTCATATCATGTACAGGTACAGATTCTCTCTTATGAATATGATCATGTATATCTAAAATGTACCAATAAAATCTGATTGAAGAAAATACTGTGTTAGTGCTTTCACTTCTATTATTTACAATCCACAAAATTGTGTAACTACAAATAAAAGACACCTTCACTCATTCTTTGAAGGTGTGGTGAAAACCAAACAGAAGCCATTAATATTACTGACACGGAGAGATATAATGAAGAACATTCAGGTAATTCAGCTAAGGAGGAAAAGGTGTCTTTCATCAACCAATAACATGCTGCAGGTGGAAAGGTTTAGTGTTTGAAAATTTGATTTAATTAGTTGTGTCCTGAGGATCATACAAATTCAGATGAAGACTGTGGCATACCTAATAAAAATCATCTTATTCTAGCCTTTGGAAGACTGAGGTAGGAGGATGGCCGAGTTCCAGGCCAGCATGGGCTACAAAGTGAGTTCAAGTGAGGTCAATGTGAACTGCATAGTGAAACTTTGTCTCAAAAAGACAACAAAAGGTTTGTGGACACCGAGGTGACCTGTTGTTAGTCAACACTGTCTCAGTGACAGTGTGTTTTGCATGTTTTGAACTTGGATGATTATGCAGTCAAAATAACCAGGTATCCTACCGGTTTTCTGGTAACACAGATTATTTTTCTTCTCTGTGTAAAAACACAGTCTGAAGTTATGGAGTTAAGCTTTAGTCAGAAGTTTCCTGATGTTTTAACTCCAGAAATTGCACTCCGCTCCAGGTTTGATGGCTAAACATTGGCCTTCTTTGTGATTCTAAAGTTAAGATAAACTGGATCCCAAATCTAGAACTTTTTGAGGCTTTTTCTCCTGGCTACTATAACGAAACATACTAGAGTCAGGAGGAATTGCTGCCTTCAGAACATATTTGAGATTCTAACAAATATATAATGGATAATCTATTTTTGCATACTTGCTAATGAAGATATTTTTTGTAAATAAACAGATTACAGAATGAGGGAAAAATTATATGAATTAGAGTTTTGGGGGGAGTATAGCTGTTCTATTTTAAGCTAGCAACTTTTAGCTTTGGCAGAATTTTTTGTCAGTTTGAAATTTAGTCACACTCAAAGTAAATTTTTTATTAGTACATGTTTGTACTACATAATGTGGCATCCTTGTGGGGAATGAATACATGAACACAATATGTCTTAATTCTTTTTTTCATTCCATTTCCGAGAATTTGGAATCATTTAAAAATATTCCTACTTGAGCTGACCCTGGTGGCCTACAGCTGCAAGTCTGGAAACCTGGGAAAAGGAGGCAGGAGGATCTCAGGTCTGAGCTCAGCCTGGGCACCTTAGGAGACAGTAAAATAAAACAACATAAAGGCTCTGGATTTAGTCCCTTGAACTTAAGAGAGAAAAAGATATAAAAGCCCTGAAGGCTCACGGGACATGCTGTGCACCAGTTAGCAAACTTAGCTCAGGTGTGGCCGCGACAGAACCACCTCACGTGGCCCTCATCACCCTGACCTGCATCACCCGTGAGGGCAGCTGGCGTCTGTGTAGGGTGTGACCCTTGTCCTCAGCAGAGAATACTGTGAAATTTTCCATCATTTATTTATTTTAACAGTTTTAAAGTCAATATTTATGTTTGATTTCTCAAATGTATTTACTGTTCCGTCCTCCTTCCTCCACGTGGATGAAGACGATTATGTGATAATCTCAGTCTTTTCCACGGGAAAAAGTGGTCTAGTCTTTTCGCTGAGGTCAGTGGTGGTAAGCTATGAATACACTTTACTTTTCTTTTAAGTAAAAAAGATGTTAGTGTCTGAGTTGTTTTTCCGTGCTCACCCTCAGCACTCAAGTTTAGTCGCAGTGTTGGTGCCTTGCAATAAATAAGTGGTGTTTGGGTTGCAGTTTGGCCCTCGGTCTCCAAGGTTCGCTGTCAGGCTTTAGGTAAACTACTAATTACATTTTAGACTCTTCGATATTCCCCTGTCCTTCTGTTCTATACTGTGCTAATTTCTTTTTAGCTTTTTTCCTTCTGCAAACAGTGCAATGACTTTTTAAGTACAGGAGCTAGAATCTGGTTAGTGGAAATATATTTGGGTCTGGAAATCTCATCTGTTGTTATTTCATCTCGGTAAAACCTAAGGGACTCAAAGAGATGGTGACATGCTCAGAGGATTCCAGCTTAGTTTCCAGTACAAGTTGTAGAGGGTTCACTCACTTCTGTGAGCTGTCATTTCAGATTTTCCACCAGACAAAGAATAGTTCAGAGGATACATGGAAACACTGTGCCAGCTCTTAGTTATCCAGTGATAACAAACGTGTCAGTGATTAGGGTTAGGGTCAGGGTTAGGGGTAGCTAAAAGGTACTTCGTTTATGAAGAAAAAATAGAAAACCTGTACAAGTTAGTGTGAATACTTTTTTTATCAGAAACTGTAATTGCTTGGGATTGTAGATTCCAAGAAACATAACAAACAGTATTCATTTATCAAAGCAATCTATCCAAAGCCAATGCCAGTACAGACCAATAAGATACAGCGAGAGGAGAGGTCTGAATTTACAATCTTAAGTAACAAGAAAAGGGAAGATACTTTGTATCATATTTTCCCAAAATCTGTTCTAGTTGATGAAGTCTCACATTTATGTGATCTCTCTAAGCCCAGGACCATAAGAATTTTAGGAAAACCCCCATGTAGTAACACTTAATTCTTGTTGATTTGGTTAAGTACATCAAAATCCACCTGACGCTCTTTCCTACTGTCCTAAACTTATTCAAAAATTTTTTTTTCGTTTGTATTTATGATGTGAGATTCATTTTCTCTGTCTCTGTGTCTCTCTCCCTCTCTCTCTGCTTCTCCCTCTCTCCCTCTCTCTCCCTGTTAAGCGATACAAATTACATCCCAATTCCAAAACAACAGTACTAGTGTACAGTTTTTTGGTTGCCCTTTGCTCATGATCCAATCTTGGGAATTCTGCAGGATAACGCTGAAGCCAATTTATCTGGATCATCCCAAAAGATGTCCCCTTCAAGTTTCTCATACTAATTTCACTATAAAGTTGGCCGATTTATTTCAAAGCTCATGCCTGATTCATGACTTAAAATCTATTGTATTCACTCTTGCATGCTTTAGAAACTTCCTGAATTAAGATGTTAAATGCAGGAGAAGCAATTGGAGTCTGGATATAAAATGGCTTATTAAATTTGAAAGTGTAAACTGAGATGATAAGGAGAATTATGAACTCATGATCATTAACTTAAATTTGTATTACATGCTTATTTTAAAAATAAGCCTATAGCATAGGTGTAAATGTCTCCAAATATGGCTTTGTTATTAATTCCTATGGTTAAGCCCAAAGTCTGCCAATGGTATTGGCTACAGTTTATATTTTTGGAGAGAGAATAAATTTGCTAGTTGTATTTAAGTCTGGTCAGTTTCCAAATAGTGTTCTGAGTTTTCTATTTTAAATACAAAAACTAAAGACTTTATTTATTTATTTAGATATAAAAACTAAGGTATTTATTTATTGTTTACTTATCTTTCAATAATCCTTATCAAGTCAGTTAGAAAGGCAGTCACATGGATTAGAGACAGAGTTGAAATCACACACTGAAAATAAAATAAACTATGATTAGGAATGAGTAGATTGTGTGAGAATGGAACTGTTGAAAAACTTCTGGTTGATAAAAGTAAGTCTGAAATTTAGATTCCTCACAACACACCATCTTCTCAGCCCTGCAGTTCAGCTGTGCCACCCGACTCTGGAAACAGATGGGTGTAGGAGAGACTCCGAAACGCTGTTCGAACACGGTCTAGTGAGTTCGCCTTAGGAAACTTTATAAATAGAGGTTTGGTCCATATGTCTATCAGCTTAAAAATAGAAGTTAAATGGTCCCAATCGTTATATCAAATGCTGAAAATTAGAAATGCTGAAACAGATTTTAGAATCAGTATTTCCAGGAAATGTTCACCTGTCACCATGTCCCTGGAAACACAGCCTATGATGAAATATTTTTTCAATCGCACATGTATTCCAGATAAGGTGATGACAGCTCACCACTGCTCTTTCCATTTATAGTTCTAAAAATAATTATGTCAGCTTCTTGGGCTAACAGATGACATGGACAAGGGCCTCAAATTAAAACCCAATGGCGTGTACACTGGCGAAGGCTTACATGCAGCAAGACAGATCGAGACCTTATAAACAAATAACAAATGAATGAAACAAGGACATACTGGTCTACAGTACATTACTGTAAGCAATGATTTAAAATAACAAGAATTCATTATCTTGCACTCCTGGAAGTCAGAAGTCAGACATTGGTTTCACTGCGCTGAAAGCTGTTTCTGGAAAATTGGATAAATCTTTAATTTTACCTGACACATAGCTGCTCATCAGTATTTGAATGCCATCATGATGACATCTCCTGGCTGTAAACCTTTCTTTCATCTCTAAAAGGTATATCTTTACATAAAGGACTTTCTAACCTGGATATAAGAAAGAAGAATGAGTCATTTCTACACGTTGGTCCTGACACACATACGCTGTGCTCCTTTAGAATCTGCTTCTTTTCCTCCCTTTCTGCACGCAGCCCATTCTAACAGAGATAGGAAAGAGGCAGGAATGTGTGACACCTGACCAAAAGTGACATATTTATACTCATTCTGATCCTTGAGAGAGTGCTTTTCAGGTAGGAATCTAAGATCCACATCAAGATGATCTTGACAATTTTTATGACCAGGGTCAAAGTTACCATTTGTTTTTACTTGTCATAGAAAATATGGAACTACCTGTGATGGTGGGAGATGGTGTTTGTTACGGTAGAAGAGTTGATAGTGTGTAGCGGAGATATTTTCTCTGGGGAATAGAGTGTCTTGTAAGTATGGAAGTGGGGGACGGATCCATGAACACTGCTATTGGTAAAAGGTAGATGTGTCTAAAGTATTTCCTTTCACCTTGAGAAAATACATATACAAGCTGTCAGCCTTAAATATTTAATAAAATTAGATTTTATTAAAGGAAATTAAAGTAAGATTTTTGTTTAACTTTGAAAGAAATTACGTGCTTCAAAAATTCCCTTAGATTCTTTATGTCTTTTTTTACAGTGTGGTAAAAATATATGTATTATATATTATATATAAAATATATAATTTTAATATATTAATATATACATATATATCAGACTTTTAACTTAAAAATCTATTGTTTCCAAATTTTTATGACCTTTTGGAACAAATAAAATTTTCTATTGTGAGGGTACCATCCTGAAGACCACACATGAATAAAAGGAATTTCGTTTAGTTTATAATTTTAGAGTGGCAATCATGATACAGCTGAGCACAGGTTTTTAGAGTGCGAAGACTTGTGTATTGCATTTCTGGAGATGGTTATTTTCCTATCCTTTTTTGGTTGAATATTTGTTGGCTATTTTGAGTGGATGAAAGTTCCCCAACAGTGAGACTCTGAAGGCCACGCATTCAAGCTCTGGGTCACCAGTACGGGCTTAGAGATGCATCATGGTCAGAATGTGCACCCCTCTTTGCAGCCAGGACTCAGGAACTCTAATGGTGTGGAGGAACAGAACCCGGTCCCAAGCTCTAGTGCCTGCAGCGCTTGACACGGGGTATAGGTGAATTTTCTAACTCCGTGTTTTCTTTGTTTCCTGGCTCTGTGACCCCAGAGAGGTTTGTAAAGATGAAAAATAATATGCAGTCAACGTGAGAGGCCTGTTCTCTACCTAATATGATTGCATTTTGAACTATTGTTTGTTTAATGTCACGATCATGATGGACAAGTGACTTTATAGTTTATAGCTATTGCATAGTTTCATTGCTAATCCCATAGCATGTAGGACTTTCTCACTCTTGGTATCTTTCAGAGTGCAAAATAAGAGAATGTGGTAGAAGAAAAGAGAATTTGGTCAGCCAAAATTCCTACAAAAATTTTGTAGTCCACCTGCAGACCAGTTGGTTTCCTTCCATAGTTAAAACACTGAAGTCTTTCTCTCTGCTTTCCTTCTTTCCTTCTTCCATCTCCTTCCCTTCCTTTCCCTTCCCTTTCTCTCTCTCTCTCTTTCCTTTCTTCCCTCCTTTGCTCCCTCCCTCCTCACCTTTGAGACCCCTAGAATCAAACTGATCTTGATCTTGAAGGCAGGCATCAGTTTGCTGATATACTAACTCCCTTTCTGATTTAAGGACAGTAGATTTCAAATTGTATAGTGCTGTACTGTTATCATTGCTCAGTGACAATGACCCTGCACTGTGACGTCCCCTTTTATCAAATGTATCTAAGATGCAGAGCTTGGTGTGGAGTCCAGTGCTGCTCCTTATCTGTAAGGTCTGGAAGAGTGAGCAGCCACCAAATACAGATCCTTGGTTCACTAGTTCTTTCCCAGTGTTATTTCTGTGAGAGTTGGATTATGAAAGCTTGCTCTCAAAAAAAAAAAAAAAACCTGTATTATTTTGGTAGAGGCAATGTCCCTCTTTATCATGGTAGAGCAGGGGCGAACTTTTAAAAAACTTTTATTTTAGAGAGAAAAACAGATAAACAGTGAAAATGAGTTTCAAAACAGGGTAGTAGCAGTTATAGTACTTGATACCTGCATGTTGGTGTCTTACAGTAGTTATTCAGAGCACAGGACATCAGCAGGACAGTTTGTCTAAGCACTATTAGCACAAATCATTCTTTTCAAGGAACAGACAGATGCTAGCTGTATAACTACCCGAATTGTCTCATATTTGCATATATTTTTTCCTTTTACACATTCTTCCTTTCCTCACCAGTTTGCCTTTTTTTTAGTTTCTTCCCAATTCACAATATCAATGTACATTTTTCTATTTTAAAGAGAAAAAAACTTCAGAAAAATGAAGATAAAACAAACCTAGAAAGCAACAACAACAACAAAATAATAGCTAGATAGAGTTTCAAAACAAGATGAAACAAATTTAACAATGATTGTTATACTGCATATCATTATCTTCAAACTAGTTACTCAGGTTACCAGATACAGGAATAAAACAAAACAATAAAACTGAACAAGCTTTGGGTTTCAAAAACAAGGCAGAAGGAAATCCCCACAGTTGCCACAATGCACACTGCCACCCTCCAAATAGATGCCCAGACCCCAGGCCTGCAGGGTCAGTCAAGCAGCACAGGCATCAAGCTATTCCTTTCTCCTCCATTGCTATGGGCTCACCGTTAGCCCTCTGAACAGCCAGGTCCTTACCTGGGTGTGCTCTGTCTTCTTGCTGAGTCTCCTCCTGATTCCCTTGACAGCAAGGTGTGCATTTCAGGGAAGAATTTTTGAAATTTCTTTTTCACCTTTCCTTTTGGCCAGTTGTGGTAATCCTCCAAAAATTCCCTTAGTATTAATGCTTGGGAAATTACCTCATGGACTGCAAGAAACTGGTACCGAATCAGTGCCACCCACGTTCCCTCAGCCCCTTACAATGCACGGCTGAATTTGCATTCTTTGTCACTGCGCAGTACAGCCCCAGTGTCTGGCCAGGTGTTACGATACAGCAGGCAGTTGGAACAAGGAGCGGTTAAAGATGTAAACTTAATATTAAAGATGGGCCACGGTTATGTGTTAACCCATAACAGATATTAACTCTGTTAGCTCCAAAGTTCAGATTCCGAAAAAAGAAAATGAAAAACAGCAAGGTAGAGAAATAGAGGGGAAAAGAATACAAATTACAGTGTGACGCATGTGGCTGTGGCCATGGGAATCTTAATTGGTTGGCCTTGAGGAAATACGATTTTCCTGTGGGTCCCCCAGGGTTTTGATGGGCACTGCCACCCATGGAAAAAGTTCCTGCAGAATCCTTACAAATCTCTTTTTTCCAATCCCCAGTTAGAGGTCACTTCAGGTATCAGAGGATAATGGACAATGTGTTTTTGTTAGAAGACATATCAGATTAGTGGGAGTATGAGACGCACAGATTACTCCACGTAGCAGCCACAATGAGTCAAGTGAGTTTCCATAGCAATATCAGGATAATTCCATGGAAAGTTCAGCTCATCTGTCAGGAACAGCTAGATATCCACGAGGACCAAAATGAAGTTCAATAATACTTCAGATAATGCACAAAGATTTACTGGAAATGGGCAGTAGACTTGTAAACTGAACTTATGAACTGAACCATCCCACGAGACCTAAGGCTTGTCACAATGTCCTGGTCTCCCCTGTACCATCTTGGTAGCTTTGTGCTAGTGACAGATGGTGGCATGTACCAGTAACAGCCTCCATAACTTTGCAAGGTTTTCCTCAGCAGCACTGATTGAGCACAGCGACCATTGAATGATTTGGGCTGTTGGGGCATCATCATGGATGATGAGGTCCTTAGTGTGGACTCCTGTCAGGCATGATCACTGAGCAGGGGTATTTTGCTCCCGTTTCCACTGTGTGTGTGTCTCGTTGATCAGAGCTGTTATTGCTTGTGCATTTGTCATTGCTAGGGACTGTATCACATGGCCAATGCTTGCATCAAATACATTTAAATGTTTTTCACCTCCTATGGAAGAGGTAAGGAAAAATTGCAGGTTGCAGTTACATGGTAGTTGAATCAACCTAGTGTCTATTCCACAATTGTACAAGCCACAGACAAACCTCTTTCTTACTAACCTATTAACTTGTTCCAAAACAATTAGGGAAACAATTGAGAATAAAACTTCACAGGGAATTAGGGCAATATTTGAGAAATAAACTTCACAGTTGCCACTGCATGAAGACACCTAAAATGTCTACCAGCTGCCTCCATTTATAATGAACCAGAACTATTTACATCAAATTTTATAGCTTCCATTGCAGTTACAGATAACCCTCTTTCCACTGTCTCATACTTTTAAAAGTTTTATTTTAAGAAATGTATTGATTTATTTATTTTATCAGTCCGTGTCTGCTGTATACAATGATCACATTCACCATGGGTGACCTGAGCATGTGCACAACACATCTTAATTCCTTCTTTGCTCCCTGCTTTCCCCTCCGTTGAACCCTTCTCCTCCATCCATTTACAGAAGCTCTATCCCATTTTTTCTTCAGTTCCTTTTTATTTGAATTCTTTTCCTTTCCTTGCTCCTCCCTCTTCTGTTGTTCCTTTCACCATTTGAAAAAGTCTTTCTTCTTCTTCACCTCTATCTTTCATTGTTATTTTACTGTTTTTGTTAGTTCTCTCCTTTTTAAAAGTATAATTGACAAAGTATTTGAGTGTGGCACAGTGATTCAGATTTCCCCATAAATCCTGCGTTTCTGTTGGACAGCTTTCTATGGTGAGGATATTTAGGACCACGAGTGTTTGTCACAGCAGAACCAATAGTGCACATGAACCAGTGCTCAAAAAGAAAAGGGTGACCTGTCTGGAATAGCTTATATTCTGATTTAGTGTTTTAAGGCTGCTTCCATAGGACTCATTGGAATAAAAAAGGAAGGGGGGATATATAATGCCAGCATAATTTGCACAATGACATCATACTTACTGTCTTTGCAGAACATCGGACGCTTGATGCCTTCATGGTGTCATTTTGCACAGAAGCTGAGACTTCCTAGGTGGAGCCATGGTCATGCCCGGGGGTCTTCAGAGCACAGGGGCTGGAGAGGCTGGGTGTTGTCATCTACAGAGTTTATCTTTTAGTTCATCTGTGTTCTATGAAACGATGAGACTTATGCATATTTGCCTTTCTCTTCCTTACACTACCCTGTCTTCATGCACAGATATGTTTAAGCCAGCTGAAATCATCACCTCAGGGACAGGAGAATTTTCCTTATAGTTTATCCTTAGGGCAGCCAAGAGGGCTGTTAAATCCCATCATTTTTGGATTCTATGAGATAAACACCTGTTGATTTAAAAGCACATAATTTCTTAACCCATCAGATGATTAGAAGGGGTCTTTCCTCTGGGAGCTGAGCTTGGTATGTGTCTTTCTCTTTTAACTCCAAGTGCTCTGACTCCAGCAGTTTTTTAAAAATATGGTAATGTTGGGTTGCCATTTCAAAAGATGTACAATTGAACCAGTGAAATGAAATGGCAATGGCTAAGATTTAATGATCTTTCCTGGATGACAAAATGTCTGAAACTTGAGGGCTGTCTTTCTGAACACACCCCAGTTCTGGTTATCCTGGTGAACACACTTGAAATACCTCTCTTCCGTTATGAAGAGAGTTTACACTTTCAACCAAAGTGTCTTTTGAGTAGCCCAGCTCTCTGAAACGTATTCTAGACTATAAGCACATTATTTTATCTTTTCCTGAACTTTCTTCTATTTCTACTTGTCAGATTTCATCATTTCTTAACTAGCCCAACTATGTAGAAAAATTTAAGCTTGTAATTTATAGATGAAACTATTTTTGATGAAGTCTCCCAGGGAAAATACAGAAAGAGGAGTCTGAGGAAGAAAAATGGAGTTTTGGAACACATACAACTGCAGGTATAAACAAAGGAAGAAGAAATTGAGAAATCTACCATGGAGTAGCTGGGAAGTTAGAACAAACAGATTTGTGGAGAGGGAACTAGTTTAGTAAGAGGGCAGGAGACATTAATGCCAAGAGCATTTTGTGTTTTGGTCAATGTTGTGATTTACATCCTGTTCTAAAATGAAGCTAGTAATTTTATTAAGGAATATATTTTTGAGAGATTCTAACAGACTACTTACTTAGTTGGAAATGCTGAAAAATCCTGTTTTCCTGAGTTATTATAATCTGAGGTGCTTGTAAACCTAGTTAATATATAGAACAAACAGGCAACCCATTTGCACCAGCCCACAGAAGCCTGGAGGAGAGTGTAACATGTATGCATACTTAGAAATGAGTGATATTTCCTTGGGAGTCACTTTGACAACTTCTCCACACACAGCCATTACCCTAAACATGGCCAAACTTTAAATGTGAAATAGCACTTTACCCTACTACATCAGATCAGAAGGGATTATACCAGGTGGCCTCCTTTTCAGTAAAACACATGTTTAAGAAAAACCCTGGGGAGGAAAAATCCTGGATTCAAATATGTCTGCCGTGCTGGCAAGGTAGAGACATGTTAGTTCTGATTCTTTGCTTTGAGACTCACCTCTATTTATGCTGATCCTACATACCGGTCCACTGTCTTCAAAATTTTTTTTTTGTGAATTATAAATTTAATTCAAGAAAATAAGTAATTCTAGTTTTTAGCAATTTTTATTTTGAGATATGGAATTCCTTCTACATGTTATGGTTCTTCAGAGTCTAGAAAAGTATTTACCCTCCTTTTTTCTTGCTTTTAATATGTTTTAGGTCCTATGCTACAAGCACCACAGTGGTTCTTTAAAAAAAAAAACAAAAAACAAAACAAAACAAAATAACAGGGCTGCTACTCAGAGGCTGAATAAAGCCAGATGATAAAGTAACCTTGCAGCTATAGGAATCAAGTGGTTGCTTAAGAAGCGCAGACTAGGCATTAGCTCTTCACATGATAATTAAGTGGTCTTCCTGAGTTCATTTGTTTATCAGGCTATTTGCACAGCACAACAGAAAAAAGCAGAGTCATCAACCTGTCACCTGCTAAAGAAGACAAAATGAAGTCACTGAGAGAACAAGAGAATTCTTTTAGATATAAGGAATAAAAGATAAGCAGGAAATGAATTAAATAAAATGATTTTAAAAATATATGCAGACCAATGGTTTGAAAAGGTAGTTTAAGAAAATTCAATGTTAAAGAAACCTTTCACAAAACCTATTATGCAAAAGCACAAAAAATAGCAAATTTCAACCTTCAGACTCAAATACACCTTGATTCTTGACAGGAAGAGCTGAAAATGAGGGCACTGATAAAGATGCAGATGGCAATTGTGATGGTGTTATATTATTTTACAACTATTTGCTACTTTGGAAGCATTCCTTGCTGTGTGCATAGTAAACATGTTATATTCTTCCAGGTTTATATGGAAGTCAGGGTAGAAAACTTTGAACCTTTGTGGCAATTGCAGCATTCTCTCTCTCTCTCTCTCTCTGTCTCTCTGTCTCTTTCTCTGTCTCTCTCTGTCTCTCTCTCTCTCTGTCTCTGTCTCTCTCTGTCTCTCTCTGTCTCTCTCTCTCTCTCTCTCTCTCCACATCAGAAAAGATGGTGATGCATGGATTTTCTTCCAGTTCAGGCAAGCACTTGTAGCAGTGGAGCGAAGTCCTGATATGCAGTTTCAAGAATCTGTTGACTGCATGTTTGCATGTGTGTTCCAGGAAACTCACATTTGGATTTCAGTACGGCTCAGAGCTGTGGCAGTGCTATCCAACACTTTTTTTTTTTTGTCTGACGAGAACTTTCTTGATACCAACAATAGGCTTGCCAAAACTCAGCAGGGCAGATCCTGGTTCTGGAATAGGCGGCAAACAAGTCAGCAGTCAGATGATGGGGGCCGTTTCACTTTCAGTACTCTGCGGAAATAAATTCTACTTAGTGGTCTAAAAGGTCATTTGGAATACAGCGGTTTAAATATGAAATGTCTTTTTCATGGCATGTTATAGCACATGTAACATTTTATAATGAAAAATGTATTATTACATTTCTTCTGAATACTGGCTAAAAGGTTTCAGCTTTTCCAGCTTCATTATGGCTGGCGAGACATGTGCAATTTTGATTACTTTAAGAAATGAAAATAGAGTGGTATTCACTGTGTATTAAACCAAGTTAGAAATTCACTCTGTAGCTGATCTGTGTCACAACTGTCCAGGTTAAAATGATTACTTTGCCTTTAAACTCTTTATTAAACACAGAGTTTCTCGTCTTCTAAAACATTGCCGTTTACTTGGCAAAAAATAGTGTGCTAAAATTCTAATAAAATAAGAAATTCTAACTCACAGTCAATTTAGGAAAGCTGCTTTTGGTTCCTAGGAATAAACTATATAATTCAAGTTCTGGAAGGCACATCAGTGATCCATGGTCCAGTACCCAGGCTTTAGCAGGTAGAGCTGAGCCAGTCAATGCGAACACTATCTTTTCTCATCCTGAAGATCCAGGGTGGACATCTCTTGTTCCCAGTCTGTTCCAATGTCTAGCCACATCGCCAAAAATTATGTAGCCACTATGATTATGATCTCACTAGCTTTCAAAGTCTGTGATGTAGAGTTTTTTTTTTTTTTTTTTTTTTCCGGTACCAGGGATCAAACTCACAACTGCCTGCTTGTAAGGCAGGTGCTTATGCTGCTGAGCTAAATCCCCAGCCCCTCAAAATCTTTTATACAAGTGTTTTAGAATTCTTTCATTTTATCATGGTACTTAGTGACTAGGGAACATGCTTCTCAGATCACTCTTCTGTTAAGTTGTGAAGATGTGTAGTTAAATTTCTTGTTTTTTGTGCAACGGTGCTTGGTCTATGAAAACATGGTAGTACCTGTTTCAAAAGAGGAAAGCCAAAACCTTATAGAAGAGAAATGTGGAAAATGGAAATTATTATTTTTATTTTGGTATAAATCCATATTATGAAAAGTCAGATTCATCTCGGTTTTGTACTAATGGGTGGCTTACCTATTGCCATTGTGGCTGCATATTAAATATTTCTGCTTTACTAGTGCTGCATAGGGCATCATTTGTCTTACAGCTGAATACGTCTGAGAATAAACATTACCATAACTGCTGGGGATTTAGCTCAGCGGCATAAGCGTCTTCCTTGCAAGCAGGCAGTCGTGAGTTCGATCCCTGGTACTGATAAAAAGACAAAAAAAAAAAATTAAACATTACCATAAGTGATTTGATGTATTTTCTGCGTCCCTGCTCCCAAGTAATTCCATTTATTAGATAATCTATGTGGACTCAGACTTAGAAAGGAGTACTGTCAGCCTTGAGTTTTTAAGGCTAGAGTTTCATAAAACTGAGTGATCAGAAACAGATTAAACAGGTAACTTTAACAAAATGCTTTTCAATTCGTCAACATCATTTGTTTTTGAAGACTGGTCTACGTGATGACAATATGACATTGTAATTATTTTAGTTGAACCCTAACAGCCTTGGAATCTATTATAAAGTATCTTTTAGGATAATTCTTTCATGAGAATTATAAATACATTTCTACTTATTAGTTTAACTCAGACAGGATATTTCCTCCCAAATATTAGGTGCCAATTATAACAGCAGGGAAATCTAATATTTCAAATATTTCTATGACATTGAGATAAAAATTGGAATTCTTGATTCTGAAACATTAGTTCAATACCAAGGATAACAACTTTGAACAATATTTTAAAAGCTCTGTGCTCTTGTGAAGATTTCACTTTGCTTTCAAATGTTTTGAGTCCTTCTTATTTTAAAAAATATCTAGTCATAATTTCCTTTTCTTCATGCAAAATGAGGCTAAATTAAAATATTTTTGTTGAATTTTTAGTTTGCTAATGGGAAAAGAAGACAAATACAACTTAAAAATATATCACTTAATTTCTTTCAGGCTTATGGTTTGCTTTTTGAACGGCCCCAGTTCCATGGATTAATTCAAATGCTTGTTACTTATTCAGATGTAGGAATGATAGCTTACAACTGGAGATTTAGTGTTTGAATGACACATTACTCAAAGGGCTATGCTGAGTACTACATTTGTTTTGTTTATAGGGTTTGAATTTTTAACTGATAAACTACCTTCAGTCAAACTGTGTCAGTTCTTACAATTTTTATTGTTTGGGCAGAGCAGAAGAACTATATATGTAGGTAGTTATTTACATTTTTTTAAAATTTAGATGATGTTTATTTATTTGTTTTTATTTTAAAGATAGTAAAGTACAACAAAAGAAGATAGAACAAAGCCAATCAAGACAATGCAGTGAAACTGGTACAGAACTTCAGACCAGGTTACCAGGATAGCAATAATAGGTACTGTAGTACATCTTCTTGTCTTCACAATAGTTGTCCATTCAATCAAGTATAGCAAAATCAAACCAAAACAGAACACTACAAAACCAATCAAAACAGAATACTGAGTAGAACAAACAATTCATCAGAACAAAGCAAAACAGTGAAAACAATACTGGCCTTTAAAGACAAGACAGAAGGAAATCTCCCATATTTGCTAATTGCACTATGTCATCCTCCCAAGAGATGCTCAGACCTCTGGCCCCAGGTCAGCAAAATCAACCCAACAGTACAAGCATTTAGTTGCTTTGTGAATCTTAGTTGCTATCAGCTCTGGCTGATCTTGAAACCATCCAGTTGCTAAAGGGAGGGTGGGGGTGAGTGGAATGATCACCTTTGATCCTCAGCCCACACATAGGCTAATGGGAACTGACTTATTCTCTCCCTGTGCACCCATGGCTCGCCACTTACAAGGAAGGATGGCTTCTTGTTCTCTTGGTCGGTCCCTCAAGTTCCAGCATGGCTGATTCTTGGGAGATGCAGACTTGTTTTCTGTGATTTTTATTTTAATGCCAACATTTCTTTCTGGATAATTGGCTGTCTTGTTTCTTCTCAGATGAATTTCATGAATAAATATGTTGAAAACTGCCTGGAGTGGATAAAATCAAATGAAACTTATTAGAAAATTAAAAATGATTAAGTTACAGTTTGCATTTAGACATCTCTCCAAAGAATTTTTCCACACCATAAATTCTTGTATAAAACAACCATCAGGTTGTTTAGTATCTTTAGTATTTTAGTATCTTGCTCCAGTTTTGAGTCTGGCCCAGTTGAAACTGCTTTCTTACCAACTCTGGTGCAGGCGAGAGCGAGGGCCCCCCTATCCTGAGCCAAATCAGACAGCAGCCTCACTGGCTCCTTGTTGGGCAGGCGGACTCTGTAATGTTATAACCTCAGTTCGAGTGAAAATGTAGCTTTGAGTTACAGTGCTTCCTGGATTTCCTCATCCAGTTTTGTCTGTTAGGCTAATGGAAAAAAATTATGTATTTGCTGAATAATTGAGACATATTTTAATAAAATATTCTTAATGTTTCCCAAAATAAGGATACTATATGACAATATTCATAATAATTTTAAACTAACACTTTATTTTCAAAATATTATTAACTTTGGTTTTGTTTTAATCTCATTATATTCCTTTAGAAGAGCTATTGCCTAGAATCCCCATTTTGTAGCTTTATGTATTCAGCTGATTTGGCTAGTTTTCCTACAGAATTTGGAATAATGTGACATCAGTGTGGAGTAGGTCACCCTCGGAAACACTGTGGTAGTCATTTCCATTTAAAACAGCTATATTTCTATGAGGTGTAGAGCTGGCACATAAAATTGAAATTAAAACATAAAATCACTTTTATCTAAACGAATGTGTATTGATCCTCATGACTGAGGGCTTTGCATCTATTGTCCTCCTGTTATTAATAGCCACTCTGGAAGAAAACAAATGTAATTGCCCCCCAAATGTGGTGTCTATCTGTCTGTCTGTCCCTCCCCCTCTCTCTCCTTGTTTTTTAGCTAGTCTTTCTACACTTATTTTCAATATTTAATACTTATTTCCAATATTTAATTTATAAATTACAAATAAAATACATTTTTAATAGTTTTGCTTCTAATAAAATCTTAAATCAGATTATGCTTCACAAAGTAAGAAATACAGTACAGGAAGCTATCTAGTTAAGGTATAAATTTTAAATAGGAATATAGATGAAGGATACATCTTACTGAAAACTAGGAATATAGATGAAGGATACATAACTTACTGAAAACTAAAGTAAGGGCTCCAAACCACTAAGGTAAAGTTCAGGAGGAACTTCATCCCAACAACATAACACCAAAAGAAATCCATCTGCTGATAGAGCAAAATGATCACACATTAGCGTCTGGATTTCACATGGAAATTTGCTCAGTAATTAGCAGCAGCTCCGTTCAGTGGCATTCCTACATCTGGGAGCAAAACATCATAGGGACTAAAAATAAAGACAAGAAGAGTGAAAAACTGCCTGCTGTCAGATGGCACAGTTATTCTACATTATAAACTGAAGGAATGTCGTCACCCTCTTGGGGAGTGAAGACACATTTTCTCTAAGAGGTGTATCTAAATACTACCTAGAGTTAACGTTTTATTATGCATTCAGGGGGAAAGATTATTATTTTAAATCAAGTTTATGTGATTTGGAACTAGAGAATGATTGAAAATATTGCTTTAAAAGCAATTGTTTACTAATGTGCTTTCCACTGAACTGCATACACTATCTCATGTGCTTCTTCAGGGCGTTATTGACAAAAGTGGATTGTGTGTGTGTGTGTTTTGGTTTGTGTCAGAAAAATCGCAGAATACGCCGGATGGTCTGTAACTTTTCTTTGTTAACAGTGACAACATAAATACCGTGCTAGAGAAAGATCTGATACCGGCAGGTTCCTCGTGGTGGTAACGCAGATCTGCATCCTCTCTTGCCTTGTAGATTTTATGGAAGATGCACCGTACGGTTCTCCGAAGGACTGTGGCATATGTTCCATGTGTTTTCTGAGGCTGCTTATCTTTTAATTGGCTGAGGAATCAGCCCATATGGCAAACACAAGCCGGGCCTCTAGTGCATCTGCGATGGAAATAGCCCCCGAGATGAGAATTCTGGTCGCCAGGCCTGCTGCGCCAGTTTGAAAGAGACAGAGTATTGACCCAGTAACCTCAGAGCAAGAAGGAAGCCTGCAAACCACCCATGCTCTGCCTGCCCCACCTGGTTTGGCGTGTAGGAGGCAGTTCTGGGAGTTCTCAGGAGTGCAGACTGCGCTTTATAATCACTGCTGCCCGCTCCCTTGGTTTTAATTACTGTCTGTTGATCTCGTTGGTTGAAAAGTCACAGTCCAGCAGAAACTTGCCACTATTTTGATCATCTGACCCTTAATGTTTACAGGCGAACGTTTGTGCCAAATCGCTTGATGATTATTTCGGCTACTTGAAGATAGCCGAGATTTATCAAACCAGGAAACTTTGAAACATGCTTCCTTTGGGCCAAGGGAACAAAACATCTCTGACCTCTGTCTTTCTGCCTCTGCCTCTCGGGGCGATACAGGGCTCTACCGCTCCCTGACATTGTTAAGCCTGTGTGCTTCAGTGTCTTCGATACCAAACTGCTCATCCTGGCCTTTCTCCGATTGCTCTGCTGTCTGATTCTCTTTAGAGAGTTCTCCAGTCTTCAGCTCACAGTCTTTTATAAATTTTATTTATCCATTTGTTTTCTTTCCCATTCTAATTATAAACAGAATTGTGAAACTTTCAAGTTAGATCAGATCTGATAGACACAGTTTGATGAGCTAATAATGGCTTTTTATTAGCACATTTTCTCTAAAGGAGAAGGTTCCCCCATCTTTCACTTGAGTTTACACACGTTTAAATGACTTTGCATTTATGTATGCCTTTGTAAAGAGGAAAAAGATTTAGAAAGAGATTCATCCGGAAATTGGAAATACAAATAAACATAAAGTGTGATTCCTTAAACCGTAAAGTAGCTGTAAGTAATAAACACTGACCCAAGAGGGAGGACATTGAACCTTCCAATGTAAAAAATATGTATTTGCTTGACTCTGCATTATTTAGAGATATTAGTTTTGAAAAAGTCTGGTTACATTTATTTTTTCTACAGTTTTTAAAAGTAGCACCTATCATATTCAAAATATTCAGAAATAATTATATTTATTATCTGCATTTTATCAATTTTAAAAGATAATCTAAAATCAAGCCATAGATCCAGTTAAATACATTTACACTAATATGTACATACTTTGCTATAGATCACTACACAAGAAAAATGTCATATTAAAAAAGTTTTATATGTATAAATGAAATCGATTTATTTTCATAAAGATCAAATCAGTGTGATATTTGGCATCGTCAGTGGGCCAAGTCGCAACGTAACTACTACCTACATGCAGCTGATGTATGCAGAATCATCCTTCTGCTGTACTTTGTATTAACTGAACACATTATCTATGAGGCCAAGCTTAGTAACATTAATGGAGGATTTATAAAGCCCTTTAGAGAAGCTTAGTAAAGATAATTAAAAATATTAGACAAGAGTAGTTCATTAAGGAGGTTTAGATAAATCAGTTATATTCAGGAAGAAAAATACAGGTTGATTTTAAGTAATTTGGAAGTGATTCATTTACAAGTATTAAGAATTTAGAATCCAATGGAAGAGTTATTTGAGTTCACCTGGTAAGCATATTCTCTTTCAATATAACTTCAGTACCACAGACAGTAGAAGGTTGAAGATGTATTTCTCAGAATCATTTTGGTGACCTCTCTTCCACCAAGACATTGAGATCTGGAGATGAAAAGTGAGCCAACAGTGGTTCTGCCGGGAAGGTTTAATCAGGCAGAAGTTCCGGGAGTTGTAGGCATTTGTTTCTTCTAAAGCAAACAGAGGCCTAAGTTTCTGGTACCTTCTGAATTAAGCAGCAAGGTGAGAGGTGTCTGGCAGCTTTGGAGAATTTTTCTTGGATGCTCTATATCTTGCCTTGCAGTGTCCAACTTCAAGTTTTTTGTTCTTGCAGAGATTCTATAAACTGCATCTGTCTGCAAAAATACCTTTCTTCTAAAACTAGACATCATGGATTACTTTTCCTGTGAGTTGAGTTTCTGCCTGATAAGCAATTAATCAAATTTTTTTGCATAACAGCTAATGAATGCTGTTTACACGGAAGCACCTGCAAATACTACCTTGATTGATCTTCACAGCAATTCTGTGGTTTTTCAGAGCCACCCGAAGGATCACTCACGTAAAGGAACTTAAATCCAAGTTTGCCTTGCTATGACCATTTATAAGAAGGATGAATAAAACAAATTGGTCAAATGTAGTTACAAAGAATTCATTTTGGACTTGAAAATAAATTAATAGAATGCAAATTACTTCTATGGAATAGTCATGAAAGCCAGTTTCATTGCTGAATGATCAACTTTGGACCAACGAATCATTAGACTAAGTTTGTCATACAGTTTATTGCCTTGGTTCTTTGTTTTTGTTCACAAGATCTCTAACTTTCTATTTGATTGCTGTAACCTAGTTGCCATTCACATGTTACCATGGCTTAATTTTATGTTAGCATATTAGCAGGTTTGACTGTATGACTATTTAATAGATATAGATGAGGATTTTGTAGTCAGCTATTTATGTTTTCTAAGAAACAGAGCTGCATGTTTCAAATTCTTCAGTAATTCCTAAATATCATCATATATTTGCAGTGTTGAAATTTTCTTAAATGTGGCACCCGTTAAGATTTAGCTTGAAATCAAAGTGTGTGCACTGAAATTATTTGGCATGTATTTTGTGTCCCTTTTCATCTGTAATCCTATTTTATCCCTTATTCCCGCTATTTGAAGAAGAAATTGAGTAATTTGTCTTGAAGAATTTCCAAGAGTCTGGGTTCTGTTCATTGTATTCGTTTAGGGTTACTTAATATGCTCTTGCCCTTGTGTTTTCTCTTGGCTAACGGGACTTGGAGACTTTTCCAAATTTAGTTCTTCTTCTCTCTTCCTTCCTTTCTTCTCTCCCTCCCTTCTTCCCTTCCTTCTTCTCTTCCTTCCTTTGGATTAAAAAAATAAATACTTTGTACACAATGATAGATGCTTTTATTAGGAGGTATGTGTGTTTGTCTCTCTTTTTATGGCATTAACCAGCACTCCAAATGATTCTCCAAATCCACTATTTCATTAAGATTCTCTCATTAAGAGATGTTCTGAGGATGATACCTTCATTTATTATCTGACAAATTCTACAGGGTAATTTGCAAGTTTACTCTATTTCCTCCTCCCTGAACTTCATACCTGAGTTGTGCAAACATCATCTGAACACACCTATTATGTACAGTCATGTTCTTGTATCTATTATTTAATCTTAGTTCAATAGGCAAATATATACTAAGTTTTTACTAATGCTTCTTACGCCTGTTCTTTAGTGTCTGCTTGCCACTTACTTTGGTTCTCTGAAGTTTGTTCCATAGTACAATTTTTAGAAAGGACTTCATGAAAAGTTGTTTCCTAAGTTCTCTTCTATTCACAAAAGTTCAGCATTTTTATTTGAAGGCCACTTTGGTGACATATAAAATCCCTTGTTTACATCCTGACCAGGGAGGGTGACTCAGATATATTAATGAAGATTCATTGTTTTCTGCCCTAAAGTATTTCTATTCAAAACGATGACGACAATCAGGTTTTCTTTTCCTTGTCTTTTTGCCTAGAATGTTTGTCAGAAAACTTTTTCCCTTAAAGTCAGTTTTACTAGACTATGTCTCAGGCCACGTGTGGTGGTGCATACCAGGCTGGGCTGCATAGTAGAAAAAAAAAAGAGACATGTCTCAATGTGGCTTCTTCAGGTACAAATTTCAGGGGCATTGGTTTGACCTCTCAAGGGTATGCGGCTTAAAGTTTTCATTTATTATAGGAAAGTTTTCATAGATTATGACTGGGTGTATTTGTACTCAATCAAGAGCAGCGCAGAATATTAAAGAGAGGAAGCAAGTGGATAAGAAAAGAGTTTAATAAGCGGGGAGGCACAGAGGTCAGCACAGAGAAGGCTGTGGGGCTGTCTGCAGACAAAGGCAGGTTCTGCCTGCTACAGGCTCTGATGGGGGAGGAGCTCTGCAGGCTGGTGTGAGCTGATTTATTTTGTGAGAGTGCAGGGGACTGGGTAAACCTTCACGTGCCTGAGATTTGGCAGTCTTTTGGGAGGGAGAAGCCATAGGGGCTTCTGGGAAGCAGGAGGTGTGCATTATCACCGCACAGCTTTGAACCATTACCGTGATGCTTGTGCTGTCTCTCAGATGGGGGATCTAACAGATTGCATATACATTTTAGGGTGGATCCCATTATACTGGGTTGTCTTCCCTGAGGAGACCTACTACATAAGTATTGTATTTTGCTTGCCATTATCTCTCTATCACTTTTATAAGTTTCTCTATTTTTGCTTTTATACTTTCATTTAATTTCCTCTTTCCTGTATTTTACTATTGATATGGTATTATGTATGCTATAATCATTATTTAGATTCACTTGTTGTTACATTCTTCTTTGCTTTGTTCAACATTTCTGATACGATTTTAACTTTTATTTCTAATTCTTTCTTGAGTAATTTTCTTTTTCCCCAATATGCCTTTCCTTCTCTCATGATCTCATTTGACTATTTGTAATTCTGGCAATTTTCATGGTTCTATTACTTCCTACTTTTGGCTTGTTTTGAATACAAGGTCCTCAAAGTTGAGGCAGTTCTCCTGCCTCAGCTTCCCAAGTGCTGTGATTACAGGCATGCTCAGCTTTCTGGGTAGTCACACTGGCTCACTGAGCTCTCAACACCAGTGAAAGGCATTCCCTATTTGGGAGGAACCTGCCCGCTAGCAATTTGTTCTCTGGACCTCAGACTGATCAGAAGTTCTTTGTTTTTTCTCCATTTTCTCCCCCAGAGTTGCTGATACCATGTGGCCCCGTTGACGAGTCCAAGTTTTGGAATTTCTGAAATACTCTTTCTTGGAATTGGCTGTAGTTGTTGTCATGAAATTTTATTTTGTTATTTTAGCTTCTCTGGCTACTTTTACTGGAGGTTCGTGAAGATAGCAAAACCAGATCAGTGATGCCGGTACTATCTTGCTGGAAACTAGTAATCAGCTTATTATTCTTATCTCATTGCTCTAATTGGATTTGAACTCTCTGTCCTGGGAGAGTTTGAAAAGTAGGTTAATTAGCAACCGATTTACATATTCAGAGTACTGACTGTTAGGAGCCCATGAATTTAACCACGTGGTTTTCTTGAGGTCTTTCGGTATTGTTACACACTGTAATATAATTTAATCACTTTAGAGCAGCAGTTGCTAAATAACTTCCTAATAGAAAGTGTGCCTGTTGTAAATACGCACACATGTGTGTATACATGTACGAATTTACTCTGTATAATATTTACACAGCATATATAACAAAAAGCATATCAGAAATTGATTTGGTTTGCAAATGTTTACCTTTGTGTTTTTAAATTAAAAAAAAAAGAAGATGCAGATTTATTTTTGCTTATAAAAGATGAAGGAATGTGTTCCCATTTTAATCATTTCTGCTTTTATCCTAAATGTTTTCTTCTCACCTAATAAAGAAGGGAAGGAATGTTTTGCTGTGCTCAGGACCCATTTGGATCTGTGGTTTCTAAATGTCAAGCCCAAATCTAACACTCTGGAGTTTAACTTTGTTTGCTTTTGGCTAAAGTGGCTTCCTGTTTCTAAGAAAGGAAAAAAGAGTAAGGTTCTAAAAGTCTATTAAAAAGATTACAAGTCTTCTCCAAAACCCATGGGCGCACATGACAAACCACTTTGATGTAGTAAATAAAAATTAATTTAAAAATATCGATTAAATTTACCTGTAACAGAAAGTTGGCTTTATAAATTCAGAAAGGGAGCAGGAGACAGAGACAAAATGGCCTTGGGAAAAAGGCTTCTAGGTTCTGGCCAAACCCAAGCGCCTGAAAAACACTGCTGCTGGAGATGTGTAATGAACGCAATATTTCTGCAGTTTTGTGTTTTCCATTCTTATGATTTTGTTGTATGCATTCCCACAGTCAATTTCAAAGAACACCCTTAACTCTTAAAAAAAAAAGGGTAGCTGAAAAATTTGCTTAAACTTCTTAATACTTTTAATCCTTACTTGTTATAATTTGATTACCAAGAGAGATTTTCTCTGTGGGCCTCCTATTAAATCACTTTCAAGTTGAAATAAACCAGAAATCCTTTAAGTAACAGAGTGAGTATTCATTTTAAGCTGCTCGGAATTTATACAGAAACTGTAGAATGTCTCTTCACAAGGTTTAAATGGACCAATGGGCTGCTGTGATGGGCTTGCCCTGCCAGCCTAATGCTAAATAAACACACAAATAAATGCATGTGATGCTCCAGGTTATAAAGTTGGGGACGATGTGATTCAACTGTGTTTGTCACTTTTCCTTGTTCTTATAAATCCGTGTTGACAGGGTTAGGTCAGGCTGACTCCATACACTCCTCAATATAATCCTGCCTTGTGCAACTTTGTAAGAATCTGGCCTAATTCAATCTTTACACTACGTATACATTCATGTGAAAAAATTATCATCATTTTCTATGTTGTCCTCTATTGCTGTGTAGTTTCAGAAGTGTGTATCTTTAAGAAGCAGCTATGAAGTATTTACCTACAAGAAGTAACTCAAACTAGAAAATTTATAACATCGACCTATCCATTGAGAGAAAGGGCAGGCATCACAGTAACTCAAGACTTTTTGCGTGTAGACAATTTTTGGGAAATCTTAAGAATTCATATTTTAGGGACTCAGTTTCTGAGCTTCAGATTGACAAACTGATCCTGGAGACCTGCATTTAAAACATGCAAAGCTGCCCCTTGTTTTCAAACTATTTTGGTAAATAATTTTGTTAGATTTTAGATATGAGCTTAAGAATCCAAAAGCAGTTTGAGAATTTTAATGCCAAGGGTACAGTTGTGTGTGTTTTTTAAAAGAAAGTTAGCAATTGTGCTTCAAATGATGGCAGAGGAAAAAAATGGGAACAAAAAGGAGTAAAATTATGAAAATGGTACTTGGTTTGATGATTGGTCAAAGAGAGAATGGAGTGCTCTATGACTGTAAAAAGCTCTATTTTTGAGGGAAAGCAGAAGAGAGACGTGCAGGTGTTTGCCTGCGGGGACCGGAAGTTGTAGATGTATATGCCCTTGGCTCTCAGCTCCACCAGCTAAGACGCTGTGAGAGCACAACCTCACACGGGGTCTCCATCTGGAGCGGTATGCTCTGCACTGCTTGCTACTTTACGTCCTGACCCGATCCAGATTTCTTGGCCAGCCAGCTGATAGCATGATGGCTCAGAGCTCCTGCCTTCAGAGCTGCTTGGCTGATAGGACGAGGACCTTGTAGCTTCACTATTTTCTCAGTGATTTCAGCAAGACTGCAGATTAGATGATGCTAGTCAATAGCTTCTCAAGAAAAATCACTAAAGCTGACCTTATCTCTAAAAAAAATGTAACTTTCTCAATTGTTAAAAATAATGATCTAAAGACCTCATACTCATTTCCTGTCCATCAAGCCTTATGAAAAACTTTCTCACTAATATATTGAAATAGACACAAATATGGAGAGAAACTATGCGTCTAAATTATGAGGAAAAGGCAAACTAAAAGAAAATGACCTAAGTTGAATAATAGGAAGTTGCTGTTTGTGTAGGTGAAAAATGATTATTAACAATTTCCTATGGTTTAGCTCAATGGCTTTTTTGCAATGCCCAACCAAGCATATTCTTTCCATTTGAAATCACTGTTCCCATTGGTGCCTTTCAAGTATGGTGCCTTTCAAGTCTTTCAAGTAAAGAACTTCAAAGTGTATGGCAATTTTGGTCAGCTCCAAAAACTGAGCTCAGGAGATTCATGGCTTTTGTAAACAAAGGTTCTAAGACATTAATGGTTACAAGCTCTATGCCTTTTGTTTAAAATTGGACTTCTGCTTTTAGTTGTTTTCTAGCAAAAAGGCTTGAGATAAGCCAGATGGGAAATGCAAGGTTTTGTTGTGATGGTTGGTTTTGTTTGTGATCCTGGCTAGACTGGGGGATGCTACAGAAGGTGTAGTTCTAGGCGGGTCTTGAGGGTGTTTCCCAGAACTGGTGTTTAGGCCAGAGGAGGCAGGGGACCCATATTGGTGGGTGGCCAGCTCTGCTGGCCTTTTGAGAACATTAGACTCCAGGTTTTGTACCCTCTGGATGAATGGGGACTCATAGCACCCTTTCCTCTGCTTTTCACAGCTGTAGTACTGGCCTTTCTCTCAGTTTGAACCTTCCAGCTTCTAGAATCTAGAAGATGCCAATTTCTCAGGCATCATTGTGGGGCCATTCAGCCCCCCTGAGTGTATGAGGCAATCTAATCAATCTCCTCTTATATATATTTGATTAGTCCCCAGAGAACCTTCATACAAGTATGTTTCCTAGGTTGTAGTTGGTGAACAACATGGGGCCAATCATGCTTGTTAAAATGTGATTTGGTAGGAGAGACTAACTAAATCTGATTATAGAGGTGAAGCTCCCGAAGTAGGAAGTCTTAGTGCTGAAGGTGAATCCCCTTTATCAAAGCTGACAGAAGAGAATTATAGCCCAGCCCCTTTCCAAGAGAATTATAGTCCAACCCCTTTCCAAGGATAAGCCATGTTCAGCGATGCTGGGGAGTCCTGAAGTAGTACAAATGGTAAATAGCAGAGTTGGTCCTGTCATTCTGGCCTTTTGATTCATGATTTCCTTATGCCACATGAGCTAAGCAGAACATAAAGCACTTATTTACTTCATCACTGCTTTTTCTAGTATTCTATTTCTCTCTTCCAACTATATTGTTACAATCTCAATGAAGATGGCTAGTAATTCTTAGAAATTTGTGTTCGTGGAGTGTTCTATTTATTTTTTTATTTTTCTTGGAGTGGAACAAATTTTCCACACTTTTCTTCAGGTTAGTTTACTAGATTACAGAATATTTCATGATTCTGGAAACTGGAAGGTATGCAATTAATGGGATGGCATTTGGTGACAGCAGTTTTGTGGGTCATTCAATGGAGGAAAGGCAAAAAGAAAGAGATAGGGAGGAAGAGAAGGAGACAGAGACGGAGGAAGAGACAGAGAGAGAGGGAGGAAGAGATACAGAGAGAGTTGAAATCATACTTGTAAAAGGTACCCAGTGCTGAAATAACAAGTCCATTTGCATGAAGAAGGGGCCTCAGGACCTAATCATCATCTCTTGGTGGTGCCACTTCTTGGTATTGTTAAAATGGTGATCAAAGTTTCAACACATGTTGTTTGGGAGATACATTCAAAGCTAGTACTCAGCACATGAGAAACTAAGACTGTTTTAGCATGCGTGGGAAAGACAATCAACAGATGCCAAAACTGAGGTGACACAGGTCTTGAGATCATCTGACAAAGATTTTAAAATGCTGCAGCAAGCAATGGAAACATTGGCAAGGAGTGGAAAAAATACAAAGCTTTAGCAAAGAATTAGAGGATACATATGCAGAAGTGGCAGTTGGACATTTCAGGAGGGAAGAAAAAGATTAACAACGAAAACAACAGCAAAGCAGTTGGAGCCTTGCTGAATGGGCCTTAGAGCTAGTGTGGATGGATGCAGGTCCGTGAGCTTGAAGTCACATCAGTAGGAAATGTGCTAGGAGAACGACAGAATACAGAGACTCAAGAAAGTGCGACAACACCCAGGAACTTGTAAGAGTATGACGTAATGTCTAAAATGCACACCATCAGAGAACAGTGCTGACAAAATTAGAGAACAGTGACTAAAAACTAACGTTTGGCAAATGACATAAAGCTAAAGATCCAAGTTCAATGAAACCCCAGTGCAATAGCCTAAAGAAATCCGTGCCCAGGTCCATCCTAATTGAGCTGAAGCCCACACAGCATCTCCTGGAATTAAGGAAAGCTGAAGCCCACACAGCATCTCCTGGAATTATCCAGACAATAATGATGCATTGTTTATGGAGAAATAACGGTTGGCTGTCTGCGATTTCCCATGGAAAGCTTGGGGGCTGGAAGGCAGTGGGATGGTGTTTTATTAGACCTAAAAGAAAATGTGTGTTGACTCGGAGTTGTACACTCAGTAAGAACTTGCCTCGGCAAGGAGGGTATGGGAAATCATCTCAGATGAAGGAGAAGCAAGAGCAGAGCATCCAGCAGACCTGCTGTGAAAGAAGTTCTTTGCACTGAGGGGAAGTGATGTGGAGGAGGAGCTGGCAACACAGGAATGAGAACCAGCAACAGACTTGGTGGATGCCTGGGTAAACCCCATGGACCATTCTTCTCTTTTGAAACCTTTAAGAGGTATTTGATAGTTGGACGTAGCAATTGTTAGACAGCCCTGTGGGAATTTCAGTACATGGATGTAATTTATAAGACAGCTAAATATGAAACAAAAGTAAGAGGTCCTCTAGAGGGTGAGGTTCCTAAATCCAACACGAAGTGGCAAAATAAAGCATGCAAAGTAAAGTATGTGTACTGTAAACTCTAGCCAACTATTAAATAACTGTGTACAGAGATATTCAAATTTGGAATATGTATTATAAAATGAAATACTGAAAAATATTCAGGTAGTCCAGATAAGATTATAAAAGAAAAAATATCAAAATAAAGAGAACAAATACAAAAAATGCTACCCTCAAATCCATCAAGTTACTTTGAATATAATTTATATAAATCTATCATTTGAAAATAAGTCAGCATAGATTAAAACTAAAAATGATGAAGCAAGAGGAAAACAAAACTCAAAGGAGAAAAATCTAACTTTATTGTCTATAAGAAACTTGTTTAACGAATAGCATCAGACTCCCATGTGTAAGCATTATTATCGTCTCCTTAGTGCAAAAAACCTGAAAGAGTAAATAAGGTCCAAAATGTATAGTAGATATTGTGGAAGTGAAAGGTAAAGAAACTCAAAAGGGGGGGATTTAGCTCAGTACCATAAGTGCCTGCCTGGCAAGCGCGAGGTCGTGAGTTCTATCCCTGGTACCAAAAAGAAAAAAAAAAGAGTCACCAAAAAACTCAAAAGGAAAAATACAAAACAAAATGAAAAAACCCAACTAGGATAGGGGAAAAGAGAAAGGAAAAAAGGGAAAATATATATATGAGATAGACAACTATAATATTAATTTGTTAGTTTATCAAAAAGAATGGTTTGTGCTTTTATTGTTTGATTGTTTGATCATTTTTATGCCTATATCTTGTAATCTGCACAACTACAATACTCGGTATATTAACCATTGTTAACCTCTTATAATTTTATTTTGAAATTCTGTATCATAATTTTTAGTCTTTTTTCATTTTTAAAAAATTGCATTGGGAGATTAGAAGTAGGAGGACTGAAAATAAATGGTGTGTGTATCAATGATCTATTTCTGTATAACAAATTACACAAAATGCGGAGCCTTGCACAGCAAAGCTATATTAATTTACAGCTTCAGTAAGTTAACCATCTAGATGTGGGGAAGGTCAGTGTTTAGGAAACTGCTCAGAAAATGCGTGATAGGGGACACAGTGAGGCTTGGGAGCTGCTGCTTTAGCCTTCAAATAACAACTGTGATTGTGGGGAGAGGCTGTTGGTAATGAAAGTTATACAGCAGGCTGGGAAAATGCGACAGGGTGGATACAGATACTGACATACATCTACTACGGAGGTGGCTAATGCCTCTCCTGATCTCCAGGTTAGAGAAATGCCTGTTTCTCACTGAATATATGCAATTCATATAAAATTAATTCATTCATGTTTAACAAATTAATTAGGCACCTAAAATATGCCCAGAAGTGGTCGGAGGCACAGAGAGATCAGTAAAACAGACAATAATCCTGCCCTTACAGAACTAACGTTATTCCGAATAAAGAGAAAAGTAAATTTAAGAATTCAATAAACCATGGGATACAAGAGTTGACAGTTAATCCAGGAGTGTGTATGGAGTCAGCTTAGGAAGAATGAGCTAGATGCAATGCATTTTTTCATTTATTTATTTTTATTGCTACATAACAGTGTACAAAATTGAGGTATATTTTGATTCATGTACACAATGTGTAATGTAAATAAACAATGTAGAATGTAAATGCATCTGTCATTTCTTCAGGGTGAATAGATTCAAAACTCTTCTATGTTGGGGATGTAGCTCAGTGGCACAAGTGCCTGCCTGGCCAGTGCAAGGTCCTGAGTTCAATTCCTGACACAACAAAACAAAACAAAACAAAACAAAACCAAAGCAAAACCCTTTCTGTGAAACAGCTCACCATCTAGTGAAAACTTAGTTTCCCCTGACCAACCTTTCCCCATCTCTCTTCCCAGACTCTAGAAACCACCATCGATTGTCAATTTTGTTGAGACCAATGTTTTTACATTCCACAAAAGTGAGATCATGTTGTGTTTGGCTTTCTCTGCCTGGTTTATTTCACTTAAAATAGTGACCTCTAGTTTTACCCACATTGTTGCAAATGACAGGATATCATCTTTTTTATGACTAAACAGTCTTCCATCATGCGTATCATCCATGTAATATTATGTCCTCATTGTTTTGATTATGTTTAAGTTGCCTTTACTTCTTGGCTGTTGTACAGTGCAGCAGTAAACAGTGCAAATATCTCTTCCACACGCTGACTTAATTTGCTTTTGCTAAATAACCACCAGAAGGACTGGTAATTCACATGGTAGGTCCATTTTAAAGGTTTTGGGCCACCTCCGTATGTTTCTCATAATGACCACACCAGTTTACATTCCCACCAGCCATGTATTGGGGTTCTCTTCTCTATGTTCTCGTGGCCTTTCTAATTGGAGCGAGGTGATCCCTCGCTCTGGGTTGGATATCCATTTCTAGAATAGTTAGAGATCCTGAGCATTGTTTATGCACTCATGAATTATATTTATGTCTTCTTTTGGGGAATGGTATATTTAGGTTTAATGATCAGTTTTAGTTGGATTATTTGTTGGTTTGCTTTTGCACTGAGTTTTTCTATTTTCCAGACTTTAACCCTTTGTCAGGTGGATAATTTGCAAATATTTTCTTCCTCTCTGCAAGTTGTTCTCTTACTCTGTTGATTGTTTGCTTTATTTTCCAGAAGCATTTTAGTTTGATGTAATCCTCTTTGCCTAGATTTGCTTTTGTTTCCTGTGTTTTGGGGGTCTTATTTGAAGAATCTTTGCCCATTTGAACATCCTGAAACTTTCATCTATTTTCTTCTAGTAGTTCGGTGATTTCAGGTCTTACACTTAATTCTTTAATCTGGCTTGAGTTAATATTTCAATAGAGAAGTCATGAAAGGACTCAATGAGAAGTTAACTTTTGATCAAAAACCTACAGGAAGCATTACCAGACTAATGATACACCTGACTGTACCAAAAGGGAATCTCAGCACATCTCTCAACATGCTGCCTGGGGAGGGCAGACTGGGGACATTTATCCTGCTGGGAGGTTAATTCTGTTGTCCTTCTTCTTTATTGCTGGAGGCAGATATTTTGTACAAATTCTGGGTAAGAACTTGCTTTCCTTTCCTACGGTCAGTGTTCCTTTCCTTGTTCCAACATCCAGGATCAGTGTGCGCAAAGGGCTTTGGTCCCCGTGATCACATCATCCCTGTGATTGTTCGAGAACTCATCTTACATGAAGAAACACATCGATGGGATCCTGCCCACGAGAGGAACTGGCTTGAACAACAATGTGGTGGTGCTGGCCAGCGGTGGGATAGTCTGCGTCATAGCAAGAATAGGTGGGTCGGAGGATCAAGAAAGGGAAGTTACCACCCAGTAATCTCAGTGTTCATGCATGGGGCTCTCTCTCCATCACTATCATCTTTCCAGCTCTTCTCTTGGGCAGTCTTTTTTCTTTTTTTCTTTTTAACAGGGATCGAACTTACGACCTTGTGTCTGCCAGGCAGGCACGCCGCTGAGCTAAATCCCAGCCCTTCTTTTGTCAGTCTTTATCTCAATTTCCTGTTGGCCTTCCTGGGAACACTAGTCTACACTCAGTCGACACAAAATCCTTGTCTGTCTTCTCTTCACTTTACATGAGGTTACGTTTTTTTCAGGTCAGTTATAACATTTTCTTGTGTATATCTTTGACTTTCTTGTCCTGGTTTTATTGTATTTCTCTGAAAAAGTCACACTTTTATTTAAACTTGCCTCTTTACCTATTTTCTACCTGTACCTGTGCAGGTTAATACGACTAGAGAAAATCTTAATTCAACGCTGAGTGGTCTCTTTAAAGACATTGCATGATAAAAAAAGATTTCATATTATTTCTTTTCTTAAACCATAATGTCTCCTTGTCCTGCTCCAATTTAACTCCTGATCCATTGAAAATTTCAAAGCAATCAAAGGAGAATTTCTGTCCCCTTATCATCACAGCCGCAGTTTGCCAGAATCTACCTTTTATTCTGGGCACCAGCCTGTTACAATTGACAACTTCACGCCCCTAGTTTATTTATGATCAGTCTCCACTGGTGTGCTGGATTCAGATCCCTGAAGCAATAAACTCTCAAGGAGACAATGAGACCCCTAATAGAATCAATTTAGTAAGAAACTATATCTGTGTACAATGAAAATTTATTTAATTTTCTGGCTTGAATTTTGTGGTAAAGTCTAAATAGATAAAGCAGTAGTTATTAGTTTCAAACAGTAAAATTAACGCTACATGCAGTAGGGTACTTTTTGAAGAGTTTTAACCCACATATCCTGATGTCACAAGGAACTGGAATAATAATACTGTTAAATGCCCATTATGAAACATGCTTAATTTTATATTTGGAGATATATTTTTTTGGCATAGGCAGAAGGTCATTGATGAATGATCTAGTTTTCTCATCTGCGTGAAACCTACCTAGATTCCTTCATGGGCAGGTGAAGGTCTTTTTCTTAAGATGTCTTCTCTAGTTAATTTAGTTCACAGTGTTCTCCATTGTAGCCAAATTTTTGTAACATTCAGTATTTGTATCATGATTTTTGTCATTTATTCCTAAACCATCATTTAATGCTGTTTGTTTTATCCCCAAACTCTGACATTTATTCAATTTCCGCTGATCTAATACCAACATATTTCTTAGCATCTCTCTAAACTGCTATTCTTTAAGCAACCTTGCTGAGTCTACAATGTAAAGTGGTAGCAGTGTAAAGTGAAATGATAAAGAACTGATGAACTCTAGAATGATAAAAAAAAAGGCTGAGAAACTGGTAATTTGTGAATAATTTGAGAATACAAATACAATTTATCTTAAAAGAACGTATACAAAATAGGAATTATAAAATACCCATCACAGTTAATGTTTTTGGGGCAGACTGGGTCGTTATTCAATTTAGAAGTGGATTTGTAAACACAGAATTCACGTAGTAATTTGTAAAAAGACTCGAGATAAAAACTATAAAATAATAAAAATTGTTTTTGAGGCCCATAATTGAATAAAATAAGGTTGTATATGTAAAAAAAATCTTGTATATTTCTAATTACCTTGAAACCTTCCATAGTAGAAGTATCAAAAATATAGTGATTTTGAGCACAAGTAAGTGAGCTAGCTACACTAGTAAAGCGATTTTTACTCATATAAAAGAAATGGTATTAGAAGTGATTACTCAATAAACCATTAAAGTTTCTGCTTCTTCTTAACTTTGTACCCTTCACTAATTGCCTTGAAATCCTGGTCTTTGGAACGGTTACGTCGTAAGACTAAAACATTAACAATTTTAGAAGCCTCAAAATAAAGTCCCGCCAACATGTCTTTTCTTCCAACCATTTTTTTTAAAAGGAAAGCTTTATTCTTTGGTGATTGAAACTTAATTATTTGTTTTGAACAAATAAATCCCATTCTTGTGAGTAATTTTTGTGTTTTCAATAAGCAGAATGCAGGGGTTGCTGTTCACATTCAAACTGAGGGAAAATAGATTCAAGTGATGACAATTCTGAGTTTAAAGCTTAGCCTGAATTTTCGGTAACTTGGTTCATTATTTATATTTATCATGAAAGTCTAAACTTGCAACCACATGTGTTAATGTGGAAACAATTTGGATGAGGGAGTGGGGGTTTGTTTTAAATTTACTTAGAGAGGGAATCCTGAATTACACTTGAGACCTTTAATTGAAGGGCTTAGTCTTTCCCCTTGAGGACCAACGTCACCAGTAACCAGCATTGTTCTCAGAAGCTTTTTAATACTCGAGTTAATGTTTAGAGAATTTAGCCTGAAAAATCGTGGGATTTTGACTTTGTCAGCCACATTTGCATAATTGCTTTCCTGTGCAGCGCAAGCACCTCAGAGGAGGAAGGCCTTTGCCCTACCTCGCCAGCCTGAGGTGTCCGCACTGGGCTTAGACATCTTAGCAGCCCACCTCACATACCGTGGGGTCTGTGAAAGAAGCAAGTTTCACCCCCTGGGCAAAGTTATAACAGAGCATTTTCTATCTTTAAAGAAAAAGAAAACAACTGGACAGTAGTCCAAGTACCTAAACCAGATTTTATTCAGAAACTGACTGTAATGAAGGCGAGAGATGTTGGTGTAGAACTGGGTCAGGTACAGGAATTTTCAATGGAGAGACAGGGTGAATGAAACAGGGAAAGGGTGGAAAATTCCTGAGGGAAACACCAGAGGTAAGGGAAGAGTCCAGGGTAGGCTTGGAGAGGGAGGGGGAGGGGGAGGGGGAGGGGGAGGGGGAGGAGGAGGGGAGGGGGAGGGGAGGGGGGAGAGAGAGAGAGAGAGAGAGAGAGAGAGAACCCAAACACACAGGCTGAGGAATGGGATCACGAATGAGGGGCTGCGGTGTACCTTATTTTATTTATTGGGGGCTGTGTCTCACGTGAAGTAGCATGAGTTTTGCTGCAGGTGGGCTATGTAGGCCTCACAAGGATAGAGCCCAGGTGACAACTCCAGGGCTTGAGGAGCTGAGGAGACTCTGTTACCCAGCAGGGGATTTTAAGGCTCAGACAGTGCCCACTTTCCCAGATCTTAGCAGCCTGTGTCACACAGGAGGCGTGGAGTGAATGTTTTAGAAGGGACCGCCCCCCTCAGAGAGTGTGGGATCGTCCCGCGTTAGCTGTGTCCCAACTACTCCATTCTTTCAAAGGCAGGATTCTGGTTTTGGAGGCAAACAGAATTCGATTTGAATGCCAAGCCTAACCTCAGTTAGGTGACCATTTGCAGTTAGCACAGTTTCGGAGGATTAGTTTCTGATCTTTAAAGTGGGGATACTATTTAGCTAAAATTTTGACGTGACAATTAAACATATGTATTACTTTCAGGTGGCTGGATTCTTATTACTTTACTACTCGAGCTCATTTATCAATGTTTTCTTTTATTTATTAGTTCATGTTTGCAATATATAATAACTATTTCCATTGTGTGTCCTGGATACCTGTACCTGACACATTTTAATTCTTTTTTATAATCCTTTACACTTTCTCTCCATCCCCAGGTTGCCTTCCTATTTGCAAAAGATCTATCTCTCTATTTTCTTTTATCTTACTCTTCACTTTTGTTTATACTTTGGATCTTTCATTTGAGAGAGACTATATTGTATTTAAGCTTGTATATCTCATTTATTTCACTTAACATTATGTTTTTAAGATGCATCAATTTTCCTATAAAAACTCAAATTTATTCTTCTTTGTAGCAGAATAGTATTCTGTTCTGTGTAAATACATTTTCTTTTCTGCCCACACGGAGACTGATGGTGGTCATACCGCTCTGACCTGCAGCGTATATCACGGTAGACAGCTGTAGAAAAATGAAGCATTTGGAGTTATAAAATTAAATGATCACTAAGTGATGTTTTAAAATTATACTCCTGTCTGGGAAAAAAGAAATATGAGCCGTCCCCATGAAGCTCAGCCCAAACTGTAGGACATCAGCAAAATAAATGCTGGAACCTATTAAATTGGTGGTGGTGGGGAATTTGTCACATATCATGAGATAATCACAACAGGATCAAAGAGCCGACTAGTAATGAAGTATTCTTTTCCCTAGAAATATATAAATAAATCAATCATTAAAATTATACTCCGTGGGAACCATCCAGAAGTTGGTTAATTTCTTATAATACTGTAAATATAAATTTTGTTGATGCACATCAACCTGTCAATTTTTCTTACTGAAATATTAGGTACTTGCTCTCTTTTATGTACCTGTCCTCCTAGGAGAATTTCTGTTTAAAGGAGAGAGAGCTGGACATCATAGCTTGGTGAGTGGACCGGGATGTATTGATATGTCAGGAGGGAAGATGATCTAAGGCAGAAGGGATATCTTTCTTTTGAAGTTTTTGTGGTGCATACCCACGGCTTAAAACACGATGTTATGATGTATTTATACACAATGGAGTGGTTCTTACAGCCAAGGAAATTAATCCACCGTTCAGCTTATGAGGAGGAATATCTTTGTACTGTCCCTGACGAGCCATTCTACTTATATAAACCATGACTGAGTTATAACCCAACCATTTTAGCTAAAGATCTTTTTTGATCTGGTTTAGAGCCTTTAAAGTATTTTAAGACATCGTTTAATATTCTTACAGTGTGTGTCAAAGCTTCCTGTCTTCTTCCTCCTTTTTTCCTCTGGTCTTCTCTGGTCTGATGTGTGCATTCTCTCACGCTTTCTTCCTCCAGTTCAGGTTCTTTGGCTTAAGAAAGCTGGTATATTCCTTTAAGCATAACCGCATGTAAAACAAAACTGGGTCCAGTCGGAGACTGATGCCATGTTCTACTCCCTTAAAATTATCTCTTTAAAAAGGAGTGACAGTAATTACCTTTCTATTTCGATATATACAGGTGTTGGTAGTTTTGCCCACAACTAATACAATGAGCTTGGTCTCAGTGTTAGTTCTGAGGGAGGATTGCAGAATCAGCTACTGGAATAACTGGTAGGCATGTATTTAAGGAGAGGACGTAAGAACTGAAGCTATGATATTTACTTTGCAATGGATGATAAATTTTTATTGTTGCATAAATTTTGATGTTTGTCTGTGATGTGCTATTTTAGGGCAAGCTATAAAATTTAGTTAACAAGATGACAGTTTACTGAGAAAAAGTTAAGAAATAGCATAATATAGTAGACAGAGTATTAGCTAATAATCTGGGGTCATGAGTCTTGACTATGGATCTATTCCCAACTTACTGCATAATCACACAGATACCTTCCACACTGATGTGAAATTGCATGACCTCTGTGTCTCCTCTGGTACTGACATGACATTACTTGGGGTGCACCCATAGGAAGCAAAGCCCTGAGTGTCAGTGGGATGGATTGGAAGGCCCAGAGGCAGGTAGAGAATCTATGAAGAGCAACATAAATGCAAGTATTTTCTCACTGTTAAAAAAAATTCTATCTTTTAGAATCACAGCTTAGGAAATTAGGATGACAGGCAATGTCCTCTTTAAAAGACTTCAGAAGGTTAGTGTCCATCTTAAGAAAATGAGAAGGTAATTAAATCCAAATTAAGTAGAACAAGGGAAATAATACCCATTAAAGTTAAACTCAGCAAAATAGAAAGCATAAAACAAATGGAGATAATGAAGGAAACCAAAACATTTTTCTTGAAGGGAGTCAAGAAAATTGGTAAAGTCAAACTGATCAAGAGAAAAAGAAAGAAGACACAAATGATCAACATTATGGAGAGATATGATATTACTGTGAATCTTCAGATATTAATAGGACAAATACTTGAACACAGTTGTTCCAATGAAGTAACAAATTGGAAAAAAAGGGTCATGAACTAGGAGTGAGGGGAATTTATGCCTGAAATTTTTAGCACATGAAAATTCAGTGAAGGTGATACAACACATTAACAGGGGTAAAAAACACTTGATGATCTCAATATATGTAAAAAGGCATTTATAAAATCTGATACATTTTTGTGATGAAATCATTTAAGTTGGGAATAGAAGGAATTTGCTTCAACATTATTCACACCACGTACAAAAAGCACCAAGCTAACATCATACACAGGACTGAAAAACCAATTTTTCCTTGTAAGATTGGGAACAAAACAAGGATGCCCCGTTCTGTTCTCACCAATTCTATTGAATGTAGTTTTCAAACTCTAGTTGGAGCAATTAGGCTCTGTGGAAACATTTTACACTCTACTGAGAATCAAGAAAAATACATTTTTCCACATGTAAGTCTTGTGGGTTTGAAAGCTTGGGAATCCTGGAGAGGACTGGAGTCAATTATTAGATGCCACAGGCTTTGATAGTGCCTACTAGGGGTGTAGGGATTTGCTCTAGGGTTAGACTATCTTCCATAGCAGGCAGTTTTCGAAAGTTATTACAGCCAATAGAAAAAGTTCTCAATGTTTATTACTGTGACAATCATCTCTGCAAGCTTTTACTTCTCTTTAAAGACACTATCATTCCTAAATCGATCAGAATACCTTGCCACCTCAGAAACAAATACTTTATAATTTAAATCATATGTTACTTAGTATCATTGCTCTTCACCATGGCAGATGTCTACTTCTGCCTCACTGCTTGGCTTTCTCTTCACCTGTGATCGCTCTCCCAGGCTGGTGTGTAAAGATTTCTAACATGTAAACGTGGAATGCATTGAAGATTTTATTAGTCCTCCCCAGCAAAAACAAGGTAGCTTGAAATAAAACTGCTACCTTATCCCATTCCATATATTTTATTTTCCTACATACAAAAGTGAATATTAGGTACATGATATTAAGGAAAAGATTGTGTTACACCAGCCACTGCATCTTACGAGGCTCATAATCTCCTCATATGCAGCACGTGGAAGGCGAATACTTTGAAATAGCTCCCAGTTCTTCTGAACATCTGTTTCTGAAAAAAAAAAAAGAAGAAGAAACAACAAAAATTCCTGAACTTAAAGATCTTTAAATTTTTTTGTTTTAAAATGGACTTATTCTCATAATAGTATACCCACTGAAAAATCAAAATTTGAATTCTAAATAACACCAATCATCTAATATCTACCTCCATATAGGTTATAATTACTAAAGGATTTTTTTTGTATAAGGAAAGAAAAGGCTTTATGAATCTGTGACTTATAGTCCATTTTCATTTTCTCAGTGTATAAGGATGGGATAAGCTTCTGGTTTTTCTGCCTTTCAGCCATGTAGCAAGTCACTTAACCCTGTGCTTAAGTTTTCTTGTTTATGAGTGTGGATAATGGTAAGTACCCTGAAGATCTTCAGAGAAATTTTAATAGTGTATGCAAAGTCTTTAACATGGGATGCTTGAAACTGTTGAAAACTGCTCTTTAATTTTTAAAAAATTTTTACTAATATACGTTTGCAGTTAACAATGATTACAGTCATCTTGGGGAGTTTTTACATAACCCATCTTAATTCTTATTTACCTGTGTCTGCAATATCTGAAGTTGCTTATACATTCTTTGGTAAATGAATACCACTCTTAATTAGATTTAATATTTTTAATACATAGGATCTCAGAGATTATCTAGTGGTTAGAGATGTTAGAGACTGTTTATCTGCCTAGATGGGAAACCTGTCATGATCACTCAAAGAGTACGTAGTGAACTAGTGACATAGGTAGCTTTAGAACTGAAATCCTTGGCACTATTTCTGCATTCTTTCTACATGACCACTAATACACTTTCTTTAGTTTTCCTCAGAATAGGAAATCAAGTGATTCAGTTTTTCTCTTTCAGGGCTTCCCTTCCTCCAATATAGTAGAGTGTTCAGGTTACACAGCTATTGGCAGGAACATGGTTTTTTTTGTTTATTTAGGCACTTATCTTGTGCATTATGATCAGTTACAACTGCAAACTGTTATTTTGTGACGATATTCCTATTTTTTTCCATGTATGAATTTTCAAGGAGTTAAAATGCCATTGTGAGAATCAATATATCCTTTATTTTTATTGAAAGATTTTAAAGTGTTAAAAATATTAACAATAGTGATTGTCAATTCTTTTAAACACTCTATTTGACTCTAAATCATGAGAGAAGCAATGGTTTGTCTAAAACATTTTTCTTGGGCTTATCTGGAGGTAAAATTTTATCATGATGTTTCTAATTCATAAAGCTAATCCTGCCTTAAAGTGGTTTGAGTGCCTTTTAACTAGAAGAGTCATCTTATGTGTTACCTGGAATATTGTAAAATGACTTGCACTACAGGCTTATTTTTATTTCCAAAAACTTTGAAAGTGTAACTTGGGATTGTATATAAAATTTCCCAATTATTTGCTAACTTATTAAAACATTTATAGTATCTCAGTTTGAAAAAAAATCAACACATAGGAACCTCTTTTGAAGGAAAACTTTTTACAATTTAGACAATCCTTTCCTCATTTGTAAAAACAAAGACTCTGAGAGATTGATTCTGACTGTCCTTCTCTATCTATTTATGTGATTGTTGTGAGTGCAATACCGAATGTGTCTAAAACCTGATGGAATTCAGAGCTTAAACTGAGCCTTACTAGTTTAAATGGATAAATATTCTAACTTAGTCATGTAGATCTATTAAATGAGAAAAGAAGCTAAGCTAAATTTGAATGAATCTAAAGAGAAATAAAATGTTAAGAAGTTAATATTTCTAGATTCAAAATATGAGGATAACACAGAGAGAAAATTGGAAACAATATCAAACCTAACTTAACCATCAATATCACATTTTCCAACTAATACTGATTTTGTTAGCATCCTGTCTCCAACATATTATTGAGCCAATAGAGGAAAGGCAAAAGTGTCCCTTACAAAGCAAATTTTTAATATAAAATTTGTTTACTTCCCCCAAAATTAGCCTGACAGTAACTATTAAGAACAACAACCAAATGAAGGCAGATGAAGTAAATTCTAGTTGGTCTAATTGTGTTACATTTTTGTGAACAAATTTAAGATATATATTAAGCCAATGATTTATAATAACTCGCAGCAAATAATGTATCAGTTTCAGTCAGTTCTCAGACAGAACTCTGACAAGGGGTAAAATAACAGACTCAAAGAGGGTAGGCGACTTGCTCATTTTGTGTGCCAGGCTTTGTGTAAAGTCCTATGGACCCTGTAGGCTGACGTGTACAAGTTCAGATTTGCCCCAAAGAAATAATTGGTTGTAGGATGCCAAGTATTTTTAGAAACTTTGAAATCATAACATTTCCAATATCCCCTGAAAGCAAATACTTTCAGATACTTTTGCTTTTTTGTGCTTTTGTATATTTTATAACTAAGTTTCTAGGCTCAGAAAAGCATCTTCTTCGGAGCTATTAAAACTTTCCCACTTCGATTTCTTCCCCACCTCATGGCCATTTCCTTCTGTCTCTACCATTATTCGAAATTGCTTTGTCTATGCAGGAGAGCAGTCAACGTTGTGGTTCAGTTATGTTCTGCAGAATTCATGTTTGGGGAGACCCATCACTGGTGTCGCTGAATGGAGAGGACTTTGAGAGGCGACTGGAGCTGCAGGAGTGCTGTCCTCATGAGCCGGGGTTGATTACTGCAAGAGCAGGTTGTCACAAAGCAAGTCAGCGCGTCACTGTGTGTTCTTGCCACATGCATCCCCTCCTTCCCCTTTATGCTGTTACGCCATAGTACCGGGCCTTCCTCAAAAGCCTAGCAGATGCCAGTGCCAGGCTCTAGCATTTCCCGACTCTAGACTGTGAGCTAAGGGAACCTTTTTTCTTCATAGATCACCCATTCCTGGGGTTCCCGTTGCAGCTGCAGAAAATGAACTAAGATAATCATGATCACTATGCTTCTGGCTGTTTAATGCTCTCCTGGCTTGTCCCAGGCAGCCCTAAACCCCTGTAACCCAAACCTCCTCTGTGATAGCCTCAAGCCCACAGCACTGTTAAAATGATGTCCCACAGCCCAGCTGTCATGTGCAGAGTAGGAGAATCTTCTAGAATTTTCCCCACTTTGTTATTTGGACACAGAAAGAAACACAAGTGCTCCACCACTTTTTCTGAAGAAAAGCTTTCCCTGGCTCTGTCATGGCCTGTGAAGGAAGGTGTCTCATAGACACAGCCCTCGGATGAGCGTCTCCTGTACCTGCCTCCCAGATGCCCACAGGGTCCCTCACGTCTAAGACCAGCCTTGCTACCCACAGTTCACTCTTCCCTACCTGACCTCTTAGCCTGGCAACCCTTTGGACCCTTTGTCTTCAGATGGTGACCTAGAAACGAACATCTTTCACATGTTTATCTACAATGCATGGTTTTGTCCTCAGCTTCAGATTCTCACACATACCTGTTTGATATAGAAAATTCCTGAGGCTGAACAGGGAACCTTGTTGGGTCAGATCTTCTGAAAAAATTGCTAAGCTCAATTATGACAGCACTTACAAAGGCTGGAACAGAATTGCTGAGCACAAAAGCTTAATGGAAGTGGAGGGTGACCTTCTGTGGCAGCAGCCCCATCGCTTCAACAGCAACGCTCAGAACTGAAAGGGGCTTGGGAAAGAATATGAGAGGGAGAGGGACAGAGCCTAAAGGTTAGCGGCCGGGTGTGGAAAGTAGTGGCCTGGAAAGGAGAAAATCGGAAGAGCAGAACCTCAGAGAGCAGGAGGGCAGAGGCCTTGCGGGTGCTGGGGAGGGAGGGGAGGAGGAAGGAAAGGGGGCAGACACTCGCAGAAGCCTGGAAACAGGTCCAGAAAGGGAAGGATGGGGTCTGCTCTCCAGACACGCATGCAAACATCCCAGGAGGGCACTCCCGGAGCCTGGTCTCTCTGTGAGACATCTGCTGGCTTTCTAAAGCTAGTTAGGTTCATTCCCTAAAAATGACTCATTGCTTGTTTATTAAATATGTTTATTTACATGCTTTCTTTGCTTTAAATTCATTGAGGCACACCAAGTGTCACTGAAGCAAAACCTGGAAACCACTTGAGTCTAGCGTGTGATTCTGTAAACCCACTCTATACAGACTGCTGCTTGGAAGATGACTTAAGCGCTGTGGTCCATCGCTCATTTCCTAACACATGGTGCACATCCATATCAGGATTAAGATAGACCCAAAAATACATGATGTGTTGTTGGGACCACAAACTCATGTATCAAAGGGATACATGGAAATTTGGGATTTCCCCCTTATCCTTTTAAGGGTCGGCCATCCTCTTCCATCCTTTAAGACTAAATTTAAAACCACTAAGGTTAAGAGTCACTCCAAGGCAAGATACTTCATCCTCTTGAGTCATTTGATAATCCCCTCCTCAAATCTCCTCCTCAGTCAATAACTGTTGAGGTTCTGGCTGCCTCACGGCCTTTTGTTCCTTGTGAACAACTGGAGATGCCCACTGTACTGCCATACTCTCTCTCTCTCTCTCTCTCTCTCTCTCTCTCTCTTTCTCTCTCTGTCTCTCTCTCTCTCTCTGTCCTTCTCCCTCCCTCCCTCCCTCCCTCCCTGACTCTAGCCCTGCACCATGACACCTGGAAGGAGACTGGAGAGTCACTGCAGAGGTTCCTGATAGAGTGTGATCAAATAGTATGATGATTGGGTAAATTTTTATATAATTTATTACAGTAAAGGATGCATTGCCATTATCCCCTTGGAAATACTCTCCCCTCACTTCAAATGCATATCTCATCACTCCTGCCACTTTCTGAAGTAGCTCAGGAAATCCTCTTTTATGAGGTCTTTAGTTGTGCTGTTGTGACTTCCTAGACATCCTAATGTTCACCTTTTGTCTTACTTACAAAATACCAAAGTTAACAAACAAAAGGTTTATTTGGCTCACAGTTTGTAGAGATTTCGGTCCACAGTCAGCCGGCTCCGAGGCAGGGTGGCATAGAAACGGTCTGTGGCAAAGAGGGCAGGCCGCAGGTAGCAAGCCCCAGCTGCATCCAAGCCTGCTTTTATATTTCATCCAGGCTGCCTGCCCTTTGGGCTGTGCCGCCCACACCCAGGCTGGGTGCTCTTGATTCCAGCATCACAGCCTTCATGCCAGGGTCACACACCCCAGATCCAACCACCTCTGCTTGAGGCTTTGGGGGGACATCTAGACATGCAGCGACACCTTTCACAGGCATTTTGAATTGGGAGAAAAGTCACAAGTCTTACGGTGCCAGATCCAGTGGATGGGGACTCATCAGAATGATTTTACAGAGCATTTCCATTGGTGGCACTATGTGGCCACATGCACTGGGTTTTCATCACACCTTGTAAAAATGCTCATGAAAGAAAACTTGCAGAATTGCTTCAGAAAGTGGCAAGGATAATGGAATAAGTGTGTTCAGGGAGAGGGGGAATATTTTAGGATTAACGTGAACATGTGTTACTATAATAAGATTTTATATTTATTCATTATAGATTTGGGTCATACCTTGTATTTGCGTTGTTTAAGAATTAGTATAGGAACTCCCAAGATCCGGCCATGGTGGGACTCAGGCAGCTTATTCACCTGCCCTCTTGGTAAGTGCCATGGCAAGGGCCAGGAGGAGAACCATTACCTGTGAGCCTACTGCCACGTGGGCTGAAAATCAAGCACCCTTGCCCTTCCCGCCCCCCAGAGAGCTACTGGGGATGGATGTCTCAGCATCTCTTGGGAGGATGACCACATGCAGTATAACAAATATGGGGGATTTCCTTCTATCTTCTGTTTGAAGGCAAAGGTTGTTTTCACTGTTTTGTTTTGTTATGTTTCTTTTGCTCTATCCAGTATTCTCAATTGGTTTTATAATGTTCTATTTTTGGTTTGATTTTGCTATACCTAATTGACTGGACAACTATTGTGAAGTTAAAGAGATATACTAGAGTACCTATTACTACTATCCCAGTATCCTGCTGTGAAATCCTGCACCAGTTTCACTGCATTGTCTTGATTGGCTTTGTTCTGTCTTGTGCTATTGCATTTTTACTACTTTCAAAATAAAATTTTAAAAAATTCCTGAATATTCCATGACATTTTTGATTGTTCCTCAGGAAAGTGACCTTTTCATCTCTATTGTGTTCTCTTAATTTTCTCCTCCTACGATTCATTGGATTGCTTTGTTACACAAAAAAGCTAAGAGACATATCCTGAATTTTATTTCTTCCTCCAGATTCATGTCTGAATCTCTAAAATGTGTCTACTTCTTAAACTGTCCTCAGGCTACTAAAACAAAAAAGGGGCTGGTGGTGCCGTAGGAAAAGCATACAGACCTCTTTCCCTTACATTTTCAAATCTTATTTTCTGAATCAATGTTCTTTTCTGACCAACAAGGGTTTATATTTAGATTTTTAATTCTGCTCAGGTTTTTCCTGTAATACATAATCGTCCACTTGTTACATGAGAATGCTATAATTTTAAGACGTATCTTCCAGATTCCATCATTTTTTATTTTATTTTTACCCGATTTTCCTTAACATTCTGGGAAAATGTTCCCAATAGTTTTCCTAGTTGCTTACACAACCACTTAATATATAGCTTTCAATGCCTTAAAAAAAGTACTCCTCTGACCAAACTGACCTCCCACCACGCACGGAAGATGAGTGAGAAGCAGAGGTCCTGCCAGTCATCTGAGGTTAGTGGTGCTTACAGGGCTCTTCCCTGCCTCCCACCCACCCTGCCATCCTCACGGGATAAAACTATGTGGCAAAAGAACCCAATTTATAATTAAATGTTGTTTTATTTTTAAAAAGGTCTTTTATCTAGTAGACATTCAGAGAAATAAAGTAGGAATAATAAAAAATACGTTCCAGAGTGTCCAGGAAAAGTTTAGAGGAAGTAAAAAAAACTTATTTTACTTTATTATACTTAATTGCATCATTTTGGGTTATGAGACATCGCCTTGTGGTCTGTGAACCTGGGCCTGGGAGTTGGGGAAGTTTCTTAACTAATACCGGTGCTGCAGAACTCTGTGGGTGGTCGTGGGCAAACTGGATTTCACTTAGCCTGTGACTTCTGGTCTATGTGGAGATCATTCATTTGAGTGACAATTTTGCTTAAATAAATAATGCTCCAGATTAAAAAAAAATGCTGATTTCAGTGGAAGCCTAATTTACTTAATTTGTTATTGGTGGATTGTCTCAAATACCACACAATCAATGAGAAGATTAGTTCTACACAAGCACCTATTTTAAAACATCCCCCAAATGCTTAAGGAAACTCCTTAGTGTTAAAGAATATCTTCTTTCATGGTGAAAAACTTTTATTTCAGAGAATAGACATAGACTTGCATCGGTGTCTTAATTTTATTGGATGTCATAGTTTACTTGGGCTATGTGATCAAGTTTGATTTTCTCAGTCCAACATTTCTGAGGGCAAAATATGATCTGTTCAGTAAAATAAGTCTACCTTCTAAAGCCAAGTGAACGCCTTCCAGCAAGTACATTAACATTCAGTGTGTTACATTTTACCAGAGGTGAAACATTTATACTCTAAGGTCTTTTACCCAGGGAACAAGAGAATTCCAGCAATCTGAACCACTACACATATTTTGGTAATAAGATCATTGGGTCAAATGGAACCAGTCCAGTTTTGCATTAATTCAATGTCTACGTATTAAGAGTATGTCTAATGGACTCCATTAGTTGAATAAGTTATGACTAATTTATTTATAATATCAGTTTAATATTGTATTTTTTTGCCTTGCCTCTCCTATCTTTTCTTCATATTCAGTGAAATAATTTTCATTGAAATCTCTAGTTTCAGATGAACTGACCTCAAACATGGAATTCTGGACTGTTGAATCCTTTGGGCTGTGTAATTGATGTAAGGCAACACTCATTTTTTATTGGGTGCATATTTAGAATGTAATTGCTGTGTCTTTTGATAGGCCTGTGTTTATTGTAGAATTGCCAAACAATTTAGCAAGTGGATGTACCAATTTTAAAAACCCACCAGCATCATTTGAGAGTTCCAGTTATTCAGCATCCTCACTAAACTTGGGACAGTCCTTTATTTTATTTTTAACACTATAATGAACATGTAGCCATATTAAATTTTAGTATTGATTTGTAGGAAGTTGAACACGTACTTATATGCTTATTGATTATTTGGATATACTATTTTATAAAGTTCGTATTAGAGTCTTTTGCCCATTTTTTTGAGCATTTTGTGTCTTTATCATGCTGGTTTACAGATGGCATTACATTTACCAATATGATTATTTTGTCAGGTAGACATGTATTGAAAATAATTTCTCTCATTCTGTGGCTTGTCTTTTTAATCTACTATTCATGACTTTTGATAAATAATAGGTTCTGTTGGTGGTGGCATAATATCTCAATCTTTTTTTCTGGTGATTGATTATATGTGGTTTAAGAAATGATTTCTTACTCTAAGGTCATGAAAATAATTTTCTATATTTCCTTCCAGCGGCTGTATTGTTTTACTTTTTACGTTTAGGTTCTGAGGGTTCTTAAATATCAGATTTTATGTATTAAATGTATAGCATGCATTTTATGTATACATACAATTGACCTAGAACTGCACATTAAAATGATAAGATACTGAATTGCACTAGGTGTTTAAAACATTAGCTAAGTGTTTTTGAGTGGGTGTATGTCTAGACTGTCCAATTTATTCTATTGTTTTACTTGCCTATTATTGTGCGAATTCCTTGCTCTATTACTTATGTTAAGCCCTTAAAGAACTTTGGCTATTTAGTAGGATACGTACTCCTGTATAGTTTTCTTCTTCACTATTTCCTTGGATATATTACATCTTTCTATCTATATTTTAGAATAAGGATTTCAACTTGCAGAAAAGTGGAATTTTGATAGTGATTATATTGATTTGGGAGAGGATTGGTACTTCACCAAAGTTAGGTCTCCCAGCCAAAGTATGCAGTGTATTCCTTTAGTTACTGTAGTATTGTTTAATTTCTCTCACCAGGGTTTTGTGGCTCTCAGGTGAAGTTCTTTCACTGTTCTGATATTTGTGTTCCTGGCTAGTGGATGCTTTTGGATACTATTGTAAATTATATCATTTTTCTATAATATTTTGTTTTCTGAACATTTCTTGTATAAAGAAGAATGGTTGATTATTGTTTTGGTCTTGTTTCTAATTATGGTGCATTACAAATATTTATTTTTAAGATCACTCATTTTTTAATAATTGTAGATTTTTGGAGTTTTCCATAGAGAAAATCAAATCATGTCTGAGTAATACCTTTCATACCTGTCTTTTTTCTGGATTTATTTAATTGGCTAAGAATGTCAGTGAAATGTTAAATGAAAGTACTGATAATATACAGTGTTTTCTTTCTTGTTTGATTGCATTCAAAATTTATCACTGACCAGGGATTTAGCTCAGTGGCTTAGGTGCCTGCCTGGCAAGCATGATGTCATGAGTTTGATCTCTGGTACAAAAAAATATTTGAATTGTTCAAAATTTACCACTAAGTGTTTTAATAGATTATTTTATTAAATTAGGAAGTACCCTTCTTTTTCTAATTTTCTAAGTTTTTAAATGGAAAATTATAGAATTTATAAAATGTTTATTTACTGAATCTATTAGCATTATATGAGTTCTATTTTAATAATAGATATAGAATTCTATCAAATGCGTTTTTCCTTCATGTACTGAATTTGTCATAATTTTCTATTTTATTTTTATTTTTAGCTTGGTGAATGACAGTGATTGGTTTTTAAAATACTGAACCAACTTATTCTGGCATAAACTCCAATTTATTATCTATGTTATCTTTTGTATGTATTACTAGATAAAATTTCATAATATATAACACTAGATAAAAATTACAGTAATATTTGCTATTTTTGTGTTGAGAACATTTGGAATTTGTTAATGACTTTGAAATGGGTAATTTACTACTACTAACTATTTTCTCTTCACTGTGCAGTAGTTTTCAAAAAAGACCTTCTTCCAGTGAGGCTTTGTATTCCTACCCTTCATCTCCATCCTCTGAAACTACTTTTCTCTTCTCTGTTTTTAGATTGTTTTAGATTCCACATATAAACGAGGAAATGTGCAATTTTTCTTTCTATGCCCAGCTTATTTCACTTAGTATAATGTTCTTGAATTCCACTGATGTTGTTTCAAGTGACAAAATTTCCTTCCTTTTAAAGGCCGGATGATATTCCACTGTGTACATACACCACGCTTTCTTTATTCAGGTTTCTCGTGGAGACTCTTAGTTCAGTTCTATGATTTGGCTATGATAAATAGCATGGCAATGAACATGAAGTGTGGATTTCTCTTTGACACACTCTCTCAGGCCTGTTCATTCTACTTTTTATTCTTCTGAAGAACCTTCATAAAGTTTTCCATGACTGACTAATTTGCATTTCCACCAGCAGTGCACACACAGGAGTGTACACACATTTCCATTTCTCCACATCCTAGCCAACAATAGATAGTTTTCATCTGTTTTATAAACCGTTCTATCAGGAATGAAGTGATATTTCATTGTGATTTGCATTAGCAATGTTGATGATTTGTCTGTATGTCTGTTGACCATGTTTATATCTTTCTTGATAAATATTTATTCAGGTCATTATTAATAGGTTTCTTTTTTTTCTTATTCAGTAGTTTGAAGTTCTTCTATGTTTTGTATTTTTATCCTTTGTTGGGTACATGGTATTTTCTCCTAATCTGTAGTTAGCACTTATATCATTATTTCCCTAGGTGGGCTGAAGCTTTTTTTTTTTTTTTTTGGTCTTTTTCATTTTTATCGGTACCAGGGATCGAACTCACGACTGCCTGCTTGCAAGGCAGGCGCTTATGCCACTGAGCTAAATCCTCAGCCCCTGAAGCTTTTTGTTGGTAGGTGAGTACTACATATTTTACATTACAGACTGGGGATACAGCTCATTTGGCACAGCGCTTGCCAAGTGTGAGGCCATGAGTTCAATTCACAGTGTCAAAATTTTTTTTTTTTATGTTCCTCATGTGGAATTTATACTCCTATGTAATACATCTCAATTCTTTTTTTAAAAATCACCTTTCCCTTTCATAGAATTCCATTTGTTTATTTTTGCTCTTACTGCATACATTTGCAGGGTGAATCAAAACATCATTGCCTGAATCATTTTGTGTTGATTTCTCCCTGTGTTTCCTTTCAAAAATTGCATATTTTCTAGCTCCACATTTAAGTCTCTGAGACTGTTTGAGTTCATTTTTGTGTGTGATATGATATAAAGGTCTAATTTTATTCTTCTTCATGTAGATACTCCGCTTCTCTAACACTATTTACTGAACACTATATATTTTTTATTGTGCTTTCTTGGCACATTTATCAAAAATCAATCAACTATATGTGTATGTTAGTTTTTGGACCTTTATTGTGTTTTGTTGGTCAATGTGTCTTTTTATGACAGCATTGTACTGTTTCAACTACTATAATTTTATAGTATATTTTGGAGTCAGATAATGTGATGATTCTAGAGTTCTTTTTGCTCATGGTTACCCTCAATATTTTTTGTGGTTCATGTGAATTTTAGGACCTTTTCTACTTCTAGGAAAAATGAAATTGGAATTACAGTAGTGATTTAATTCAATTTGTAGATGCTATTGGACAGTAGGAACATTTTAACAATATTGGGTTTTCAATCCATGCACACGGGATATCTTTTCATTTACTTATATCACTATCTCAACATCAGTTTCATTTTTCAGTGTTTAACAGTTTTCAGCATGTGAATCTCTCACTCAACCCTTCTCCCCTCAGTTAAATTTACTCCTCTCTATTTATTTTTTTTGATAATTATTATGAATTGGATTGTTTTTGTTGTTTCTTTTGAGGGTTGTTTATTATCACATTTGCTATAGAAGCACTACCGATTTTTGTATATTGATTTTTTTTTTTTTTTTGGTACTTGGAATTGAACTCATGACCTTGCATTTACCAGACAAGCGCTTCAGCCACTGAGCTAAATTCCCAGCCCTGTATATTGATTTTGTATCTTGTAATTTATTAGTTCTGATTTTAGTGAAATCTTTAAGGATATATATATATATATATATATATATATTATATATATATATTCATGCCATCAACAAATGATGACAATTTCACTTCTTCCTCTCTTTAATTCCCTGTTTTTTCTAATAGCTCTGCTGAGGACATACAGTACTATGATGAATACAAGCAATGAGAGTATATATATTTATCATGTTCCAGATCTTAAGGAAAGATCTTAATTTTCATTGGAGCATGAGATACAATAAAAATATGGTGAATATTTGTTTACAAGATTTATTACAGTAGAAGATATGTTACTGTTACTCCTCAAAATAGTTCTTGCTTCAAACACACTATCCTATAACCCTTGCCACTTTCTGAAGTAGTTTTAGAAGTTCATTTCGGTATCTTTAGCTGTTGTGGCTGCCTTGAGGTCCAGAATCAGTTCAAAGCATGTACAGTAATTTTTGTCAAGTAAAAACAATAGGGTGTGTGCATTCTTTTATCATTTTTTGGAATTTTTATGCATGCATTAGTTTTATTTAGTGTAAAGAGTTCAAGTTCAACACATCTTTAATTTTCTGTCTGGGTGACCTCCCCATTGTTGAAAGTGGGGTGTTGACATCCGTCACCATTACTGCATAGCGTGTTCCTTTTCAGGTCGCTGATAGATTTACTAATGTTTAATGCACTTACAGGTGCTGTATCTCTGCATGAGCTGACGTTTTTGTTAGTAAACAAAATTCTTTGTTTCTTTTTGCTGTTTTTGACTTAAAATTATTTTGTTTGATACATGTGTGGCTACCCTGCTTTTGTTTTGTTTTGTTTTAATTTGTGTGAACTATCTTTTTCTATTCCTTAATTTTTGGAGTATGAGTGTTCTTGAAAGGGATTTGCTTTTGGCAGCATAAAGTTGAGTACTGGTTTATTTTTTAAAAATTCTATCATTTTATGTCTTTTATTGGAGGATTTAATACTTTGGAATTCTACTTACTGGCAGATATGGACTTAGTACTGTCTTTTTGTTAATTGTTTTCTGGTTGTTTTGCAAATACTTTGCTTTCCTCTTCTCTTGAATACCTGCATGATTTTGGTTTTCTGCAGTGCTTTCTTGGGATCCTTTCTGTGTTTTGTTTCATGCTTCCACTTCCATGGCCTGTGGATACCATGAAGCTTGCATATAATATCTTAAAATGGCTTCCACATTTACACTCACACATATAATTTATATTATTGATATCAACATTTACAAGTGTTTTTAATATGAATCATTGGGAATTTACCTATAGCTGTTATTAATTTATTTTTTAAAATTTATTTTAAAGATAATAAAACCCAACAAAACAAAAAGGAATAGCCAATCAAAACAAAGTGGTGAAATTGGTGCAGAACTTCAAAACAGGATACTAGGAAAGCAACAATGACCACCATAGTATATTTTGTAATCTTCATAATAATAATCATTCATTCCATCAGATATAGCAAAATTAAAACAAAATAGAACATTGAATAAAGCAAAACAAGTGATTGCAACAAAACGAAACAAAACAAAACAGCTGAGAACAATATTGGACCTCAAAAACATGACAGGAGGAACTCCTCCATATTTACATATCTCATACTGTCATCCTCCCAACAGATGCTCAGACTGCCTTGGACCTGCAAAGTCAGCTGAACAATACAAGCATCGAGTTGTTTTTTGTACCTCAGTTGCTATCACCTCAACCTGTCCTGTGAACCAGATTGCTTATGGAGTGCGGGGGCAGGAGAGAGTTCTTGATTCTCAGACCACACGCCAGTAGGCTCAAGGGAGGCACTATCTGACTTTTCTCTTCCTGGGCCCCACATGGCTTGCAGGACTTACCAGAAAGGCTGGCTTTACTTGGCTTCTTCGTGGGCTCCTTCCAGTCCAAGCATGACAAATTTTGGGAGGCCAGTACTGTTATCTTTTAAGTCTTGTATGAGGGATAAGCATTTTTTACATACCACCATTGCAGTACTAGCGTACTATACATTTAACTCTGTTTACTTAATACCATCAAGTTTTGTGCTTCTGAATACTTGGTGTTGCTAATTAATTGCTTTTTGCTCCAGTTTACAGACCATACTAATCAATTCTTATAAGGCAAATCTAGCAGTGATTAACTTTCTAGCTTTTTTTTGCTTGGAGTCTTTCTATTTATTTTTCATTTCTGAAAAACAGCTCTACTGTGTTAAAAAAAAAAAGTTCTTTTTTTTTTTTTTTTTTGTCTTTTTCTTTTTTATCGGTACCAGGGATTGAACTCACGACTGGCTGCTTGCAAGGCAGGCGCTTATGCCGCTGAGCTAACCCCCAGCCCCCCCCCAAAGTTCTTGATTAATACTTTTTCTTTTCTAATCTTGGATGACATTTTTTCTTTCTTTTTCTCTTGCACCATTACATCCTATCCTTCCCTAAAGTTTCTCCTGAGAAATCCACTAAGAAGCAGATAGTGTTTTGGCACCCCATCTATAAATATGTTTCATATTGCTTACTGTTCTTAGACTTTGTCTTTTACTTTTGATAGTTTTTCTATTATGTGTGCTGGTGAACACTTCTTTGGACTAAATTTGAGTGTATGTAAAGGGAAGTTGTCAGACATTATTTTTAAAATACAATGTTTTTTTAGTTGTCTTTTTCTTCTCATTCTGCAATTCCTAGTATGTATACATTGGGTTGGTCTCTTGATGGTGTTCCATACTGTTCATAGGCTTTCTTCCTGGTTTTTTTTTTTTTCATTTTGTTTTCCTTTTGGTCTTCTGATTGGTTAACTTCATGTGTTCTGCTTTCCAGCTCAGGAATTCTTTACTTTGCTTGCAGACTGAATCTTTGTAGAACCTTTCTGAATTTTCAGTTGACCTCTCAATTTATCATGTATATTTTTTTCAATTGTGTCTGTTGCCTTGTCTGATTTCTCTTTGATTATACATTATTTTCAAAATTTCATTTGTTTTCCCCTGTATTCTGATTTCTTTTAAAGAGGACTATTCTCAATTCCTTATCACATCATAGATCGGATCGTTGTTCCTTCATGGTCTCTTACAGAAACTTTATTCATTTCTTCGGGAGTTGTCATGTTTCATTGAATTGGTGTGTAATTCTTTTGTTCTTGCATTGTTACTATGCATTTGAAGAGCATACCTAATATCTCTTACTTTCTAATGAAGAAGTAATAAATCATTGCAAACAAAATAAAACATTGCAAAAACAAGGGAAAAAGTAACTAAGTTTGGGTACTGTCATGCTACCTGTCTCTTTGCTAAGACAAAATATGTGACACCCAAAGTTAAAAGTAGAAATTTTTGTTGTAGCTCATGATTTGTACCGGTTTCAATTCATTGTTGGCTGGCTCCAAGACAGGTGGTCTGACAGAGGAGTGTTACAGAGGAGAAATGGTTCATGGTTGATAAAAGGCAGCAAAGCTTGCAAGCAGGCAGTCATGAGTTCGATCCCCGATACCGATAAAAATGAAAAAGACAAAAAAAAAAAAAAAAGGCAGTAAAGCAGCCACGTAGCAAATAAGTAGTTAAGTATTGGTAGCAGCACTCTTTCTGTCACTGAAGTCTATCCAGGTCACATGCCCTAGGGTGGGTAGCATGCATACACAGTGGGCCTTCCCACCACCCAGACCCAGAACTATGGCAAACCAATCACTGTATTAATTTAACAATCACACATCCTTGATCCCAGAATCACACACTTAACCCATTATCACGCATACTAAATCTGGCTGCCTCTGAAAAGTCCTACCTATGACCACAGAAGGATATTGGGGGGTCATCAAGACACAAGCCATGTCAAGTGCCTACTATGTACAGACATAGTTCCAGTACTTTAAATAAATTATTTCACTTAATCATTACCATAATTTATTGTTCTGAATAATACTTTTATCATTTCTTTTATATAGTTGAGAAAACTGAGGCAAACTGTGCTTCAAAAAATGGTATATAGTTATTTAACAGTAGAACTTTGATTTGAAGTCTACCAATCTGATAGTACAACCCAGGTTTGTAAACAGTACATTAAGTACACAGTAAGTTTGACTGTGGAAATTAAGTTGTAGAATTACACACTGCATTTGGCAAGGGGACATTGTGTTATTAGAATTGAGTACCTGTAGAAGTGGTGTCTGGTATCAGCATTTAACCAGGCCTCAGAAGTGAAAGTAACCCAGAAGTTGTTAACAAGTCCCACATAGCCCCTGAACTTTCCCCTTTTCTTACATGTTGCCATGCTGCAAAATAAATGGATAGAATATGAAAGTTACACCTGTGATCACTTTAGTTCCTCCCAAAGAGTAAGATATTCTCAGATGGAAGGAAAACAAGAAGTCATCTACCGTGTTAAAGAAATAACAGAGTCATAGGCCAGGCATGGTGCCACATACCTGTCATTCCATCCCTCGGGAAGTTGAGGCAAGGGAAGCACTGCAAGTTCAAGACCAACCTGGGCAACAAAGTGAGCTTAAGGCCAGCCTGAACTGCATAGTGAAACCCGGTATCAAAAAGAAAGAACACAGGACCGAGTTATATATATTTCAGCAATGAAAATTAGCATGGTAGCTATGGAAACATAACAGTGTCTGCATGGGATGTACAGAAGATACACTCAGAACAGTGACATATTAAAAAACTGATGAAGTACATTTTCTTTGTCCTACAATTTTTCTCATAAGAAAGTAGGAAACACTAATGCATGTTTATATATTTTAAAAAATAGATTGTGTGTATAACAATAATATTCATAACAAAATCTGAAACTACTATCAATGTAAATGTGTAAATAACTTGTAGTATACCTTGCTTGAAGAAATTATGAATATATATGAAATTATCTAATAAATAAATGTACAACAGACACTTTTACATATGAGTAAAATAATTCTTCATACAGTACAGCAAATAAACTTCAGGAACAGAGTAAAATGAAACAGATTCTATTTGTGTGAATTTCAGAAAGGAAAGAACCAATCTACAGTGATTCAAGTTAGAAAAGTGGTTACAGCTTTGGATAGCAGCAACTAGATACACAGTGAGTTGAATTTATAGATCTGCTGGTACATTTCTATTTCTTGATTGTGGTGGCACCATCCACAGTAAATATTGATAAAAATTATCAGTTCATTTACTTATTATTTATGTATTTTTAGTACAATATACTTCAGTAAACGTTTAAATAGTGTACTAAAAAGAATGTATGAGATAAATCCATGCTTTTTAATTGTGAAGCTTAAAGTTTTATGAAGCCAAACATGAAAACAACTAACTGATTAATGTTATTTCTAATACAAGGAAATGTAACAAAATATGCAAGTACTAGACTTAAGCTTGCCTCAGTGTTGAATTGATCTAGGAAATACTATCTTTCGTTGTAAAGAGATATTTACATGGTGCTTAGAAAGTCCTTCATATTTATTTTGGGTGTTCACTATTCCTATAAGGTAATGTCAAATTAAATTATTTGTATTAAAACAATATAAGTGATTTTTTATATAGGGTCTTGATATGTAGTTCAACCTGGCTTTGAACTCACTATGTAGCTCAGGTGGGCCTCAAACTCATGGCAATCCTCCTGCCACAGCCTCCCAAGTGCTGGGATTATAGGCATGTGCCACCACATCCATTCTGTGATGCTCCATTTTTTATTTTTTAATTTAATCAATTAGTTTATTTATTGTCTTTTGAGACAGAGTCTCTCTATGCAGTTCAGGCTGGTCTTGAACTCATTATGTAACCCAGTCTGGCTTCAAATTTGTAATGATCTTTCTGCCTCAGTTTCCTGAGTGCTGGGATTATAGGCGTGTGCCACCAAGCCTGGCCTCCATTTTTTAAAAGGAATTTTATTTACCTATCCAACCATGCATCTATGGCACAATTCATCTATGTATCCATCATTCTATAAATGTATAACAGTTAATTTTAGGCAGAGTTTTTCAACTTCCTTTTTGTATTTTTTTTTTGCATTGCTTAAGTTTCTTTAAATTTAGAAATGCTATTTTGATATAGCAAAGTGATTTTTATTTTAAAAATGTTTAAAATTTTGTTAAAGTGGAATTACTTGATAGTTTAACTGAACAACATCAATCAACATGTTTTTGATAATGAGTTCACAATTTTAGTATAAAAGCTTATTTTTCTGGAATCAGATATTAGAAACTTCTAGGAAGTAAACTTTTGTCATTGCACTTATTTTTTGGGAATGGCACTGAATTGTCTTTTACTCTGTCATTTTAAGTAATTTATGACTCACAATTTAAGAATTGATTGATTGATTGATCTTTATTGCTAATCCCTGAATTTTCTGCAGAGATTATCAATATAGTTGTGCTCAGTCTAAATGATCTTAACATTTATTTTATAAAATAATTTTATGCCTTTAAAAATTTTTCTCCTCTGCTGAAATGACAATCTATCAGTCTATCCATCTAGGTATAATGCTTTTAGCATCGTTGAACTGAAATAGTTTTAATTCTTTTTAAAACTAATTTTTCAAGGTTTCTTTGTTTATCTTCATACTTTGTAAACTTTGAAACTCTTAACTAGAAATAGTTAGAAATATTAGGCTGGGACTTGTATATATAAACAATAATTGAATCAGAAAAGTTTTCTTTTGAGAAATTAGTATTGATGTTATTAAGTCCATGCATACAGTGTTCCTATTATGCTCACAAAAAGTAAAATAATTGGGAAATTTATACCATATGTTCCCAAATACAATTGTTTACTCTTAAGCAGATGATTCTGCATTTTTCTAAACATACAGTTGTAGCATTCTATATGTAGAATTGTATATTTTCTTTATCAATTTCCTTTCTTAATAGATCCTGATACGATAGTAGATAATACTTGCTGTATAGTAGATACTGAATCAATCATAGTGTAATTACACAAAATTATGAATTATAAAATTTCCTCTTCTGTCATTTTGTCTCAAAATTTATCATTGTATAGATTCAAGTTAAACATATGGTACTATAGTTAAAAATGCACTTGTGTAGTGGAATTATTTATCAATCATAGCTTTGCTCACTGCTCCATATGAATGTTTTCATATTTTGCGACTCATTTATCCTCTTTCTAATCGCATGTAGTGGACTATAGGAAGGAACTTTGTACTCGATTTTTCAATCCTCATTCACTAAAACTTTCAAGATCTTTCTTCTACTAACAATCAACATTTACATTACACAGTGGCTTATAAATTTGTAGTTTGGTGACCTGAAATAGTTAGAACCTCACCGCCTTAACATTTTGAGACTAAGTCTGGAAAAACACGTTGGAAACAGAAATTTAGCTCTAGAAGATAGTCTAAGAGATGCTGATTTTTTTCTTTCTTTCTAGTAAGTTTGCCACTGCAAAGACAGCCTGGTCATAAAACAATCTAATCTGTGACTATAAAAATTTCATTAATAAGTATCACTCAGTTTTTTTAAAAAGTAGAAGGATAGGAAATAAAAACAAATAAAAACTTGTGTTTGTCGTAAAATAAGAAATAAGTAAAAATTGAAATTTCCTATGGAAAGCTCTGGTCTAACTGTTAGCCTGGATTCATGTTACAAAACAATTTGCAATCTTCCCAAGGACGTGAAATCAGCTGATTCAGTTTTCATACAGCCAAAATACATCTTCTTGGCTTTGTACAGTAAGTCAAATTCTGCTTCATGATTATGGTCCATCATGTGGTCAAATTTAAGTCCTCCTGGGACATACATAACTGGTTAAATTGCTCTTCAGTTTGTCTTTTAAATATTTAAAGACTGCTTTCATTGCAAGCCATTCGAGTTCCCTTCAGGTTGCAGGCAAACAATTGCTCTAACCCTCCTGGAGAAAAATAATTAGATTTTTCTTTTTTTCCTCAGATTGTGCTTCAATTATCTGTCTGTATTAAAAATTAAAAGGCAAAAAACATAGATACTACAGATGAACTGATACTATTGCAAATGGGTATAACCATAGTAAAGGATAATGCAGAGGACATGTAACCTAGGATTGCACCAGGCATTTATAAAGCAAACACTAGATGTTTTTCCCATTTGTGGTTTTTCTATGCATCTTTTTTCACTTGAAATATTTTTGATATACATAAACTTTAAGGGTAGTTTTGTTTTATTAGTTTTCTTATCACAAGACAATATCACTATAAATTCATGCAGATGTAGCTCAATTTTTCTAACTTTCTGACATAATTCTGTGATAGTTAACTCACTGCTTAGACCAAACTCAAGCCAACATAAAGCTGTAATTTTTACAATGGGCTGGATATGTGTGATTCAATATATATATGCTATTCTCAACTTCTGTAACATCTGTCCATAATATGCATGCTGGCCTCTCTTTCCGTTATTGATAAAATTATTGAACAAAGCAGAGGCAAGGATTGAAATAGGAAAATTTCAGGAATCCTAAGAGACCTCCTTTAAGGGGAACGTTAATCTATTATTCATAAGTCCTTTGCAAAAGTCATTAAGCATATTATGAATTTACCTATCAATACTATCACTAAATACACATTTGTCTACTGCAGATATTATCAAGCAAAATACTTGGTGGAAATTCACTTACATGTCTGTATTCTTCCCCATATTTAATATCTTTAGCACCCTTATAAGAATGGGAAGAAAATAAATACTGTTGGTTTTGTAGTTTATAGTGCTTTCAAAATATCAACTTCCTTTTATTGTTGCATAAGTCTTTTGTTTAATGATCAATGCAGTATTTTTTTCTCAGTGAAATTAAACTGAATGAGTCACTCATTTCTTAGAATATATATGTGTGTGTGTGTGTGTGTGTGTGTGTGTGTGTGTGTGTATACTTATTTGGCATATCTTGGTTCCTTGCGCTATTGCATATTAGTAAGCATTTATAAAAATTTATGTAGGCATGTTCTGCCATTTCCTCTATAAATTCAGTCAGTGGAAGTGTAGCTTTCAGGGAGATAGTTACATAAGATATCCTGACAACTTTTCTGATTCCCAGAGGATTTTATTTACTTCTACAAACTTTGTTCTCCTTTCGAGGCTCCAGAGTGGTCTTGGAGAAAGCACGTGAAGAAGTGGTTGCGTGTTTTCTCTATAGTCTTGTTCTGTCACATCAGGTTTTCTATCTTTCCTTCTTCCTGTGATTCTGCATCTTCCTAACATTCCTCCACATCTTCCTCCCTTATTTAATTCCATCCTGGAAGTAAGTATCTTGACATTTTAACAACATTTTTACTCTCATAATTATTTAGTCCTACAGTGGTTAAATATTTAGAGTATGCAAATAAAATGCTCATATGTAGATACGCATGTGGGTATATAAAATTATCTGTATATCTATCTGTGTGTTTATTTTTAAATGTCAAAATTTATAAAGGTCAGTAAAAATTAGTTACAATAATAATTAATGTAAAGATGGTTGTTTTTAAAAATACATTTATTCTAAAACCTCTCAAATTAAAGCTAACAAATTAAACAAATTAAAGTTAAAACTCCTCATGATTGCCTCAATGGATGCAATAAAATTTTAGGTGAACTTTTACATTAACTCAGATTAGAAAAACACTTTTATTTAAGTTAGGAATGCATGGTAATTCTCCTAACCTGATTAAGATGTATCAAAATGTTAGGGAAACTGTTACATTTAATCATGAAACGTTAAATACATTTCCAGAGACAAGAATTTTGGGCTAAAAGAAGAGCTAGCTTTCTAGCATCATTCACTTTAGATTTAGAAATAATGAGAAGAAATAATAAGAAATGAAATACAAAGCAAATGATAAGGAAAGTTACTGGAAAATAGGTGAAAAAGGGCACTGTTTGATAGTGATATGATTGTTTACATAAAAGATAAATACAACAGTATTTAGAGATAAATGCTGAAAACTAGCAATAAAATTCAATAAGATTGCTATATTTAAGACATTTTAAATAATTTTTGCAATTTCTGAACACTATAATGACTAATTGTTACAGGTGAATATATCACTCACAAATCCCTAAGATTCTTTATAGGAAATTTATAAAATTTTATCAATATTAAAGTAGACTTGACCATTCAGAAAGCTATACCCTGTTCTTAAACTGGAACACTCAATATTTTGCAGAGGCCAGGCCTATTTTTAGCAATTTTAAATTAGATATAACTGAACCAAATCACAAAGTGCTTTTTTGGGAGCAGGTTGATAAACTTATCTTGGAAGTAACAGAGGATGAGGAATAGTTAGATAATTTTGAAAAAGGATGAATAAATCAGTGTACTCTTTGATGAACTATGAAAAATTTTCTGAAAATTTTCTTAATTACGTAAGTATTGGCTCAAGAAGAAATAGTACAATTGATGGAAATGAAAGAGTCACAAAAACAAACCAAAATGAATTGCAAAGTTTGTATATGACAGAGTAGAAACTAAAAATTAGTAGTCAATGGACTATTCAAGTGATTTTTTCCAAAAGTAAAAAAAAAAAGTTGCATGCATATCTCCTATAGTGCAAAAAAAAAATCCATTCCACATTATTTTGAAGGGTAAATGTAAAAATAAAAGTATGAAAATTATAGGCAAATGCAAGTTTAAATACCATTGTAATACTGAGTATTCTTGAATAAAATTGCACAAGCTTTAAAAAGCTCCAAGTTCTATTTTAATGTTAAAAACTTTTATTGATAAAAAGATAATAAATGCAGCTGTTAAGGTTCATATCAAAATGTTCTACCACAACCTCATGGGTTTATAGGTGGGAATTTTGGGAATGACCAGGTCATGGATATGTGATACTAGATTAGTCCACTGATTGGTTGAGCAGAGTTCTGGTGTGAACGATGACTTAGGGAAGAGCGAACTATAATGAGTATGGGTGGCACCAACCAATAGGCTTGTAGCCTGGATAGAATAAAAAGGGAAAGGAAGTCGTCTCTCTGCCTCCTACCTACCATGCTATGGGCTGTTTCTCTTTTTCATGCCTATGCTCCATGCTACCTTATTTTGGAGCCAGAAGACTATGGACTGAGACCTCCACATACTGTGAACTTTAGGTGATAGACCCCATGATTCTAGTTAATCAAGAAAAACATTTTTGTAGTTCAGAGGATGTGGATACCTGTCTATCTGTCTAATCACCATCAATGCATAGACAATAGGCTCCAGAAGTTGATAGTCCCCTCCTGGATTCTTACAAGTGTGTTTCTCTAGGAAAAGCAGCCTGTGCTATCACTGAACGCAGGCATCTTCCCCTTTGTCTTCTTTCTTTTTCTGATCTTACTCCTTTGTGTGTTTCAGGAAGCTACCTCTGCTTAACATGCTTGGCATGCACATCAGTTGTCCTGACAAAAATCTTACCCTCAGTTTCTTTCTTCATAACAATTGCAGAATTCCAGTTTTGTCATGTTATATAATATCTGATTGTTTTTCCTTAAACTTTTGTTTGTAATCCTATTTGCACTTAGTGTCACCTCCAGGTCACAATGAAATGTTTCCTTACTCATTTTGTGACTTTTAATTGTGACCTCATCTTTGTGTGACACCGCCAGGTGGAACTGTAGATTAGTTCAGTTGATGAATTATCCCCCTATATTTGGTCTTATGTTCTGTTAGGTACCTAAGTGCTATTACCAAACTAAGATGAATATTGAAATTTATTTCTTCACTTAACCTTTTCAGTTCATAAAAAGATTATAATTTGAAACATGAAATTGCCATGAATCCCATGTTTAGAATTCTCAGGAAGCATTTGTCACTGCTGTGATCCAGACTTCTGACAGAACATTTACCTCAACACCTCCTTGGTGTGGTGGGAAATTTTCTCTAATAATCCTTACTCTGCCAAGGATGTGTCCTTCTGTGAGTTCTGACTTAATTTATGCGTTCCAACTTTGCCTTCATGAGAGCCCAAAGTCCTTTCTCTTCCAATGTAAATTTTGAAGCCATACCCTTGGGTTATAAATTTTGACTCATTTCAAAACTAAACTTACCCCATGTAGTTCACAGAATCCCTGATTCACGGAAGCTTCAGATTCAGTCAGTGTCTGTGTGTTGAGTTTTTTCTTTCCTCCCATTAGGCCCCACTGGATGTTTTCCTTGATTTCTTAAGAATTCAGCAAAATACTTACAACACTTTTTGCAATCCATTTTTTGCTATCTTTTCACATTTATATGTATTTTTAATAGGATAATTTCAAGTATGATTAGCTTTCCTTAGCTGTAGGCTAGGAATTTTCTGTCATAACTCTTCATTAACTTTATGAATCCTTAATATTTTTTTTCTTTGTCTTTGTCCTGGTTTAATGTTTCTACTCTTTTAGGCTTTTAGTATAGATTTTTTTCTTTCTAAATTTTGTTTCTTGATTTTCTTTTGCAATATACTTTCTTTAAGAATGTTTTATTCCTTCATATAAAAAATTAGAGACTTTTATTCACATCCATGTTCCATCTTTTAAAATGCAGATTAAAAAAATTAACAAATGCTGTATGTAGCTTAGCGAAGGACTTGAAACAGCTTAAACAGTATCTGCAGTATGAAAAACTAGTATATTTATTTTCATGTTTTGCTAGATCCATAAGTGCTTACCTTTGCAATTCTTCTGAGAAAAAGCTGTCAATTAGGGGTGGGGAAAAGGTGACTTATTTGGCAAGGGAATTTGGTGTGTGTGAAGGGTTTCCAATATGCCACATTTAAGTTAATGGATCAATTTCCTTCTTTATCCTTGGTATTTTCTGTACATGTTTTCAGGTAGAATTATTTGTTTTAGTTCTCTATATTAGCAATTCTTTTAAAAAATATATCATCACAATCACAAAGCATAGTGAAATGTGAAAACAGCATAGAATGAAACAAAATTCCCTATATAGTATTTATACCTAATGCATCTTACAGTATATTCCATGCTACTGGTCTACTGTATATAATATTTTAGAGTGATATACCATAATTTTAGAACGATAAAATATAATCAAACTTTAATAATTTTTAAAGACACCTGTATAAAAATGAATGACTAAGCAATAAACACATTTAATTTTGTGCATTTATGAGTCATTATTAGAAGCCTATAAATGACAATACAATATTGGGTGATCAACTGTTACAAATTCAGTGCAAGTAATGATTATTTGAATGCAGTTTATGGTTTACAATCTTATAAAGGCTAAAGGTTAAAGCTGTGTTGGTGAAATAACAGTAAAGCAATTGAAAAGAGCATTATTCCAAAGGCAGAAAGTAATTGTCCCGAATGTGTATGACTGACAGAAATGTGCAATAAGGCTTTTAAAAGGCAATGTGATGTGTTTCACAGCTTAACTGACTTTTGAAATTAAAGTTATTTTAATTGTTACATAAAATTGCATGATTTATCACCTATAACAAGATGTTTTGAAATATATATAGAATGACTTAATCAAGTTAATGAATGGATTACCTCACATACATAACTTTTTTGTATTAAAAACCATTAAAATATATTCTGTTGTTTTCAGGAACACAATGATACATTGTTTTTAACTACATTCACAAGTTTTGTTGTAGCTCTCTGGAACAAGCTTCTCTTATCTCCTGAGACTGTCTTCCCTTGGGCCAAGCCTGCCCCTCCCATCTCCCAAACCTTGGGACCCCCACCGCACTTCTTATTTCTACAAGCGGAACGTTTTCAATAGCACATATAAGTAAAATAATGTGGAATCTATCTTTCTGTGCCTGGTTTGTTTCATTTAACATAATCTCTTCCAGGTTCATCCATGTGATCACAAACAATAGGATTTCCTTTTGAAAAAGGCTGAACAACAATCCTTTATGTATATGTATGCCACATAGTATTTTCTCTACCTACTCAGTTTAGTCATCCACGAATGAATGGATAAGTACACTCTTATGTACTTTCCGTTTTAGAAGTTAGTGTGTGTTTTCAATGCATGATGATTATGTTCACTTCGGGGAACTGCTACAGGTACATGGCCCATCGCAAACTTTCTCCTCGCCCTTCTCTCCCCAGTGTCCCACGTTCCCCATCTCCAGATGCCTCCCATCTCACAGTCTGCCTCCCTCTTTTCTACCATGTCTTATATTTTTCTTTTAAAATTATTTATATTTCGAGTTTCTCAAATTAGAGACACCATGCAATGTCTAAGCTTGTGTGTCTCATTTTTTCCATCTAGATTATCATGCATTTCCTAAAGTTACTCCAATTGGACCATGTATTCAGTGCTGTGAATATTGCTGCAATGAGCACGACAGCGTAAACATGTCTTCCATATGCTGATTTTTTGCTTGGAATATTCTTTTTCTTTTATGATGGGATTGCTGACTCATAGTAGTTCTACTTTTTTAAAAAATTTTTTTGAGGAATCTCTATGCTGTTTCCATAATGACTTTTATAATTTTTGTTCCCATGACAATGTGTAAGAATTTTCTTTTCTCCATATTCTTTCATTTTTTGATATCTATTAAACAGCTGAGACATTTCATTGTGTTTTTATTTGCATTTCCTGATGATCAGTTATAATAAATGTCTTTGTTTTATTTTTCCTGAGGCCTATTGGTAATATATGTGTCTTCTTTGAACAAGTGACTGTGCAGGTCTTTTGCTCATCACTTTTCTTCATTCTTTATATATTTTGGATAGAATCTCATATCTCTTAACAGACATACAGTTTACAAGTATTTTCTCCCATTTTGTAGTTTATCACTTCACTCTGTTGATTGTTTCCTTGGCTGTCAATAAGTCTTTTAATTTTATGTAGCACTATTTGTACATTTTTGCTCTGTTGTCTATGAATCTTTGCATTCATATTAAAAAAGAAATTACTGCCAAGACAGTGCCATGTAGTTTTCCTCTAGTTTTACTATTTCAGTTATTCCTTCTAAGACTTTAGCTCATTATAAATTGAGTTTATGTGGTGTAAGAGTCCAGTTCCATTTTTATCCCAATGGATATCCAGTTTTTCAACAATATTTACTAAGGATATTGTCTTTCTCCACTGTGTGTTCTTAACAATTTTGATGAAAATGAATTGCTTGTCAATGTGTGGGTTTATTTTATTTCTGACTTCTTTGTCCTGTTTCATTTGTCTGCATATTTGTTTCTATGTCAGCACCCCGGTGCTTTGCTTCCTGATGGCTTTGGGGCATAGTCTAGAGTCAGAGAGTATGCTGCCTCCAACTTTGTTCTTTAAGGTCAAGATTTCTTTGTTTATTCAGGATCTTTGGGGGTCTCAAATGGATTTTTACATTATTTTTCTGTTTATATGAAAAATGGTATTAGAATGTGATAGGAATTCCAATGAATCAATAAATCATATTTAACATGGACCTTTCAGTGACAGTAATTCTTCCATTCCATGGATACATGATCCCCCTCCATTCCAGAGCTAATTCTTTGAAGGTATTATAATTGGTGCCCTGTCTGATTAAATCTCCCCAAGGATTGCTATGCATGTGCCAGGTAATCTCCTGAAAAGAAGATATTATTTAATTTCACATTATCTTTACACAGCAATAAGAACTAAATACTAAATATTAATTATGCAGTGGCACAGTATTATCAATTTTTTCTATCATTCTGATGGTTTTTATTTTATGAGTGACCATAGGTGCCCTTATAAAATATGTTAAAAAATCCAGAAATGCTTAATTTGTTTTTTATTCTGCTCAAATAATAGAAGACCTTTGATAAATTATATAAATCTGGCTAATTTTATGAATATCTTATTATTTTATTGAGAAAAATTCAACTCAGTTTGAATTCAGAAACCCTTTACAAAAGACATGACTTATTGTTTGTCAGTATTACCTTCTTATACAGAAAGCTAATTTTGAAAAAGACTCTGTTATTCAGACACAGACTTTAGAATCCTGTTAAGCAAAACTATTTTTTAAAAGGTTTCACTTTACCAGTTGCAAGCATCAATTTATAGAACAGCCAAGTAGAGGTTACATATTTATTGCCCAGGAATGCTTGGATGAATGACCCATACTTTACTTTTGGAGAAAAAGAAAAATAAAACAACACTTTCTTCGAACTAATTCCTAAAAGAATGAGGACAATAGAAATTGTAGAAAATACTGCCTGCATTTGTCCCATTCCTTAGTCTTTACGCTGATTTTGAGTCTTTTTAGCGAGAAACAAAATTGCCAAAAAAAATTAACTTGGCTTCACATCGAAATAGTAATGCCAAGTAGTTAAAGCTCTTTGGTGAGCCCTGCATACTTATCCGGTCTTCTAACACCTTTCACACCCGAGCCTTCCTCAATGGTTTACTCAATGGAATAGCCTCAGTGGGGAAGATTTCCTTACCAGTACATTGAAACAGTGGTAAGAGACAGGGCTGCACCCGCCCTCAGTGTGTAAATCCAAGCTGGAGCATAGAGAACATCAAAGGGGTCAAAGGGATGTAGAGGTTTTGTGTCCCAACTTGTCTCTATTCTCTTTGTGAGAGCTGATCCCATCTGTCTCCTAGCATGGAGTGTAGCGTATTCTATTGTAAGCACTGCTCACAAGTCACCTAAGGAAAGATTAAACGTGTGGCTTCTTTCCCACACATCCAGCGTGGTTTTAGAATGGAGTTAGTGAGGAGGAAGAAGCTGTGGTGTGCTTTTGAACAGTGGAGGGACAGTAAAGAACTGTACAGTTCAAAAGGCTGAGTTTTTGCCACAGAGAATTAATAAATGTTTGGAGAGATCGCCGTGTTTCACCAGATTTATGTGCTATGCCCTGCAAAGTATCAGACATCATGTGCTACCTCATCCATGTGTGCACTTCTGTAAACTGGAAGAACAAATAAGATATTTAAAGATATCCAGATCTGAAACAGGATGTCACACGTTCATCCCTTGTGGAGCTTTAGACAGCCAATACAATAGCTACTCTGCAGGATGGATGTGAAGCTAAAGATTTCGTAAAACTACAGAAAATTCCGACAGGGATGAATCATGATCTGCTGGGCATATAACCAAGATGAGATTCGTTATCTGGGCTCAGTAGAAGAAGCTATGTTTCCTGAAATCATTACCTATTATCTCACTTGGTAAAGTGGAAGGGTGCACCTTCCATCTACCGAGAAAGGACCACATGTCAGGCTTTGTCACTGTCACTTTATTTTTATGGTGTGAGGAGCGTTTTATGAAATAACACCCCCACCTGAGAATTGAAATCTCAAAAAAAAATCAGTATTTAGAATTGAGAAACAAGAAGCTATTAACTTGTAGGCTTGGGGAAACCTACAATATTCCAAACCTACAATATTCCAAAGCAGGGCTATGTTACTGGCTTAAAATATATAGGCAGTATCTAATTTGAATGAAGTTTTTCTGTATCTTCCTTCTGACTTATTTATAATTATTGATTATATTTTATTACTTTGGTCCCAGATCAATCATTAATGAACATGGGGACTTATAAAGTCTTTTTCAAAAATTAAGCAAGCCTGGTAAGTTAAACTGCTGTGATGCTCTGTGGACCATCCCTGTTTTGTTCCCTCTGTAAATGGGGTAGTACGGGGCGTTTGACTGCTCTTTAACCTGTGGTTATATTGAAAATCTGCTATTGCCTTCGCATCCACTCCACTCTCCTCAGAAGGTGGCTTGGCATTTTGTATTTTCAATCTAGGGCAACAAATCGGCATCTCCATCTGGACTGGCCAGATGAGGCTTCCTTCAGAGCCAATTAACACATTACTGATGGGGTCACCTCCGATTGCTAGGACGGGCTCTGCGGCTCCAGGGCGACCATAAACTACCTCACGACACCTCCAGATGCACCAAGACTGGGGACCAATCCATCCTGAATGTAAGTGGTTCACACACTTACCCCAGGTTCTAGGAAGACACCCTAAAAGAGGTGTGTGACTTTTCGGGACAGAATCTCTGGGATACACTTTTGTTAGCCTCTTCCTTATTTAGTCAGATTGAAAAGGATGTTCATGACACACGAGCAGTCAAGCCAAGGTGGGGGACGAGGCATGAGCCATCCATTTGTTAAATTTTCCAGCTAATGACAACATATTATAGTATTTCTTGACTGATATGATGAGATTTTGCAACAGCCTCAATTACAGCAATTGGAAAGCCAACAGTGGAAATGAATAACCCCCAGATGCCTGGTCTAGGGAAAGAGTGAACTGTCACAGTCTTGGTGAAAGTATTTAAAGCAAAGCCCTGGCAGCTCTGATGCCCCTGGAGGCCAGGGAGGGCATTCCTCTGCGGCCTGCTGGATGTACCTGGGATCTCTGAGGTTATTTCTGTAGGAGCTCAGATTTGGTTCCCAGATTCTTAGGTTTTTCTGCACAGGCATCTCATTTAGTGAAGCAATTCCCTTAACTGCACTTTTGCTGGGAAAGAATGCAAATTAAATATTCTTTTGCAGACAGGATGGGAGGGGTGACAAGCTAAGGGGAGAAAAGAGGCCACAGGGGAGCCCAGCAGAGTCTCAGTCCCCTCCGGTGGCTGGCTAACTAGCTCAGCCTTTGTGTAGACCCCGGCTGCTTCTGGGATGGGGCGAGGAGACAGAAGAATGACAGTCTGTAGGAAGAAAGAGGACAGTAATTACGGGATACATGTGATTAGCGCGGTAGCCAGAGAAATTAAGCCACAAGTCCTAGGAATCTTCTCTTGTGTGTGGTACCTGCAGGGGGAGAGAAAAGACCTCACTACAGAGTCCAGTTGGAGTCCACTCCCTGCCAGCTCGGCTTGATTGCTTTTTCGGTTACCTACTGTGGAGGTTGAGCTGCTCGACCTTCCTTTCAGCAGAGCTATATTGTCCTTCCCTGAAAAAAAGGCAGATTAAGAATTTACAGGGATCCCCCCATCACTGGCCTCTGACAGCAACACTCAGGGAGCTGATTTTGCATGGTTCAATTTGCCTGGGGGCCAAGATGCTTATCAAAATATGCTCTGCTAATGTAAAGCACTGCACTTCTAAGAAATACACAATTTCCTACCAAACGTTCCTTTTCATTTCCTTCTCACTACCCTCTTGTTTTGGTAGATGACTTTGTTCTTTAATTACTGTCATCATTACTCTTTGAGACACTCTGGATTTGGGTGGGTGTTTACAGGTGAAGAGTAAATAATATCAGTTAAGGAGTTCAAGCTTATTTTGTAGGTGGATAAGCTGGGCTGGAATCATCTCAAGTATGAGACTGTCGTGGCTATCACTTAGGTCATACTTCATTCAGGGTTTTGTTCATTTAAATTTTTAATTAAAAGCAATATGTTTGCAAAATAATTGAAAACATGAAAGCTACTTAGTTTTATCAAGCCAGGAACAAAAACTACTCAGTCTCCTCTTAGTGCAATGGTATTTTGGGGTCTGCCTCAGATGGCTAAGGGGAGGGATTGATCAGATTTCATGCTATTCTGTATATACATATGCATATCTATATCCACACTGCTACCTACATCTGTATCTGTCAATTTATATCCATGTCTATCATCTACCTATGGATCTATCTATCTTTGTATCTATTTATCTATCAGCTTGTCTCAGATTTGACTGGGGAGAGTATTGCTAACCTTATTGTCTACAAATGAGTTACTATGATCTTTTTATTATACTATTTATTATAATGTCTATGGTGAAATTTTGAGGTTATGCAGGTAAATTACACAATTTTCCTATACTCGTTTCAAGTGCTTCAAAGTGGAAGAGATTCTTTAATGCTGCATTGTTTAACAGGGGAAGAAACTGGAAATACTGTTATCCCACTGGAGATAAGAAAGCTCTCACAGACAAACTACAAGAATTTTCCAGGAAGAGAAAATGAAACACCTTTGTCTCCTATTTAGATCGGTAACACCCAGCACAGGCAGAGCCATGGCATAGCTCTGTGCTGGCCAACTCAGCAATTTTGACCCTGCCTGCTAGCGATTTTTGCTATAATTTTTGATGCATTGCATTTTTTACATGGTTTATTCACATTTTCTGAATACGTAGTCTAAGATAGCTTTGTGCTCTGAACCACATGTATTTAAAACATTCAATGTGGAACTCATGAAAACTTTTTAATGTAGGGTAGCCTCTTGTCAGATGGATTTGTACCACGTTCCACTTTGTTGAAAGTTTCTTACACAAAGATCTTGATCTCTGTGATAAGGAGATGCTCGGTCCAGGAATGCTGAGTGCTGATTCCCCTGGGCTGCCCTCTCTCTGCTGTTATCTCAATTTCTTTGTGATTTTCCTCCTCACAACCTTTGATGTGTGAGGGAGGAAGAAAGATTGAAGTAGTGTCATTTCTGAATGACTTATTTTAGAGGAATTTATTAATGAGTATGGCCAGTTTGTGTGTGCGTGTATGTGTGTGTGTGCGCGCGCGGGTACAGAGAACTGAACTTAGGACCTTGAGCTTGCCAGGCAGGTGCTATACTACCGCGTTATGGTCATTTCAAATGAAAGATCTGCCGTCGTCAGTTTAGTTATTCTGTAATATTCAGTGGTAATATATCTGAGAAATTCAATAAGCATTTTCAGTAAGTAACTCTGTATGATATTTTTCCAATAAAAATTTTTTAGTGAATCCAGCCATCGTGATCTCGTAACACTTCAGCACATGAAGATTCTGAGACTTTACTTTTTTGTGACCTGAAAACTTTTATCTTTTCTGGTTATTATTAAGAGAAAATTTTATTTTAAAGCACTAAGACATCCAGCGGTGGCATTTTTCTAGGGACAAGTGCTTAATGGGATGGGTGGGGTACCGACCCTAAAACACACCAACAGGCAAGTGGAAGGTGTTTTGAAGCAAAAGACTAAATGGAGTGGATAAGAAAAAACCCTAAAAGTGGCTTAACATCATTTATCTATCTGATGCTAAAGAATCACGTTGGGAAAATGTCAAAAAATTATATTGGAAATAGATATAAAACAGAGCAACTTGGCCAGAGAAGGAAGGTCAGGACTGCTGAATTGTCACTGAGGCTGTAGGAGGAGGTGTGTGAGCCCCATTCGGTCTTGGGGACCCAGCTCTGTGCAGAGGCAGCTGGCATCTCCCAGCGCGGGGAGCGGTCCTGACACAGCCTGTGAACAGCAGGGTGTGCCAGCTGGGGATGAACCACGCGTGAGCTCGGGTCCTTGCAGCAGGCAAGGAAGAAAAGAAAAGCCAAGACAGAAAGACGAATAAGGAGACTGCTGCTGCTGGCTCCCATGCACTTGAGTGTCCTGAAGTACTTTTCGAAGTCCTAGTGGCCGCGGTCCCTGTGAAGCCCTGATAGCAGGGGAGACAGACACTGATGTGTCAATGACATCATCACCGACGCCAGAGCCCCTGAACATAGTGGGCTTCAAAGAGAGTCTAATCTTACCCTGTTCCTTGCTTCCCTTCCTCAGTTCTTGCCAGAAATGATGAAACAGAGAGACGCTTGTGCATGGGGGCTTCACTGACTGGGCCTGGAAGCTGGGAATCCTGGCACCAGACAGATGCCCGGAGCTCACAGACTCGAGGTCAAGTTGGTGAAGAGGCTGGCTTTGGCGTCGGGCAGACAGTTGAGGTCAGCACTGCACAAGCTTGTGCGGCTATCTCAAGAGCTGTCCAGTGCTTCGGGAGAAACACGAGGTCGTATCAGGAGTTTGTAAATAAATGTGGCTCTATCGTAAAGTTAGGATTGCCTGTGAAAGAAATAAGACAGCTTCTTTTGCCTTGCAAAATTTATCTTTTCCTTTTCTGAATAATTTGAGGCTATGTAGTTTGGTCTGGTGTAGGTCATCCTGGTCAATATTTTGTCACTTTTTACTGGGAGATAAAACTGCTTAGCAATATGAAGAGGGCGCTCACAGTATCTGAGGGTCAGTAGTTAGAATTCCCAGGGATTACCATTCCCAAAGAGCTAGACAGTAATGACTCTTCCATCCAAATTTTTATATGCAGCATAAATAATGTCCTTGCTAAGCAATGTAAAAATCAAGAATTATGAAGCCCAGTACAGGAAAATTCACAACCAATGGACAAATTGAAAAATGGTGTTTTGGCTTATACTATCCCCTTTAATTTAGGAGCATAATTTGCAGTGTTCCTAGATTCAAATGACAAAGGCCTTTCTCAGTGTAAAGTGTTTATGTAGCTCAAGTTAGTTAGTATTAGAAATATCTGCCCTATTTCCTTTCCTCTGTAACTTAGACATCTTTCTGGGAGGGGACTGAGCACATCAAGCATTCTTTTCAATGCAAGCTGTAAGTAGTTCACTTCCTGTACTTTGCATGAACTTTGTAATGGTTAAATGGAGCTATCCAGAACCCGAACTTGTGAATATCTTTTACTATTTTTTTTTAGCTGGAATTAACTCTCAATATAAAATAGAAACTATTTGACTTTCTGTTTTAACATCAACACAGGTTCTTTAGTGGGGTGGTAATATTAATTAGGCCTGGTAACTCATTATCATTATAAGATAAATGGGAACTTTGTCACCATTGAATACTGCATTAAATTCATGTTATTATGTATTTCTCAGCTGTTAAAATATTATGTGATGGTTTGGGGATCTTTAGTAAAAGTTTTCATACTAATTGCTCAATCAGGCTGGTGTTATCAGTAAGTCCCTGGGATGTTATCTTTGGTTATATTCCAAAAAAAAAAAAAAAATAGTTGCCCTGTAAAGGAATGTGTACATGTATGCTAATATGAAATGGGTATGTTTGTGGGCAGAATTCTAGTTAGCAGTTGGACGGTAAGTTAAATGCAGAGTTCAAGGTTCTTACGCAAAGTTTGGCAAAGCGAGAGATGGAAATGGAAATTTAGAAGTTAGCACGTAGCCATGGAAGGAGGCTAATTTTGAAAGTCACAAAGGAGTGGTATTAGAGTTCTCTGGAAATGCAGAACCAATGGGAGGTGTGTAGGTGGATGGATAGCTAAATAACAGACAGACAGATAGACATAAATCATAAGACTGATAATAGGGATTGGTTCACAGAAACATAGAACCTCAGGAGCTCTATGAGGTACTATCTTCAGAGCGATGATTCAGAAAAGCAGTCATGTTAACTGCATCTGAGTCTAAAGGCCTGAGAAGCAGGAATTCTGATGTCCAAGCGGGAGACAGACTCTCATCTTAAAAACAGATAGAGATAGGGCCGGGGATATAACTCAGAGGCATAAGCGGCTGCCTGGCAAACTCAAGCTCCTGAGTTTGATTCCTGGTACGAGAAAGAAAGACAGAAAGACAGAAAGACGGACAGACAGACAGACAGAAAGAAAGAAAGTGATGAGAACTGCAAAATTGCCATTCATTGTCTCAGTTTAAACTTAGTTTGTGACTATGGAAATTTGGGAAAGTCTTGAGATGTTGACACTATTCAGAAAAAGAAAACGGAAAATCCTGCCCCATGAATCTTTCTATGCATGGAATCTACAATTGTATGCATCATACCATGGAAGGAAGAAGGAAGGATGAAAGGGTGGGAGAAAAGAAATAAGAAAAAGATGTATGTTCCTCGAGCAGAAGGGTGACGGAGGAGGCTGACAGGAAGGGGTGGCGGGGTGGTATGAGGGGAAGCGAAGAGGGGAAGCGAGGCTGTTTTGGAAGAATGAATATTTGAGACACAAGGACAAGGCGGGGCCAACCTCAGGCTACCTGGAGAAGTGCTGCCCTGTGTTCAGCTCCATCACTAGCCTCCCACCACGCCTGCGTCGACCCTCAGTTTCTGGGTAAATTTCTCTTAGAATAGGAGTTGCACTCAGAGATATTTTCTGCATGTGGCAGCTCATTTTGACTTTTTCTCATCCTTACTTTTAAAAGTGATTTAGGAGAAAGGAGAGGGCAACCTGTCAATGCATGCAGTCCCTAGGAAGGGACCCGTCGTGTTGGTGACAGAGAGAGGAGCTTGCCTAAATGTGGTGTTTACCATGTGGGACTCCTTCTCATCCTACAGGATGACACCCAAGGTCTCCCAGAGACAGACATCCCAGAGCAGTGTGGTAAGCCTTCTATGACACAAGCTTGTTCCACAGGTTCCTACCACTGCCCTAGCGGCCTCCCTGGTAAATTTCCTGTAACTGAAGCAGTTGAAGGGAGAATGTCCAGTTAGTTCTCTGTACATGGGAGTAAAAGGAGGAAAGCCTTCATAGTGTCATACAATATCTCTATTTTGAGGAGCGTGATTTTCAGGACTATCTGAAAAGCACTCAACAAAAAAAAATTTTTTCCTTACTATGGAAAACACTACTGCAATGAACAAACAGGAACCATTTACAAGTCCTAGGAAAAAAGATAAACACACAGAGTAAGCTTCCTCCACACCTGCCCCTGACCCTCCAGAGCGTGCCAATGGACTCTGCTGTCTGCCTCCCACCAGGGGTGTGTCAATGAAGCATTTTCCCAAGTGCTTGAATACCGAAATAAAAAGTATAGTGTGAATGTCAGAGGTGAAACTAAAATACACAGCTCTATTACTTGACAGTTTGCACTCTTGATAAATAGTTTCATTTTGCAATAACAAAGGATTTCCATCTCTCCAAGTCAGCTGCCGTACAGATAAGGAAACGATTTTCAAGGAGGCTTGGGTCAGAGGCGAGGGGCCTGATGCTAGGTGAGTGGTGTCATTGTCTTACAGAAGACAACCTTTTGTTCAAATCTTCATGATATAAATCAGGCCTGGCAGTGCTTTGCAAACTAGAGTTGGAGTGTAATCTTAATATTTCTAGTATTATTGTACCATTTTTTTTGCATACCCAATTCTACTCAGCTCAATTGATCTATATGATAGCTAGACTCACTCTATATGCTTAGCCAGACTCACTCTGACAACTAGAGTAAGTCTGATGGTCCCACTTCTGTTACAGCAAATAGTAAGCCAGAAAAAGGCTATCTATACTCTTTATATATGTGTATGTGTATTTTACTCTGCACACATACAAAAAGAGGAAAATAAATAGAAAATATTGCTGTGATAACTGAAAACTTTCAGTATAAAGTTTCCATTATTTATGCCATGATTTCCATTCCAGTACAAAGTTTTCCATTATTTATCTCAGTATAAAGTTTCCATTAGCTCAGGATTTCCATAGAGTGATAGGATGCAGGCACAAAAATATTTGTAACCTGAAGTCAGGATAAAAATTCAGAGAAGCCCTGGGATTCAGAATCGTACCAGAGTGGCTCATCTGTTGACAGCGAATGTTATCAAAGGGGTTAATAAAAATCAGACTGCACTGTGAGCCTGGGGTATGCATTCTGTGCTGTCATTAAAGTGTTCTTTTCTCTGTTAAGCAAGCGTCCCCTGCTGGGACATCTCTTTAGTCTGGTGGGAGTTTGGAGTTATACACGAAGTGTGTGTTATCAGGTAGAAATTACTCCACATAAAATTTTAATGATATTGTTTTAGCTATCTTTCAGTTATTGCCTGTGTTTCATTCACATGACGTGGATCATTGAAGACATGAATTATAACTGTGATAAAACATGATCAGAGGTTTCAGTTTTGCCCTACTATAATCTTATGACTGGTGAAAAACTATTAGCGACAACAAAAATGAACATAGTTAAAATAAATCAAACCTTACTGCTGGCAATAATTCCGAGCTACTAAATTATCCCATGCTGGTTAGTTTAAAACTTTCCCTGGGAGGATGTTGAGAAGTTTGTGCATAGTGTTCAAGACTACACCACACCTTTCTTTTTGCTCCCTGGCGGGCCCCTGAATTTAAATCCCTCTGTGTCGGGCAGTGAGGTCTAAAAAAGTATTTGGAAGAGCACGAGGCATGAGTGCCAGAGAGTGCTGACCCAGACACACACACAGAATTCAGTGTATTCCAGGGAGAGTGAAGCAGATTGTTTTCCTCTTTCGGAGAACCTTATTAAAGAAAAGTCAGGCTCCTTGCTGCGGACGGTAAGGTCCGTCAACACGTAGAGCTGCTTTGTTTAATTAAATCCGTGTCTCTTCTCAAGGCGTCTGAAAGGCACAATCTCTGAAAGGCCCTCAGCATCTTTTCTGAGGTGGGAGATACTTTCTTACCTGAGCTATCAGTCTCTCTGAAGAGAAGTAAGGCTGTGAATTTTTAAAAATGAAATTGAGCAATCTCTTGGAAGTTGTACTGAAATTAGATCCAAAATTGGTTATGTGCATGCAGTCCTTATCTAGTCAAATTGGAACTTGTGTTATATTTTTTAATATCAGGCATCTCTAGGAGTAATACATTTTTGCAACCAATCATTAATTTATTTTACATTTTTCTAACTATCTTAACACTATTGAAAGTTCTCCAAAAACTAGAATTTAATCTAGAGCTCATTTTAGGTAGATTTATTCTTCTGAATATCCACAAGTCAAATGAACAATGACCAGAGATAGGGAGCCCTTTGGTTCAGAATTCCTTTTGTGACGAGACTGCTAATGAAGAGGGCACCTCCACAGGGTTTTTACTCCCACCCTCTCAACAGCCTGAATATCAAACTACTTAAAGTCTTCCTCACATGTAACCAGGATGACAATTTGGATTCTTTCTGATAAGACTGCACCAGTCAGCACCATAATGGGAACCTTAGTTGGAAGGATACATGGATAGATACAGACGTGGAGATGGTTTATGGCGAAGTGTTTGAAAATGTATCGAGTCTAATTTACTATCTTCCAAATCTAAACACACTCTCTTTGACTTTTGGATTACTTGCAATAGGTAAAAAGAGCATATGTGCACATGTGTGTGTGCATACAAAGTACTATTAGGTAAGTTTGTATTGGAAAGGCAATATACTACACTTTGTTTTCATAAACTTCCTTAGAGAATTTAAACAAGTGCAGAAAGGCTCAAAGTAATATAGGAGATATGCTAATAATACTCCTGCCCATGGTATCAATTACACATTGCTTTTTGGTTCAGAGAGGTTTCAATTCCCTAAAATATGGATTTTATAACCACTAATTAGTAATAAGTGAATTCTTGCTTTTTTGTCCTTCATTTCTTTGATGGCTGAATCTATAATGTGAGTTTTACTTGTTCTCTGCAAAGAAAATTCAGTAAGTGGCAGTGTTGGAGACTGGGGAGCGCTTAGTTGGAGGGCAGCGCAGAGAGATCTGAACTTGAAAAGTCTCTCACGTGCACGGCAGGGACCCACTTTCACACTGCCCCACTTCTTCATCATTTATTTCACGTTCACATAACTGGACATACTGGAAAGCATTTTTCTACACTGCTGTGTTGTACGTTTTCTAGTGAGTCTGTGTCCTGTTAGACTATTGTCAGTAAGTGACTAAGAATGCTGTGTTTTATTTATCAGTAAGATGCCTTATTCCGGTAGGGAGGGGAAAGCAAACTACTTTGAAGCAGCCAAGAAACAAGAGTTTCTGAGGCTACCGGACTAAGTCAAACTCACTACTCTCTGAAAGAAGAGAGAAGTCAGTTTGCCAGTTTAAAAATACAGTTCACTCAGAGATTGTCAGGTCTAGGCTGAAGGACATTTCAGAGCTATTTTGGCTCAGCTCAGCTCAGCTATGTGACTTTTGTTTGAGTTTATGTTCAGTTCCCATGTTAGCTTGGCAGGGAAGGATTGAATTTCACAAAGGATTTTTGTTTGCACATTGTAAACCACATTTTCTACTAACAAAATGTAACCCTGTGATTTATGCTTTCCTAAGGATGAGGGAGAACTGACTAGATTAAAGCTAGCTACAATTAAGAAAAAAACGTTATAAGTGTGTGTTTTATCAGTGTTTCCACGTAGAAACCATTACTCTTCATTGAAAGTGGTTAAGTGTGCTGTTTAATCACTCTTAGATTGCAATGTGTATCGCTGCTGCTGTGATGTTGTAGCTGACAGTAGTTTTCTTTTGTGTTAGTGAGGGAAACCAAAGATCTGTCCAGTTCACATCTAAATGAATAAACAGCATCCTCTAGTTCTTTCTCTGGGATTGCTGCAGTTGTCTCAGGGCTTCCTGACATGATTAGATCTCCTTCATTTTTTCTTCAAGGAAGGTGGTTTCCTATTTTTCAACAAAACTACTGGAAAATCTAATCTTGTTGTCAGCTAATAGATCACTAACAATAATTTCTGATGAGAGATCACCTGTGAATGTTGGTATGGAGGACTGACAGAGTTCAAAGAATTCTGTGAAAATAACCTCGTTCCATTCTTCTTATTTCATGAACAAGTGTTCTGAGTGCTGGGTTTATATAACTGAAAAGTAAAACAGAAATGGTGACACCCTGTGTTTCATCCCAGCAAAAATGATACTATATGATAATGAACCAATTGAAAAATGACTGCAAGAAAAAGTAATTTCCCGAAAGAGAATTTTTGTTTAATAATTACTTATAAAGATGTATAAGTATGCTCTTCTGACAGATTGTGTACTGTAAGTATTGGCAACTCAGTACTGAACATTTATTTTTAATCTTAGAGACTTTAAAGATGAGAGACACAGATGCAATGACTTCCTATTTATAGACTTCTTTTTGATATCAAAGTGTTAAATCAATAAAAGATTTTTAAGCACTCAAAGAGATGAGATAAAATGATGTTGTGGAAATGAATCAATATAAGTTCTAGGTGAAGTACTAAAAATGTAGAAGTTAAGCAAGCATGTACTCATGTTTTCCTAAACAGATGACAGTTGATACATGTCAAAGTACCACTCAGGTAAAAGAGTGACTCAACAACTTCGCTTTAATTTTTTACAACTTCCTTTTTAAAAATAAACATATTTTATTTTCTAAAAATTGCATCCTTTGCAACTATTTAAATTTGTAATGACTCACTTAAGTGCTAGCAATACTTGAAGAGGTATCTGGTTTCCAAACTTCTTTAGAGGTTTGTGAACAAGAAAGTGTGAACCCCACTGCCCTATTGTAAATCGCAGCCTGTTGGCCTGGCACTGACATTTGTTCGACTTTTCTTTGTCATTTTATTCCATTGCTGTGCAGCATGACTAAGTTGTTGTGGGTTAGCACCACTTTCCAGGCACTTACACTGGTAATTATTCATCTCTTCTGCATGGTCTAGCTATGTCTTAACTCTGTTGAGAGACAAACTAGCCCTTTTATAATTGTGAGCTAACAGTCTGCCTCTTTTGTGTATTCTCCATAGTTATTTCACCTAAATGAGATTGTTTTAACTTCTATAGCTGTGTAGTTTGTATAACTCGGACAATATTTATTACATGCTGCCTTTTCCATAGATTCTCAGTACTTGTCTCTCCTAGAGGCTGATGAGGGGAGGCCGTGTCTTCCATATGTGTTTAGGATTTACAGTGCCAAGCACAGAGCAGCTTCTGCAGGAAGCTCGCTCATTAAATGGATCCATCAGTGGGTCAGGCGTCTAAAGGGAAATGGTCTCCCTGCGACACCCCTCCTCTGAGGTGTCCTCTTGCTGCTTCTGGCTTGGGAGTCACAGGGAATATTGACGTCAGCCCAGTAAGGGAAATGGGGTTGAGGCTGAGGGGCTCACACGGGGAGCAGTATTATAGATAGATAAATATCTGGGGAAAAGGTGAAATCTGGAGGAGCTGAAAACAGAAGAGGCAGAAGCATTTCCCACGTGATACACGACAATGCCAGGTAGGAGTGATTTTTGAAGACACTGGAGGGACAATGAGGCCCTGCTCCTGGAGTAAACCCGTGGACACCCCATGTCACAGCAACGGAGCAAGGCAAGGGGCTCGGCCACCAGGAGTTTTGTGTGCTCTGACCCGGCTCGTGGGAATCCAGTCTAAGAACTGTATAGCTGCAACAGCTGTACCTTTAATTGTTTTATTAGTATTTTTTCACAACACGAGTTCCAAAGTAATCAAATTACTTGGATAAATAGAAAAGGTTATTTTCCATCCCATTTTCTCTTAAGATATTTGTTTGGTTTAGCTTTTATTGGAGGATAAAATATTTCTCAACTTTCTTGAATTTTAAAATAACGTTCCGGGGGACAGCTATCTATAATCTGGGACCCTGGTGATTTCATTCCTCACATAGTGCTTTTATGGTCTCCCAGCGCTGGAGTCTGCTGTGCTCAGTGGTGTCCTCTGGGAATCTTCCAGGGCCACTGTCTGCTGTCCGACCCGCACAGTCCCGATGCCTGGTGGGGAGAGCATGTTTCAGGCACAAATCCACCGTGTGTTACTGTACTTTTCTGTCTGGGAAGACAAGAGTTGCTTATTTGAAGTCAGTTTTGCCTGCTCACTGACGGTGCATTCTCTTTCCTCCCAGCTGGATTCTTTTATCAGTCCACACCTCCGGTCCTAGGGACTGCACCCCTTGTGGAGGTGGCACACACATGCAACACATCTCAGTTTGTTTTTCATCCCATCCCCTCCTCTCCCTTTCCACTCCCTCCCTCTGTCTCTTGAGCCTCTTTCCATCTGAAAAAGACCCCTGCCCTATATCCTATTACCTGTCTTTTATTTGTTCTTTATTTACATTTTGGCTTTCTTGTGTAAGAGAAACCACATGATATTTAACTTGTGTGTCTGATCTGTTTCATTGAACATGGTAGTCTCAAGGCGCATCCATTTTCCTGCAAATGACTAAAATTTATCTTTCTTCATGGCAGAGTAGTACTCCACTATGTAGACATGCATTTCTTTATCACTCACCTCCTAAGGAATGTGTAGACTGTTTCCAGGACTTAGGTATCATGGATTGTGCTGATATGAACATGGGTATGTATGTTTCACTGTAATATGATGTCTCCAACTCTTTTGGAAAAATATCTAGAAGGGAAATAGCTGCTGTCTCAGTCAGTGCGTACTAGAGAAATAGATTAGTGCAAGATATAGGAATATGTAAGGATTGACAAGATTGGATTTCAATAGTCTCCCACAGCTTTGGGTGCGGAGAGCACAGAGCATTGTCTGTGTGCTGGAGCCATGGAGGGTCCCCCGAAGGTCTGGAGCTCACCGCAGTGTCCCATGCAAGTCCTGCCAGGAGGCTGGATGGCCTGCCCTGGAGGCTGAGGGATCCGCACCAGGGGGCCCCAGCAGCTTTGTTGGAAGCCAGGACATAACATCCAAGGTGAAGGGGAAACGGGAGCTCCCCTTAAGAAACTGAAGTGAGCCAGGTGTGATGGTGCATATGTTTAATTCCAGCACCGGAGAGGTTGAGGCAGGAGGACCCCAGTGAGTTTGAAGCCAGCCTGGGCCACATATTGAGTTCAAGGCCAGCCTGAAGTACAGAGTGAGATCCTGACTCAGTATATACACAAAAACAAAACAAAACTAAATAAAAAAGTGAGCCTTCTTAGATTCCCTTTTATACTATTCACTCAACAAGCCCACGTGGGCAGGTCTTCTGTCATCAGTAAATCCCCTCCCTCACACCCAGAACTGTGCTGATCCAATTTAGTCGGGCGTTTCTCACTCAGATTGACCAAATCAGTGACCTATCACAGCTGGATCAAAGTAAATGCCTGATTTCCGCAGCGGTGTTCCGGTTCACATTGGCAGCAGCAGTGGAGAAGGGTTTGTTTCCCTCCAGCCTCATCAGGATTTGCTGCCAATTTCTTGGTGACGGCCATTCTTTCTGGCGTAAGGTGCATACTGTGTTGCTTTAATATGCGTTTCTCTACTGCCCAGAACTGCTAAATATTTTTCATGTGTTTGTTGGCCATCCGTGCTCTTTCTGATGAGTGCCTATTCATTTCATTGCCCATTTTTTGATTGGGTCTTTATTCTTGGAGTCTAATATTTAGAGCTTTATATGTATTCTAGATGTGAGTCCTTTTTCTGAGGGATAGCTGGCAAAATTTTTTCCCATCCATCACTCTGTTAGCTGTTTTCTTTGCTGTGGAGAAACATTTTAATTTGATAGGATATCATTTGCTGATTCTTCATTCTATTTCCTGTGCCACTGGGTTCTGTACAAAAGTCATTGACTGTGCCTGTTTTCAAGAGCTTTAAATATTTCATCTCCAAACAGATTAAGTGTTTCTTTTTTAAAACAATTAATTCTTTGATCCATTTTGATTTTAGTTAAATACATGGTGTGACATTGATAATGGATTCTTGAAGTTTCTTGGACAACTGATAGCAAGAGAAATCAAGAATTTGAGCTGAAAATGCAATTACAAAAGCGACTAAATTAAGCAAAATCTCGGGAGGGGTGTATGATATTTGTAAACAAGGAGAGATAAGTGCTTGTTTCTGAGAGGAAAAATTACCTCAAAAATGTGTATAAGTGCGACTTAGAGATTTTATGCTGAAGTTTTGATCTGTGTTTTAAGGGAGAAGCACACGTTGTTCTTTTCTTCATCATAGCACTGCAGAAATAGAAGCTCGAGAAGAGAGAAAGATATTTACTCCTCATTATTTACCTATGTGTCATTATGTAAAAATAGTATGTTTATTGTCTGGTGTTTAAATTGAAAATAGGTAAAATATACCAATATATTTATCTCTTAGAGGTATAAAATATGCATACACACAAACAAGTATTTCTGTTTTAAGACTTTTTAGACAATGGAATTAATGTGCATCAAGCTGTCCTTTGCATGTAGTTACGACCTGAAAGTTATGTATGCAATTTGATGGCATCTTACTGTAACCCATACTGAATTAGCATGATTGTGAAAAACATTTTTATTATGAGGATTGAGTCAGAAACAAAATATTTGTAGGCCACATTTTTATTAATATAAAATAAAAATGGCTTAGCTGAACTCCCATGAAGAATCATACTCACAAATTTGAACATTTGCTTCGTTGAAAAGAATATAAATATAAAATAATATTCTGAAAGACCATGGAGAATATTAAAGTCACAAGTACTAGGTTTACATACTTATTATTTATTGAGTGTCTATTATTTTCTGGGTACTATTCTAGACACTAAATAAGCAAAATTGATTCAATTTCTTCTTTTTGTGGTTTATATTATTAATGGTAAGTGGAAACAGCCAACAAACAAATAAGTACAAGATATGTGAATTTGGAATAAATACAATGAAAGAAAAGGCAAAACACTGATGACTGATGGCACCAAATGACGGTTCTTTCCCACAGCTTTGGCCAGGAGAGATCGTCCTCTGTTTCTGGACAGCATGAGAGAGAAAGCCCTGAGAGTATCTGAAGGCTAAGATTTCATGACAAGAGATCAGTGTGGCCACACTGAAGTCTGAATTGTAGCAGAAGAAAAATAAATCAAGAGGCCCATAAAATAAAAGTCACGAAGGGGAAGGGGATGAGGCCAGAGAGGGAGCCAGGAGCCACGCACCTTCAAGGACACGGAGGACTCAGGAGTTTCTTCAGAATGTGCAGGGATCATTGGAGAATCAAAGAGAATGGACATTTAGAGAAAATAAAAGCAAGATACGCAAACTGGGGTTGTGTAACACTTCACAGGAGAGATGAGTGGCGTGTGGGCCAGTGCAGTAGCAGCAGAGGGGATAAAATATCACAGACAGCTAAGTCAGGTAGAAACACTGGGCAGTCCAGCAGGGCTGGGCCCTAGGGGAGTCAGCCTGGAAGGTGAGAATCCCTCAGGACCTTGGTTGGAGGTGTATCTAAAGATTAAAACCACAAGGGCCAGATTTACATGCTTCCCTAAGGGAAGAATGGAGGCTTGGGACTGTGGGTGTCACCCTCTTGAGCTTTCCCATTATCCCTTTAAGGGTGGGCCATGCTCTTCCCACCCACTAAGTCTAAGGTTAAGACCACTAAGATCGAAGGCAAGGCCAAGACTATACATTACTGACTATACATTAATCATGTTACTCGTACCCTTGCTACCATTAGATCAGTATTACCCTGGTGGCTATACTTGCAATATTGGTTATCATAATTATGATCAATGTTAATTCTATGTCATGATTTTGCTATAGCTTCTTTTGAGACATGGATTCATTGGCAACCCATTCAGGACCCCTCCTGTCTCTCAGGAGCTATTCCTATTCCCCATTCCTCCATTCCTACTTCCCATCCCTTTTCTCCAATAAATTTTCCAGGTCTTAAACTGCATGGTTCCTTAGAATTCATTCTTTAATTTGGGGTACATTAACTTGGGGTATTTGACATCTAGCACTTCTCCTGTGTCAAAAGTGATAGAATTCTGTACTTAGCTAAAACATGCATGTCATAGTATAAGGTGATTTTTGATTGCATATTGTTTACAATGCTCTCGTGCTGTTTTGCTGTCCTAAAATGCTCATGAATGATAACTCTCCTGAGTCCCACTGAGTTGTTTCTGAGGCTTATCTTTAGCACAAGCCTCTCTAAAGTTAAATTCAAATGATAAAATCATCAATGAAGCTAAGACTTCTGAATGCCTCTCATTATTTTTAGCCTCACAATCATTTTTAAGCACTTGAGTTGTTTTTATACATTTTAAAGCACTTCATTTAAAATATATTTAACTAGATGCTGGAATTTACAAACTTCCATGCACCACATTGAACCTGAGTTACCCATTGAGCCATAGCTAGCTGCCATAGACACATTGTGTGAACATAATTGACTTTGTTGGGAGAAACAACTGTGCCTTACAGATGACAGTTTGTCATTCTTTCTGCCAGGTTAGGAGCATCCGAATGACTTCCCTGGGATGTTCCCGCGGTGGGCAGCATTCTCCTCTCCTGTGTGATGAGTCAGGAGAGGTATTTTCATGGAGGCTTCTGTCACTGACTATGGCTTTTCCTGAGAGTCTGTGTTTACTTTTTACTGTTCAAAAATTATGAAATTGTTAGGAATAACCTATCACAGGGGTGCTTTCAGTGCAATCAAGGGCTTCCACTGGCCTTTTGGCTCTTACTAGAACTATGACCTACAGATTTAACTTCATATGGGCGTGTTTGAGAATGAATACTGATGACCACAGAAATGCTCATTCTCCTAGGAAACATACTGCCCGTAACCTCCGAAACTTTCCTTATGCCCTATTAAATACAGATGATTTTTTTAAGTGAGGGTGGCTTGGCCTGAGTTTGATTTAAGGGCAGTGACCCAGGATGTAGTGTGTAGGAGTTCATTTGCTTGTTGTTATCTATTACACCATGGAGTGATCTTGTTTACAGCACACTTGTGTTTTGTTTGGGTGTCTATTGAGAGAACATCGGGAGAAACATGTTTCCAAAATGAAAGGGTCCTGGAAGGCCAAGTCCTGGCATTCATTACTGAAGAAGTAGAACCTTACTGTGGTATTAGACTTTTCTTATGAGTCTCCTTGGTCCCTGTCATCTCTCCTATGTGTTGAAGTAGCCTGTCTGAGACATCGAGTGGAAACTTTGGGTCATAAAAAGCAGAAATTCCTTCCCCCACTTGTTAGATATGTTTATGAAGTAAAATTATTTGTTGGGCTGCTAGCTTTCATTACATCTAGTATATAACTTAGTTAATTTGAGACATGAATTTAAACAGCACTTGGGTGATTGCCCAGGTGTGAGGAATCCTTTAGGATTAAGGATGGATGATACTGAAGTCACAATAAACGTTGTCAGCCAAAAAAGCCTTTAATTCCTCAAGATGTTTTCCTAAATCTGGCTAGTAACTGGTTCATTCTGTTCATAAACAACTTCAACAGATTCAGGGTTTAAGCTCATAAAAAACCCCAAATTTAGCTCTCTTTTATCTTAACACAGATCTAGTCATCTCTAGATAGTCTAAGCAATAATTTGTGCTTCTTCCTAATTCCACAAAGTATGAAGCTTTGGAGGAGAAGCTCCTGAAGCAGCACTGTAGCTTTCTTGTCAAGTCTGTCCTTGCTCAAGAAAGAAGATTAAACCACATGAGGTACTGCACACCTAGAATCCCAGCAACTGGGAAACTGAGGGAAAATTCACAAATTTGTGATCAGCTTGGGCTACTGAGTTTCTTAACATATAGGCTGCTTTCTAATTTATATCAGCATGCCCTCTACTTTGCATCTACAGACAGAATAACTTGTGCTGTTTTGAAAGTAGATGATTTATTTCATCTTATTTTCCCCCAGCAATTTCCCCCCTAGAATCAAAATTAAAATAAGAACATACTGGAGGTATGTGTTTCATTACAGCTAACACAACGTGTTTTCTACAAAGTCTATGGTCCATGGTCAGTGAGGAACAGAGCTTTTTTTATTTTTTAACAAATTATTTCTAAAAGAACAAATGGGAAAGAAGAAAGGAGAGAAGGAAGGAAGGGAGAAAGGAAGGAAGGAAGGACAGAAGGCAGGAAGGAAGGAAAGAAAGAAAGAAGGGAGAAGGAAGTTACCAGTCAGCCTTTGTGGGAAGCTAAGCCCAAGGGAAGCTCTGAGGTCCATGTGGGCAGAGGAACTGTCTCTGTGACAGGGTCAGCATTGCTCTAGCAGATAGTGCAATAGCACAGTCAGCAACACAGGTTCAGAGAGTTAAGAAGATGACAGTAGGGTAACACAGGGAGCCCAGTTTTATAAAAAAATAGAAAGGGGCTGGGAACACAGCTCAGTGATAGAGCACTCACATGAGGGAGATCCTGGGTTGGACCATAAAACAGAAACACAATGAAAATAAAAATAGTGTAAAACACAGTGGGACTAGAATAGTAGCAAAATTATTTTATGATGCTTTGGCAATACTAAAATTCTAAAATTTTAGTGGCTAAAATTCTTTAGATAATGACAGAGGAGAATAATTCTACTGTTATAAGCCTATGATACTTCTGATGTCTCTTCAAAGAAATGTCAAGCCACTTGGTTTCTTTAGAAATACAATGCAGGTTCCCAATCATAGAAACAACCATAGGGAATACAGAGTGATGGCTCCCATTCATCCAGAAACCCCTCATTTACTGCACAGGAGTTGGGTGTCCCCTCCAGGGAACCAGGAAGAGTGCCTGGCACATGGAGAACATTGCTGTGTGGTTAATGACTCTCTTCAAGGCAAGCTGTGACCTCATAGGTTGAGATGATCAAGGGAAGACGAGCTGCAGAGAGAAGGTGAGTGAAGAAAACATGATCCATAGACACACAGACCAAATTTAGTCCTTGGGAATGACTGCGAGGACAACATATTCTTCTACCCCATTTGTCCATCTGGTTTTTGTTTTTTATGGGAGACTCTTACAGTGAGCTCCAACCTCCCTTCATAGTGCTCTTCAGAAGTAACACAAAGACGTTCCCTCCAGAAACTTTTATGGACTAATGCAGAACTTATGCTTACAGAAAGATTTTGAAAACATTGGATCACTTTCCATATGGTAGCAAATTTTCCTATTCCAAGGATTCCCATTAAATATTTTACCTGATCTTTCCAGTATCAGCTCTGGGACTCATGTAGTACCTGGTTCTGTGCCTGGCTATAGACAGAGATGTTTAGTATAAGGTCTCCATTGCACAGAGTCTATAGAAGACTGAACATTTAACAACCGACAGAAGAGAATAATGATAAAAGCTGTAATATACCTATCAGTGAACAATGGAAGTCTGGAGATAAAATCAACCAAAGTGAGCTAGAAGAGCAGACACTCAAATAGGTCCAAAAAGAGTGCATTTCTTTAGGTGGAATTGTGATTTCAGGCATAACAAATGCCATAAATATTAGAATGTAACAAAGCATGTTTGGGAAGTATAAGATAATCGAGTGCAGCTAAATTATGTGGGTTGAAGAAATGGTTGTTGTCTTGAAATATCTATAATTACCATGCTGGCAAGACAAGAACTTGATGCTTTACCCTGCAGTGTGCCTTTTCACATAATCATTAAAGAAGGGAGGTAATTAAATTAAAGAATATATCACGCTAATCCTCAAATCAACGCATTTATGTAGGATTCAATCTAAATTTTATGGACATAAGTAAGCCAAGACTTACTGACATGAATGGATTTCCTAAATTCACCTAAGTTTTTAAGATAACTTTTAAAACATCATAGTTTAGTGACACAGGCATATCTATATCTGTGTTTATAGCAGCATAATTCCTAATCCATAAATCTTGAAAGCAACTTGTATGTCCATCAATAGATGAATGGACAAAGAAAATTTATACACAGGGGAACACTGCTCTGCCATAAAGAATAAATTTAAGTCATTTGGAGGAAAATGGATGGACTTTGAGATTAGAGTGCAAAGTGAAATAAATCAGGTTTAAATATTATATGGCTTATTTCATGTGAAAAACTCAAGTTACAGATAAAAAGCAATATAAAAGACAGATAATAGGTAGGTTACTTGTAGAAATACCTTTTGCAAATCAAAAGAGACCAAGAGATGGAGAGAGGGGGATGGGGAAGGGAAGAGAACAGGAAAAGAATTGGGGTATAATATGTATATGCACCAGCTCCCCATAAGGACCGTGGTCATTACTTACTGTGAATGTGTACTAATAAAAATGAAAGGGTGCTCTGGTGTTGAAGTTCACCCAATATGATTTCAATAGTATTAATTAGAAGAAATTAGCCCCAAAAGTCTGCTAATTAAAAAGTATCTGGACTTTATTTTGGAGGCCATATCAAGTATAGGAGGGCAGCAGCAGAATTCCTTGCTTCTTGTTTCGTCCACCCCAGTACCAACCTCAGTCAGGACTCAAACACACAATGCCTTTCAAATAAAACTCACAACAGCTGCGACCTAGCGCATTCACTTACATAGGATTTGGAAAAAGCATAGTTCTTCATTTTTGATGTCAGATTCTATATTTGAATGTTTGCACATTTATGCAATCAGTGTTCTGGCCTAAATGGCACAATAACACGAGCTTATAAGAGCCTTTGCATAAATAGTGAAATTTGGGACCAGTGAAATTTGCTTCAGTTTTGCTCATTTATGATAGTCACTTTGGGTGGAGCTAACTGCCATGTCCTGACGATACTCAGAAAGCACTGTGGAGAGGTTCAGGAAAAGATAACGAAAACCTTGCACCAGTGAGTACTGGTTTACTGACTAGAGCCTGGCGTCCCAGTGAAACCTTACACTACCACAGTCCTGGGGCACATCCTGACTGCCCTTGCATGAGACTGAGACCGTGAGCCAAGAACAGCCAGGTGAGTTGCCCCAGATGCCTGCAATACAGATTACGAGCAATAAATGTTTCTTATTTGGACGCTGCTGAGTTGGGGGTAATTTGTTATGCAATAGTAAATAACTGGTACAACTTGCCTAACTTCAGGTTAGAATTTTGCGCAAGGGTACGTATTCACTTTCTATTAGAGTGCTGTAGAGTCATACTGAATTAAAGTTTATGTAGAAAATATCAAGTTTATATTGTACGTAGAAAATGTCCCAGGTCAGCCAACAGTCTCCTAACTACTTCAATCTGCTTCTCAGTAACAATAATAATGCCACTTACCAAGGTATTCTTGTTGCATAAAGTTTTATTATGCTTCAAGTGATGATGGATTTAAAGCAAAAATATTATTCTTTTGCTTAGAAAATGTAGTTCCCATTTTCATGTTATTCGAACCATTATATCATAGACATTTCTATACAAGCCTTATAAACAGACAGTAAATGCCTTCTTCACTCTTATGGGTCCTTCCTGACTTATAAATTATTTCACTTCTCTTTTTCTTGGGTTAATCCCAGACCTTGGTCTGTATTATATATTAGAAAAATAGGGATGACTTTCTTTGTATTATATCCAGGAGAACATATGTAATGCTTCTGAAATGGCTCATTATTTTAGAATGCTTCCAAAACCACACACACACACACACACACACACACACACACAGAGGGGTATATATAACTAATGTTTAGATTTTGTTTTAGGAATAATCAAGAAGACAGATGTTAACTTTGAAAAATGATAAGAACCTAACAAAAGCCATCTGAAATTACAAAAAATGGGTGTCATTAGACAATCTTTAAAGGAGTTATTTTAGTAATCTGTATTAGAGACATGAGTTTGAGAAAAAAGGAAGATCAGATGTGGTCAGAAATGAAAATCTCTCTCCCTGGGCTCCAGCTGCATGTGGCCTGGAGGTCAGAGGGGACGGGCTGGGCCCCTTTTTTCAGCTTTCTTGATGAGTGCAGCAAAGCACTCACCAGGTGCAGTATGGGAAGAGGGGAAAGACTGCCCAGGACTGTGCCTCTTGCCCCAGGAGCGTACTCCAAGGCTGGACTCCTGCAGCATCGTCCTTACAGTGCCGAGGTGGCTCTGTCCCAATCTACGTGCAGAGCCTTGGTGCAGCTTAATGCCTGTTCTTTCCCAATTACTAATAATGAAACACCAGGAAAACAGAGAGAAAGGTAGCTGACAGGACCGCTGTCTAAGGAGGTGAGGTTAAAGGTGGTAAATGGTGCTAGACATTTCTATTTGCTGGTGTTAAATCATGCATCCCCATGAAAGGCTGATGCACTGGGGGGGTGGTATGCAATCTATGAAACCTAAGCACGGCATGCATAGCTGTCTCTCTGGGAGGTGAGCGGCCTCATTGATAGCAGCCCCCTAATAAACCACAATGAACAGTCCTGTACACAAGACCCATCTTCTCACTTGTCCCCTCAGGCAGACTCCACAGCCTTTTTCTCTGTAGTCAGCTGCTGCTTATCACATCGTTGGTTGCCATATCCCAAGGAAAACAGAGGATTGCACCAATGTGTAGGTATGCAGCTTAAAACACTATTGCTTCTTCACCATGCACTGCCTGGAGAAGAGAAAGCTTTGCATGCCTTTATTTTTTCCTATGCTAGAGATAAGAGGAGTACTCCTCTCGGGGCCAAGTAGGGTAGAGTTTACTCTGTCAGTCAACACGGAGTTAGCGAGTCTCTGTGGTGTGGCAGGGGTTGTGTATATTACGGGGAAAAGGATGTAGATGGTCTTTCTTTATTTTAAAGTTTCAAGGTCCAGCAAGGGTTATTGATTGAAAAATTTGGGTTGCTATGTGTATTAATGACAAGGGGAAAAGCTGAGGCTCAGCGATTCTGGCTTACTAATACCAATCAGGTGATATATTTCTTTTTATCAGTCCTTACATGTGCATGGGACTTGTGATGGAATGGTGAAGGGATTGGTAGCAATATTCCCACTTACATGGTTTACATTGGACTTTGTAATGACAAAAGAATACCATCATCATTTGGGGATGTTTATCCAGAGCAAAAGCAAGTGGATTCACAGCTGAATTCTACAAGAAATTTAGAGACAATTGGATGCCAATTCTCCTTAAACTCTTCAATGAAATTGAAAAAAAAGCAATCCTCCCTAAATAATTCCTGATGGCAAGTATTTCTCTCCTACCAAAACCAGAGAAAGACCCAACCAAAAAGGAGAAACACAGGCCAATAATGAACATTGATACAAAGATTCACAATAAAATACTGGCAAATAGAATGCAACAAATCATCAAGAAGATTATACATCATTACTAAATGGGATTCATCCCAGGAATGCAGGGATGGTTTAAAATATGCAAATTAATAAATGTAATATACCACCACATCAACAGAGCCAAAAGCAAAACCATATGGTCATCTCAGTAGATGCAGAAAAGCTTTCGATAAAGTCCAACACATGTACATGATGAAAGCCCTTCAGAAACTTGGAATACACGGTGTCTCCTTCAGTCTTATGAAGGCCATCTATGACAAACCAACAGCCAACATTATACTAAATGAACAAAAACTGAAAGCTTTCACTTTAAAATCAGTAACAAGACAAGGATGTACACTATCACCACTACTATTCAATATAGTTCTGGAAACACTAGCCAGAGCAATTAGACAAGAGAAAGAAATAAAAGGAATAAAGATAGGAAAGTGTTGTGGTTTATGTCGGTGACCCCCAGGCCTCATGAGTTTAAATTATGCATCTGTGATTGGTTCATTGTCTAGTGCTTGGATTGATGGGTCAGTGCTACACCCACATAGGAGTGGAACCAACATGCACTGTAATGGCAGGAAGAAGGTGTGGCTTGCTCTCTTGCTGGTTTCTGCTTACTGTTTGCAGCCACCCTGAACTGTGGCCCTGCCGTGCCACCCTGCCTTGGAGCCAACTGAGTATGGACTGAAACCCCCCAAAACTGTAAGAAATAAACCTGTCCTTTCCCAATTTTAGTCATCAGGTATTTTGTCTCAGCAAATAGTAAAAAGTAACTAAGACAGAAAGGAAGAAGTTAAATTATTTCTATTTGCAGATGACATGATACTTTATATAGCAGATCCCCTTCCTTTATTCTAAGTGGTATTCCCTGGTCTAAATATACCACAAATTGCCTGTTCTCCTTTCGACTCATGTTTGTTTGTTGAGTTTTGTTCATGTAAATAACCTTGGTGAACATTTTAATGCAAATCTGTGTATTTGTAGGCTTTCACTGTTGCGAATAGTCAGGATAGAAGCTGCTCTAGGTTCAAGACAGCCTCTATCAACACTCCAAAATATGTTCCTGTGCACTCAGAGTGACAGTCACCAGAGTCAAATCAGCTCACAAAGCAGGAAAAAATATTTGTAAGCCATATATCTATAATAAATTAAAACAAAATATGCAAAACAAAATCAGTAACAACCAGAGACCACCAGATAGAAATTGTGGAACCACTGACTGTCTAAATTATTAAGCAATTCTTTTATGTTTCTCTGCAATTAAGTAATCATCATTTCATTTGCCATTGGCCAATGGCAGTAATTCTCTTTTGATGAAACAAAATAAGATAGATACTGCTATAATATTAGAACAGTAGTAACTGACCTTTTAACCTTTGGTTTCTGACTTTAAGGGTGTAAATAAAACCATACCAAGCAAGAAATCAGATCTTCGGTATTTTGACAACAGAAGATAGGAGCAGACAATAGAAGATCCTTTTTCAAATTCATTTGCCTGTTGTTTCTTTTACTGATGACTGAATAGAGTGTTTTGTGTGAGAGATAGCAATAAAAATGTTTCCTAACTTTTATAAATCTATAGTAAGCATATAGGTTAAGTAATAGATGAAAAATTGATTTTGCGAAGTGTAAACACTGTGTAAATGGCAGATACTGTTATCATTTCTAGGATTATATAGATTATAATTTCAGAGATAACCTGGAGTAAAAGATGCATACTTTTCAAAGGGAGTAAGTTAGGCTGGCCCATATTTCCAGCTCTGAAAATAAATAATTTTTATCTACTTTTTTCTATTTTTCCACATCAAAGAGAAGACATGTTAATCTGGTCACAAATTTGAGGAAACAAATGCTCTCAGAGGAAATTTAACCAAACTAGGCATAAATAAATCATATGTTGGTATCAGTACAGGTATTCATAACCAGTTGGCATTAATTTGTATTTAAGAACTAGAAATCACTATCAGAGCAAACTGAAAAATTGTTATAAAGAAATTCAACATAGTGTTTTTTGCTTAATATGCTCAAGTAAAAGAAATTTCAATCTATAAAGTGTAATCATGTCCCATTGATATGATATGGGATATGATATCTATTTCCATTAACTGCTCCTGCTGTCTATTTCTGTCAAATAGTAAATACTATGCCATTTACTGGGTTATGTTTTAATGGCTGCCAAGAGAGTCTTGTGGTGTCAGAGGTCAAATACTTATGTGAGAAAGATTTTATTTGCTATCAATAAAAAATTAACTAGGCCTCAATACAGCCCTGTGGGGCCATATAAGAACTTTCCGCTTACAAGGGCTCCTGATGTGTTATGAAAAGTAAGCATTTCTTTTCTGTACAGGCATTGAAATGTTATTGTTAGGAGTTTTCTTTTAGCATTTTTCTCATGCTGTCTGCTCAGGATAAAAGGTCGTAGCATTTTAAAAAAATCACACACAAACCAGAAAATATCACAATGCAGCAGTTGAAAAAATCTCTGAGCAAACTCTGAGCATTTCTAACACAGGTTAGAGACATCTATGTACATCAACAAGTTGTAGTGGCTGGGGAATACAATTAAATGGTCATTTGGCAACACTTCTCATTAAGGGGCTGGAGTGAATCAGCTAAAGTGGTGGGGATAAATTATATAGAACTTTTTATGACAGAGGGGGATATATTCACTTAAGTAAAATCAACAAATCTTAATTGACACCTGCTAAGTTGGTGACTGAAGTTGGAGCAAATCTTTCACATGAAATAAAGTGAGGTTATTCCAAGAAGAGTCCAGGGACCAACATGGTCAGCATCATCCTAGAGTAGGAACCTGCATTTTAATACAATCCCAAGGGGATTCTCATGCACTAAAGTGGGAGAATCAGGTTTTTCATTGTATTTGCATTGGAGGAAGGCATTCAAGCTTTCTACACAACTCAAAAACTTCCTCATCGATTCTTGTTTGGCAAAATTTGGAGCATTTGTGCAATGTATTTACATAAAAAATTTGTTGTAGCTTGCCCTATTCCAAAAGGGAAATGAGACCTCTGGGAGTAATGAGCTTTTATTTTGTAGAAAAACAAGGGTTCATGAACAGAGCAGAAGAAGGCAGAGACCCAGAGGTCAGAGAAATTCTGTGCTTCCTCCCGGTCCAGATCTTAGCCATGTGATTCATCAGCTAGATGAAGAACACAGCTCCACACATGTGGTAGCACAGACGGGCCATGGAAGACCTGATTGGGGTCCACTTGCAAGTGGGTGATTACATCTGGAAAGCGATGTTATTCTGCATATATATGTAAAAACTTACTTAATATATAATGTAGTGAGAAGTAAAATGCTGAAAGGAATTGGAGAAAAACAGGCACATTAGAGTGACACCTAACCTGGCTCACATTTTGGCTCTACTGGCTATCCAGCTCTTCATCTTGTGCTTATTTAACCTGTCACCTGTAAAATAAATATAATCATTACCTCTCAGAACTCTTGGTAAGAAAAGAAATGTGCATTAGGTCACAGACTGTGGAATTAAGTCACTGTGCATGATTGGCTATGTAACAAGATTTAGCAAGCATTTCTTAATATAATACTTGGGAGTATGGGGGCTGGGGATTTAGCTCAGCGGCATAAGCACCTGCCTTGCAAGCAGGCAGTCGTGAGTTCGATCCCCGGTACCGATGACAAGGAAAAAGACAAAAAAAAAAAAAAAAATGCTTGGGAGTATGGGTTAGATTCTACATGGACAAAGGTGACAAGAAGCTGACTCAAAACTCAGAATAAATGCTCAAAATATATGATGCTTGGAAAGGCTCAGTGGAAATCTATATGTGGTGCTTGGTAGGACTTGGGAGAGGAAGCTCCAGGTGGAAGCTGTGACCTGGTTTTAAATAAAAGCAGGTGGTGCAGGGTAGAAAGGAAGGTGCCTGGTGCCTTTTGTGAGAAACACCAAGGAAAGAGCTACTAAAGGCATTGCTTTAGTTTTCGTGTCCAACCTTTCGCCCTTGGCTCCCTGTATCTCGATGTTGCTGACCATCAGCAAGCACACACAAGACCAATAAAAGACGAGGGAGAGGCTTGATCAGAGTGTGACAGCCTCAGTCACAGGCAATAAAAGGGCAGGAAAAACAACTGCCAAAGCTAGAACTTGGTAGGTGGGGCAGCCTGGTACCTCTGACTTCTCCACCATCGGCCATGAGTACCCTTGTGTACCCTGCTACCAAGGTAGCAGCTTAGGTGACAGTGCCTCAAGACTGACAGTGGCAGTACCAGTGCTACACTCTTATACCTGCTGTCACTGTGGTGAGGTGGTGTCTACCATCCCAACTTGATTGAACTGAAGATGACTGTGGACTGGGATTCTATTCTATTCTATTTGATTAACTTTTGAGAGTCAGTTCCCTGTAGCCCAGGCACCTTACTTTGCTTGTCCTTGTGCAGGAGAGCTCCAGGCTCCCCTGTCTTCGCCCACTGGACTCTCAGTTTCTCTGCCAATTCACTTCCCTGCTTGATGATGTTAAGACTTGGAAAGAGATTGCTACCAATATCTCAGAGGTTGTAGCTTGCATACGCTCATGATGGGGCTTCTCAGTCTCAAAAAGGGCACAAACCAATTCCAAACACCTTCTCATTCATTCTCTCATCCATCTTCTCTCAACTTTCCTGTTTCTTTGTATAAATCCAGTAGAATATAGTCCCAAAATTGTTTACAAGGTGAGTTAGTTGGGTTTTTTTTTCATTGCTGAGACAAAACACCTGAAACCCAAAATTAAGGAAAGAAAGGTTTATTTAGCTCACAGTTTGTGGAGGTTTCAGTCCATGATCAGGCTCCGAGGCAGGGTGGCATAGCAGAGGGGCAGAAGTTCATGGCAGCAGAAGATTCAAAAGCCACAAGAGCAAAAAGGGTGGGGAAAAAGCCTCTTTCCTCCTTATGCCGTACGCAGGCTACCTTCCCAGGGAGGTTGTAGCACTGACACCATCTCCACAAGCAACTCTTGCACAGGTTGAGGATGTTTACAAAGTGAGGACCATGGCCCCCTGCAAGTTTTTGCTGAGATTTCCTTACGTTGTTTTGGATGAATTAAAAGCTGAAAATCAACATAACCCCTTCAAAGTCCAATAAGAAAGAGTAACTCAAATCTTGCAGAATAATAATTATATTATCCGTCATTAATACAGATATAGTAGAGAATATGAGAAGTATATATTTTGAAAGAAAAAATAATTCATTCAAAATAAGTATTGTACCTATGAATAGGTGCTAGAAAACATCTTGAAGACAATTTTTAGTAATTTTGAATCCGTGGAAGTTAATTTTTTAAAATAAGACCTCATCAATTAGAAAGGTAAGCAGGAAATATAGTAGGTGACAGCTAGAAAGATGGAATGAGACCCTTTACCTTGGAGACATACAATCTATTTAAAATGTAGTTGGGGATAAAGTTTCAAGAGCTATAATAAGGGAAAGCAAAAAGTCCTGTGTTTCATGGAGAATATACTTATTGATGAATCTACAAAATGTTCTTACAAAATTAATATATTTCACAATAGAAAGATAGGGAAAGAAAGACAATTACAAAGAAAAAGTATTAAGTACCCTACCTCGTACTATTACTGCACTGATTTAAAGAGAGAAAACCAAGTAGGAACAAATTTTAAGCAGAGACCCAGTAGACACAAAAGCGTGAAGGATGGAAAGATTATAATATTGGGACAGGGCATACTAACTGCGAAGATCGGATGTGTGGGTCTGTTGCACACACTATTAAACCAGGATAGGAAGGTGGCAATGAGCCAGACCTCGAGGGCAATTGTACATGATGCCTAGAGACCGAAACCTAAACTTCACTTGGGGCAGCCATTCAATGATGTTTGTCAGAGGAGCAGCAAGATCTATTTCTGGTTTCATATTATTCTTATTTCTAAAACATCAGGACTGGGGACCAGATACATTTTAGTTCAATGCTTTGCTAAAATATGTGCTTCCTGAGAGGGATTCAGATTGAGGATACAAGTGGAAGCATCGTGAAGGTTTGAAGCCTATTCAACACCAGTGAAGAGGAGAATAACTCAAGAATAAGTCCTGACCCTCCAGCATTGTGGGAAAGGAGAAATGGACACAGAAATGAAAGAGCTTGAGAGTCTCAGAGATCCCGTTGCTTCCTTCAGTGAATTCATGATGTAATTCTAAACATGATTGTAGAAGTACTAGATTTTTTTTGGTTACAAGACATTTAACATGAGATCTGCCACTTTTTAAACCAGTTTTCCGTGTACAGCACAGTATTGTTAACTATAGGTATGAGATTGTAGAGCAGCTTTCTAGAACTTATTCAGCTTTATAACAGTGATTTTGCTCTTCAGTAGCTGGCTTGACCAAGCTCTTGCTTGGGGTCTTCTTGAACAAAGTTGGGCTCACATGCATCTTCTCAATAATAACACTCACGTTTCCCGTCAGGATGTCTGTATGCGCTATGATTCAAAAGGAGGGGCTTTGGATCCTACTCATGCTCCAGCTGTGGCTGAGGTAATGATGTCACCACTCTTGCCACCAAGTACATAGTGGGGAGCCTCAAGACCAACCACATGTTTGTCACAGTCCTTGGTGGTCTCAAAGTGTTCTCAATTTCTCTCATGATCTTGTTTATTTTTCCTAATTTTAAGCTTATGCTTCAGGATTTTTGCTTCTAACCGCTTTTCACCACAAATCCATGTTCTCTAGTTCCCATGTAAGTACATGTATTAAATATAAGAATGCATCCATAAGCTATATGAGTATCTGCTAATCTTAAGCACACAGAGACATACACTTGAGCAGCTGAGTATACACACAGTATATTAGTCATTTTCCCAACTCTGGGAAAAGCTCTATATGTACAACCTACGGGAGAAGGGGTTTATTTTTGTCTTGTGGCTTTCAGAAGGTTCAGTCCGTGGTTGGCTGACTACAAAGCGGAAATTGAATCGAGGGTATGCCAGAGGAAAGCTGCCCAACTCACGGTGACCGGAGTCCAGAACAAGAACGCACTTTTCCAGGTCATGCCTCAGTGACCCACCTCCAGCCAGGCCCCATCTCCTAAGAGCTGATGCAGTCATGAATTCATCCATGAATTAATCCACTAGTGAGCAGAGCGCCCCCATTCCAATCAACTTCTAAAAGTCCCACCTCCAAACGCATGAAACTTGCGGGACATTATACATCTGAGCCATAAGACTCAGGATCTCAGGGACCCACACCCTACACGCACCCTGCTGCAAACTGAATGCAGGGCTTCAGTGATGATAGGCAAGCACGCTAGCACTCAGCCACTTTCTCAGCTCTTGATCTTGGAATAACTTTAAGATCATAAAAGAAAAAGTGAACCAGGACTTTTGTTATCTGGTGTTATTTGGGAATTTGTGGTGAGAAACAGAACTGAGTGCACTATCGTAGCTGTGTACAAAACAGCTTATGGGAAGCAGGAAGGTACGGCTGCCATTTTTTTGCACAATGAAATGTTAACTGCAATAATAAATACTGTCCACTGGTTCCTAGAGTGACGTCTCTCTTTTCTTCACTCCTTTTCCACCTTCCTTTCTGGTTGTACTTGGAGTATATAACCAATGTCATAAGACTGTGGTCTGGGTCAGCTAGACTTTTTTTACCTCGTACATTATTCCTAGCGTAATGATGTTTTAGATTGTTCGAGTCCAGTCTTCTTGATGTGAAATTTTTTTTCCATTTTGGCTCTTTAAGTTCAAGTCTACAGCTCTATTGTTTTATCCCTTTATGATTCATGGTTTTTAGTCAGAGATGCTCCAAAACTTACTTTTCTTTCTTGAAAGCATGCATTTCCCTTTAGCTTTTGTAATGAAGCCTAAATACCTTAATTCATTGGAAACTGCCTTGATTTCCCAGGCTATTGGAGCAGTGATAGATAAAATCATAAGACAGGCACATGCCATGCTTTAGTTAACTGGAAAAACAAGTTAGTTTGTAAAATACTTTTTATTTACTAAAAGCCAAAAGAAAATAATTATGTCTTTAGCTTAGAATTTTTCTAATGGTGTTTTGGAATGCAAATTAAATCACTGACGTTGTAGTATTTTCCCACGTGTGGCTAAGGACATCAGGTATTTTTGAGCTTCCTCCCCATTTGTCAGTGGCTCTTTTTGGCTGTTGCAGAGCCCTCTCCCCTCTGACCTCTGCGTGTGGCAGTGCCCACTTTGGTCTTCTCTTTGCCTGTCTCCTATCCTCATTCAACCATCTTTGTTAACTCATCAGGGCTCCTGGTTGTCGTTATCATGTGTGTGCTGACAAATCTCAGATTTGTCTCGGATACAGTGTGAGCTTCTAAAGCGGCCCATTTGTAACCTGCATGGGTTCTGTACAGACATTTCAAACTCAGCATGAAGCCCCTGCCCTGCGCCTCCCAAAACCTATTCCACAGCTATCTTTCTTCTCGTAGGGGGAGTGACTCCCTTCCTCCATCTGCAGGCCACGTACTTGGGATGCAGGCTTGATTCCTCTTTTTCGGAGTTCTATCCACCAGCAAATCCCTTCTTATCCTGTTCATCATTTCCATTTTGGACCAAAACATTTCCTGTCAGGATTGCTGACATCATCTCTAAACAGATCCTGCTTAAACATATTTTGCTCTTTTACTACAAGTTACCCCCATAAGAGCTTGAATGAACCTTGAAAGTCTGAAATCGTACAGTTCATTTCCTCTGCCCGAAGTTGTCACATGGCATCTCATTTCACTAAAGTCTGTAAAATAATCAATAAAGGCCTCAACTGTGTCAATCTGTCTGCTCATCAACTTCCTGCTCACCGTACGTCAGTCCTTCTGTCTTCTTCCTGTAACACGTCAGGCCTTCTGCAGGACTGTGGCTAGTGCTCTCCTCACTCGGGCATCTCTTGCCATCCTCTGCATTTCCCATCGTAGTGAGATCTTCCCAACCACACTGCGCTCCTGGCTCCTGCACCCAGCTTCATCAGCAATGGTCATTCCCCATTTACTCATTTTCTACCTCTAGGATGTAAATTCCATGATGACAGGGAATCTTTGCTTTTTCTTCCCTCACCACCTCAAACTCTGACTCATCTGTAGGCATTGAACAGATATTTTTTGGTTGAGTGAATGAAATGTTTCAAATGCTTTTAGTAATTTATAGAGAAGTGCTGACATCCTTGATGTCTTGAATATCAATGAAGGAGTAACTTTTTATTGCATAATATTTGTACAATCTATTTTCCATTATCTCAGATGTTATTTCATGTAAATAGACTCACAATACTGCATCAATTGAAAAAGTAACTTATCTTGCAAACATCTGATATTAAAAAATTTTATCACCATGTCAATCCATAGACAGCATATTCAGAAGAAAAGCTACTTTAAAATTGGGCATATTCCATTTATCACCAGGGATAGTGATCTCTTATCTCTGTCTCTATCTGTACTTCTACCTCTCGCTCTATCTAATCTTGTCTATCTGCCTCACTATCTGACAGTAGTCAGTGAATAGAAAACAAAAGAAATAATAATTCTATTTATCATTGTTATCTAAAAATGTCAATCAGAGCTATATTGCTTTGATTAGAACCAGTGTCCAGAATCTATTGTTTTGGGGCATTTTTATCTCCTGTGAATGTATCTATTTAGTATTTGTATTTCTCTTGCTACATAATTTTAAAATGCTTTGCCAGGGGAAAGATTGTTATATCAAGATATAAAATTAACAGTATATTACAGTTTCAGATAATAGAATGAACTTTACATGGTTTTAAAAATCCCTCTCAGTCTGTAAACAGATAGTTAAAAAATCATGGATTTCACAAAAACTTGTTATTTTCATGATAAGCCAAAAGTGATAAGGTTGTAAAATGAGGTTTTGGGCTGAGCCCTATATGCACAAACACCCTCCTGCACTATGTGTAGGTAGGCAAGACCTGGAAAGATCTAGTATTGAAATATAAAAACCTAACTGACTGAAGTTGTATGTGAACTATTGCACACCAGATTTATTACCTAGCTCTTTAATTCTAAATCCTGTGTTGTTTTCTGGCAGCAATTTAAAACAGAACTTTTCTTTCTCAGGCTCTGTCTTTGTAAAATTTTACTTGAGAAACAGTTCTTTTTTCCCCTCTAAATTATTCAGATAATTTGTCTAAATTATCCAGATACTTAAAGTAATGATTAATATACTTCATGAATTTTTCAGATGGGGCAGAAGATTTTAAGTCCATCGAAGTATTCCCATTTTCACCTTTTCTGGAATGTTTCTTGTAACACAAATTAGATAAAAACCACACAGTTCAACAATGCTTCACAAAAGCCCTCAGCACCTCTGAGTTGTGCAGTGTCAGCATCACTTTCTTCTTAGGGCTAAGTAAGCAAATCACTCATCTTTTCAAAAACAGCTGAGATTCCAAGTTATGGAGGTACCTTGGTACTTGTTAATGGTTCCAGGAGGAGTGAAGAATACCAGAAATGATGAGTACTTTCCTAAAATTATTTTTGCTAGAGAGGGCAGAGAGCCATGGAGCATGGAGCCAGCGAGCTCTAGCTTGCACCTCTAGCACCAATCACATGAAGAGCACTGAGATGCACTTTTTTGCAATAAGTTTCAAAGCAGAAGAGTAAGAAGTTCTCTTTCCTGAAATACTAAATCTTTAGTGCACTAAAGAATGCCATCAGGTATTTCTTTTCAAACTACCCCATTTATTTCTAAGTTTCCACTCAGGTTTTCTGAGGGTTTTTTTGTTTGTTTTAGTTTGGTTTGATTTTTGCATCAGACAGGGTCCTGCAATGTTGCCTAGTGCTGTATCAAGAGTGATTTCCACACTTGTGGTTTGGCCACCGAGCTCTGAGGGATCCAACCTGCTCTCACGGTCTCCAGCTGGGTTCCATTTCCCTGGTTGCGTGCAAGGCCCTATGTACTTAGGTATACCAAGCTGGCTCTCTGCATTGGTTCTTGCCCCAAAATTCTCTTCAAATAGAACATGACTCCCAGATGATAACTGTATGAATAGACAATTTAGCAAACACTGCTCCATCCTTCAGAATTTTATATGTGCCTACTTACTTAAAATTCTAGCTGGTACATAATTCTGGATAAGTAAATAATATTGTTCTTATTTTGCAGGTGAAAACCACCAAGGGTGATACCGATGCACAAGTATCCACATCTGGTGTGGAGTCAGCGGTGGGACGGGGCAGATGTGCCCACCTGACAATCCAACCAGTGCCTTGGTGGGTGACTGTCACGAGCCTTGAGGCCCTATCAATCTCTCACTGTACCAGTTTGAGTTTCTGGTTAGAATCTTTTTAAAAAAGTTATTTCTGTGAAGTTCATTTTCCCTGAGTTAAATTTTGCTGATCGAAAATTTGCCGAAAACATTATTACACCCCATATATTAGCTAATAATATGCTAATTTCTTCATTTTTAGAGGCTGTCCACTTGCTTTTGTATTGAATTATTCCTGCCAGTAATACGTGCTTTGGATTTAATAAAAACGCTAATAATGGGCACAGAGCTTTGGCAGGGTGACCCTAGAGGAGATTTGGGGACAATGGGACCAACAGACCAGGCTAATTCCACCAGATTGAAAATGCCCTTTGATCTAATTTCAACAATTTTTCAAAATAAACGTGGAAAATTGTGAAGTTTTCCATAATTATTTGGTGGATATTATTTTTACATCCAAGAATGCACTGAAATTCAGTTAAATCTTTCTTCTTTCTCAAAAATTTCACAGAATTTTCATTAGGAATCTTCCAAAGATACATTCAGTTTAAAGGTTTATTTTTATTCAAATGACATGAGTATATTATGCCTGTTCTAATTTCTTGTTAACTACATTCTGATAAAGTGACTGTATCATAAAAATAATAATATTGAAAACATAATTCTTCTTTTAAACTACTAAAGCAAATATATGGATCTGTATTGTTAAGACAGTAGGAGGAGGTCAGTAGCTGAGAAATTAATTTTGCATGAAATCATGTCAAATACAAAGGAAGGCAGGACTTGGAATTTTATGGTTTTGATTGTTAGGGTTTGCCTTGTTAGCTGTTTTAGGAGAAATAGTCAAGATTTAGCCAATAATCATTTCTCCATACTTGAATTAAAAAGACTAAATTTGGGGAAGTGTAATTAAATTTGGCTAACCAACTAATGTTCCCAATATTGAGCCACCTAAAGTTGAGGGCACAGACATGAAGCAATGCTCTTTTCCCTAAAATATTTACTTATGACAGTGGGGAGGCAAATTTCCTACCTCTCAATTATAAGTACAGTGGAATCTGTAGCTTTAAATTTAAGGTAGAAAAAATTGAATCCAATCCATTGCAATCCAGTTTTTTCCCCACATAAATTGAAAACTAATCCTGAACCAAGGACAAGGGTGGGTAGCAGTGGGGTTGGCCCTCCCCTCACTTTTCGTTCCCTCCAGGGTCCGTTTTTCTCCCAGCATAGAAGAAGCACCCTGGCTCTCCTACGGGCCTGCTTTGTGGGGTGCATTTAAACGCTGGTCTCCTACCTGGTTCATGAGTTGGTTATTTTGGGGACAACAAGGAAGACTGTTTTCCAACCTGACCTCTTTTGAGCACTTTACGAGACACCCTCCTCTCTGGCAGATCCTTTGGTGAATACCAAACTTGGAGCAAAACCAACTCCCTTTCATGTTTCCCATGAGGCCATGAGGATTTACCCGATTACTGCTACCCTGCAAAGGGAGTCTCAGCCTCCTCACTTCCGTTCTATCTTCACTCTGGCTGCTACCTCAGGTCCCTGCATTCCTCACTTTTTCCTCCCTGTCACATGCTCAGTTGTCTGAGCAACAGATGCTGCACTGGGAAATGGAAGGATTGTTTTTTCTTGCATCCGCATTAGTGTGTGTGTGGGGCTCCAAGGTAGAGCGGGAAGGTCTTACTCTCTTGTCTGTGGGGTGCGGGGCACTTGAGCTAGACAGGGTGAATTTGGCTGCTGAGCTAGGGCAGGGGGGTTTTGCTGCTGCTGAGTCGGTGTCATGGAGATGTATCTGGTGGCTTTTTTTGAATCTGAATGAAATCCACAGATCATTTTGAAGCATATGAATTTTGCAATAAACCTATTGCTTGTGAGCACCTAACCTTTCTGTTTCCAGAAGAGGGTAGCCAACGCGTTCTCATTTTAGTCATCAAAAGGAACAAGTGTCAACATTTCAGTTAGCTTTGAACATTTCGACCTGAACAGCAAAGTAAGAAATTCACTCAATTCATCAATGAGTTTTCACTTGTTTCATTAGGATCATTATGGATCTTGAAGCTTTTCTGTTGTTGTTCTTGTTGGTTTTTCACTGATAAAAGAGCTTTTGTTGTAATTTTTGTAATCTTTTTTTCCTCTGTGTACACAGCCAACATCTCTCTTTGGGGATTGGCTTTTGATCTAATAAGAAATTACAGCTTTTTTTGTTTAACTCCTCTTCCTCTGCCCAACAACTTATTTCCACAGTGCTTTCAAAACTAAACTGGGAATATCTTTGTTCCCAGCAACCACTGATGGGCTGTGCATGTTACTTGTGATCAATCATTCAGAAACAAGAGACTGAAATAAGGGTTAATGAATTAAAAAGAGAACATTTCTTCATTTAAAATTATTTAAATTTGTTTAAATATTCTGTTACTCTTTGCATTTAAACTTTCTTAAAATTTAAGTCTAAGTTTTTTCTTTCTTAAAATGATATGCTCACTATTCATTATAAAATTCTTTTGTTAAAGTGATTATTTATTTTGAATATAATACTGCCTAATGTTTGAGTTTAACCTGTTTTGCCATTTATTTTGTAATTGGTAATATTGAATATTGAAAATGCAATGATCACTTGAATCCAAATTTTGAGGAACAAATAATTATAAATGACTATGTAAAATTTCTTTATTAAGCCCAAAATAGTAATAACCTTTCTTGTAATGTTTAACGATAAATATAACCAATTCCCTGAAAGATCTGAGTGGTCGTGTTTTAATTTCTTTCTTCTTTTCTTTTGGAATCAAAATAGAGCTTAACTTCAGTTTCCATGAATATATATTTTCACACAAAACATTTAGGTATGTCTTGCTAACAAATTTTAAAAAAAATCATTTCTGACTAGAGGAAAAACGTTACTTCTTGGTGGTACAGTTAACAGTTAATGAAACTGATTTTGGGATTATTGTGCTCTACGAAGAAAAGCGTAAGTCAAGTCAGGCAAGTGTTGAGTTCTTCCCACGTTACCTCATTCAACCCCATTACTCATCTGTCTGAAAGCCCTGCAAAAAGTTTAGACAACTTGTGCAAGATCGTGGAAGCAGCAGTGCCAAGGCCAGGGTTGGTGCTAACTTAGGTCCCTACATCTGAGGGTCACCGCTTTTGCATTTGGACCACAGAGGATTCTGAAAGCAGCATGGTGGATGGAGCCGCAGCGTCTTGCAGAATAGCTTGCAGCGGGGCAGGGCCAGGAAAGCTCACATGGTCAGGCGTATGTCATCTGTCAGGTTATCGCCTTGTAATCTTTTAAAATAAGTTTAAGTCAAGTCATTGTAAGAGAATCTAAAACAAAAATTTTAAGACGCTTAACTAGGGTTACTAGAAAAGACTCAGCAGAGTGTTGGCCTCATTTGCATGTGTCAATTAGATGATATATCTGGGTATCCTGGTAAATCTTCACCTAATGCATAGTAAGAGTTTCTGCTCTAGTATATTTTATGCATTTTTAAAAGAAGCACATTTTGTATGCTTTGCCTCACCTCTCCATCAGTGTTGAAGTCCTAAGGGGTACTTAGTCCTTTGGAAATGTCCTGTTGCCCTAGGTGCCCAACCTTCTGTTGGTTTCATGACCTAAGTGGTTGGTAATTTCCCACTTCCCAGACAAAACACTTTTTATACTTTTTTTTTCTTTTTATCGGTACCGGGGATCGAACTGACGACCACCAGCTTACAAGGTAGGTGCTTATGCCGCTGAGCTAAATCCCCAGCCCCCAGACAAAACACTTTTAAAAACATATATGATTACCTGCATTTTCCAATTTGAAATTGTTTTCTTATGAGTTTTCTTGCCCTTGGAAAATTTGTGCGTTATGTTTTAAAACCTCAAGGTAGTTTGTAAAATGTGTTCTCATCTACACATGGGAATGTATATATTTTCTGATGTCTGTGTTAATATAGTCATAGGTATGAGAAAGAGCCACAAGTGTGTGTATTTAAAAATTAGGAAGGGTGGGGAAATAAATGTTGTTGCAATGGTAAATGAAATTATGGCTTAATAGTGTAATTCTGCTTCAGTGAGACATCCCTGTAGGAAATGTAGCAGGATCTTCATGAGACCAAAGCTGGTCTTTTAGCATCTCTCCTTCATCTGCTGTCTTAAAATACTTCCATCATATCAGCAGCAAAACTCCTATAATTCTGGAAAGTACATTCCTCTATCTTACATTCCCAATGCAAATTTATGTAACTGGATTCAGCATCCCCTCAGAATTTGCTCTTACTTCAATTTAGACCCTTTTTAATCTTATCATCCATCACTTCAAGGTCCCAAGGACTCCCCGCCACCAAATGCAGCCTTTCTTTTGCTTCCTCTTTGACTCTTTCATTATGTGTATGTCAACATGCTTCCAAAACAACCACTTAACTTAGTCTATTCAATGAAAAAAAGGCATCAGGCAGGTCAGTTGCTAGGTTCCCTGTAGACAAAACATCCAGCGATCAACCAGAGGTTTCACTTATGGGCTGTTTGTTTTGGCATTGTTTAGACACAGCCTTTGTCTCCTTCTTCTCCCCCTACTGAGTCTGCTCTAATTGCTTCTGTTTTATCTTTTTTGGCTTTCTTCTAGCTGCTTCTTTCCACTCGGGATTGTATAAACATTTCTATTTATAAATGCATTCTCCAATTGATCTCTATGATATTGTTCTAAGTGTTTGAGCACAGAGTATATAGGCTGTTCATCTTGATCTCCAAAATGTGTGCTCAAACAACACTGGAGTGAGCTTCAAGGCCAGGTGTCCCAGTTTGTTCATTTTTAAATATCTGAGCAGACTTTTTACTATTTTTAGAAAATACACGAATGATACCAGAGGAAAGAGAAAGTCAGTGATGAAACATTCAGGTAGGGTATCTTGCTTCTCTCAGAGCTCACTGGCATCCTTCCTTCTCTTAGATGCCACGGTATAGGCATGAAATGTCCAGGTGCCAAAGCCTGGTGCCAATTACACACACTTTTTGCCTTCTTTCTAAAGTGCAATGAGCAGGAAACCTTGGCTAAAGAAAAGCGTCCTCCTGATTGATGTGTTTTGAAATTTTGTTCCAGTTCTTTTTCTTCTTCTTTTTCTTTTTATCCTTGAAATAAAATGGATTTGAAAAGAAAAAAGCAAAAAAGAAAAGCATCCAAGTATCAGATTGGACCCCTCCTAAATCTTGAAGGGGCTTTCAGCGCTTCCAGGAGATCACAATGTTTTCCTACTCAACCCACCTTTCTGCCCCTTTCTCCTTTAATCTTCCCCAAACCTTCCCTTTAGCATTCGTGGGAGGCCTGGCTGAGCAGTCAGAGAGAACCCAGCAGTCTGGCCAGAGCAACCCCTCCGCTCTCTGCTCCGGCACCCGCAAACTGCTTGCACCTGACCTGGCTTGGGCAGCCCCTGTGCTGTTGGGTACCAGAAGTTGTGCCTGCTTCTAGGTCGGCTCCCCTCAGCATGCACCTCCTCCCTGCACCCAGAGCCTTTGCTCTGCAATTATGGTACCCCCTTCACCTGCACCTCCAGTCCTGCCTCTGGAGGATCAGCCAGCCGTCTTCCAAAAACAAAAACGAAACTCATCTCTTGACCTCACATTCTCTAGCACTGATCTTGTCTGCTTTCGTCCTTAACCACAAACTCAAAAAGAGGACCTGTTCTTGCTCTCTCCACTTGTGTACTTTGCATTCTTTCTTCAACTCATTCCCAGGCTTTTAAAAAAATTATTATTATCATTATTCCTTCTTGGCTTAATTTTCCAAACGTGGATTGAAGCAGAAACAAGTCAGTCAGATTTTTTGCAGGAAAAGAGTTCATTTTAGTGATATTCTAAATACTTCCTTCAGTGTAGTGCAACACTGGGTGCGGCAGTGCGCTCCTGTAATCCTGTCACTTGGGAAACTGAGGCAGGCGAAACTCAGTGAGCTTGAGACCAGTCTGCCTAAATAATGAGCTCCAGGCCAACCTGAACTACACAGTGAGAACCTGTCTCAGGAAAACCAACCAACCAATCGACCAATCAGTGTAGCACAAGATTTCTTCACAAAGTAGATGTGCTTTGAATTTTTTTTGATGTAAATCTTTTACGAATGCTGGTTCTATTTATCATAAGGAACTTATATCTGTATGTGACATATTTTGGTTCCTCTTTTATTTCCAATCCTTTCTTTTCCCTTTAACCCATCTTTCCTTCCCTATTTACAAAGCTTCGTTTTCATTGTACCCATTTTTGATTATTTTTCCTTTGCCCTTCATCATTGTATACCTAAAATGTACCAATGAGCTTAATTAAAAAAATACAAATAGCCACAGTAAGACGAATAGGTATTGATACATTGTGTAAGGACTGTCATAAAGCAGTCCATAAAATAAAATCACTATGTGTGTCATAGAACTATAAATATGATATAAAATGTTAATAGGCAAAAAAAATCAGTATGAAGATGCCTGAAAAACTTAAAACTAGAGGTTCAACTTGACCTAGCTATTCTCCTTCTAAGCCTCCTCCTGAAAGCTTTAAAAGCATCTTGCCTCAGTGACATACACATCCACATGTGTCTAACAGCACAAATTATAAGAGTTAAGTCTTGGAAATTGGCCATGTGCCCATCAACAGATGAATGGGTAAAGCAATGAGGTATTTATGTATAACAGAGTACTACTCTGCCATAAAGAAAGATAAACCTGAATCTTCTGTGGGGAAATGGATGCACCATGAGGCAATAATCTCAGGCAATCTGGATTTAGTCCTTCTCAATGATCCAGTTCTCTTTATTTTTAGAATTCTGGACCAAGTGTTTAACCTGACCATTTCCTTCAAGATTTTGGCATACAAATTGGACAGATCCGCATGTGAGTTGGTCCATAAATACTGTAGTATTTATTTCTGATCTCATGTGTATATGAAAACATGGTTCTGCACACATATGCACACATGTACACACATGCACACACAGAGTCCTTTACTACTAGCATAGTAGACAATCATTCGATTCAATCTGGATCACTAATATAAGTGCTTTTATCATCACCTTAGGTATTTGTACTGTAAATAGTGCTAAGGATTTGAACTTTTACCATGAGGCACCAGAATCTTATGCTCCAAATTTATTTGCCTCCCTCTGACTGGGTTATCACACTGAAGTTCTCCACCACAGGGATCAAAATCACCAACTCAGTAAATGGATTTCTAGGGCTTGTCAATTTTTTTCCTGTTTCCTGGTATACCAGATATTTTTTTAAATTTTATTTTGAAAGTAGTAAAATATAACAGAACATGACAGAATAAAGCCAACTAAGATCATACAGTAAAATTGGTATAGAACTTCATAGCAGGTTACCAGAAATATATTGTGATACAGTAATAGGTATCACAAATTATTTCATTATCTTTACAGTAGTTGTTCTTTCAATCATGTATATCAAAATAATATGAAATACAGAACATTATACAACTTATCAAAACAGGATATTGAATAGAGTAGTGCCATTAATCAGAATAGAGCAAAACAGTAGTAAAAATATTTGCCTTCAAAGATATGGTAAAAGAAAATCTCCCTTATTTGCTATGGTCTACCTCCCAGGAGATGCTCAGATTTCTGGTCCCCATTTGCTAATGGTAGGGGGGGGGGACAGGAGAATGAATTGGGGAAGTGGGATGTTTGACTCTAGGCCGTGCACCAGTAGGTTCACTATTGCTTAGCAGAGAGGCAGGCTGGTTGCTTGGTTTCCCAGCTTCATAAGTTCCAACATGGTGTGGATCTCAGAAGACACTGGTAGTTCTCCCCCTGGAAGGGCCACAGTCTGCCACACCACAGCCGCTTACCAGGGAGGGGAGCTGCTTGCTTGGCTTCCCAGCATCCTAAGTTCCAACATGGCATGGGTCTCAGGAGACACTGTTCTGTACCATGTATTAATCATGTGGAATTTCAGTTCAGGTTATCTCAAACTTTGAGAGCACTAAATCTTTTGATAGGGTGTTTGGATGATAGCTGTGCTTGGAGGAGTTAAGAAGAGGGGCTGCCTCTGGATTAAAATGCTGTCTCCGTCCTGGCTTCTGGGACCCGCCCTAGGGCAGCAGTGTTTGCAACCTGGAGTCTTCTCAAATGTCCCAAGTAGCAGCCACCTCTTTGAAAGCTGTGCATCTGTGAGGGGCAGGGAGAGTTCTTTCTAATGGAGGAGAGGTCAGTTTCAGTACAGTACACACTATTAACAATAAATAAACACCATTCCATTTTGGGATAAATTCTGCTACCATGCACTAAGCATTATGAAAATATCTTTCTTATAAACTTTGTGTCATGGTGGTTTTTACAGAAAGCAGCTTTTCTGCTGTATATAGCTCTGCTTCCAAGGGGGTGAAACCTTTCATTCCCGTCTCAAACAAATAAACAGTAAAGTGTGAGGCAAGAGTTTGAGGCTCAGCATCTCTGTCAGTGGATCATGAAATTTGCTTTAATAAAATGAGTTATTGAACTTAAAAATGCATTTACTGGATGCTTTGTGAGAGTCCTTGTGATCTGTGTTGGAGAAAGGAAGGGACAGAACCATTTCATGTTTCCTTATGTGGCAGTTTTGAAATTTTCATGCTGTGCTATGAAGCTTGCTAAAAGAGAAGGATCAAAGGCCACTTAACCAAAAGACTGTCCTCATTTCTCTTGCATGTGGAACTTCTGAATATAGAATATTTATCTTTTTATTGCAAAAATGGGCGTTACAAAACAACAAGGCGTCAGTGTAAAGAAAAATCTGAAGAACGGTGAACCACATTTAAAATATTTTGAAAATATTATTTATTGTATGTATAATGAAGTTTCAGTTAATGGGATAATAACTGTTCTAAATATGAGCTCAGTCCATATACTATTATGAAGGTACATGGCACTGAAATATTTAAAATAGTTAAATATTTTGTTAAAATTGGAAAACCAGTAAGGAATAATCAAGTTACAGCTAGAGTTTTTGAACTTGCCATAATTAATGATGAGTTAGAAGCAAAGAATATTTGTGTTCCTTTTACTATCTTACCTTAGAGAAGTTTAGGCTAGGGAAGCTTTTGTAATTCTAAAATGTCCTAAAGCATAACTGAACCCAAATTTATGCATCGCATTTGACAGTCATAATCTTCCCGTGAGGTTTCCCAGATTTCTTGTTGAGCAAGATCCCTTTTAGCCTAATCCATTCTTCATTCACCACCACCTCTATCACCTGTTCCCAACCCCCACCCCCACCGCATCCTCCAAACACATGGGAAAATGCTTCTGGAAACAGCTGCTGCAAAGCACAGCTTGCTCGCATAGTGGGGGAGCATTGGTACAAGCCATCATAACCAAAGTTAACATAGAGGGGAGTATGTAGTATGTATGCACCATGGAAATGAAATGTAAGAATGCCAACGTTTCTGCTAATTTGTCTTTTACTCATCGATGACACATTTTGCTTCGATAACATATTAATACAAGTAACTGTGTATGTGAGAGGAGAAAAGCATGGTGCTTACTCTCCTGAAAGCTGGAAACTTAAAAACTGGATATAGGACTGTCCTCTGCTCCCCATTCAATGTCTGCTCTTTGGACTTCATACTTCTAAGCTGTGTATTAGTGTTCTGATGTACTTCTTATTTACAACAGTTCTTCTAAAAAGATCCCTTTGATTTCTGGACTTCTTGCTCTTTTTCATCTCTTCTCTGAAAAGATGTTTTAGTTGCCTTCATTTTGGAAAGGAGAAAGTGTCAGTTGAGGAGCACCTGTGCCAGGCTCCTCCAGGACTCAGCCCCAGTTTGCACTCCTCCTGGGGTGAGTTTACCCTTCCTGCCTCAGCCTCGATCTCTGCTCGGCTCTGATTTCAATTCTTATGTCATCTGCACTTCGTCTTGGTTTGTAGGCTCTGTGCCGCCTCTCACATCCCTTTACTTTCTTTTGGTTGGTATTGTTACAGCGATATAATTACACAGATTTAGATAGTGTTTGACGTGTCTACCACGGTCCACACATTCTGCAAGAATGAAGGTAAGTTGCCCCAGTTAGGGGATTTTTTTTAACTCTTATTAGTTTATCTCCTCTTGTCCTAATGCAAGTTGAGGCAATGCATGACCAACATTAATTAAAACCATAGTTGTGATAGATCACATGTTATATTTCACATGATGTACCAACATTGCCACAATGTAGTTATTTGAAAAAGTCTGGCTTCTTTTGATGTCACATTTAAAAATGCTTTTGTCGAGTATGGTATTAACACCTCCCCACTGCTGAGACAAAATGTCTGACATCCACAGTTTAAAGAGAGGTTTATTTTAGCTCACAGATCCAGAGGGTTTAGTTTATGGTTGGCTGTCTCCAAAGTAGCAGAATGGAAAGACAAAAAGCTTCTTAGCCTCTGGCAGCCAGGCAGAGAGAGAAGGACAAGCTGGGGACAAGAATGCATTTCCAGCTCCTGTTCCTAGTGCCCCACCTCTTGCAATAAGGCCCTGGTTGCAAGAATGCTAACCACTCATTTAGCCATGAGCTCAGCAATGGAATAATCCCTTGATAAACACAGGGCTATCATAATCTGGTCACATTCCCAAAGCCTCACCTCTGGACCCATGAGACTTTCTGAGGGTGTGTGGTCATGCACTTTCTGAGGGTTAGATCCAATCCATAGCACTAATAGTACAATGCTGTTTATATTAGATTCAAGAACCAGGAGATGTGATCAGTAGCCAGGGGACTCTATAAAGTTGTACTTTAAAGGTAACAGAGATTGAATGCAAGGGACCAGGACAGAACTTTCTGGGGAATGAGAACTTTCAGTTCCTTGATTGGCTATAAGAATATACGCATGTAGTCAAAGCCTGTTGAAGAATTTATATAAAATTTCTGTGTGTCTGTAAATGGTTGTTTTCTTTTTGTTTGTTTGTTTTGTTTTTCTATTTTTCAAACAGGGGCTCACTACACAGTTCAAGTTGGCCTTGAGTTCACTTTGTAGCCCAGGCTGATCTCAAATTTATAATCCTCCTGCCTCAGTCTCCTGAATGCTGTGATTACCACCACACTCAGTTCACTCTGTAAATTTTATTCTGTAAAAATGTGAAAAAAGTCTTCAGAAACTTTAATATTAATTTTAAAATATCAGTATCTTCTTCTACCATACCATATCTTTTTAATGAATTTAGCCATTTTTGAAACATCGGAAAAATTTCTGGCTTTTATTTGGATTTGAAATGATGATTTTATTAGGCATAACATTTTCTCACTATTTTACTTAAAATAGAAAGTTAGTGGAAGCCTATTTGTTGCTTATCAGGTTTTCCAGGTATAATTCTTTGCTTCTTCTAAACTATTTCCCACCTCTCATTTTTTTAGTTGACATTCATGTTTTACTGTCTTGGCTGTGCATTAAATTCATTCCTTTGGCTCTACTCCATACATAAAATGTGTACTGTAAATTAGAAAACCAAATATTCAGTCTTGAATAGCCACATTGCAGTCCTAAAGGGAGTCCTAGACCTTCTGGGCAAGCAACTTGGTGTTTGTCCCAGGATATTATATATCAGGGACCTGAGATGTTACTGCAATTCTTTTGGATAGTTATCTACAAAAACTATATTCTGAATTACTCTAAGAAAAAATGGTTAGCCTAGAGGCTCACAGGAGATACTAAGAAGAGAAAACACTGTTCTAACACTATTACAGGGTAATCATAACAATGGTTTCTAAGAATTTTGTAATGATGACAATGGTGTTATACTGTTGGTTGCAAGAATGCTAAGTCAGAAACTTTACTGAAAGTAACAACTCTTGTAAACATGTTATTGCATTAAGGTTCTACTCAGCCAACAGAGATTGTTACCGTTTTCATTATTGTAAAGTATAAGAAACGAAATCATGCAGGTTAATCAATGAAGCATGTCCTTGTATTGCTCTTTTAGAGCTGTAATTAGAGTACATGTTCTCCAAAAAACCCTCCAGAAAAATGGACCCACTGTCACAGAAATTCAAGCCACCTGAGCAGCTCTGCTCACTTCATCCTGATCACTATATCTTGCTGACTGTCTGTGGTTGAAGAAAAGCAAACAGCATAGCACCAGCAAAGAGAGAGCTTAGGCTCAAGTGTTGCATCTAAGTAAGAAACACTGAGTCTGCAGAAAGAGACTGAAAAGGTAGATTTGAGAAAAGAAATGGCTGGATGGACTATGAGCCATTATTTGCTGAACATTCAGCTCAGCTTTGCTTAGTAGAGCCTGGATGTCCAGCAGTGTGTCTGATACAGTGGGAGAAACACTGACGCACTTCAACAGAGACTTATTGTAGGACTTCCTTATGCAACCAAGGCAGAAATCTACTGAATATTTAAAAATAACTAGTATTCTAGTACATAGTAATTCTGGATTAATATTGCATAGATCATAGTTTTTCAAGAATGTTGAGAAGAGGAAACAGTTTTGAATGGGGAGTCTCCAGAAGGCTGGACTTTATTTTTTTTTTCTAGTTTAAAAATCTTTAATTTTATTTTAATGAGAAAAACAGATAAACAATGAAAACAAGTTTCAAACCAGACAGTATGGCAGATACAATATTTGCCACATTGGGTGTTGGTGTCTGGCAGTAGTTATTCAGAGCACAGGACAGCGGCATGATTGTTTGTTTGAACGATATCAGCACAAAACATTCTTTTGAAAGAACAGAAGCTGCCTATGTACCTACCTCTACTATCTTGTATACACACATCCCTTTCTCCTTTTACCCATGCTTCCTTTTCCCTATTACAGTTTGTCTTTTCTTTTAAACAGTTTCTTCCCAATCCACAATATCTATTATACATTTTTTATTTTAAAGAGAAGAAAGAAAAAATAAAAATGTAAACCAACTTAAAAAACAACAACAAAAGCAAAATGCTAGGAGCAGCAACAACAAAAACAATGATAGCTATATAGGTTTTCTTTTTTTTTTTTTTTTTTTTTTTTTGTCTTTTTCCTTTTTATCGGTACCAAGGATCAAACTCACGACTGCCTGCTTGCAAGGCAGGCGCTTATGCCGCTGAGCTAAATCCCCAGCCCCGATAGCTATATAGGTTTTCAAAACAGGACGATCATAATTTAACAGTGGCTGTTCTACTGCATATTGTTAGTATCAAAATATTGGCTCAGGTTACCAGAAACAGGACTAAAATGAAACAGTAAAATGAAACAAAACACTGAATTTCAAAAACAAGACAGGAGGAAATCCCCCATGGTTGCCACAGTGCACACTGCCATCCTCCAAATGCCCAGACCACCAGCCCCAGGCCTGCAAAGTCAGTCAAGCAATACAAGCATCAAGTTGTTCCTTTTGCCTCAGTTGCTGTCATCTTACCCAGAGTCCTTGGAATCAGCCAGTTGCTCATGGGCGCAGAGGATGGGTGAATGGGGTTTGCTCTCTGGTTTCACAGCCTGCGCCCCAGCTGGTTTACAGGAAGGCGTGCTTTTCCTTCTTGCTGAGTAGTCTCTCCCCATTTCCATGGTGGAGCCCAGTTCAAGGCAAGGTGTAGAAGGCTAGACTTGAAAGAAAAGAAAATGCAAATATAAGAAAGACAAGTAGTGGACTTAAATAGATTTAGAAGGGAGAAGGGGAGTAGAAAGGAAGGTATGAACGATTATGGTACCTGTTTTCTTAGAAACTTTAACCCTGGGTAGCAGGAATAAAAAACCTTTCCTTTCCTATGATCTGGGAATGTGACTGTTGTTTTAATTCTGCTCAGGGGAATTAGCATATGTTTGTAAAGCTTATTAGAGGTACATGTGTGTGGAGAAACCGAAATGAAACACTGTGTTGACAAGAGTTGTCTGTAAATGTCTGGGCTTGGACTTCTCCGTGGCTCTTGGCTTCATGCTTTTGGCATTTACGACTCAGGTCAGAAGTTGTTATTGGAAGGTTTAAGCAATGGTTTCTAATATGAAAACTATAAGTATATTTCATTAAATAAAATGGGAAACAATTTGTATTAAAAATATAGGTAACTTCCTTCTTGGTGATTTGCCTGACTTATTTAGAAGACCTTTAGCATTTTCATATTAGAAATGTTTAGACTTTCATTTAAATACAGTGCGGAACAGCAGGAAAGAAGGAAACTAACAATCACTACCACACTGCTTCAGAGACACAAGGCCAGTTAACATTTTCGTGAACCTGTAGCTAGTCTTTTTGCCTGAAGAGAAATGTGGAAAGCCAAGATGAGCATATATTTATTTTGGGAAGCTATGTGTTTGAGTAGAGTAAGTATGTACAAGAAGAGAACAAAAACAATTTGAATATTTCTTACATTTCTCCAGTATGGAGTGGTGTCGGTATTTATGTCTTTGTATGTAGAAAAACTTTGGCAAAATTCCTATCAAGCTATATATCTCTCTAGAGATAAGACTTTGGAGTAGAGAGAAAGAAAGTACACACACATACCACTCTCTTACAAGAAAGAGAACATAATACCTTTATGTTTGAAGATAAAAAAATGCAAAAAATTAACTTGGGATTGTGAATTGATTTAACAAGTGGAAATGAGAATGAAACTATTAAATATTTTATGGTTTCTAAACACATAAAATTATTTATATGACATTATCTTAACTAATAAATAGTAAATGGAAAATGTCTTCAGTAAAATAATCATCCTCCTGCCTACATCACTGCCTGTCTGAGTTGAAGGATTGTTCTCCACCAACATAAGGCAAGGTCATTTGAGAACAACTGAGTTAAAACTGAGTCTGGATTAGGAGGAGTTTTTGATTTGGCTAGAAATATACAAAGCATTTTAGATTTGTCAAATAGATATATAACTGTACTAATTCAGTTCTTCTAAATGAAGGTAATAGATTATAGGTTCTTGTTTAATGTTTTGTTTGAAAGTAGAGATGAGGATAAATATTTGCCAACCAGAGATGGTTTTTTCACACATAGGACATTAGCAGTGTCTGCTGGCAATTGTGGTAGTCACATCTGAGAGAAAGTAGAGGCTCAGGGGAATGAGCTTGTGTCTGAGAGTGCGTAGGATTGGGACCTAGTGGGGAAATGCCAGAGAAACCACCAAACACCTTATAATGTTTTACACAACCACTCACACGAGGGAATTACCTAGTCATTAAAAATTATTTCCTTATAATTTGACTCACTCTCAATTTAACCACAGTTTGTCTTCTTTTAATATTTCCATGTATTTTCTTTTTGTTTTCATTTAATTTGAATTTTAGTTATTTTTGTAATTTTAAACTTTTAAATGTAGTTTTTAAAAATAATAGTACTTGGCATATGGGTATGTGTATGACAAATGGAAACTCACTATAATTTTGATTGTAAATTGGTGCAGCTATGAGAATGAGGATAAACAACCTTAAAGTATTCAGGCCTTTGACCTAGGTTCACCCAGACTTTAGAACTAACACTTCTTCACTCATGGAATCAATTGAGCATCTTTCTCCAATCTGAATTGGTCACTGTCCTGAACTCACGTGCCTTGGGAAATCTTTTGATGGCTTTTATAGACAGAATTCGCTGTTCCTGGAGTAAGTGTATTTATTTTCCCCCTTTGTGAGATGTATTTTCTTAAAAATGGTGGTAAACATTCTGATTTCTTACTTGTTCAAAAAGTCCTGACAATAACTTACTAATTGGTGATTATAGTTTTCTTATTTCTGTCTGACAACCATTCTGGCAAGCTCTTTCTGTCTTTTCAGTTGGTAGACTTTCTAGCTGATAGTGTGCATACTCTGGGTCTTGGAAGTGTTACCATCATTTCTCTGAAAATTTCCCACCTTTATTTTCTCTGACACTTTTTTTGGAAATTTGATTGTTTGAATACATGGTTTCCTATATTGGTTCTCTTATGTTGCCTCTTTTATCTCCTGCATGTTATTTGTACCACTTTTACTTTTGTAAGTACTCTGAATTTTTTATATTTATTATCAATCTCCTCTTACATCATAATATCAATATAATTCTTTCCATGGATGTGCTACTATTCTAATTTGAGATATTTTGATTTCTTGAGTTACGTTTTCTTTTGCCTATCCTAGATTTTCTCATAAACTCCTGGGTTTTGTCAAGTTTATGATTATACTTTTTGTCTCTTCAGTTTTCAAAGAGTCAGGCTTACAAAACTATTATGCTGGAGAGACAGTTAACCTGGTGGGAGCTTTTCCTTGGCTTGATTTTGTGAGGTGCTACAACGAGGAGGATTCCCACATGGCAGAGTAGAAATGTCTGTCCTCTCAGATTATTTATAAGAAGGGAAAATACAACTTCTATACCCTTCAAAAAAAGAGTGGATAAGAAATGCTATCTTTCTTTTTCTCTCTTCTTTGGGACTGACTCATAATACAGTCCAAGAAAGACATGCTACTTTTGAATAAGTTTAACTCTTTTTGGGACCAAAGGCTGGCATAGTTGAGTGAAAGTCACAGATTTCCACAGGATCATCGGTTTTCCTGAGCTACCTAGTGCTTGAAATACTCTGAAACCTCACTTAACCTCTCTGCAACTGGCATTTTTACTCCTTCCTTTCAGCTCTCAGAAGATAACTTGTCTTTAATGGGAAGGGGCTGGAGAATGTTACTATTATACAATGAGTAACTCTTCAGAATACCAGAGAAGGAAAGGTTGAGAATAATGGAGAAATGTATTGCATAGGTAAAAAGTAACAGGAAATATATTGGTGTTTAACTTCAAAGAGAAATGCTTTGCTTTTGTGATATAAGAAGAAAAGAAGATACATATGATAATGGGGGTTTTTCTGATCATTTTAAATTTACTCAGGTACTTCAAATTTTCTTGATAGAGGTGAACCATGAATCATTGTTGGTTTCCATTGAAAATTTCAGTCAAGTAGTAAGTCATTTGTCTTAAGTACTCAAGTAGGAAACCAGGCTGCCTATCTGGGACATAAATACCAGCTACAAGACTAATCAGTAGGTGAGTAAGCAAAGGGGTTAGACAAAAGCTTCCCAAACATAGTTTGAGAAAATCAATTTGTTTTAGAGTTTAGTTGTGTCCAAAATAACTATAGCTTAAGAGTTGTGTTTGGAATTTGGGAATTCAGGAGGGAAACACAACGGAAGTTAACATTCATTAGCATCAAGAGCTCTGGTCTTTTGGGTCAGACAGAGCTTTAATCCAGTACCCTGGATAGCTCCCAGGGATGCTTCACCCTGAAAGCTAAAGTTTTATTGGGGTCTCCATTTGTTCCTGCAAGATGATGGAGTTCTTCTTTACAAATGCTCTCTGACGTTACCCCGAGATAGGTTATCATTTTCATTTTACCGCTGGGCTTTTGCTTTTATGATCAAAATTTAAAGGACAGGTCTTCAGGATTAATCTTAGTCTTGATAAAAATAACTGCTCTCCAGACAATTTAGCACACTTGCTGGGGAAAAAATGAGTATAGTATCCAAATTGCAGGGTGATTTATGTCTGGAGGTTTTTCTTGTTTTTGAGTAAGGAACATAGAAACTTAGTTCATGGAATATGGAACCACCCTTGTTTCAATAAAAAGGTGAATTAAAGTTAGACTTACTTAATTTCATGTCTTTGGGAGAAATATCTAAGGATTGAGAAGCATTGGGAAAACAGGTTCTCACATGCAGTACAGGTAGTGAATTTCAGTTGCTAAGAAGGTAATTTGAAAATGTGTGTGTTTGTATACTTTTAAATTCATTAATCTACTAATTCTGCTCCAGATTGTGAAAATGCTCAGAAAACATGTAAAAAGAAATATAGAGGGTCGGAGATATAGCTCGGTGGCACAGTGCCTGCCTGGCAAGCATGAGGTCATGAGTTCAATTCTGGGTACAAAAAACCAAAAGCATAAGGAATAATTACAGATTTGCTTTATCTCAAAAATTTAAATGATCCCCCAAAAGGTTGTTGGTTAAAAATTATGGCACATTCAAAACACATCAAATTAGTATACAGTATGTAAATGAATGGATAGGTAGATAGATAGATAGAGATACTTAGGACGTAAAAAATCATCCTTAGTGCATTTAAAAACATAATGTCTAGGGCATCATTTGATGTTTTTACCCATATCTCTTCCATTCTCACTATTCAGAAAGTCACTGGGGATTTGAAAAATGCTACAGTTTTCTTATACTCGGCCCACTGAGTATATTAATAATATTTAATATTCACTATTAATAAAGAGATTAAAGTCTTGTAGTTATTGTCTCTGGCCTCAACTCCTCCAGGAGAGGATACTAAATTACAATATCACCATCTTGTTTTATTTTTGATGGATTTGTCCCAAAAACTGTTTCTTTACATTCAGAGAACTTGCTGTGCTTATGTGAATCTTCTAGCCTGTTGGCAGAGATCCTTAGTGAGGGGTTGCCCATGAAGACTAACAGAGACATGGAGTAGTTGGCAAAGCCACCTTGCAGGAGACTGTGCCAGTGGAGAGGAGCCTGACGGTCCCAGGAGAAACAACTCCAAGCTTCAGAAAAGTGAAGAGCGATGTGCTGAGACATCTTGTGTGGCTACAGCATCAGTGGCTTATTAAAAATAGGCTAAGGTGCTCCTGGCTCAGACTGGGGTTCTGGATGCTTATAGAGTTTAATGGGGCTCACTGGGGAGCTCACTGTGGTCTTTAATTATTACCTTTAATCCAAGAATCTCTAGGTCATGCATGATGGAACCAGCAAGGAGGAAAATAAGAACTCTTAAACTACATTCATAGCTGTGGATCAAACACAATGACTGTTTTTTCCCATTCACTAGATCCACATCCTTTAACTATGAGGAGAATGTTACCCAGGATACCCCATGGGCAAGAAGGGAGATGGATGGCCTTGTCCATTACTTCTAGGTAATGTTTTAATGGCCAACATGAATTGCATTTGTAAAGGTCAATCCACAAAATTGTCCAATTCTTGGGATTGAGGGAGACCTTGGTCGATTAGCCTCAAGTGAAAAAAGAAACAATCATACTGATTATTTATAATATTATTTTGTCTGAGTCGGATGATTAATTATTACCCACAACAACTATTAAGAAAGCTCTTTTGCTGGAGGGTGGTGAATTTGGGAAATTATGTCTAAATTCTTATTTAATTACTTTGATTCCTGCAGTATAAGTAAATTACTTCTTTTTTCCTTCACTATTTTCTAGCTGTTAAACTGTGATGGCAACAGAAAATAAAATTCACATGAAACACTTCACCATGAAATAGCACAATCATAAGAAGAACTAAAATCTGAGAATCCTGGGACACTAGATTGGAATTGGAAACAGGCCTTTGTTTTGTCCTTTATTTTGTGCCAAATTTAAATAGGGCAAACTACGTTATAAACATAAATCAGACATGAATTATTAGTATCCAGATGGTTAGAAACAGTTCATATGATTCAAACCACACTATAAGTAAGAGGAATTTTCAAGTTATATGCTAGAATTTTATGATTGCTGGACCCTCATTTTTAAGAGGCAATAAGGTCACATAATATGTATCCTCCCTCTACTTTCTTAGTTGTCATATGGTATTTTGTGTGTTGGGGTGGGGAGGAAGAGCATTTTTAAAAAGGCATGGAAAGTTCAGGATAAGTAGTTTTAACTTGAGCCTTCTGAAAGCTGATGAAAAAAGTCAACTTGAATAGAAAATGTAAACATCTGAAATTTAAGTTTGTTCATTGTTATTGCTTGAGGGTGCTCTTATTATATCTGGCTAAGCTTAAAATAACTATGAGAGGAAAGGAAGTAGGAGTATACTTTTGATCTTAATATAAGGATGGGAAAATGAAGAAAAAAATCTATGTTTCTAAACTACCCATAATAGGCAAAATATCATTAGTCTTTGCTGGAAGATAATCTTACTAAGCTTATTTATCTGATTTTTCTTTGCTGGTTGAGTTTTATATGCTGTTTCTTGTTTCTCTCTTATGTAATACCTCTGTTTCGACTCTAAATTACTCTAAAATTGATTCTTCCATTTACAGTCTGCAGATATGAATGTGAAAACCATCGGTGTGGTAATGTTATGTGAGAATAGTCAATTTAATCTTACTATGTTATACTATGTCTTATCCAATCTTTTGTTAAAAATATTTTTCTTAGGACCATTCATGATACATAATCACTATCTGTTATAAGAATTTACATTTTGAGATGTGTGGATTTCAAAGGGAATTTATCTATTCTATACTGGGGAAAATTTTTTGGCTGTATGATAAGGATAAGACTGGGTGTTGATTTTAGGGACTTTTCCATCCTGCATAACACCGTGAGTGTTTCATCATGTTGGGTTTGATTAAGCAATGCTTTCGACCACTAAGTCTTAAATATGTCCTGAGAGATATAGAAATAAATAAAATACTTTCTTCGTAATCAATAAATTCATCATCTTCTGAGGGTGGTGAGCATGTAATGAAGAATAAGAAGATGATGATGATGATGGTGAAGATGAATCAGAAGAGGAAGGGGAGGAGAGAGAGAAGGACAGAAGAAGAGGGAGAAGATACAGTAGGCACTCAATATTTACCAGTCCCCAAGTTCAATAATTCATGTGTAATTTTTCCCTTTTCTCCCTTGGGGGTAAATTTTTTTTATTCCCATTTTCAGAAGGAACTGAAGTTCCAAAAATTAAGTAACTTATTTTAGGTTACAAATTCAGCAGTCTGACTTCACAGCTCAGATTTAAAACCCGTACTCTATCTTTATATGACAACGCACACGGTGACCACAAGTTTAGATTCCCTGGCAATCGTATCTAATTGCCATTGGATTCTGGAAGGTTCGTTTCTATTTGAAAATCGTGTCATTGTGTCTGACATGTGGTAGTGGGTTCATTATAAAGTCTTCCTGTCCTTTTAAGCAATAATGATTTTTGTATCACATTTGCTTTTTAGAACATTGAGTAAATTGAGTTAAAATAAGAAAGTTAAAAATGATGTACTTTTTTTTTGGCAGTTGTCTTATTTTTCCTTCAGTTTAACAAGGCTGAAATTGTTACTTGTGCACTGTCCTCAACTGGAAGCCTCTTTTCAGTCACTGTGCTTTCTAGATTTTCATTAAGGCTGTAGTTTTGGATTCACTGTGTGCTAAAATTTATTAAGCAAAAAACATGACTTTTGCTGTTGAAAGCTATATTGGGACAGCCAAATAGGTCCTTGAGTGGCCTAGTCATGCCAATAAACTCAGCCAGAAAATTCTTTTTAATAGTCGCACATGTGACTGGTATTATAAGAAGACACCCACACAGAGGGGCTCGGTACAGGGGAAAATCCAGTGTTCAGGGCTCAGTGGGGGACTTGGTATTTTCTGTTAAAGTCCACCTGTAGTCTTAGCAAGGGGGCTGGTGCCACTGCACCGTGGGCTTCCTTTATGTATTGTGTGGAATCTGATAAATTTTTCAGGATCCCATCCAGCTGTGCTCTCATCACATTGATTTAATGGTCCTTAAGAGAAACCATAAAAGTGCTTTCTGGTTAGTGGAACCCAGCTGTTTCTCATGGTATTGCATAAGACAGCGAGCCAAGCCAGCTATAGATTAATGATAATAAAAATTCAGCTTTTTATACCAAAAAGAGCAAGTATGTGATTTGTTAAATTAGGCTGTTGGAATGAAAGAGGAAGACCTAAATGGATTATCTGATTTGTTCCAAATAAGCTAATTGGGGCCCCCAAGTAAACACTGAGTCATATCAGGATACCATATTGTGTATGCGTGCGTGCATGCTTGAGTGTGTGTGTGTGTGTGTGTGTGTGTGTGTGTGTGTATTCCCAAGGGGTGATATGAAGGCCAGTAGCCATGGAGAAAGCCCCATTCTCATTACCAGGCAACAGTGCAAGAAGTCAGCAAAATTATTTGAGGATCGTCAGCTTTCTGATGAGGTTAGGAACTGGAAGCTGGTACAAAATGAATACCTTTGCAGACTCACAGTGGTGTTCATATGATCTGGGTCTCTTAGTTTTCCACAAGCAGAAAGGTGATTGGTTGTGTTACCTGGCAGTCTGTGAAGTATTAAAGTCAAGAGATGCAACAAGCTGTCTTAAAAACTCTTCTTCTGCAAAGCTGAACAGACACAAAGTCCTTAAGGTGTTTGTGCATTCAGCAGTGGGGTTGTTGGCATCTAGTTTAGTGTTTTCTCACCCTTTTTAGCAGTGAAGGAGGTGGGTCCAGGCAGAGTGAGAAGTGTTGATTTTAAAACCATGATTTTAATACTGAACCAAATCATAGCGCCTATATCCAAGAAGCATGCTCACTGAAATTGGAAGTATTCTGGAAATAAATGGTTGGAGATTTAACAATTGTTCATTGGCTACATTTTGATGATCACAATCTTACCTTTATTTATTTAAATAAGACCACGTGGAATTGATCCATCGACTATCATCACAGGGTCACAAAACCTTGCCCCGCTGTAAACTTGAAATGCTTTCTGTTTCAGATCACCTTTCCCTTGGCAAGAAAGAAGGATATTTTCCAAAGGAGCTCATTTAATTCAGTTAGGAGCAGTCACTCAAAGATGCAGCTGACATGGATACTCTTATTGCTCACTCCTGTGTGCTGTGGCTTGGATGTGTCTCTTAAAAGTTTAGGTCTTTGAAACTTGACTCCCAGGTTCGCAGGTAGATGTATGTGAAGGTGAGGTCTGTGGGAGGCAACCAGGATTAGACGTGGCTGGAAGGCACAGCACACATGGAAGAAGGAGTGGCTGGATGGGAACCTGAAGAGACATTTGGGCTGCCAGCTCCCCAGCTCTCCTCCTGCTGTGCACTAGGACTCAGAGAGAAGCCTTGTCCTGATGCCAGCAGCCGCCAAAGCCAGGTCCGCACACTTTCCCACCTCGAGAGCTGTGAGAAATAAATTCCTTGTCTTTACACATTACCCAGCCTGTTGTATTCTGTTACAGCCACAGAAAACAGACTAAGACCATGTGGGTTCCAATAATAACATTTTAACAGCTTATTTCAAACTTCATTTTATTTAAAAACATGTGAAAGTTGTGTATTTCCAATGTAGGATTCTTTTCCTCACCAGTTTAATCACTGAAGAGAGATAACATAGTTCTTTGCTTTTTAAAGACAGTTTGAGCTTAAGTTAATTATTTGTCTTAAAGTAATACTTGCTGAATATGTGTGGGACATCCAGGAAGGAAATTCGTGTAACTATTCTGCAGATGGTGAGCAAGTGGCATGTTTGTATAACATTAGGCAATGATTCCTCTGGGGAAATGGGCAGAGGCGTCAGTGTGCCTAGCAGACACCTACACAGAGAACTGTAGCAAGATAAACACTATTACTAGGGGTGTTTTAAAGTGAGTATTCAATCTCTGTTTTTGATTAAGTGTCACACAGACTGCTTCCTTTCTACCAAATAGCATTAACTTGAAAAATCAAAGGCTTAGTGGTCTCAGTAGGCAGCAATAACCAACACATGAACGTTGCCAGGTACCTTTGTGGGAAACACTGAGCCATGTCAATATTTGCTGCTATTACAATTCTAGCCAGCAGGCCAAAGGCAGAGTAGTGCTGCTTTGTGATCTCTGGGAGTAGTGAGAGTGTGGGATCCTTGTGTTCTGCTGATTGCCAAGAGTTGAGTTTTTCTTTTGCTACCAGGAGCAGCACAGCTTCGGCACTCTGGTTTGCTTTCAGCCTTCCATTCTGAATCCAGGATAAGAAACTTGTTGGCAACTCACACAGGCAAGTCAGAAAAAAAATGCCGGGTTGATGTAATGCAGGCTTCTATTTCACTTCACAATGAAAATTTAATGTTCCTCACAAGTGTGACACTCAGAAATTCACTGCAGTTGTCTTACGAATGATGGGTTTTGAAAAACAGTGTTTGTGATACATGTTTTTATGCTATTTCAGGAAATGCATTACAAGAGGCAAAGAGCCAACAGCACAAATCGTGCTTGAGTCTAATTTAGAAGCAGAAGTGGTTCGGCAGAAGCTGAGTTTCTGTTTATTTCTTTAGTTCAAAGGTAGAACAGGCTGTCATGTGGCACATGGGTTTGGGGAAGGCTGTCCGGATGGGCATTGTTTTGGAAAGATTATTCTCTTTCTCCTTTGCCTACCTGGGCAATTGGATCATTCTGAAATTTTTCTGATGATTATTTCTGTATAGTCTCATAAAAATACAGGTGATTAAAGAGTGGGATAAAATCTGATCCCACAAATATAACTATAGTTTGATAGTGATGTATCTCCTCCTAATATAATCCATATATGTATCATATGTGCTCATGATAGAAGATCAATATAGAAGCAAGCATATATAATCATGTTCAGTGCCAGATTAGTATTTCACTTATGAATATGATGTTGGCAATTTTGTGTGAATAAGAGGATGTTTATAGATTCTTTTCAGCATCAATACCCAAAGGGTAATACCCTAGAATCTTACCTTTTTCAGGTAGCAGGAAGTCTTTTAATCAGCTCCATTCCTGAACTATTTCTGAGGTCTGGGTGACATGTTATGTCTTCCATGTCCATTCTGGTGGTCACCTGTCACTTGCATACTCTGTGCACATTGGGGAACCACTCTTTCACTGCTGTATCTTATCACCTCACGAGGCATCCAGCCTGTGTCCTGTCCTGTCTGCTCCACTATAACAATGACCACAGATACGGTCATTTCCTGAAGAGGCAAAGCCAGGCAATGAGAAGATAATCACGTTTGATTAAATTGGTGGGGTTAGGAGATAATATAATATGAGAAGGAAAAAAACTAGAAATATTTAAAAGGTTATTTACTATTCTCAGTATAACGAGGGCAGCTGAAGCTTTGCTCTATGCAGACTGTTGATCATCAAGGCTGTTTCAACTTTGCACTTTTAAAGATAATTCTCAGCTATGGTGCAATAATTGTTCTTTTACATACTATTCCCATGCCAGAAAATAGTATTAGCTCTTGAAATCTACTGGAACATTTTGTGGAAAAGTGCCATAGAAAGAATTTCTAGATTCATTTACTTTAATAGTCGGTGATAGTTTGTATTCTTTATTTCCACTTGAGTTAGTTTGATAAATTATACTTTTCTAGGAACTTGATCTTTTCATCCAAGTTTTCAAATGTACGGCCATAATTTGTTTGGAGTGTTATAGTAGCTGCTGCGTATCATTAATTAAGTTTTCTCATTTTTTACTTCTGATATTTTGTGAGTGTGAGTGTGTGTGTGTGTGTGCGTGTGTTGTATGCATATGCATTGTTCTGTTCTTCTTGACAGATGTTCTCAGAGTTGTTGTAACTTTAACCAGGAAAAATTTATTTTATGTTTATATCTCATTAATTTTTGCTCCTGTGTTTAATTGCAGTAAGTATATTACAACACACATCATGTTCTATATGTAGCATAGTAGTCAATTATGTATCATATATATAGTACATATTATACTAATATTTGAAAATAATGAATATGACACGTGGCCAATAAACTTTTAAAAATAGTTCTTATATTCTTGAAAAGAGTACATTCTGCAATTATTGGGCACAGTGTTTCACACATATTTCTAATATTTCAAATTGTGTGCTTCTCTAGGAACTATTTTGGCTGCTTGAGAATGCATTGGAATCTTGTAATACAATAGTAACAGTGTATATTTTATTTATTTTTAAAAAATCAATTTTAAGATTCTATTAAGTGAAAAAAGAATGGAATTTTAAAATTTTTAATCTATAAATTGAAGCCTTCACCATTATGCATTGTCCGTCTTTATGAACAGTAATAATTTTTAACAGCTATTCTTTAAACATTGACACAAATTCAATTAATTTTGTTTTGAGTTATTTTTTTCTACATTACTGCATCTCTATTTTAGAAATGTCTCTTCTCCTAACATTCATATGGATTTTTTACATTTAGGGGACAGTATTTGACTTTTAAGTTACCTTGTTTGACATTATAGGTTTTCTTGAATTTGTAGATTTATTTCAAATTCTAATTGAATGTATACTGGGTCGTTACATTTTAATCTCAAGTCTCTTAATCTTTCTGTCATATTTTTCACAATTGTTTCTTTAAATTGCATTTCTGATAATTTCTTCAGAACTATTCTCTAATTAACAGTTCTGTCTGTCTTTCTGCCTCTGTTTCTCTGTCTCTGTCTCTCTGCCTCTGTGTCTGTCTGTCTGTCTGTCTGTCTGCCTGTCTCTCTCTCCCTGGTTTTGGGACAGATGCCTGGTCATGTACTGTTTTGGAAAGATTATTCTCTTTCTCTTTTGCCTACCTGGCAACTTTGGGCACATCCTTCACCAATACCCACTTTACCCTAAATTTAAAATCTTTTTTTTTTTAATTTTAAAGAGAACAAAGCAAAACAAAACAGAAGCAAATCAGAACAGAACAATGCAAGCAAGACAGGACTTCAAGACAACAGGAAATCAACAATGACTACCATAATGTCTCTTATTTTCTTCAAAATAGCTGACCATACCATCACACATAATAAAATCAAGCAAAACAACACAGAATAAAACCAATCAAAACAAAAGAATGAAATCATTATAGGACTTCAAAACAAGATAACAGGAAATCAACAATGTCTACAATAATACATCCTATTATCTTCAAAATAGCAGCCCATGCCATCAGACACAATAAAATTCAATAAAATAAGACAGATTAAAATCAAACCTAATAAAATTGTGAAAGCAATTCAAGAACTCAAATTAGCAGTGATTACCACTTTCCCTTTTTAGGCATTTCCTCCCCTATCACTTTCACAATATCTGTTGTGCTTTGTGGATCCCACTAACTTCTTCAGTATTGTATGCTAGGGAGATAACTCAATGTTTATCTACATGAGTCCAAGCCATTTCACCTATGAGCATGATCTCCAGTTGTGTTTATTTACCTACCAGAGACTCAAGATTATCCTACTTATAGCTGGGTAGCTTCCCATTGTATGAAAATATCGTATCTTTCTTATCAGTCCTGCAGTTGGTGGGCAAGTTAACCTTGCTCTTTTCTGGTCTAATGTCATGTGGAACAATTGTTTTCTCTCCTTTGATTACCAGTCTGTGAAATTCTTCTCCAGTTAAATGTGTTTCTTGTATACAGTATATCGATGGACCTTTTTTCTTGATCACTCTCCCTGTATTTCTTTTTATTGCTGACCTGAGGCCATCTACATTAATGGTTACAAGTGGCATACATTGGTTCATCTCTGCCATGCTATTCTCCTGCTGTTGGCCCTCCACTTTTTCCCTTTGTTGAATTGCCTGTCCTATTTGGTGATCCTCCTCTGTTCCTGTGCCTGGAACTATGGTCATCTTTATCTCTTTCTAGAATATTCTTCAGCACTCTCTGTAGGGTTGGTTTGGTGGTCATGAATTCCTTCAGTTGTTCTTTATCAGGGAAGTATCTTATTTTTCCATCAATTCTGAAAGATAGATTTGCGAGGTACATCATTCTGGGTTGGAAGTTGTTTTCTTTCAAGATAAATTTAAAATTTTATATAACCATGGTACAATTATATAACTCACAAACTAACAGTGGACCAATACCATTAATACCTATAGATGTAATTTTAAATTTCACTTCTTTTCTCACTCATGTTACTCACTTGTCGAAATGTCTTATTCTCTTTTCTTCAGTGGAGGTCCCTCAGCCTCTGTGTTTCGTGCTTTTGGCCCTCTTGAAGAATATTCTTTTAGGGTGTGCTTTGGTCTGAGCTGCCATAGTCTTAGAAGGTTGAATTATGCCCATGTGTATAGGAACGTCATTCAACGATACTGTGTCCTTCTAAAGTCCATCTTCACAGTGTGCATGAAGACTGATGTTAACTTTGACCCCTCAGTAATAAACAGAATCCTCCAAGTTTCTCCAATGTAAATTTACTATTTTCCTTTTTGTAATTAATCAGTGTGCAGTGAAGACCTGTTACTGGAGTTTTAGGGCAAAAGCCCTGGCTCTGGGGGTCCTAACAGACTATTATTCTTTGCATGTTCCTTGATTGGAATTCCACTGAAAATAGCTATCCATACTAATTTATTTACCTATTTATTCATTCATTGACATATATCATAATGTATGTAAGTACTTAGTTTACTTTATAGGCTTTAGTCCATCTGCATTATTTGTTTTGATAAGAAAACTTGACTCACTTTTGTCTACTATCAAGAATTCCCTTAAGTTGACTCTGCTGTCTTTAACGTATTCCCTTCCCTTCTTCACCTTCCTTTCTGCCTCTGTTCCTTCCTTTCACTTGTATTCTTTCTTCTCTCCCCTCTGGCCCTTCCCCACCTCCTCCCCTCCTCTCTTCCTTTCACTTTGCTATTTTAGTTTTCAGCGCAAAAGATTGTTTCAATCTCATCTTTCATATTCTGCCCAGACCCAAAATCAACTACAGCAGTACCTTGGTTCACGAGCTTAATTTGTCCCATGACCCTGGGGAAGAGGCTGCATTTGTGTTCGTGTAAGAAACATGACCTTGGTCATGCTGCCATCTGGTTTGTAAAGGGAAGCAAACTTTTGCCTAATGCTTGAGAAAATGAACTGAATTGTTTGGGAGCAAAAGCGTTCATAAATTGAAGTAGGATTGTGTTTCTCCAAGGAGCCCTTGTGCCTTTGATTGGAGAACAGTATATAGAAATCAAGATTTGGAGGAAGCTTCACATTTCTTGGAATCTTATATAAAGGAATTTTTTGAAGCCTGTGTTGAAAATGGGCTCCTCCAGAGAATTTCAGTGTTTGCTTTTGTTAGATACCAATGGTTCTGCCAGCCTCTAGTTTCTGTAAACTTAATTACTGCCTTCAGTTTTTACTATATTCCTGGAGCTCAGATTCAGGGTACATATATAGGGGAAGGTTGGTTTGTGATTAGAAATTCCTAGGGGCCCAATTCAATAGAGAAAATTATCTTTTAATTATAGGATAGGTTCTGATTATTTTCTGACTCGACTTACTTTGAGGATGCACTTCGTGAGCTATCTAGCCTTCCATTAACATCCTTAATTCATCCAAATCCCGACATTTTTCTTCCATTCCTCAATCTGTATGAAGATGGGATGACTGAGGTGGAAGCCAATTGGTTGATACATTCTTGAAAAGCAGACAGGTTCAGTGTTTGGCTTTAGCCTTTGTGTTGCTGATTTCGTATCACTTACAGCCTGAGGATATACTTAGATTTATTCCTTATTATCAGTATATTTAGGAAGCTATTTCAAACATTTATCCTAGCATTTTAGATGTCAGTGGATTTTTGTTTATGTTACATAATCCTCCATGTTCTAGGAATTGAACATGCATATGCAATGTTAAATTTCATTAGTTTTTAATTCTATAGAATATTTTCCTGAGAGAAGAATTGTAAGATTTAAGAATACTTCAAAGCTTCGTATAAACATGAACATGTTTATTTCTCATTTCAAAAATTGCTTTAAATATTAGTGCAATATTTTATGCCACATCCATGGGTGACCCAAAGATGGTTCTGATGCACAAAGGATCCTCTTGGAGCCCAGAGAAAAGAGTGGACCCTTAACCTCCATGTGTGAACATCCATCTCCATGAGTAGCAGGCTTATCTGGACTCCTCTATGCAGGAACAGCAAGAGAATGGCACAAAGTGAAGACAGCCAGCCAAGGATGACTGAAAGGTGCAGCAGAAGGGCAAATGGATCTGCCGGGGTCTGGACAGATAAACTCTCCGATCAGAGGCCTGACAACCCTGGGGTTCTCTGTGATGTGTGTGAGTCGCGGCAGTGTGAAGTGTGCTGCTGTGACACAGCCTTTTCCCCTCTGTTTCCTCCCCTGCTTTCTTTGTGCTAGTCTGTATCAGCCGAGTGGAGTTTGAGGTGTGTCTCAACGATTTCACTAATGCCTCAGCTGTCTTCTCATTTTGCTGTGTTGTTTTAAGTGAGCTAAAGCAGAGTCATCTCTCTATGGTTATCTCGAAGATATTAGATCCTTTCACTGTTCTCACTTTCTTTTAATGCCTGCAGTTTAAAACACTATTTAGTTTGACACATCTGCAGTGTTCCTTACTAAAGCTTAGAACACGTGCTCAATGGATTACAGTAGAAAGACACAGCAGTGGGCTCCAAAGCATCCTGTTACAAGTGTTTAATGAAGCCCCTCAGGGTACGACTGCCAAGGTTACACCTGCTGGTCACTGCTTATCTGTGCCCCGTGCCTGTAGCACAAGCAAGGAGATCCCTGACAGGAAGGTGCAAAAGGAAGCTAAAAAATGTGGGTCTTTCACTACTGAACTTCCACTACCCTCATAATTCATGAAGCCCCATTATTAGAGAGCAGAGTGGCAAAATAATTTTAAATTCACAGCTATTCTCAGGGTTTTTTTTAAACTTTAATACTTTTTTGTAAGATATCCAGTGCTAATTCTGTAGCATTATGATATAAAATCTAGCAATACTATTATTCACTGTTCAGAGTGATATTAGTCTAGTGTCATGTTTAATTTCAGCATATGTAAAGACATAGAAAGCTACTTCTAAGTGAATGAGAGACTTTATGGCAGTCATTGTTGACTTCCTCAATGTCAGGTCTTGAAGACCTAAAAAACCTTCATCATCCTGTTATGATTAGATTAGTTCTATAATTTTCAGTATGTATTCAACGTGTGTGAAGATGAGGACAACTATTTGGAAGAAAACTAGAGACAATATGATAGACAGTGAAGATCTCCAGTGGACATTGCTTTGAAATCTGTTTCTTAAAATTGTTTCCTTATGATCTGTTTTGTTCCATTTTGTTATGTTTAATCTTACCCTATTTAAAATAAAAAAGACTTTAAAAAGTGAATAAAATGTTTAAACTCAAACAGAACAAAAAATTGAAGTGAAAGATCACTTATATATGTTGTACCTACATTTTCTCCTGTACTCTTAGACTTGGTTTCTCCTCTACTTTTCCAGTAACATATGTCAAAGAAAGAACTTACTCTCTGCTATTTCCCACCAAAAAGCTCAGTCTCTCCCACTTTCAAAAGGATAATTTGGCCAGGGATTTAGCTCAGTGGTATAAGCGCCTGCCTGGTAAGCGTGAGGTCGTGACTTCAATCCCTGGTATTAAAAAAAAAAAAAAAAAAAAGAATAATTTACTTTATGACCTCGTGAAAAAAGTAACTTTTTCCTTTTTTTTCTAAATATACCACTTATGATATATTTGTAACAGTTATGAGTAGCTCTGCAGTTTTGTGTTGTGGTCTTCATCTGTTTGGTGTAGCTACAATAAAATGCCCAAGCTGAATGCTTAATGGCATTTGGAGGCTGCAAGCCCAGGCTGAGGCACCTCATTTAGTCAGCCTCTGCTGAGGCTGCTTTGGCAAGACATGGCAGAGAAGTGCAAAGGGAAATAGCCACAAGCATAAAGGAGAAGGAAATAGGTAGACCCGATTTATAGCAACCACGAGAGCTCAGCTGGTCCTGGACGGACCACAGGATTCCCTTCAGAGAATGAACATGATCTAATCTTCTCATCAAAGCCCTACCACATCAACACCCTTAGACCAGGGAACAGGATTTTGGAAGGCATGCTCAAACCGTATCCAAAACAGATGTCACAGAAGCACCAAAACAAATCTGGGATAGGGAAAAACACCATAGAAAGTCAGCGATACTATAATATTTTATTAAAGCATGCTGATAATATGAAAGATGTAAAAGAAATCAAGGTGATTTAGAACCAAGGTGATCATAGAACCAAGTGATGAAAGTGTTGAATGACAGAGGCTTTTCCTTCTTTACATGCTAGGAATGGAAGGTAAAAACACCAAATAATGAATGAAAACATTCTGCATTGAGGTTATATCCAAAACTGAATTTAAAAATCAATTTCTTATATTATTGCATAAATTTAATCACAATTTGCAATGACATCATTTCTAAATGTCCTGTATACTTTACCTGACCATATAGAACAGCCTGGTTGAGCCTTGGTGTAAGAAGTGAGAGACACCAGGTGTCCTCTAAGATAATGAATGCAGAGATTACCTAATACTAAAAAACAATATAATATGAATATCAAATGTGAATTACGGTTAATAACATCATAGGTCAGAAGGAGGGGAAGTCTTGGGGGCCAAAATGGTGAGAACAGTTTTGATTAAAAACAAAGAAAAATAAGGAGATAATGTGTCAGATTAGGAAAGAGAAGAGGGAGGTTGCTACCAGGGGAACAGAAGGTTTCCTTTTCCTTTCTGTTGGGATGCAGGCAGGGAGGCTGTGACTGTAGTAGCTGTCTTGAAAATAAAAGAACAGCTGAGACTGTTAGTCTTGAGACTGAACTTAAGAGCTATCTTCCTCTTTTTGTTCTGTTAGAAAAATAGGTTATTATCAAGCCAAAAGTAGCTGAGATATTGATGGAATCAAATGCAACTAAGTTCATCTTTTTCTCTTTTTTTCTAGTTCTATTAGAGGGTAATCCTTTTCACTTTTTGTCCCATTGATTTTTAAATCATCCATTGATTTATAAATTTTTATTTTTAGAAGACAAGTGACTTAAAATTGTTAAATTTGCATCAGCAATGTTAAAATTCCATCTTTCCCACCAAGGAATGTTCATAATCAACAATTTAAATAATAACAAATGCTGGTGAGGCTGTGGGGCAAAGAGGAACCCTTTGCATGATTCATGGAAATGTAAGCTAACACAAGCACTTCAGAAATCAGAAATTCTTTTTGACCCAGCTGTTTCTCTTCTAGATTTCTTCCTGAAAAATTGAAGATATTATATAACAATGATATATGGATACTCATGTTTATAGCAGGGCAATTCATAGTAACTAAATCTTGGAAGTGGTGTGTATACCCATCAGTGGATGAATAGATAGAGAAAACACAGTATTTATACTCAATGGGGTATCAGTCTGCTGCAAAGGAAAATAAAACGGGCATCTGTAGGGAAATGGAGGTACCTTGAGACCAGGATAGTAAGTGAAAAAAAAGCAAAACAAAAACAGACACACAAGCTTAATTATCCATCATTTCTCTTATTTTAGGCGTGTAAATAAAGAGCAAAATAAAAGACAGATAATAAGAAGTAGGAAGATAGATCTATCACAAAGGGGAAAGAGATCAAGAGATGGAGGGAGGGCAAAGGCAGGAAAGAAAAGGGAATGCAAAAAGGAATTAAGAAGTGTTACATTCATATAACTACTCCACACAAGAAACGAAAATGTTACATACTGAAAACATGTACACAAAATGAAAGGCATCAAGAGGTAGAGGAGCGACAGAGGGGAGGAAAAAAGGATGAAAAAGAATTCCATGTACCAATTCCACACAAGAAATGTAAACCTTACGTCCTACAAACATGAACTAATACAAAGGGTTAAGAATGACGTGTCTTCTGCTTTCAGTTAGACTTTCCATTCTTTGCTGTCTTCCAAATGAAGTCTTGCATTTTGCTTCTAGTTTGTGACTGAATTAATTCTTCAATTAATAAATCTTCAATTAATAATTAAGTCAGAGTTGCCAATTGTTATACACATTTACTTTTGTAATAATCCTTTTGGTTCTACTTTTTCTTACTGAAATTTATTCTGTAATTGTTTTATCTGTGAGGCTTAAATAGTTCAAGCTATTTAAATGTTTACCTGGTAATATATTTATTTAAGCTTCATTCTCTTCTAATTGTGTGTTTATCTTTCTTCTTTGTGACTTCGTTTGACATGGTATTTTTTATTTCTGGTATTGATAGTAGCCGCAGCAGCCCTGAGCCATGCTCAGTAGCTCAGGCTTCCGGTTCCGGTGACAGAATAAGGCTATCATCAGCCTTGCACACAGACTCCAGCAGTACCGTGGAATGGTACTTGTAGCACTGCTATAGCTCTAGCAGCAGTGGACACACGGGATCCCAGATCTGCAGGGTCCTCATCATGATCTGTTGACTCCTTTTGATGTGGTTGTGGGATCTCTCCTGTAGCAACAGTGGCCCTTAACTAATATGATTTTTCCTTTGCCCTTTCAACTGTTATAAACAAATTTCCACTCTATACTGTTGCTTGAAATACCTTGAACTGTTTTTGTGTTCCTAACTGGATAGTTATTAATAAAATCTAGGTGAGCCTATCATAGATTATAATAAAGTGGAAAGTTTACACAACCTGGTCCCATTGATATCAGTATTTCAAATGACTTTTTAAAATTAATTAAATGGAGGTAGAAATAACCTGTGTCATATTCAAGCAGAAGGTTTCAGAGATCAACGAGCTTGGAGATGATCTCCCATTTGGACTTTGGAAATCAGAGATGAATCAGAGGCACATATTGATGGACACATAATATAAATTTTTAAACATAGATATTTTCAGTAAGCTATTAAGATTTTAAGTAATATGTTATTGTAATATAGTTTAGCTGAAGATAACATGATTTGGATTTATTTGTGTTTATTCTATTTGAAAATAATTAGCTTAAAATATTTTTATAATTTGAGTAAATTTCACGTATTTAATGTGAAGATAATTAGACTCTCATCTATTATATTAGTTAAAATTTTATTGCTATTCAATTGTGAAAAATGACTTCACTAACTTTTTTAACATTTCCTGTTTCTACTTTCAAGTTTCTTTTTCTAGTAATCAAATTAGAAAGATGTTCACTTTTTTATCCTATTTTCCTTAACTTTTAACCTTCTTTTCATATCTTTTACATGAATAACTCTGTGATAGTCTAAATAATTTCTTCTGTCTTCTGGTTCATCTGTGTCTATTACCCCAATTAACTCCATTACTCCAATTAACATAGTTAATATGTTAGTTCATAATTAATGTTAGTTCATGTTACATAGTTCATAATTAATATGTGAATTCATCTGTCCACTACCCTAATTAACTCCATTGCCTCAATTAACACAATGACTTTATTTTTCTCTATGGAATTCTATTTGTTACCTTTTTTGCTTCTTGCCTCTCTTTTGTTTTGCTTTGGGTTTTTTGGGTAATATCCTAATTTTTCCTTTTGATTTATATTCTTTCTTTCATTTCAACTTGTGTAAAATACATTTCATAATCTTAGATCTTTTTCTATCACCATAGACTTAAATTCTGTCTGTTAGATTTACTCCGTTAGTTTTTCTTGGCCCATTGTGTTGTTCATATCTGCTATTTTTTAAAAATCATTTGTCTCTCTGGATCCTCTGTCCTTTATTGAAGATGGTTTTGAAGTATCCTGCTATTACTTTATTGCTGCCTATTTCTCTAGTTCTATATATGTTTGCTTTATATATTTAGTTGTTCTAAAGTTGGTACATATATATTTATTGTTATTTTATCTCTGTGATTTCTTTCACCCTTTTATAATATCTTTCTTTGTCTCTTAAGACATTTTGACTTTGTCTTATATGATTGCCCCTATTGCTTTTGTTGAAAATTTGCAGGAAGTACCTTTTACATCCTTTCACTTTCAATGTATGTATGTTATTAATTCTAAAGTGAGGTTTTTTAAAGACATAAAATAGGTGGTCCTTTTTTTTTGTTAAAAGTATTCAGATAGTCTATGTCTTTCTGTTGGAGAGTATAGTTTCTTGATTTTAGAATAATAATTGATAAATAAGAACTTATTACTGACATTTTTATTTTTTGTCTTGTTCTTTTGTTCCTCATTTTGTGCATAGCAGTTTTCACATTGATATTTTTCACATTGGTAAGCTTTAATTCCTTTCCTATTTTATCTTGTGAATTTCCTGTAGATATTTTGTGATTACAGTGTTGATTATGGAAAATATTTTATATTTGTAATGTAGAAATATTAAGCTGACTGCAGCAATTTGACTTCAATGCATATAAAAATTCTATACTTTGATTTCTCCCCTACTGTTTTAATGTCATAATTTATATATTTTGTATTAGCCATTAATAACTTTTCATGTAGTTATCTTAATGCTTTTCTTTGAACTTTTCTACTATAATTAAAAGTGATATTTCCTTATGTTAGTATAGTATTCTGCATGTTATAATGTAACCTTTATGACTAAGCTTTATAGTTTCATATGATTTTTCTGCTTAGAATCCTTTCATTTCAACTTGAATAAGATAGCCTCTAGCATTTCTTTTAAGTCAAGTTTAGTGACTGCTTATACTTTTTATTGGATAAATTCTTTTCTTTTTTCACTTTTAAAGAACAGTTTTGCTAAGTATAGTGTTCTTGATTAGTGGGTCAGTCACTTTCCCATTGTGAAACAATATACCCAACACCTGCAATTTAAAGGAGGAGATGTTTATTCTGACTCACAATTTTGGTGGATTCAGTCCATGGTTAGCTGGCTGCAATGCAGAAATGGCTTCATGGAAGGGTGTGGCAGAGGGAAGCTGCTCAACCCATGGCAGCCAGGAAACAGAGCGAGAAAGTGCAGTCTGGGAACAAGAATTCCCCTTCCAAGTCACAAATGCAATGACTTAGTGCCATTCAGGACCAACTTCCAAATAGCACATTCAGGTTGGAACTCATCAGTGGATCAATTCCCTGATAATATAGTGCTTCCAAAGCCTCTGTGTCCAAATGAATGAGATCTCAAGAATACATTTTAGATCTAAACCATAACATTACAACCCTGGTTCCCACAAGGCTCATGTCCATTTTAGTATGTAAAATGCATTTGGTGGATCTTTAAGGGTTGCCAAAATCCTAACAGTTCCAGCATTGCCAAAAAGTCTAAGTCCAAGGTCTTCTCTTAGACTTAAAGCAAGCTTTTACTTGTGAACTATTTTAAAGAAAGCTAAATTCTTTCTATGTCCAATGGCAGAGCATAAATATTACCATTCCCAAGGGAAGAAATAGGGAAAAGAAAGAATTCGGACAAAGCAAGACCAAAAGCCAGAAGGACAAAACAGAAGGGGAAAAATGATCATGATCCTTTAGTTCCATGCTCAGCACCTTCAGCAGTTTAGGCTGAGATACAAACTCCAAAAGGCTTGGTACCCGCTGAGTCCATGAAGGCCTTGCTGGCTGCAGCCTTAATAGCCCTTGTCTCAGGCTGCAAGAGAAGATCCACCTGTAGGCTCCTATACACCTTTAGGCTCTGCTGAGTGCCTGCAGCTTTCTTCAGCTGATACTCTACGTATGTGGTATCCCCAACATCCCAAAGTCTCCACTGGGCCTTGTTTTTCATGCTTGCAGCTTGAAGCATTTGTACTCACGGGGTTCCTGTGTCACTGTCACACATTTTTATGGACTTGTAGACTTTCTTTTGAAAGTTGGTTATAATCACAGCAATAAAGCCATTTCTGGGAGCAACTTCTGTATTAGCCCCTTTCTGTCATGGAGACAAAATACCCCAAACCCTCAATTTAAAGGAGGAGAGGTTTATTCTTACTCACTGTTGTAGTGAGTAGAGTCTGTGTTGGCTGGCTACAAGGGAGAAATGATGTTGTTGTCAGGAAGCAGAGAGAGAGAAGAGAGAAGCTGAGGACAAGAATACACCCATCCAGGTGATGCCCACAGAGTCTCTCCTCCAACCTCTACTTCCTAGTAGTGCATTGAGCTGAGAATTCATCAGTGGATTAATCCACTCAATAATGTAGTGCATCCATGACCCACAGCCCTGTCTCCAAATGTACTTTATGTTTGAGGGACATTTTAAGTCTAAACCATAACAAGTGGCATTTTTTTCTTTAAGCATTTTGGATATATTACTTTCTGATCTGCAAGGATCCTGATGGAAAGCTTGTTGACTGTCCTATGAGACTGTTCACGTGCGATGATTTGTTTTTTCTTTTGGTGCTTTCAGAACAGTTGTGTTTGCCATTAATTTTTGACAACAGGATTGTCATGTGTCTCTGTATAGATTTGGCTCCAGTTGAAGTCCTTTCAAATTCATGGATCTGAATTTCTCTTCTCATATTTGGGAAATATTTCAGATACAAGCTTTTACAGAAGCTTCTCCCCTCTTTCTCTTACCTCTTTCTGGGATGTGCAGATACATATATTGCTTCACCTGACAGTGATTTGTAAGTTCTCAGACTTTCTTTTCTATTTTTCATTATTTTTGCTTTATCCTCTTAATGAATAATTTCAGATGACCTGTCTCCAAGTTTGCCAAGTCTTCTGCTTGATCAAGCCTGCTGTTGAAATCTTCTAATAAATTTTCCAGTTCATTTATTGTCATCTTCAGCTCTGGAATTTCTGTTTTGATTCTTTTTTGGTTCTTGGAATTTGGTTCTTTTTTATGGTTCTTTTTTGGTTCTTGGAATTTGGTTCTTTTTTATGGTTTCTATTTCTGTTGATATTATCCTTTGTTCATATATTGTTTTCCTGACTTCTTCGAGGAAACTTTCTGCAATTCCTCATATCTCTTTGAATTATTTGTCAGATAATTCACAGGCCCTCACTTCCTTAGGGTTGTTTCCTGGGGATTAACTTTGTTCCTTTACTTGTGTCATGTAGCCCTGATTCTTCATGTTCTTTATAACTTTGTACTGCTGTTTGAGCAACTAAAAGAATTGCCTCCTTTCCTAGTCTTTATGTACTGGAGATAACCAATTAGCATGGTTATAGATCCTACCAACATCTCAAAGCTCCATGTAGAAATCTTTCCACTCCTCTCCTTTGCTCTTGGCGGGGGAAAGTACTTTTCTCATTCTCGTAAAGCTGTGCAGGCTGCAGTTACCTTCCCACTCCTTTTCCTAAGGCAGTGCACTAAAAATCTGGGGTGTTGGGCAAATGCTTCATTGTTCTCCTTCATCCTGGGAGATAAATCCAGGGTTACAGGCCTTTTACCTCACAGAGGTCTCACAGAGCTGTGCCAGCTGCAGTAAGCTATCCTCCCATTTTCGTTGTTTTAGCTGCTTCCAAATATCTAAGTTTTAGTTACTGACTTTTGGGTCCCAAAGAAATTCTATTAAGTTCTTGGTGTCCTGAACAAAGAGCTAGATAAGACACAGAGACAGCAGTAAGGATGTACATTCACTGAACATGGAAGAGAAGTATGCTCCATAGAGTGAGACTGGCTGCTGAAAGTCACACAGTGGCCATGCGGATAATGATGGGGATCTCTTTTGTCTGAAGTTTCTAGATTGCTTCTCCCTCATGCAAAGCAGGCATCGGTGTGGTTATCCTATCAGAAATGCCTTGCCTGGGGCCAGACTTGAGCTATCCTAAAGAAGACTCATGTTTCATGATAAATGCAAATGAAGAAATGAAATGACCCTTTTCTGATTCTCCCTCTGGATAGGAAGTGCAGAGTCATCCCGGATTCTGTGGTCTGCCTGTGTCCGGTTGCTATGACTTTGACAGACTTCACACTTGATGGATTTGCACCGGCCCTGTTTCCCAGCTCTTCATTGCGGTCCCATCAGTGCTCCTTCCAAGGAGAGATGGAAACAGGCGCCTTCTCCAGGAGGAAGGAACCGTAGCCTCAGGAAGTTTCTCTAGGTCCTGAGAAGAGCCAGGTGAAAGACAGGCTCCTGGAGCCACAAGTTGTTTCCGTGAAGCTGCTCACAGGTTGGGGACTGTTTGAGTTCTGTTACCTTGCAGATGGATTCTGGACACTCACAACAGTTTGTGGGCCACATGGAGTTTTTAGGTCATTGCTTCTGTTTGGGCACAAAGGCTAAGAATTCCTTTCCTACCACCTTGATGTCATTGCCTCTCACATTCTTTTTGGTGGGACTTTTTCCTCCCAATTTTTGTATATTTAGGCTTTATCCAAGCAAATTTCCCTTAAGATCAATAACTTTTAAAAATAAAAATTGGGTCATGCATGACATTTTTATTTATTTGATCTACTCTGCTAGAAGTTATGCAGAAGTTAGGAATGGATAAAAAGATGGGGTGTTTTTTATACAATGGAGTACTGCTCAGCCACAAAGAGGGATAAACTGGAGACTTTCAGAGGGAAATGGATGCAACTTGAAACCATACCCATATGTGAAATAAATCAGTCACATGTATAAACGCTGTATTGTCTCCCTGGTGTGAGAAACCGAAAGAGTAAATAAAATCTAAAATGTACAAGAGATATTGTGAAATGCGAAGAAATTGTTCAAAAAGAGAAAGGAGCTTAGGTGAATGAAAGTGGAAAGTAGGGAGAGGTGGGGGATGCACATCAGTTACAGGATTAGTGTCTCTTAGTTCACTTAAAAGGAAGGTTTGTGCTAATATCAACTAAAAAATTGTTAAGGCCATGTCTTGCAGCCTGAGAAACTACTTTGAAGATAACATCATGCAACATATTAACCATTGTTATCCTCCTACTATTTTGTTATGAAATTTTGTTTTGTCTTTTATCAATAAAATAAAAAACAATAAAATAAAAGTATAAATTTAACTGACGCCTCCCATGCTAAACAACAGTTTTAAATATTCATTAATTATAAATTAGTGTTAGTATAGGAGATTAAGTATGAATTATCTTCAAAAGAATGTAATTTTAAGAAACTTGACTATCAGACATGTTGTGATTATTTTAATTGTTCTCAAAGTTGGAGACCAGTAAGTCCTGAGAATATGTCTTTATTGCCCTGAGGAATTCTCACTCTTCAGTTTTAGAAACACTGTCTTAAATGTTGGTTTCTATGAAAAGCTTCTCATCAAAGTCCTTTACAGAATGTTACACAGCTGGACCCGGCTGAATTTTATTATTTTGGGAGTTTAAGATTGCTATTGTTAGAGATAATGATGCCTATGTTCAACTTAGAGGTAATTGTATGCAAATTTTAGAATTTGCCACAGGCTTACTCCTTGTGGTAAGCTTTGGGAGTAGTTCTATTTCCTTGTTCTTTTCAGGAAAACTGCCAGTATCAGGATTCACTGGCTGCCTCAAAATTGCAGCTGTGGTTTTCTTCTCAAATTACCAGGGAATTAAAGCAGAGTTTTCAGCAAACCTAAAAATTATTATACAGCAAAGATTTTTACTCAGAAACTCAGTTAATAAACGGGGACAGTTGGAGGAAAAGATGGAGTAAAAATATGAGAAAAATCAGGAAACTGTTAAATTAACTTTAAATTAACCCACCAGTATTATAAAAAGCATGGAGAAAAAACAGAAAAAAAATCTATGTTTGAAGTTACACTTTCAAGAATGGAATTTTTTTTATTCTCCTTTTTAAAAAAATTAATTTATTTATAGATGATTTTTTATTCCTATATATGACTTAAATTTAGGTAGGGTTTCAAGCCAAATGGAAATGAACACATAATATCTCTAATAAGTTATTTTTGTTATTATTTTTTAAGAGAGTGTCTCACGATGCAGTTCAAAATGACCTTGAATTCACCTTACAGCTCAGGCTGGCATTGAACTAGAAGCAGTCCTCCTGCCTCAGCCTCCCAAGTGCTGGGATTACAGGCTTTGTACCACCACATCCAGCTCTAATAAGTTACATTAGTATGAGCAGAAATCAGTAGCTCATGGAAGTACAGAAGAAGTGATTACTCTGCAGAGACATTAATAGAGACTGCCACTGTAATTCTGTTCAATGAGATAATGGATGAAGAACTAGGCAAATTCTGCAATCTTACTTCTGTCATCATTCATAAAAATGAACGTATGTGGGTTCTTCTCCAGAATAAGTTTTTTTTTCTTATGTGGGGCCTCTTAAGGTTTGCATGGTACCACTTGTCTTTTTTTGCATTCTCTTTATATCCATCACTATGCTAGAAACCCCATTCTGAGTAGAGATTTTAAGTGTTTCATAAAGATTTCATGATTCGTTCTGTCAAGTAAAATGAAAGACAAAATACAAGTATGATTAGTATTCTGAGATTGTTCATTATAAAATTCCTGTAGCAGTCATTTTTAAGCTCAGGCTTCACAATTAATTTAACTATTAAAAAAACTACCCTAAGAAATAAGACATTTCTCTCCATATTATGGATTAGATTTTCTCATCCTTCAGCCCTTGAATATACCGTTCTAGGACTTGGCAGAGTTAAGCTTTAATATCATTCTTTCTGCTAATACTTCCAAGTCTTAATACTTTGTGTTGACATTTTTCACAAATTTTCCTGGACTTAAGATCATTGAAAAATCATAGTCAGCTTTTGGCAAGTAAATTAGAATACACTTTATTAATATGCAACTGTCAGTTATGATTAGCGTTCATATTTTTTTCAGAAAAAAGCAGTTAACTGGTTTTATAGATGGGCAGTTCTTAAAAAAAACACATGCTTTGCTTGGTTTCACACATAAAATAATTATACTTCCAAATTTATAAAATGTACACAGTTTCTAATATCCATTGAATGATTTTCTAGAAAGTTATACGAAAATAGCTTTTCTTATAAATCATGCATATGATAGATATGCAAAATATATGAATTGTGCTTATGGTACCCTGAGAGTAAAATAAATATAAGAATAAATCTCCTGGATAAACGTTGATGCCCAAATTTGATTGTATGGTGTTCCATTATATGTTAACTATTGTGGATTAATTTATTATATCATTTTACTTTTGCTACTTTTAAATAAACAATAATTAAACTTGCATATAGAACATAAAAATAATTTAACATTTTTCTTCATTTACATATATTTGTATCCTGTGGAATAACTACATCATGCATTTCGGTAAATGTTCTATGTAACTATGACCCAAACTCAAACATTCTAAATCTGCCCTTTAATTTCTTAAATGCTGCTTTTAAGCTTCTGATATCTTCTGCTAAGTTTCAGAATTAAAAGCTTTCAAAAATTTTGCGTAACAGGAATCTCTTATCTATGAGAATTTTAGTAAGTCTAAAATTACCTTAAGAGCCTAAAAATAAAAGCAATATCAATGATTGCACAAGTCATAATGTTGCTTAATTTGAATATTTGTGAGGAATGCATGAAAAGAAATATAAACTTTATCTAAGAAAGATTCTCAAATGTACTATAAATCCTAAATAAGAAATTCCACTTGGGCTTACAAGTTTTAAATGCCTTCCAGAGCTGCCATCAGGAAGTGTGTTTTCTCATCAGTGGCACCCTGAACTGAGAAGACAGCCTCTACATTAACATTAGCTATGGAGATAAATAGTCTAATAAGTTATAGCAAAGCAATTTGTGCTTAAGCCAGGATTCCCTGACTTTGCTCAGTACAAAAGTCATCATGCATCATGAATAATTTTTAGGACTAATTTTTAGGACTAATTGTACAAAATGATATTATTCACAGTGTTACCCTAGAGGACTGCTTATCAAAATTTGGTTTGCTCAGAAAACAACGCTGGAGCCATTGAAACTAAACTAAGCCCGAGCCAAGGTCTGGAGCCAGCAGAGGAGGAGGTCTGAGCTCCCGCGCTGCACACAGCAGCGCATCAGGGCAGGCGAGTGGAAAGTGAAACCTGCAATTAATGCTGGCCTGCAGGCTTGATCCCAGGAGCTGGAAAATTCAAAATGCCGAAAGAGACCAGCAGAGCAGGGGTGAGGGAAAAGAGAGAGCAAGCGAGCGAGATTCGTGGACCTGACCCGAGAAACTTTGTATCAGACTTCAGAAATTACGGAAAAGGAGAAAACCATGGGGCTGAACCGCACGTTTCTGACAATCAACAGTTCACATCTTTACAATTTACCATATTACATCTCTATAAATCAGACACACAAGCTGCAAAGCACTTGGCTTCTCTCATGGTTCCCTTATGTGAGAAACCCAAAATACAACAGCCAGACAAAAAACTAGATATTAAGGAGTAGAGAGGAGCTTTCTCCAGTGAGAAAGGGATCAGGAAATGCAGACAGGAGGAGGGAAAGAGTGCAAGACAAGGAATTAAGGAATTAAATGCGCGTGCACGGTGCCAGTTTCCTGTGAGGAATGTAAACACCGGGCAAGGCGGCCGCGTGTTTACTAATGAAACGTAAAAGCTGGCCGTGTATACACGCATATAATCAGTGGTAAAAAAAAAAAAAAAAAAGACATCCTCATGTATTCCAACGTAACCTAAAACACCTAATTTAGAGTCTGCCTTTCAGTGAGGGTTCTTACAAGGTAACTTCTTCCATTTTCTCAGACAGAGCTGGATAGCATTATTTGCCCCCCTCCAGTATCAGCATTTGGATAATTCAGCAGACTCCAGGGCTGCACAGCACTGTCGTAAAAGGCGCAGGAAGAGAACTTCCGGCAGACCAGACCAGGGAAAAGCTGGACCTTCTACAAATGTCAAGGGGGACAGAGCAGACATGCGTAGGAGGTCGCAGAGCAGCCATGAAGGAAAATGAACAATTTCTGAAACCTAATTTTGTTTGTAAATCGCAGTCCAGTCTACAGTATGTCTCCCATTTGTTTTTCTGCTGCTTTTCTGCACTCAGTGTCTTTGAGGAAAAGGTCATTTCCATGAAACGTAGGTAGTAACAACAAAGGTGCCCCTGTGATTTCTAGCACCTTTAGATTCTAATTTGTGTATCTGCATGGCCACGTTTGACAGGCACAAGAGCCATCTCCAGAAGCCTAGGATTGGAAGGGGCTTGACAAGCATAAATTCTGGAGATGTAGTAATTGGACTCATTGTAGAACAGATAGAACTGAGGGGGACCTTCGCAAGATGGATAGATTTGAATACAAAAGGTAGAGAGAGTCCAGGTCAGGAAAGGGTTTTCTCATAATACAAAGCTACCAGAGTCAGAGAGGAACGCACTAGTGTGGAATGACGAACAACCTTAGTTGGCGTGTGTTCCTATATGATTCTTCCTTCTTTATGTTTATTTTGTATTTGCTTTGCCCAAATTGTACTTGTACTCACTTTTGCACTTATATGGAAGTCTCTAATAAAGACTAGTCTTAAAACAAAAGATCCGTGCTCTTATACATATCGTAAACAAAGAAGAAGTGCCATCTCTCCTTTGGTAGCTATACGCCTGGTGTCCAAACTGTTAAAGAGGAAATTATACTTAAAATAAGAGAAATTTAAAATATAGTATTATGCTTGAGAGCATTGTTTACTTTAGGTTTTTTTCTCTATTTATTTGGGAATTCTTGCTTTGTCTGTAGCATATCAAATAAAACTGATTTTCAATCATTTTGCATCTGTTTGAGCAGAATAGTGACTTTAACATTGTTTAAAAATCCTAGCATGTGTTTATTTGCCTTTAACAATATTAGAGTACTATGTATTTCTAATCCTCTGAATTGCTAAGGGGTCTTTTTACTTTCATACTTTTCTCATTTGCTTTGTATGAAACAGCAACACCAACTGTGTATATAGTGATTTCACACAAAACTTTTTGATAGATTCAGATCCTGCCATTACCAATTGATAAGATTATATCCAAAAGATGAGAAGTATAAAACAAAAGAGGCCTTTATTCTGAGACCAAGTAGCCTCGGTTTGGGGTGGAACCTAAGGGGGGCATTAGGGCTGCACGGGTAGCCCATTGGTCTTTGTTTGGCACCATAGGTAAATTCCTAGGGGCAGGGAGGTTGGAGTCACAGGTAAATTCCAAGGGGTGGAGGAGGTAGGAGCTCCTTGGTTCTGCCTCTAAGGCTTCACCGGCTACAGTATCCTGCCTGGGCCAAAACTCTTCCACCAATAACTCTAGAAAGCCTTTCTCATTCCTGCATGCTTTACTCAAGGACTTCTTAACATGGTTAAAATTTAAAAACAAAACAAAACAAAAACTGGAATTGAAAGGAATATGGATTGTTACGGCTGTGGCTTAAACCTTAAGAACAGCAACTTAGTAGTCATGGCAGCCCACAATGGACTTATGTAGGAACAGAAGGTGAGGTTAATAAAAATAGAAGGGAGTTTAAGACATTGCTTTGAGAGAATAGAAGCTAAAGGAACAGGAAGAGCAAAAAGAAAGATGGAATAGAGATTTGGTAATGAGGGCAGACAGGGAGGTGGGCTTCCAGGTCAACTCCTCCTCTTCTCTCTCCCTAAGGGCTAGCCTGGGGTTTAAGCAATACTGTAAAAGCGGGATGTAATCTCATAATCTTCACCATCCCGCTCAATCCCTGTGTGCATGTAGCTCCCCCTGTTGGACTGGTGTTGTTTACACACAAGTGATACTTGCTCTGGAAGACACAGACAAACAAAAATTTCCTTCTAATTCTCTGACTATCCAAGAAGTCTTTTACTTTCATACTTTCAAAAGACCAAAGAATTTCTTCTTAGTGTTTCTACATATGTATTAATGTTTTAAGTAGTGATAACTAAGACAAATTTTTTGCACGATTTTAGACATTTCCTCTGGCCTTTATTCTAGTAGTGAAGTTTGAGTATTTCATATCTTTACCACATGACTCCCTCGCACCAAGCATTCAAAATTGCAACCACATTAAGGGAGAAGTTTGGAAATCTTCCTATTAGAAAGCAATCACAATAATTTTCAGTAACCACAGGTTCTCTTGTGACTCTGATTTTAATAACACAGTCCCTTTTCCCAAATTGGTGAAAGGTATACATTTTTCTAATAGTTATGTTTAAAGATAAAACATGAGGACAAGGAATTCCAGAGGTCTGGAAAATTTGGAGCAGCCATAATTAAAGATATGTAATACATTCATCTAGAAACTCTTCTTAATGTGCAACATGTAAGGGTGGAAATTTTACCCATTAATATTTTATTATGCAGCACACTGTGTTTCCTACACTGGAACGTGGGTTTTGAGAGATTCTGGAGATTGGAGTTGACACAGTCCTAAGATTTCTGGGATGCCTCGAAATTTAAATGTGCATTGGAATCTCACATGCTGTATGGGGTGGAATAAATTAATAAATTTACCCCTGTAGCTCTTCTGATGCTTCCTGTGTTTACCTTATTGGTGATAACAGTGGCCTACTCTAAACTGACTTTGCTTTGACCTTCATTACAGAACCACATAGTTTCAAATTCACATTCCTTGGAATTCTCAAGAACTAGGTTGTGTGTCTGTCTGTCTGTACATTTCTGTGTAGGAAGGAGGAGGTAATCTAAAGATAAGACAGGTAGGTAGAGTGATGGAAAGCAATGCTTGAGAAGTTTTATAGAATTTTGATCCTATTATTTTTCTTAGGTGATGTTTTTTTTGAAACATATTCAGGATGTTAAAATGGAATATTTAGATAGTTATACTACTGATTTCTTAAAAAAATAAAGTGGAAGATTTACATGGTGTTCACTGCCTACTTGTTATAGTACTGTAAAACTGCGAGGAAGAAAAGAAACTCTCAAGCTATAATTAGTAAGCAGCATTTATCATGGAAAACCCAAGAGAGTGACATTGGAATTCAACAGAATTAGACAGAAGATTCCTGATGAGGGAGTATGGTGCTTTGGAAGTGCCAAGGATGTTCCTGTTGTGATTGCTTTCCTCCCACGGTTACAGGGTGCTTTGATTATGTGGGTTTTTGTTTGCATCCCTCTGTTGTGAGAGGTGATTCTGCGCCTCCTGAAATCTTGCCCAATGCTTCTGTACTGTTTCATCCTTGGCACTCACAGCAGTTTAAAACGGCTTCCATGTACTAACCTCACATTTCTTGGATGCACCTTAGGTTTAATCAGAAAAATGGGCATTGGGGGTAGCCAGAGATGTTCCCAATCTACTTAATACAAAGTTTGAGTTGGGCTGGCTACCAAAGTGTGTGGAAAGGACACCAATCAATGGTTAATCACCCTCATGGTACAATCATATCTTTAAGATGTATTAAAAGCAGATCACTCTTTCAGACCATTTTTCCCAATTAATTATTACTTATATGAGGCACTGTAATTTATGGTTTGATTTCATACTTAATGAAATGCTTTTGGCTAAAAGCAGGAATCATTCTCTTAACTAGATTTGATAAGATTCAAGAATACAGGAATGATTGTTGGAAGTGGTTTTCCTTTAGGATCTGAAATACTTCACTCCATTCTGTTCTTGACTTCACTGTTTGTGTTGAGAAGTCTGCTGTGATTCTGATAGGCTTTCCTTAATAGGTGACCTGTCTCTTCTCTCTAGCAGCTTTTGATATTCTGTTCTTATGTGGATTTCTGGGATGGTGATTATTATATGTCTGGGTGTAGTTTTATTTTGGATATGGTTATTTGGAGTTCTTTATGCTTCACTGATCTATATGTCAGTTTCCATTCTCATGTTTGGGAATTTTTCAGCTATTACTTCTGTTAATAGCCTCTTGATATCATTTGTGTTGTCGTCTTTTTCGTTTATCCCTATCAATCTTATGTTGTTTTTCTTTATATCTCTTGCAGCTGTTGAATTGTTATTTCCTGATTCCTTGCTATTTTTAAAAGATCTTTCCTTTCCTGTTCACTAGTTGCAATCTTGTGTCCGAGGTCTGAAATTCTATCTTCACTTTTGTTGAGGCGGTTTTGCCAACTTTTGATGGAATTTTTGATTTCCTGTATATCTCTTTGAATCGGCTTCATGTATTCTGTTTGTTTCTTATATTGTTCATTCAGAGTTTCCATCTTTTTGCACTGTTCCTCTAATTTTTAAACTATGTTTTTTTAGATGTATCCAACATTTCTTTCATTACATTTATCATTTCTTCTTTTACCTGGGAGATTATTTCTGATCTGAGTTCTTTTATAGCTTCCCAGAGTTGTTTCTTTACTTCAGTTTTTATCATTTCAGAAATTTCAGGTATATGGCTTACATTTTCTTCTTCTGTGTCCATGTCTCCTAGGCTTGCCTGGGTTGGGCTGGAAGTTTGAGATTGCATTTTGCTCTTTCGTTTTGTCATTTTCCTATATTTCTGAGAATGTTCCAAAGCTGCCCCCATGTGCTGGGAATCACCTGGTCCACTTTTGGCTCCCGGGGCAAACTGCAGGCAATTGCTAGCCACTTGGAGTTCACTAGGCTTGGCCCAGTTAGCCCCCCCCCCCCACTTCTGTGCATCCTCCGGTGATTTGAGATGCTGGGCGTGGTCTTACCATCTGGTCTTACCAAAGCTTCCCTGTGTGCTGAGATTCAACTCACACATGTTCGGCTCCCAGGACTGAATTCAGGCCCCTGCTAGCTACTTGGAGGTTGCTGGGCATGGCCCAGTTAACTGCAGGAATGATTGTTAAAAGGGACATATAGCACTCAAAATATTTGTAAAATCAAATGTTTTTTTTTTTTCCTAGAATATTGCTATTTTAAAGTATCACCTAGCACCATTCATATAAGTGAATTGTATATAAGGCTGAAGTTAACTGCAAGTATTTTGCATTATTACAATTAAATTGTGTTCTAGAGACAAGGACAAATTATTAATAATGCTCACTAACTTTTTAGTATATTAAATACATGCGTTTCTGTATGGTTATCTGCTGAATACTCCTACTAAGTGTAATATCAAACTTTCCTCATTAACTAGTCATTTGCTCTAATATTCCTACTTTCCAAACAACACTTCTAAGGGAAGAAAAGGATAAGCTAATAATCATCAGGCATTAATTAAAATAAACACAGTGCTATGTATATTTAATCCTTATAACAATATAGGCTTTATGTTATTTAGAGAAGAAAAAATTGAGCAAGTGAGAGAGAAAAAATTATTCAAAATCAAGTAGCCAATAGGACCGGAGTTAATAAGGCCTGTGTGCTCGCTTGCTATTTTCTTTTTCTTCTCCTATCTGCTAAATCAGAGGTTCCCATTTCTGATGCTACTCAGAGTGGCTGTTGTGGTTTCTCATTACTTGATGTTCTTTACTCAGTGTAACAGAATTGACTTGGAATGAGCTTTTATGACCATTTTCTCAGGAAAAAAATACACTGTTTATGTTCAGGAAGCATAGAAAATACCCAATATAAAGGCAGTCTTCAATTTAAATATAAAAATGTAAAGTAGAACCTTTTGGTGTTTCCTCATGATACACACACACACATTTGGTTATTTTCTATTACATTAGATAGTGGAAAGGAAAGAGAAAGAAGACAAAAATCTGCACTTGACAGAACACACATCTCTCAAGAATTCTATCTCTTTTCACCAGTTCTAGGGACATCTGTGTTTTTATTTCATGGACTGGTCAGCTCTCTGCTGCTAGATCAGAGCACAAACCCTGAAGCACATACTTAAAGAAGAAAGGCTGTATTTTGGCTCACACTTTCACGGGGTTCAGCCCATGATCAGATGGCTCCAAAGGAGAAACATCCAGGAAGAAAGGCTGGCAAGGGACAACGGAGCCACACATGGTGTTCGAGAAGCATGAAGCAGGGCAGAAGCATGATAGAGGAAGGACCAGGGACCAGGTATGTCTCCAGGATCACATCCACACAACCTGCTTCCTCTGACTCGGTTGCACCTTCTAATCACCCATTGAACTCATCAATAGATTAATTGATTGGTGAGGTTACTGCTCTCATGTTCCAGTCACCTTTCTTGGAGTCTCTTAATCCACTCTGGTCAGGGCTGGGGGTTTAGCTCAGCGGCATAAGCGCCTACCTTGAAAGCAGGCAGTCGTGAGTTCAATCCCCGGTACCCATAAAAAGGAAAAAGACCAAAAAAAAAAAAAAAAAATCCACTCTGGTCAATAAGCTTCATCAGCGTGTACCTCTGACTGATGTTAATTCAAGGTGCAGGAAATGAGGCACTCACTGAAATTACATTGTGTGTACGAGCCATTGAGGAAGCAAATGACTTTTACACTTGTACCAGTAACAGATATTCTATGAGAAAGACCAGGCCTTGGGCCTCATGATTCTGCCACCAAATTTAATAATCATAGAGCACTCTGCGGTTTTAGACACCGTTTTCCCCAGTTAATCACTACTTATGCGGGGCAGTGTAATCTATGTTTTCATTTCACATTTAACTGCATTCCAGAGAGTTTCATAAGCGTTTCTCTGAAGTTCACATTCCTATCCTCAGTCAGATGGCATGAAGCAAGAGGGGATTTTTGCGGAATGTACTAAGATTTTGCATTTTGGAATGCAGAGTAGGAGGATTTTTATAAAGAAGCAGGGAGGAACTCAGAATGATGGGAACGAATGTCGTTTCTCCCAGGAATCCTCAAGTTGCTGACGGTGGTGCTCCCTGGACTCAGTCGCCTATACACTGGGACCCTCAGGGGCTTCTCCTTGTACAGGCTTCCTTGCTCCTGACCTTCACTTTATCTTGACCTTTATCCACAAATACCATACCATATATGATAAAGGAGGAAAAAGTCAATTTGTTCTCACAGTGACACCTTCGGTTTTCGTCCTAATTGGACATGTCTGATGTTTGTCTTCTTTCTTTTGATGTTTTTTCTAGAACATCTCTGTATAGGTAGAAACTTATCCCTAATACTCCCTACAAAATATTCTCACCTAAAGCAGACCCAAAACAAAATGCTCAACTCCAACTGGGAATCTGATTCCAGATACCAATATTTTTATGTCCTGCAGTTGATATGTAGTTATAATTCCTATATTCTTTGAAAAGTTTTCTTCTCTGTTATTTATCTTTTACAATAGAACATTTGATGGCATCAGGTCTTTTACATGTAACTAATTTCTATTTTTTCCTTATTATCACCATGAAAAATTTAAAACTCCATTGAGTCTGGATATATGGTATACCTCTTTAAACTGCCTTTCTTTGAGTTAATACATTTTAATTTTTATTTGATTTTGCTTATTTTTGCATCACAGAAAATAGATACGTTTTGTTGAAAGAAGGAATGAATTAATTGGTGATCTAATTCTGCACTGGAATGCTCAAAAACTGAAAACGCAAGATGCATTTTTTTCACCCTGACAAAATTTTCAGTTATAATTTAATGAAGCTCCTCATATGACTCAGGAAGAACAAATGTACCAGGCAAATGCTAAGCATTTTAGGAAACACAAAATGATACTGGACTCAGTTCTTGTCTTTCATAACTGTCTTGTCTTCAATAGACAACTAGATTGTCTTTCAATCTAGTTGTGAGATCCTGGGAAAAACTTTAATTTTGACACTAGAGACTTCTCATGCTGGATATTTCTGCCAGTACCAATTAAACATATTTTCTCTCAGTTTCCTGAGGCCAAAATATACAAGGTCTGCAAATTACCTGCCCACAGAAATGAAATCTAGAGTAAGCATTGTAGCAAAATCTCAAAATTACCAACCGAAGCATTTTTACAAATCAAACATCTCTGCCTGGTGCCCCAAGAGATATTGGAGAAGCCAAAGAGCAGAAAGCAGCATTCTTTACCTGCTTCCATGTATTCAGTTGTCAGAGCTGCTTAACTTTCAGCTTTCCAGACAATGAATGCTCTCAGCCTGGAAAAGAAGTGATATCAAAGACTCAAAGTCCAGGAAGCATTTGCTTTCCAAAGAGAGAAGCCTTAGTGTATCTGCAAGAAGTGATGCTTCATGAAGATACACGGATTTGCATTGTGTAATTTTAAGAAAAGTGACTTTGTTCCCAATGGTAAGTAATCAGAAGTTATTAACAGTATCAGTAGCCTGTCATTTAAGGGCAAAAGAGAGGAGGCTTCTGGCTTCACAGTTAGGTAGGGATCAGCAGGAGCCAAGCCGTGGAAGCCCACCAAAACCACGAAATGCTAATACTGCTACTCTGTCTTTATTTCTGCTGTGGAAGCCATGTGAAGTATTTTTCATACAGTTCTCAACTTGTGGTGAGGAGCTAAACCCCACATATCTTACTAAACCTTGCGTTTTGATTTACTAAACATTCAAGAATGCACATTTTGTTCTTCCTCCCACAGTTATGTGTCATGATTTATTTTAAAAAACACACGAATTTGTCTCTATTCACACATTTCCAGCAATAGTTAGATGCATACAATATGTTCATAGTTTTCTCTTTAGTTATCTGGGAAGTGCAGCATGCTGAAGCAGAGTGAAATCCTGCTCTGTGAACACCAAACCAAGCAGTCTCTGGCCATCTGAGCAAGCCTGCTCTGGGCCTAGTAAAGATAAATACTCATCCATCTAACGCCTTCATTTCTGTAATGTCTCCCTGTCCAACTTAATAAATGCTTTCTTGCTGGTTTCTTGGCATCTCTTTGAATGAGGAATGTAAACTGAAAAGGCCTACAAGACTAAAGCTGGCACAAAACGTTGTGATGAATAATATCAGGAGACACACAGACTAGCTCAGTAGGCCCATTTGCAGTGCCACACTGCTTACCAGGGGACAGACGAATTTGCTGTCCAGGACAGAGCCGTTGCATCATTTGCAGATATATGAAAATACAGGAAAAGAAACAAGAACAAAACCAGGTCCGATTTTGTGCAAATGGAAGTTAAGTGTAAAGCAAGATATTGGCAGAAAGAACAATTTGCGACAACTTAAAAGCTTAGTAAATAGAATCATCCCCATGGATTTAATACCTGGATCCATGAGAAATAAAATGTCAATTTTCTAAGAACACTTCACAATTTTGAAAGAAACTGCCCACAAAATCAGACTGAAACAATGATTTAGGTACCTCTCTATTTACACTCTGTCGTAAACTGTTACCGTTTAAAGACCAGGGGAAAAAAGACCTCTGGAGAGTCCGACTCATTTTCTCAAGTTAAATACCACTGAAAAAATGAAAACTCTCTGGGCACTAAGCAGTTTGACTAGACTTTCGTTCAAATTTTATCCCTTTATTCAATTATGTATTTTTTAAGATTTCTGTTTTTCTTTTCCCCCAGGCTTTTGTATTCAAATCTTTGCTTGTGAAATGGGAGCTGTGCTCCCTGATCACTGGTGGGAAGTGTCCATCAATCAGGTCCCCTCTGCAGGCCTCTAAAAAGCCAGTGTTGAAGTGGGTTGCAGCAAATGGAAGCAGGGAACCAGAGACAGAACTTGCCCCAGGAGGGCAGGGCTCCATGTGGCAGTAATAAAGGACGCATTATTTTTCTGGGGTTTTACAAAATCAAGAGCAGGGGTCCTAATCCAAGTAGAAAGCTGATGGACAGGCAGGTGGGGAGAGGGAAGTCTGACAAATTACTAGGGAACATTCTTAAGAAAAAGGGCATGGCTGTTTTCTTCTTGCCTGCTCTTCTGACTGATAAAAGACAATCTACTCAAAGTTTTCTTGTTTGTAGGAAAGGATGGGAAATGTAGGCAGTAATGAAGTGTTCGGGGAAACTCAAAATTATGTGGAAGAAAGAGAAAATGAGGCCCAGGAATATAGCTCAATGACACAAGCACCTGCCTGGCAAGCACAAGGTCCTGAGTTCAATTCCCAGTACCAAAAGAAGAGAGAAAGAGACAAACAGACGGACAGACAGAGAGGTAGTATGTGCCACAATAAGTAAAGGATAGAGCCATCTGTGTATTTTAATGGAGTTTGTTCATTTGCAATGCTCATTATTGTCCTTTAAATATAAAGTTAACTTCAAAATTGAAAAACAAAATGAACTGAAACTCTAGAATTACATCAGTTTTGTCATCTGCAGGAGTAAGTTACTTTTTATTCAAAATTTCCTCAATTGTTATGCATTTTTTATAATCATGCTTGATTTGTTAATCAATTGCCCGATACACTACAATGAGTAGTTCTCTGAATAGCAGAATTTCAAATTGCAAACTCATTCATCTACTCAAAAATACCTTATAGCTAATGATAACATGTTCTGATGTTCTGTGTAGATTCTAAATTTACTATTGTTTTCTCCCTTTGCGGTTCATTCCCCATCCGAAGAGACACACATACCACGTGGGCGTTGTCCATCAGCCCATGAAATGGGGGAGGAGATGTCAAATTTGCAAAGGACAGGGTCTCGTGAACACTTAGGAAACTGTGTATGTCAGCTTAACAGGGTTGCGGTTCCCCCTCTGACATTCTGAAAGAAAGGAAAACGAGAAAATTACAACTGGATTGTGGTTCATATGTCTTAATTTTAATTCTTAACACAATGAAGTTGCCAGTAAGGTAATGGTCAGTGTCAGTGCTAGCTCACGTCTGCCATGCTTTCTTGGCTGTGCATTAGTGAGTGCAGGTCACCGCTTCAGCTTTCTAGAATTTGGGATCCAGCCTCAGGTTATTTTTCTATAATTATATAAAAGCTACAGTCATTAAGCTCAATTTTGATATTTCTGTGGCTATGGTTATGAATAAAAACAAAGAAAACTGTGAGAGATTTAGCTTTATTTTGCTAAAATTTGAAACTAGCACAACCTAATGTGAATACAGATTCCACCCAAACTCTGTTAGAAACGTGGGTAGTGAAGTGACGACTGAATAGGAACTTGGGTGAACCTATAGAGCAGACGTGCTACCTGGGGAACGAGAAGGAGTAAAGTCACCTGTCCAGGTGATTTCAGGCAGTTGTGCTTCCTTCCCACAGCTCCTCCTTGCCTTAGAATCAGGGGTAGATTAGTTTCTGTTGTGTAGCAAGTTACCCTAAAACTTGGTCTCAGATCAGCTCACAGTTTGAAGGAGCTAAGAGTCAGCGTGTGTTTGAAGCGAGTGTCTTTGGCTCAGGCTAGAGAGACTGTATTCATTTCAGATCTTCTCTGAGGCAGAATCTGCTTCCAGGTGAACGTCTGTGACTGCTGACAGACCCCAAGTCCTTGCTGGCAGTTGCCCGAGACACTAGCTCCTGTCTGTCTGTCCTGTTCCTTAATGGTGCTCACAATACGGAAATTGGGAGTGAAGCATAAAGAGATGAACCACCAGCGAGAGAGGACACATTTTCTTCTTTACCTAATCTTGAAAGAGCCCTTGTATCACTTTTGCCACTTTCTATTCATTTCGAGGACATCTTTACTGAGCCACATTCAAGAGAGGGGACGACAAAGGGGCACCTATATCAAGAGGCGAGCAGTTACTGGAAGATGCCCACCGTAGGGTAAGAAGCCATCCGCCACGCAGGAAAACACATGGACTCTTTGATGGCTCCTTGGATTCTGGTCTCTGCAGCTAACTAGCTGTGTGAACTCAGTGAGTCTCCAGCCTCTGTTGCGAAGGTAAATAAATGAATGCTAATTTCTCCTATAGTGGTCCTTAGGTCACTATAAATTAGGCATAGTAATCCATGTTTCTCAGGGCTGTTGTCTTCATCCCTTTCTTATGGCTAGGATGAGATACCCAATACCCACAAGATAAAGGAGAGGTTTGTTTTGGCTCCTGGTTGCAGCCTATGGTTGGCCAGATCCAGCTGTGAGTGTGACATGGCAGAGGGGCATAGCAAAGGAAAAGAAAGTCCTGCCAGGGAGAGCCTGGAAGAGAGACACACCTTCCAGCTCGTAGTTCCAGGACCCAGTCTTCCGATAGATCTCTAACAAGTCAGCTGTGACATCCTGTGATTGAATCACCTTCCAGACATACAAGGCTTTGGGGGTTTTAGGTCTAAGCCATAACATCTGTCATTAGGATCTAAGAGCATAACCTTATGTAACAAATATAAGACATGTAGCTCATTTCCCCTGCCCTGATAGAGGCAATGTGTTTGTAAATTCAGCAGAAACAACTGTGCACAGTAACTGGCTCAAGAAATTCCAAAGTTCAGCGTTGGTGCCTTCTTGCAGAATAACCAAGTTTTTTATATCTTCAAGAACTCAGTCAAAGTGTTGGTTATTTTGGACAACCCTCTGTCAGAAGCAGAATACTGTGACCCAACTGAAAGGAGATATTTTTTCTGAGTTTTTTTCTCCCTCTTCTTCCTGGTACTTGAGTTCAGCCAAGATACAGCAATTCTTCATTATTCCCGGTGAAGAGTTAGACCTCTAAAGGGTCTACACAGACACTGAGCTGAAGTGCTCAGATACTTTCTAGATGTTGCATTTCTGAAGAGGGTGTAGACACGCCAGGAAGAAAATCAGATTGATGAGTGCATTTTAATATGAGCTGTGTGTCATCTAAACGGTGAGGTCCCAGGAGAAAGTCTTTAACTCAGGCACAAAGTGGACAGTGATAGGTTTGAGTTTTAGTTCTGTTTTGCCTTGCAGGCCTTTAAGAATTGGCTTATCTCTAAGTTTAGGTTTCTGGCTTGTAAACTTACAAGAAGGATTCTGTGTTATGAATCTGTCATATGCCGTGCTCCAAGCAAGGCACTTTGTACATGGCATTAATAATCTTCAGAATGGCTGTTATTTTCCTTTTACACACGAGGGCAGAGCTCGGAGGCAATAAATTTCAGTGCTCTGCTGTAGAGCTCCTCTTCAGTATTTTTGTTGGCACCTTGACTGAGCTGGTGTGGAGCGCCTTCCCTGTGTGAAAGTGCTGCCTGGTTATTGATCAAACTTGTCAGTACTTCACCTTTATTTAGCTCACCGTTTATTCAAAGTTGAATTTGAAAGTGAGGATCCAGATTGGGCTTTTAAAAGCTCAACACAATCCAATAAAACTTGTAGAATTCTTCTCTTCTGTTTGCAGGTTATTTCAGCATGTTAAAAGACCAGAGGAAAAATTAAAATAATGGTAGGGGTGTTGGACTAATATCAAGTGTTTCATGGTTTCTGGAGCCGATGTTAGATTACTATGAGGAAGAGTTTCTTTGTTATAATCTTGATAATGCCCACTACTCTCTGGTATCAGAGATATGCTTCCTATGAGATGAGGAAATTGCAACTAGTGATTCTTAGTTTCAAATTTCTAGAGCTTTATGAATAGACTCAAACTATTGACTGAATTAGAAATGATGAACTAATAGAGCTCTTTAGATCTTCTTGTATTCACATAGCATAAGTTAGATGAAACAAATGTAATCATGTACTTTTCAAATGTAGGGTTCGCCTAGCTTTGCTCAGGTTACGCTGTGCAGCGCTGGGATGGAAGGGAATACAAACACCAGTTTTCAAATATAGTAAATGAGGCTGTATGAATGACTTCAGCATACATTTTGAAGAAGTACAGAATATTTGTTATCTGAATGGGGATTTAAATTTTATTTATAAATAAGCAGTGAGGAAGAGCAATACAGGGGAGAGGAAATGAGAGAGCACATTAGAAGAAAGGGGATAAATCTAGAAGGTCCAACCCATTCATAACTGAAAACTGCAATAAAGAAAACTAAAATCAGGAAGAAAACTCATATTTAAAATGCACAATTAATGGAATAGTCAATACTCAGAAATAATTGGGCTTGAAGGGTAAAGAAACCGATCTGCAGTAAAAAAAATAAAAATCATCCATAATAGAGAAATCACTAGACTATGTCACATTTTCCAATAGTGAAAAATTGATGCCATTCAAATGAATAGCATTTAACAAATTAAGTAAAAGAAAATGTCACCCAAGGATTTCATATCCAACCAAACTATCTTGAAAGTAGTACAAGTATAAACAACTATTTCTGTGCAAATAATTCCTTGCCCTTTTTGTGAAAACTACTGAAGGATGAAGTTGAACTCATCGAGTGATAAATGAAGAATTTACCAAAACAAAAGTGTATGATTACTGTCTATACTTACATGTTTACCTAAAACTAAAATGTATAGCAAAGCATTTATATAGTGTTACTAGTCACTATTCTACATATTTGATATATTTTATCTATAAAAAGTAAGCTGACAAATGATAATGTAAAATGCTAACTATACTTATATATAAATTGTGATCTGCTTAATTTATAGATAAGCTTCATGATTTAAAAGTAAAGCTTAAAGTTTATTGTTCACATCATATAAATGTATCAATTTACTTCATTTCAAACAAAAATATATCAAGAAATAGAAACATATGTTGACTTAAACATGTAAGAGTAAACACTTAAAAACTGAATATATGTTTATTAAGTTTGGGTGATAAATCAGAGTGTGGGTAAGATAATAAAATATAGTAATGTTTAAGTAACTGCAGAAGTAATGGATACAGCTTTCAAAATACAGGACTGAGTATAATTATAAATATAATTCCTAGAATAAAAATGTAAAACCAATGATTATAAACATTCACAGAAAAGAAAATGGCTATATACTAAACAACTTTTAAAAACCCTAAAAATCTAACAAAACACATCATAAAATATAGTTAGAATCAAAGCCGGACAAATGTGTCATATTAATAAATTTAAGGGTGTTAAAAAGGTTTATTAAAAGGAAAACAATGTTTAGATTGGATCCCAAAGCAAAGCCTAATTCTGCTTTGTGCATATGACACAGAAAACTGAAAAGAAATGTGTAAGACGTAGCTGTGTACATACAGCACCCACCAGACAAAGGCAATAAGCGAAGCTCAGGACTTTATGCTCTCACAAATGCTAGCGTAGCTTGCTGCAGAGCAAAAGTGGAAAAACATGCACACACACACACATACACACATGCACACACGAATAGAGTCTATATTAGACTAATACTAGAGACCTCAGCATGGAAACTACTGATGGGATCAAAGGTACCAAAAAGAGGGATATTGAAGAAAAACAAGCCAGCACTTAACCCTATCTGGGAGGCCAAGAGACTGACCAAAGCTACTAGTGTTGTTTTCAAAATGTGGACACAAAAAGGGAATGTCAGGTCGCTCCAAAGAGAAATGCCTAAAAGCCTAGTCTTTTAGTGGGGACCCCTAACCAGCTGAGGTCTAGCAACAAAGGACAATTAGAAACAGGCCAGCCCTCGTGAAGAACAAAGCCTCAGGACAGCTATCTCAGGTCCTGCCTGGATTACGGAAGTTAGCTTTGACCTTGTCTGCTTGAAACAAAGCGAATCCACTTTTGAGGAAGATAATGACCTTGTAAACTGTAATTACTTCTACAATTTTTCATTTAAAACATTGTGTCATTTAGTGAAAAATTAACGAGGTAGGTAGAGAAAGAGCCTACAGGGTGAGGAAGCAAAGAGGAAAAATAGCCAACAGAAAGAGAACTGCAGGAGACGTCAATATTGGAGTTTGATACAAGCAAGAATTTATTGTTCTTGGACTTAGAAGTAGAATTTTAAAAGGATTACATGAAGCTTACTTACTTATCCAAAGTTCACAATGAGGGAAAAAAGATAAATTACAAAAAAATACTTTTGAAAATGCATCATATAATGTTAGATGCCATGAGGGCTCAATGGGCCTAAATTACAGAGTGAGAAACATTCAGTGGTGAGAAAATAAATAGCAAATATTTTTTTACATGAAGAAATTTGCCGGTTTTGGTGTGAGCTGAAGTTTGTGGCTTGGCTCAGACAGCAAGCAGCAGCTGAAATATGGAGAAACCCAAGTAGCCTTCAGCAGTCTCTGGGGAACACAGACAGAAATGAAGATCTGGGGACGGAGACACAACCCTTCTCCACATGCACAAGATGTTACGCTGGAAGACAGCGTGGGAAGCTGAAATTTAAACTACAGTCATTTGAAAATTCACAATGGAAACAAGGACCTAGAAGCAGGAAAGACAGGGGACAACAGCCTGAGAGTGGAGGATGTCAGGACTGAGGTGCTCGGTCTCTGTCCCCAGCCAGCCCTTGGCAGACGGTGGCTGTGGGGGTAAAGCTAGTGGGTGAATTTGAGGAATAGGGTGTCTGTGGTCTTGAAAAAAATCTCCCCACGTGTTGTTTAGTAGTGTGATTGCATAGTGAGAGACCTCTCTTAACAAAGTGATTAAGGTTAGGGTAAACAAACATTGTGTTTCCCTATCAGTGATTGGTTAGGGAGGACACATTATGAGGTGTACATCTCTGCATGTGACTGTGATCACATATACAGACATCTATGTGTTTATTGAGAGAGAGAGAAAGAGAGAGAGAGAGACAGAGAAAGAGAGAGACAGAGAGAGAAATAGTAAACTTGTAAGAACATTCAGAATCTAAATCTAGCAAAGAGGGAATTAACACAAAGTCCAAACTGAGGGACTTTCTACCCAGTTCAGGTAGTATAAACTTTTGAAAAGTCACCTCATGAATGACAAAGATGGACTGAGAAAGTTTCAGATTTAAAGAGACTAAAGACAGAAGTAAATTCATGCATGATTCTGCCCTGAATACTCAACCAGAAAAATTATCCTGTAAAGGACAACATAAAGATGAGAAATAATTTTCTGAAATTATTAATGTTTAATATTCTGAAATTAATCTTTGTTTCAGATTTTATGTAGTAAAATTGTCTTTTTTAAAAAGAATATATTCAGGGAGGTCTTGATGCTTGGCACCCTTAGACAATTCAGCTCAAATGTATCTTGTTTGAGTGGGGCGGGGGGGACAGAATACTTTACTGTATTTAAAGTATTATTAAATACAGTGGTCATTGTGGGTGACTCCAGATGGGACTTCATGGTAATATCCTTATAATAGTCATCTCAACTGGAGATCCATGAAATAAAAACAGGAGCAAACCAGTTATAACTGAAGTCCTTCCACATAGCTGCACCTGTGTTCATGCCAGTGCCCCACCTCCTGACTGATGGGGACCAGGGATCTCCCCACAGACCTGCCCTGTAGGAAGCCTCAGGGCAGATCATCAGGAATGGGACAGTCAGCCAGCAATGCGTCCACATCAGCAACCAGGGCTGGAAGGAAATAAAGGAAGGTAGAGAAAAATATCATTTGTTGTACTGGGCTTTTCATTTCTCTAAAAATTAACTCCTTGGAGAGCTTTTCCCCAAAGGATTGGATCTCCAAACACTTTCTGTTTTGTGACCCAATAGGACTTGTTTACCACTGCTCACCCCAGCTGTCCCAGTGCTGCAGGGTGGTAACAGTGTGTGACCAATGGCTGTGGTAGTTTTCTGATAAGGTGTCACTTGTTCATTGACATAATCTGCCTTTCCATTCTGACTTAATTTCTTCACGTATTTACTCTTGCTGATCTCCTTATTGCACACACTATCCACATTATTAGGCCTCCGGGATCTTATTATGTTTTAAAGATGAATTCAGGCATCATTGCTTTCAGGACTCTTTTCCAAAACTTTTATTATTAATGAGCAAAATAGAAGCCTGTTGTTATGATCTCTCTCTCTCTCTCTCTCTCTCTCTCTCTCTCTCTCTCTCTCTCTCTTTCTCCTTTCTTTGACACTGACATTTTATTTATTAGTATCTTTGCAATATACGACATTTGCATTTGTCTTAGGAAGTAGTTACATGTGCTTAACATACACTAATTCTCTTGCCCCTCCCCACTTCCCTCCCCCTCCATCTCTAGATCCCCAAACCTAGTTTCATTTTTGCTGCTATTCTTTTACTTTTATTAATACATGTTCGCAATATGTTCACTGTAGGGAATTGGTTCATGTACATAACAAATTTTAAGTTTTCTTTCTTTCTTTCTTTCTTTCTTTCTTTCTTTTGTTGTTGTTGTTGTTGACAGGGTTGCACTTTGCAGTTCAGGGTAGTCTTGAACTCACTATGAAGCCAAAGATGGTTTTGAACTCACAGAGATCATCCTGCCTCAGCCTCCTCAGTGCTGAGATTACAGGGATGCACTACCAAACCTGGCCATTACTACCCTTTATTATAAATCTATACTAATAAAAACTCTGGAAAGGATAATAAGTAGAGGAAATGTAGGTGGGTGATGAATAAAAACTGGGGTGTCTCTGGTGCATCTTTACCTGCTCTTGTGTTCCCTGGTATGCACAGGACCAGCACAGACAGAATGGGAATGGATGCTCACGTGACCTTATCATCCAGTAGCTTTGCTTTAAAATAAAAGTCCCTGGACCAAAAGATGGAAGACAAACAAACTTTAAATTTGTTTGGCTAAAGTAAAAAAAAAAAAAAAAAAAAAAAAACCTTCTGATCCTTTCTTTCTCCAAGAGGGTTAAAACTATCCTAAGTACATAGAACTAGTATTATAAAATGTGTTATTAAATATTTACATTTTTCTTCATTTTTAATCAAATAATTCATACCAGAGGGTTTTTTATCCGGTGACCTCTGCAATGCCCTGCTATGGTATTTAACAGAAGCAGTAATTCTTTTACTCATGTCTTCTGCTATCAACTATAATTTCTCCATTCTTCGTAACCTAAATAAAAGGAATAAACTCCTTTTCCATCCTACCATCTCCAATAAATTTCTCACTGTTTTTAAAGGGACATAAATATCTTTCATGCCAGCTCCACTTACTGAGGTAGTACAATGTACTTTCATTATTACGAATATGTAAATATTTCACTGGCTGGGAAAGAAGTGTACTAGTTTGCATGTGCTCCCCTTCACAACGTACTTCCTCTGGAGTTCATAATTGTCTCAGTATTTCTACCATATATATTTCTTCTATTCACAAAAGTTGACACTCTGTCATTACCCGGAGGTCATCTGGATCATTCATTCATATAAAGTATAATTTTCTCTCTGAAATTAATGGATCTTCTTGTCATGAGTGTTATCCTTTTGCATAATAATGTGCATTTGGTGTGGCTCTCTTTTTATATTTTCTATGACAAACCATTAGAAAGTAGATAATCATTTCTAACCCTACACACTTACAGTTATCACTAGGTTAGGGATTAGGGACTAGGGTTAGGATTAGGAGTTAGGGTTAGGGGTTAGGTTTGAGGTTAAGGTTAGGGCTGGTGTTAGGGTTTGGTGTTGAAGTCATAGTCTTGGTCAGTGTTAGTTCTTTGTTTGGGATTGGGGTTAGAGTTAGGGTTAGAGTTAGGGCTAGGGCTAGGGTTAGGGTTAGACAAAGCAGTATCTACATCATGGGACAAGTATCACTCAAGTATCTCTACTTGAACCAAGTTAGTTAAGAAGCAAGTTACTGGTTGACAAAGTTTCGCAGTGAGCTGACTGATTTGAATGCCTGACTCTTATCCCAAGGGTTATCATAGCTATTAAAATCCATGATGAGTGTTTATGTAGAGAACTTGAGAGCACATATTTTAACCACCAATGAATGAATTTAATCTTTCTGGTGTTCTGTCAGTGTTCTGTAGTTACCTTATGGCCATAAGATGCTCTGTATCCTGTAAATTTAAAGAAAGATTACTGATTCAGAGGCCTTGTGAGCCAGGTTTTTATCCTTCATTTTCCATGAATAGCTCACTGTAGCAGTTAATATCTTAATCATTTTGGTATGGCTTTCTTTTAGTTCTTCTAATGTTTGGGAAATGGAAAGAAAGCGAGAAGCAGATTTTCTAAAGGCAATTTGCAAATGACAAGTTAACTTATAAGGTATCTTCAGTATTACTCAGAATCCGGGGGCTGTGCTTATCTTTAACGCCTAAGGAGGTGGCTTTATGTCCACAGCGTAAGCCCAGGAGACCCTCAGCAGCTCCCACTCCCTCTTGCAAGCCCCCAGTCCCATAGCAGCAATGCCATTTGGAGAGCAGTGTGCCATTGTCCACTTCGCAGCTCCAGAGCATGGCTCAGACTTTGCACATGATTGGGTGGGTGCCGGAAGTAGGGAGTGAGCTATAACATAATATTTAATTTACTGGAAAAGACCACCAATCCTGGCAAGGCATGCGAGGCCCAGGAAGAGAGAAGGCAGATGGCACCTTCTGTGAGGCTACCAGCACATGGGCTGAAAATAAAGAGCCGCACCTGCTCTTTGAAAGCAAACAGCTTAGTTCCACTGGTTCAGAGGACAGGCTGAGTTGACAGCAAGTGTGATACAAAAAGCAACTGAGTGCTTGCATTGTTTGGTTGACTTTATAGGCCTGGGGTTGAGGTCTGAGCACCTGCTGGGCAATATAACAAAGATAGGGAATTTCCTTGTATCTTGTTTTTGAGGTCCAATATAATTCTCACTGTTTTGTTTTGTTCCAATTGTTTTGCTTTATTCATTGTTCTATTCTGATTGGTTTTATTCTGTTTTGTTTTGGTTGATTTTGCTATGTCTGATGGAATGGGCAACTATTGTAAAGTTATAACATATACTATGATGGTCATTGTTGATTTCTTATTATCCTGCTTCCAAGTTCTGTATCAATTTCACCACTTTGTCTTGACTGGCTTTATTCTGTTTTGTTTTGTTGGGTTTTATTTTCTGTAAAATAATAAAAAAATGATTACCTACCTTAATTTTTCCCTCCATGGGCTGGCTTCATTATCCACACAGCAAAGTTCATTTCAACACGAAGAGTTCAAACCCAAAGGTGACCTGAAAAACCATGGAGGCTATGGTGGACATTGATTGAGAGGACACCCAGAGCCGTAGCAAAGACTCTTGGTGGTGGAGGGACTTCCTGCGTCAGAACAGATGTCAAACACTGACCCTGAGAATATGTCAGCAGAGGATCCTGAATTTAGAGAGTACAGTCTGTGGAACAATTTATGCACAAAGGCATTGTTGTAAACAATAAAATCTGAGTGGGCCAGGAGAGAGGAGGAATTCTGGGGGGAGTGTCACCCTTGGGTGACTGCGTGCACCCCCAGGGCCATGGCTCGTTGAGCAGCACCTGCAGAGTGTGTGCGCAATGGATGTGCCCATGTTTGCCAGAGTTCTGGGGGAATGGTAGCTTCAAAAAATTGCCTGTCTAGGAACTACACAGATGAACTGTGTCCTTTACATGGGCAAATCTTATCATATCAAAGAAGAATTTCTAATAAGAATTTTTTAAAAAAACAATACCAAGAGTAGAGGATGGTACAAAGAAGTGGATTTAATAAGTGAAAGTTGGGACCTTGGAAAGATACCATTTGAGCACAGCTTTGAATATTTTTTTCCCTAAAATAAGCAATATGAGTATGTAACAGTTCCTTCGTGAGACAGAAAAAGAAATTAATATTACATGGCCATTGTGTAAGATACATAATGCATAGTCTGTATGTCTATTTAAGTTTTTAGAATTGTGCAATTTCAAATAAAAGCACAGAGACAATGCATATGCATACTACCTCCTAGGCATTTTTACATGTGGAGTAAAAATAGAATATTCTCGAGCTTAGGAAAAAGGCTTGGGAAATTCCTCTCTGTAGAGCCTAGGCAGCTCTACAGAGAGACAACTGTGCTTTGGTCTTCCCTCCACCCAGTCTCTCAGGAGTAGTTGGAGTGAGGGATCTCTGGTGGTTTGAGAAGGAAGTTATATTTGTTCTGCTGAGTTGCTCTCTCCTTCCCTCCTTTCCCTTCAGATATGCCTGCCTCAGAAAAAAAAATGGCTTTGTGTCCTTTCCCGTGGCAAGTTTGGTGGAACAGGCTCTGTTCTCCTCAGACACTTAGGTCAGGGGATTGTCGAGTATCCATGCGGCCAGATCTGAAGCAGGCGGCTTATCTCTTGACTTCTGTCTGACTTCTGTGTTTTTCTTTCACTTGGTTCTGAGCTCAGATGGGGAAAGGATGTTGCTTGTTGGGCTCTTCAGAATCTGATTTTAAAAAATTATCTGCTATGCAGTAGCTTAAGCTAGATGACTTAGACTCCTCAGTGGGTCAGAATTTTTTCTATCTTCTGGCTGCCAATATTAGGAAGACATGAGCCTTGCCTTTCTTATTATAGCTAACAAAGAAAAAAATGGAGCCAGGATTTATTTCTGGGTAGGAACACGAGGAAAGGTAATATGCAGACAGGGATGGTTCCCAGGTCTTTAATTAAATTTGTACGGCTTCGTTCAGTAGGCTCAGTATCACTCGCATTAGTGTTTATGTGGCATTCCGTATGTGTCTTTCTTTACTGAGATGTTTTAATACACTTCTTTAAGAAAGTAAAGGTGAGATATCACTGAGACTTTTGATTTAGGATGTTTGGGGGGGAATCAGAGGACTATAAAAAGCTCTGTAAAACTTAATGTTTATGCGCAGAAGTTTTTCTGAAACAAATACTTTATGAATCTATATTATTGCAAGCCCTTGTCCTGCCCGCTTGGGGAAGGGAATTATTCTTCTCTGTAGACATTTAAAGAAACAATTGAACAGAAAGTGTTCCCAGTGCCTTGGCTTCGTTCTCTGATACCAAACCCAGAGCTTCTGTGTATATTCTACCTGATATTTCATGTGTTGTCACACATCAGAAATTAGAAAGCTCTTCAAATCATTCCTGCATGCTATGATTCAAACTATTATTTTTTTTCACAAGGGACAGCTGGCAGAGGGCATTTGTCCATAGCATTTGTCTTAGAGAGGCAAGGAGAATCCCACAGCCACTGGAGAGCCGACAAGCCGCGAAACCTACACACCAATGACAGTGCTTCTCAGACACTGGTAAAGATGATCCAACTACAAACATTTTAGAATTTCCTCTTATCCGTATTTTTTGAACATCTTATTTATTATTTTCTTATAGAAATGCAATTAAATTGATTTCTGGGGCTAGGAATATAGCTCAATGGTAGAGTGAGTGTTTACATAATCCTAATCTTGAATTCAGTCCCCAGCATCAAAAAATAAAATTAAAAATATTAAAATCTGAAAGATATACTGAGACAAGCCCATGTCGGTTTTCATTAGGGTCAACAGACATAAAATTATTCTGTCCAATTGTACAGACAATTCTAAATCTTTACACTCAGGTTCCTGGCTCAGCGCAGCATAGACAGACAGGCACACTGTTTGTGGGCCAGCACCAAGCTTCAGAAGCATGAGTCATAGATATGCGTATATATATATATATATATATATATATATATATATATATCATGCTTCTGAAGTGTTTTGAAATTGAGTGGTACTCAGGTTTTAAGAATGACATTAAAAAATTAAAGAGCAAATTTCTGTTAATTCTTGTGAGTATAATTTTAGATTTCTAGCGAACTATTTTTTGATACTGAATTAGTTCTGAAGTGTAGTATCTGGTTTTATTGCAGAAGTCTGGGAAGTTGGCCAGTAAGAACAACCAAGAAACGCCAACTTCTTCACTTCCATCAGGCTGACAGGTATCATGGAGGAGACCTTTTGCTCCATGAGTTTAATTTATCCTGTAGTCAGTTTTCTAAAAATACAATCCTGAGAACAAAATTTTAGGGGAGAAGTCATTCTTCTGTTTTGTTGATGGGAATATAAACTAGTACAACCACTCTGAAAATCAATATTCAGATTCCTCAAAATATTAAAAAGAGAAATTCCATTTGACCCAACTTCTGGATATCTTCCCAAAAGAGTTATAGTGTATATTATAGTGTGCATCTTATACACATGCATGCCACGGTTTGTAACAGCTAAATCTTGGAAGGATGAAGACAATGCAGGATACACTCACCAGGGAACACTACTCTGCCAGATAGAAGAGAGTTCAGTCATCTGTGGGAGAACAGATGGATCTTTAGATCATCCTACCAAGGACACGAAACAGATACATAAGTTGAAATGTCTCATAGTTTCTCTAATAGGAAAGAGCCAATCTTTCAAACACATAAAGAGCATAATAAAATAGAACTGGTAGGAAACACAGGTAGATGCTGAAGAGATGGAAGGCAGATCTGGTCTGGGGAAGAAGGGGGAGCAAAAATGATCAAGATGCAATGTGTGTGCACACCAAGTCCCCAAGGTGAATGGGATTGTGATGTATCACGAATATACTAATTAATAAAAAATTGTATTGATATTTACATGAGTGCTTTCTTTAAATGACATAGCTTATCACTGATATCATTTATTCAGGAATAACATTTATAAAAATGATTACCTTTATTTATCCATTTGCAGAATTCAGAAAAGTGTTAAGAAAGCCTGAAAGAATGGGGAACCTTCAGAGGGGAGGAAATGCATTTTCCGTCCTGAGCTTGACACAGTATTGCTTATTAGGTAGAAAGGATCCCCTGAGTAGTAAGAACCTACTTCTGCGTTAGAAGGTCAGTGTGTATGTAAGATAAACTATTGTATCATTAGTTGCAGTACAATCAGGGCGTGGTGAAGATGGTAAAAACACATGAAAAACTTGCATTTTTAATACCGGAACTATATTTAGACTTGTGCTCCTTGAAATCAAACTCTCTGGGATAGCACACCCCTGTCCAGCCTTGGGGCGTTTCCTTTTCTTCATCTCTTCTCTCTGGGCCCCTCGTGCCATGTTTTCCTCCTTTGCTGTCTTCCATTCATCTCTATGGTCTCCCTTTTTCGACTGAATAGGCTGTAACAAGTCCAAGTATTTGTTTAAATGTCTTGAGCCACTTCTCCCTACGCCTGCGCGCAGAGCTGCTCCTAATTCGGGCGGACACGGTGAGCGGGCCGTAAGCCGGTCAGGGATGCTGCGGGCCTCGTCCGTGCCTCCGCAGCAGAGCCCAGAACAACGCGGCTCTCTGTTCTTTGGAGAAATGGAACTTTCCAGGAACAGCACAGCAGCGTCTTCCCAGATGCCTGAAGACCCAGACCGAGCCTGCAGAGGGTTGAGACTGGCTCGGTCCTGACGCCACGCTTAACCAAATCCACGGGCACATCTGGTCAGCAATCACAAGCCGTGAGCCCCGTAAAATTGCAGACGTGGTCTGGCGAACAGAAGGGCCCTTTATATTGGACACTGTAGTGACCAGGCTCCGGAGAGGCCTTTCACCCCGCTCTGTAAACAGGGAAGGAAGTCAGGAGCCAGCTCTTGCACGCAGGCGGCTGCAGCTTACCCTGAACTTGCTCCAGCCGGAGCACACCCAGGCGTCATGGTCAGTGGGTATCTTGGAGCTTCAAAGGTGAGTCCACGCTGCTCAAAGGAAGACATTTCGATGACCCAGGGTTCCTGGCGGATTTTATTTCAGTGGCTGGAAGGTGTTCAAAAAGCCGCCAAAGCCCTCCAGCTGCCCAGAGAGCCTGTGAGATGCACGCAGTGGGTCTCCCAGACAAAGCCTCAGGAAGACGGCATGCCCCACACACCCAGCCCAGCGTCCCATCTTGATTTCACTGGAACAGATGTTATCTGCAAACAATTAACATACTTGTCATCACCAGTGAAGCAGACGCAGAATTCTTCAGGCCGCTGTTTTTCAACATTTTTAATGTACCTTAAAGAAAAGCATTTGTGTACCCAGCAAAATTTCACATTACTTTGACAACAATGTTCAATAATAAAGATAGTGGCTTGGTCCATTTTTAATATTTTTTCCAACTTTTTGCAAAGAGACACCACAGTGGTTTTTAGAAAGTGATTCAGAAATAAATGTCATCAGCCACAGAAATGTGAATGTTAGTTGTTTGTTCAATTAAAGCCATAATTACTTGTGATCATTGTGTATCTTTCCATACTGGTTGATAGAATTTGACATTTGATATGCTTTTAAATTTTCAAAGTTACCTGACTATAGGTTTCTATATACAGTTATGAAATTTGATAGTTAATATGCATACAAATATAAAGTAGTTAAATATTGATTAAAATATATCCTCTAAGCTTCACACGAACTGAAAAAGTCCAGTAACATTTCATTTTGTTGCAAGCTAACTCTGTACCATAACTTCTCTCAGTTCTCTATCCTCATTGGAGTCATAGTTTTCACTTCAAATTCATAGCCACAAACTTTTAAAATTAGTGACAACTGAAAAACCTGGTTTCTAGCATTTCAACCTCTAATCACAAACATCTCTGCAGGGGTTAAAGATATTTTTTTCCCTTCAGATTCTTTTTGCATTAAGAAAATTGGTATAATCTTAAAGGCAATGTTTCTGCTATAATGAAAGCCAAACTGGTTTGAAAATAAAAACCTAGGCTATGTAAGCAAACACTGTGATTGGTATATTCAGGGGACAGTGCTCTTGTGTTTGAAGTGACAGATGTATTTCTGGCTCCTGAGAGGGCAGAAAGGACCAGTGAGAAGACTTGACTAGAGTCTGTCATTCTGGATTACTATCACCCACCTATAGTTTACTAACTTCTAACTTTTAAAACTGACAATTTTAGATTCTTACCTGAAAAAGTGATTTAACTTTTTCACTTAGAAATGACTTAGGTAATTTTACTTAGAAAAATGACCTTTTTTAGTTTACCCAATTTATTGCGAGAATTAATTATGATGCATGTAAAAACACTTCATAAATTATGCTACATTATGCAAGAAGTTAGAATAACAGTGAGGCATAGGATGGTGCACTGATACCTGATGGACGGTGCTGTCTCCTTTGCTGGCTGAGCTGGCTACGGTGCCCTGCTGTGCTCTGTAATTCCTCTCCAAGGGGGAGTTTTTAATCAGTCCAGCTTTAACTTGCTAGATAGATCAGCTGTTAATTTGTCTGCTGCTGGGCCCTTTAGCAACAGCACAGATTCCCAGGTGTTACCCATCTCTCTACAAGCGCTTTCCTTTTCATCCCTTCTTGTAAGAAGCCTTAGTCTCTCTGGCTTCTGTCAAAACCTTACATCAGCTCCAGGTTACTGCAAAAGTCACCTCCTTTAGTTTGTAACCTCCATGGCCCAAAATACCTTTTCACTTTTTAAAAATAAATACTTGTTTTTCCAGTAACATCAGAATCCTCCTGAGATTTCTCATTCATGCTTACACTCTCATTAACTGTTGGACTGTCTGGTGAGAAATAATTTCCTAAACACTTGCTCATATAAGTGAGCTTACATTTTTAAAGTCAGAGCCTGGATACTGCTGATGAAGTTTTGTCCAATAGGGGGCTTTTACCCAGTGAAGTCCTGTCACTTGTATGAGTTGCTTCATCACTTTGCCTAATGCTTGAGTAAGAAAGGACATAATGTGAAGTTGCTCTCTCTCTCTCTCTCTCTCTCTCTCTCTCTCTATATATATATATATATATATATATATATATAATTGTCTTAGCCTCCATTCTAATTAAAATTTCCAATTTATTTGGTATTTATTGATGTGCTCAGTAAATATCTGTGTATGAGTATCTGCATCATAGTAGAAACACACTGGATAAAGCAATGGAGAAGCTGAGGCAGATAGACACTCTCTGCTCTAGGAGTCTGATTCTATTTGGGAAGCTGTGCAAGAGAGTAAAACCATAGATGAAATGTATGATTTCAGATAGTCCAATCCAAAAGACAGATAGGGTGCTGGGTACAGGTGGGAACCTTAGAGAGAGTATAAAACTGGCAGTTTAAGCTAAGATGTGGTTTTGGTTTAAATCTAGAACACCCCCAAAACTCTCATGTGTTCAGAGGGGGCTCTCGAAGGTTATTACACCACAGGGTGCTACTCCTCAAAGGATTTGTCTGCTCAGCAGCCCAGGAGCCATGCATGCTGTTCAGCAGGGACTGGTCAGAAGTGAGTCACTGAGGGCAAGTCCCAGGTGGACATGTCCCCTCCCAGCTGCTCCTTGCTCTCCCTTCTTCCTGGCCATCATTGGATGGAAACCACTTCTTTCCCCTAGACCCTCCCATGATCCCCTTCCTGTCTTGGAAACATCAGGCGACGGTCTCTTCTGCCCTTCAGTGGTGTTGGATATTGTGTCTAAGTGATGGAAAGTGACCAAGACAGGTATGATGGATTAGAAGAAGCCTATCAGAGATGGGCAACCTTCAGAGTCACAGGCAGGCGAGAACTGGAGGTGTTGTATCCATTTTCAGGAGCTGGTTTGGGTGAGGCAGTGATGGATGACATGAGTACAGTAACAACAGTGAGATCACCAGTGAACGCAAGCTTGTTATCGGCAGATACAATGCCACAAATTGTCTCTCTGACTCCTTGCAATGATTTTATGATATAAATATTATCAACATTTCATAGATAATTCTTGGAGAAGTTCAGTTGGTAGAGTGTTACCATCCGTGATATATAGGAGGTGATAAATCTGTCTTCATTTCATTCCAAGAGGCCATCAAAAGACTTTAGACAGCAGTGAGTAGACTGATTCTCTTAAGATAAAAATTTTCCCTGAATAACAAGTAGAAGACGATTGCTTGTTTTCTTCCTCTTCTCTTCCTGTTTGGTTGGATTTGTACCCTAGATCAGAAGCCCATCTGGAAGAGCAGAAACTCAGTTCTGGTTATCACTTCACATCCACTGCTAAGACAATGTTTACCATTCTGTAGAGCCTCCATTAGCATTTGTTGATGAGGGGCTCTATTTGATACCACCTCATTTCCATCTACTTGAATTGTAACTTGCTTGACTCATCTTAAACATTACATTGGTTCCTGATGTTTGAGTTCCATCATTCTTTTCCACATTCCCTTTATCTTTCCTAAGGTTTTAAGGGCAAGGCAATGGGCATAGTAGCGAGTAAACAGTAACAAGTATATAGTATTCTCAGTTGGCTTTTTTGCAATAACTGTGACAAACTTCACAGTGGCTGAGTACCTTAGGTTGTTAGGTCTGCTGTTATAAAATGTCAAGGAATGGAGCGTGTATAGTCAACAGCAAGTTTTTCTTACTGTCTGGAATCTTGGATGTTCCAGAATATTCTGATTCTGGCAAGAGCTGGTTTCTTGGCTCACAGATTGTACCTCCTAGCTGTGTGGCAGGAGAGTCAGGCAGCGATCTGGGACATCTTTTGCAGAGCACTGCTACTGTTACAGTGGACTGGATTGCCAATTTGCTGGACCTCAGAGCTGTGCAGCTGATTAGGAAGGTGTGGGGTGCATCATGAAGGTGTGATTTGTGGTCTGTGTCTGGTTCCTCACCCCTGTTTCTCCTCTTCTGTCTCCTTGCTCTTCATATGGGTACTATGAACAGGGCATCTCTGCTTCACCGTGCTCTACTAGCATGATGTTCCTACCTTGGGGCCAGCCAACCATGGACTAAATCCCTGGAAACCCTGGGCTAAATTAAACCTCTCCTTCTTATGTTGTAGCTGGCAGGTACTAAGTCCCAGATATAAGAAAGATGACTGATATAGGCATTAATTCCATTCATGATGCCTATGGCTTTCATGACCTAATCACTTTTCTGATCCCCCATCTCCTAACGTCAACACGTGGCAATTAGGTTTCAACATAAGAGTTTTGGGTCCACTGATATTCAGACTATAGCCTTGAAGAAGACTCGACAGGGATGCTATAGGCAGAGAGAGCAGAGAGTAGTCCAAAAAGGCAAAAGGGATAGGAAATGTAAGGTCATGTTCTAGGGTAACAAAGAAAAATGGCGGCTCTCAAATTCACTGAGCTTTGTTCATTGTACTCAAGCTCTCTGGCTCTTTCTTTCTTTGCATGTTGGGTGCTGTGTTTCTGACCTTCTCTCCTTACTGAGTCAATAATACTGAAATAATAATAGCTTTATTCATTTTGTTGGATCTAAGAGACAAGTGAGATTCTGAGCACTGGAGGAAGTAATGTTCATAAATTAGAATTCAGTTCTCTTCTTTAGTGTAAAATTATTTTCATCTTCAAAAAACAATTATGAGTAAAAACTCATCTGTTTTCCTCACATAGGAATACACCATATATCTTGAAAACCATGAGTTTTAAAAAATTTATAAGATATAACATTGGATCTAGGAGTTGCACAATGTTAATTAAATCAGCTAGTTTTTGCAAGTACAAGGGATTAATCCTAGAGTTCAAACCCTTATCCTATGCTCACCCACACCAGTTAATCATTGCCTACATAGCTTTCCTGGGTTTCTCAAAGTGACAGAGATGCCTCCACTTTGTAGCAGCACCTGTGAAGTAAGTAGCAGCCTTGATCACTGGGAAAAGAAAGAGGCACAGGAGGATCATGGGTGAGATTCTTCACCCTGCCCCTCCCTGGCCCAGAAGTGGTCATGTATCTTCCACTGTCCTTTCACTGGGTAGGACTTGTCACATGCCAAGTGCTGAACAAGAAGAGAACTGACAAACACGGGTAGCAGAAGGAATCAGCTGTGCACAGAGCTTCCGGAACTTCCCATGTTGGGGAGAACAGCAAACCTTACACTTTCAGCTGATAGTAGAGGGATCACATTCTTTTCTTCAGTCTGTCATTTCAGTCACACTTCTGCTTTTCTTTAGAAGCAGAGAACACTGAGTATGGTACACACGCTCCAGCGCCAGATGTATTTCTGTAGCTCCCATTCACATGGAATATTAAATAAACAGATGCCATTCTTAATTAGGAATCCCGACATCTTCCTACCTAACACAAAATGGCTTAAGTCATTTCCAAATTAGGGATGCTATTTGTTTGTTGAGTCGTCTCCTGGTCTTACTGGGAAGAGTAGGCTTAAGAGTTGTTGATTGTCCCAAGGGTACCACTCACTTGCTGATTGATTTGAAGCGCAGTTTCAAGAACTGTGAGAGCATCTTCCAATTTTTAAATAGGATGCAGTTGTGCTGTTTCCCAAATGATATACTGTGCTGGCACCGTGTCCGCGTGGTGTCATCATTACTGTAATATCGAAGGTTCAGGCAAATGTTCAGTTGTGTTTTCACTTATTTTGGAAAATTGGATTATATCAATAAATTTACCCAGAAAATAAACATGTCCCAAGTATTTTTAAAAATATCTTTCAAACATGGTTCTCACATTGAACACCACTGTAAGATGTTTCTGGAGACACCCAGAAGCCCTCTGCTGCACACTGTCAAAGGGATTTTTGTATCAATTGGGAGGCTGAGTTGGAGTGGGACATCTGTGTTATTTTTTTGGTTGCTCCATTCATAGCCACAAATCTTTTGTTTTGGAGCCTGACATGTTTAAGTTGTTTGTTTTTAATCACTAGGTTCTGAGTTTAGGTACAGATCACAGTCCACCCCTCTGTTAGAGAAAAACATACAAATAGATGTTAGTGAATTTTGAGTGAACCTGGCAGATAATATTAAATGTTAATTTCAGTAGTATACTAAATGGAGTCCTTTTTGACTACCCTGCAAGCAAAAATCTTGCTAATTACAATAAAGCATCTTTAATTTTAGGTTTTATGACTAAAATTAGAAAATAGCAAAGGTAAAAAGAACATAAAACAGTATAAAATCAAGATCTATGGGAGATTTAACTGTATTTATTGATGAGAAAGCTGGATTTTTTAAAAACATCAGTTTTTTCAGTTGACACATGGGACCCACGTAATTAAAACAGAAATATGTTGGATTTTTGAAGAGCTTAACATATAGATTTAAATATGTTATATTAAATAGATTTATGAAGAAATGCCTGAGAAAGGAAAAGATAGACATTTAGAGAAAAAAGAAATCGTGCTAGGGGAATTGTCTTTCCAAATATTATTTATTATTGTGATTGAGTATGTGGTTAAAATTGAGCAGAATAGAGTCCAAAAATAACATTTCTTGGCCAGACATGTAGCTTAGCAGTACAGTGCCTGCCTGGCAAGCGTGAGGTCATGAGTTCAATCCCCGGTACCAAATAAAATAAAATAAAATAAAATAAAAACATCACTGGATGGAAAAGAATAGATGTCAGAGTCAGGATTGAAAAGTTCAAGGAAAGGAAGGTCTATGGAACACATGTACCAGGCCAGCTAGTTATCTAAATCTAAATATCTAATTATCAAATTAAATTGGAGTGTTATTTCAAAAGATAAACAAATTTTTGATGGGCTAAAAAATAATGCATTTCAAATATTAAGGAGAATATTTAGAAGTAGCATCATCATAACGGTAAGAGTTCCTGATCAATGCCTAAAATATACTAAGTCTAAGGAAAAAAATAAGCACATTAGAGTATGGTAAATTCATACAATTTGTTTCATAAGTATTAAAGAAACAAAATTGTAAAACAAGTTTAAAACATATTTTATAAACAAAGAATTATCTAAAATATGTAAAACTTCTGAGGCTGGGAATTAGCTCAGTGGTAGGATGATTGCTCAACTCTACAAAATTCTTTGCTAAACTGGTCATTTATGTTTTGTATCTTTTTGTTTAGCTTACTTAATCTTTTATTAGTGTCTTCTGTAAACTTGAAGAGCATTTTATTAAGTTACATCTTCTTTGAGCTTGCCAGGCACCTTATTGATCAGTTTTTTAAAAATCTCTTTTATCATTTCTAGCAACTTAGTTGTGGGCTTTTGATTTTCTTCCTGCTTCTTGTTCCCAGGATCAGCGTTAGAGTTGTTGGGACTTTCTGAAGGCATTGTCCTCTCATGTTCCGTGTGTGTGTGTGTGTGTGTGTGTGTGTGTGTGTGTGTGTGGTGAGGTTTCAGGGTGGTGTTTCCTCAAAAAAACTAGTAATAGAAATTTCATTTGACTTAGCTATTCTTCTTTCAAGTATCTTCTTGAAAGGCTCAAATAACTCCTATCACAGAGATAGACATACCCACATTTACAGCAACACAGTTCATAATAGCTAATCTTAGAAGTGGCCTATCTGTTCATCACTAGATACACAGATAAAGAAAGTGTGACTTTTATACACAGTGGAGAAGAATGGATAGAGAAGGACAAATGAATCATTTGTAGGAAAATGGATGCACCTCGAGCTCAGAATGTTATGTGAAATAAATCAGGCCCACAAGTTTAAATACCTATCTGAAGGTTTCTCTTATATGAGAAATTTGAAATATAAATGAACAAAACAAATGATTCAAATAACAAATAAGGAGATAGATCTTTTTCCAAAGGGAAAGAGACCAGGAGCTGGAGGGGAGTGGGATGAAGAGAAGGTGAAAGGGATAAAAAAAAAAAGAAGTAAAATGTTTTGTACATGTACCAATTCCCATGTGGAATACAACCATTATTTACTAAAAACACACACCAATAAAAAATGAAATTATATCTGCTTAAAATTAAAAGACCATCAAAAATTAATGGACACAAATTTATACAAAGAACTGCACAAGGAAGAAATAAGAATGGTGAGTAGACACAGAAAAATCTCTTTGAATTTATTGTTAATAATTAGTAAACTGAAAGAAATTAGTACCAGAGTCTAACGCTATTTAAACTTTATAGAATGCAAAAGTAAGAGTTTTTTTTATCAAAATATTATCCAGAATGAGGACCCATGAACATTCTAATATATTTTGGTCAGAAATAAAAAATTGATCCCACCATTTTGAAGAATAGCCATTATGTAGTAAAGTTGTCTATTATAAATCAAAGAGTTTTCCTCAAAAGTATTGTGATCAGTCCAGGTTCTGCCAAAGAAACAGAACAAGCAGGAAACATGGATATATATGCCTATTGACCCATCCCCAATGTTAATTGATCATTTTTCCCTCTGGAACTGCCTTATATACTTTTGGTGTCTAACTAGGCAGGTTCCCCTTTGACAGAGCAGGTCATCAGAAACTAGGAGACAGGAATTCCTGTGCAAGAGTTGAAGTTTCACTTCGCTGATAGACCTTCCTCTTCCTCAGGAAAACTTTCAGTTCTTAAAGCTTTCAATGAATTGGATCGGGTCCAGCCAGGTTACTGAAGATGATCATGAACTCAGCCTCAAATTTTAATGACACCTACAAAATTCACTCACAGGAATACATAAGTGGTATTTGAGAACTATCTAGATCTGGTCTCAGAACTGTCTTGTTCTAACGAATTGCTTCTAATAAACCCACCCTCAGGTGATGCCAACATGTTTTGGTTGGGTCGCCATCTACAAGACAGACACTTGCCCTGACTGCTGGCTAGGTAGTTCTTGGTTTGAGCACTGATGCTGGGTCAGTTTTTAAACAAGTCGATCCTGCTGTCACATTAGTTCCTCCAGTACCTTTCATTTATTACCTTAATAATTGTCTGCCAATGAAAAAATGCCATTAAAATGCTACTTTGAAAGTTGCAAAGGTGAAGTACTTGCTCCCACCCCTTACCTCAGCATTTAGGATTTCAAGTGTTGATTGAATATTTTCTTGGCCTATCTCTTTTTCCAGAATCAACGCATGTGCTTGACATTCAGGCCAAAACGTACTCCTCAGTCTGATTCACGTCTGCTCTGTTGTCCTTCCATATTCCCACTCAGGTTCAAAGAGGCATAATGTGCTATAATTTCCTATATGGGAAAAAATAAATATGCAGAAAAGATTAGGAATTTGAAATATTTATAATTCATTTTTTAATCATTTTAGCCTTTAATTTGCAGTGCAAATTACTTATTAATTAATTACTTATTAAATTATTATAAAAATCAATTAACTTTTTTTAGAGAAACATAATTAGAAAAATGGGAGTAAGTGGGCTGGTATAACTAAGTTTTGAAAAGCTGTTTCTAGTATCTATCCTGTCTCTGGTGATTTGCAATCTGCCTTGCTTCCAAATGTCAAAAGAAGTTTTCCATCCTCTTGTCATCCTGATCCAAGTACTTCCTGCCCCACAGTAAACAATAGGATATACCTTGGGGCAGCTCTTATCTCTGGTAGCTTCCAGGAGTTTGGAAGTGTATATATCCAGCTATTATTCAGGGTCCAGAGTTCTGACGTGGTTCTACATTCTAACCAAACATGAAAGGCATCCTCATCCTGGGGTCCACGAATGTTCGGTACCTGGAAACTTCTAGAACTGATTACACTTACATAGGAAGCTGATCTTTGAGATCAGCTGCTCAAGGACCCTAGGACTGAGCAGGGCACAGGAGACACTGGGACAGGGTGGACAGAACAGGTGAGAGCCCAGTAGGCAGCAGACGTATTAGAAAGATAATGGGACAGAGCCTTTGGTGCTGGGCTGTTGCTTGCATGATGCTCTAACATATGTGATCGGTGATTTAAAGTAAGAACTAAGGAATATGTGTTGGAAAATGGCATATTATTGTTTTTGTCACTAAAAATATCTAATAGAAAACTAACATAGAGCAATGTGTAGAAGCAAAAGGGTAGAAACTAATTATCTACATCTCAAATGCCGAGTTCCTTCTGCCCAGTTGGCATTTCCCACCTTGAAAACTATAACATATTATGCTCCCTTGTATCCCCAGGACCAAGAGACCAAGTGGAAAACAGTAATCAAACAGACTGGGGAGATGATGTATTCTTTACTCTAATTCACACTTAACCTTGCAATCTGCTGTACGTTTTTCTCTCAAAGTTTCTAGCTCTATGGTTTTTGTTACTTTTCTATATTTTTAATTAAATTCTTGATTTATTCTTATTTTTTCTTCTTCAAGAAAGTACCTAACCAGTTTTTAAAACCACATCTTACATGTTATAAAAAATCTTATTTTATTAGTTGTAGATTCTGCATAATTTGTATTTGATATTGTCTTCATGGAAATTTGTACAGATATTTTTTTCTGTTTCTAGTTATTAATTCAATGAAATTAGCCTTATGAGCTGCATGTGATTTTGTTTGTGTGTTTTTTATAGAGAGTCAGCAGCCTGAAACATGTAACATAATCCAGTGAAAGCTTAATTAGCTCAGGGTGTTTGTTAACGCAAAGAACAGAGATGATAAATAGGGTGGAAGTTAGAGGTGAGAAAGAACATGAGAACAATTTGGAGAGGACCTGGTGTTTCTGCAGCTTGATTGAGCCTGGAACAAAAGAAGAAAAATGAATCCAAATGGGAGCACAGAAGTCTAAAGGAGAGAGCGGAAAGAAGAAAAAGTAGGAACTTATGCTTTAAGGTCAGAATACTCTCTTGGGTAATTTCCAGGAACATGATTGGAAATATAATGAAAACAAATGTCCTGGTTGGCTTAATTTAGTGGTTCTATATCAGTGCAAAACAATAATACCTTAAAAATAACAAAAACTGGTCCTACCATAACAGTCCTGGTTGTATCTATATTCTTAGGTGAAAAAAAGTGCATACTCCTCATTTTTTCAGGTGAATCAACCACAGCACTGGAGGGGTGTCTGGGCCACAGTGTTGCTTCAGAATTATTGAACAAATAAATAAATAGCTCAGGAAAAATGAGAGGCTGGCAGTAGGTGAGCTTGGCCTCCTGTCAACTAAGGCCTTAGACTTCTCAGTACATCACGTTCATGTGTACTTCTCATTATTTAGGGAAACATGAAAGGCTTAAGCTATCAGTTTTTGGTAAGTTACTGGCCTACCTTCTGCTTCATTTAATCTAAGAATGAGGAAAAGAAACAGCCAAAGGAAGCACATGTTGGCACCGACATGACAGTGTAAGGAAACAGCTTTTAGGAAGAAAGTTGCAGAAGCTTAAAGCAAGAGTATCCTGGGGTGCAAAAAATCTCAGGCAGCATATCACCACTGCACCCCAGCAATATACGTAAGAGCTGATGATCACTCAGGTAGGGCAATTGCTTATGTTGCATGGGCAGAATGGAGCTTCTGTGCGTAGCACCAATGGCTATACTTTGAAGGAGGTTTTCTGGAACACTGAGTTGAGAAAACTTCAGAGGTTATGCATGACATCAGCAGAAAGTATCTGGATTGATTGGTAATATCTTTCAAGTTTACAGAAAGAGACACAGCATAACGACTCTTATAAATCCTCAGTTCTAATTTACTGTATTTTGTAAATTGCTTCTAGATGATCCAGTAAATTGTCTTGCTTGACAGAAGACTGGATAAAGACTGCATGTGTTCACTGGGTTGAATTTTGTTGGATGCTGTAGCAGGGGTGGATGTGTGAGTTAACAGGAGATTTTCAGGATACGCTGATACGGAAATATATATTTTCCTCCAATGAGAGAACACTAACATGACGCATACTGTACTGCATCACTCTGTTGACTGCAAGTGAAGAAGAGATCGATTTCTCAGCTCCAGGGAAAGCTTGTTGACATTCATATCCATGCCAATGGTCAGTTGAAAAGCCTATTTAATTTCAATATTTTTAATAAGTTCAATTCAGTCTATATTTTGAAAATGTTTGGGTTGAAGTCAATTAAGAAGTATGAGAGCGAGGTTAAATTTGTGGTTGATATGGTGACACTGTTCAGTGACGGGTGGGACACACTCTTGGATGGAATAAACCATCAGCCAATTTAGATTTCACATGGATCTGGAGCTTTTAAGATCAGAACTCGTCCTGAGTTTTTTGATGTTGTGTAGTGTGTGTGTGTGTGTGTGTGTGTATGCTCATTCTATATTTTACAATGTTATTTTAAAACCACTTGAGAAATAATGTCTTTAAATATACTTTAAAGAGCTTACTATAAATAAATTACAATCTATAGGATTAAATGTCTATTAAAATATATGAAGATTTAAAAATCGAAGGGAAAATTACTTAGAAAAACATAGTTTAGGCTTTATCCAAACCAGAACATTTGTAAAAATCATTCAAAAAATATTAGATGTTCTCAAATTGTGGCCCCACTCAGAACCTTAAATTACACTCTTTCCCAATAATCGGATTCCCTAAGATCCCTAAGCAATAGAAGGTGAAACTATTGTTCCTCACAGAAGAGAATTTCAGATCTCTGATTTTGGCCTCCCGGTCATTCATCAAACCACAGTGGAAGTTGTCCTTGGTTGGATAACATATAGGGCCACCGTGCAAGTTCTAAGAGCCACCTGGGAGAAATGATTAAAATCATGTGGCTAAACTCTTAAAAACACATAGAAAAATTGATATGCCTGTCCCGGTGGGAGGAAAGGAAATCCACATGAATAATGACCTTAATGGAGCCTCGGGTGTTGCTGGACGTCCAGTGTGTATTCTGCAGGACAGCCAAATCTCTCATAACCTGAAGGATTGTGGTATTGGCGAGCAAGAGAGCAAAGCACATGCACGGGATATGAGACACTGTTTGCGTGTTGCTTTGTGAGAATATCATCCTTTAAATAGCAAACCTTTTGCTTGTTTACTTAGTCTATTCTGTTATGTTACTTTTTTAAAGGCATCATTTTAGTTTAATATGATAAAGTGAGAGAAAGCCTGGGCTCTGTCACTAGGTAGATTTGAATATCACTTATTGAATGAGTGGGTTTGGGAAAGCTGTGTTTGGCATGTGGCATAAATTAGTCCTCACTAAAGCAGAGATTGAATGAAATAATTAGCAAATGCGTAAAAGCAATTAACCATTTTTAGCTTCATTTTCTTCCACTCAACAAAAAGATGTCAATTTCTATCTTAAAATGTTATGGTAAGAATTTAAGATTTAATAGAATCTGGGAAATGTAGGTGATGATACATGTTAGTTATTATAATGCTTTTGTTTCTGATGTAATAGCTTCAAGAATTTTACATGAAATAACAATTGTGTTTTAAAAGAAATAAAATTTACATGCCTGTTGGTGTTTGTTTGATTCAATAGGTAATAGCATATGACCTCTTTTGTCTACTACAGGATCTTAACAAAACTGGAAACAGAGAGAGAGAGAGAGAGAGAGAGAGAGAGAGAGAGAGAGTGAGAGAGAGAGATCACATCTACATGGTACATGGGATCTTGTCAGTAATTGGTTGGAACCAGTGCTCTTTGGTGCTGTAATAACATCAAGATACTATAATATCCTGAATTTTTATTTCAGCAGCCTAACTTTTGAAGTGTATGATTATTAGGTCACAAATAATATTCTGCAAGGAGACATAACAATCCCTGACTTGAACTTATACTGCAAAGCAACAGTAGTAAAATCAACTGGAATCAAAACAGAGCCAAAGATCAATGGAACAGATTAGAAGATACAACCACAACTACAAACACACTCAACCACCTTATCTTTGATAAAGGAGCCAAGCAGGTTCACTGGAAGAACGACAGTCTCTTTAATAAATGGTGTTGGAAAATCTGGCTCTCCATTTGCCTAAAACTAAAGCTAGGCCCATGCCTATCACCATGTACTAAATTAAAATCTAAATGGATCAAAGATCTGAATATTAAAACAAAAACACTAAATCTATTGGAAGACAAATTGGGTAGAAACCCTGAAGACATAGGGGTAGGTAGAGAATTCATGAACAGGACTCAAACTGCACGGGAAATACTTCCCAGAATCAATAACTGGGACCACCTCTTATTAAAAAGTTTCTGCATGTCAAAAGAAATCTCCAGCATAGTGAAAAGAAAACCCACAAACTGGGAAAAGATTTTAGTGAACTCCCCCTCAAACAAGGGACTTTTGTCTAAAACATATAAATAATTAAAAAAACTCAGATCCCAAAATTCAAAGATCCAATCCAAAAATGGGCATCTGAGATGAATACGCCCTTCGCAGATGAAGAAATACAAATGGCAAATAAATACATGAAAAAATGTTCATCATCATTGGTCATTAGAGAAATGCAAATTAAAACCACACTGAGATTCCATCTCACTCTTGAAAGAATGGCCAGGATCAAGAAAATCAACAACAACAAATGCTGGAGAGGCTGTGGGGAAGAAGGAACTCTCCTACACTGTTGGTGGGAGTGTAGACTGGTACAATCTTTGTGGAGGTCAGTCTGGAGAATTATCAAAAAGCTGGGATTGGAAGTCCCATTTACTCCAGCTATTCCACTTCTAGGCATATTCCCAGAAGAAATGAAAGCACCATACCACAGTGATATATGTGCACCCATGTTTATAGCAGTACAATTTGTAATTGCCAGATCTTGGAAACAACCCAAGGGTGCATCAACTGAGGAATGGATAAAATAGTTGTGGTATTTCTATACAATGGGGTATCACTCAGCTATAAAGAAAGATCACATTGAGATATTTATCAATAAATGGGCACAGCTTGAGACCATACTCATAAATGAAATAAATCAATCTCGCATGTGTGAATACCGTATAGTTTCCCTAATGTAAGTAATGATTCAAATATATAAAAGTATGTGGTAATCATGATTCCCCATTACGTGGCCTTGAAGCCTTATAAAGTTTTCACTTATTAATTGGAATGGCTTTATTCTGGGCTGCTTGATATTGCCTGTGATGAAATGAACAGCTATTTTGAAGAAAATAAGTCATCATAATAGCTAGTGCTGATTTACTATCATCTTGTTTTGAAGCCCCACCAAACTATGGCTCTTCTGTCTCCATTGGTTTTATCATGATGTATCTTGCTGGATTTTATTATATGTGATAGTATAAACAAAAATTGTTATAGGCAAAGAGATAATATGGAAACCATTGTTCGTTTTCTGTTAGCTGGTTCTAAATACCCTACAATGCTTTCATCCACTTGAATGGTTTTACACTGACTTGATATATTTGAAGCTATAGTATATGAAGTTATATTTAAATATTTCAAGGAAAAAGACACTATGGTAACTACTATTAAGCCAGGTTATTTGGTGGTGAAGCACTAGGTTGCTGAAACTGTCATGCTTTGACCTGTATTGTTATGTTGTTATGTCCTCTTTTATCTCAATCTCTCCCTTATTCATTAAAAAATTATTTAGTTACTTTTATGATTTTTTTAATCAAGGGGAAAAATTAAAAAATTAGCAGGATATTTTATAGTAACTTTTTTGACTTGAAGTTATTATTATTATTAATATTAATATTAACTTGATTTGAAGTCCTGTAATACTCCTCCTATCTTGTTTTGACTGATTATACTCTGTTCTGTTCTGTTTGATAGTATCAAGTTTGAGGGTATAAGCAACTACTTTGAAGGCAATAAGATTCACTATGATGCCCATTCTGGTTTCACTATTGTCTCCTTTGGAAGTCCTGTAATGTTTACAAGGTTTAGGTTTTATTGGTCTTGTTCTCTACTGTTTTGTTCAACTTTATAATACCTAATGAGATAGACAATTCTTTTTAAGGAAGCAAGAGGCATTATGGTAACCATTGTTGATAACCTTGTACTCTGGTTTTACATCATGTGCTATGTCTATCCTTGGTTTTGACTGACAGCTTTGTTTTGCCATATTTGACTTTATTCTCTTCCAAAAAAAAAAAGTAATAAGAACTAAGGAGTAATAAAACCCAAAATGTGTAAATTTTGTTGTAAAAAAGAGAGGGAAAAAAGTGCTCTGAAGGATACAACTGCAAGTGTGTTTAGGGGTGTTAAATAAATGACCATATTAATGTTTTTGGTTGGATCATTGAACACAATTGTTTGCAGTCTTACTGTTTGAATGTCCAATTTGCATGCTTTGATACTGTGACTTGAGCAACTATCTCTAAGATGATAATGTGTAATCTATTAACTGGTGATTTCTTACTTTTTTTTTTTTTTGTAGTTCTGTATTACTTGTACCCTTACACTGCTTTGTTTTGTTTTTTTCTCTTTTTCCTTTTAAATAAAATTTTTAAAAAATTCTGCAATCTATGGTTTGATTTAACAAAGAAGAATATTTTTTCTAATCTTCACAGGCCTATGTCCATGATGGCTCTGGAATACATATGTCCCTTCCACATGCTGCTTGCTGTCAGCTTGGAGGATGGATGGCATCACAGAATTTCCAGGAAGTTGTTATGTCTATCTAGTTAATAATGAGTCATTTTCTATCTTGCGTGTTTGGAGGCTACCACATATTTGCCTCCGCTCATTTTCATTCTTAAGAAATCAGGCCCTAAAAAATGAACACTGGTGACTGTTGAAGCCTATTAGAGAAATATCTTCTGCACACAACTTCTTTCTGTCTTTAGCCTCTTAGTTTCTCTTTGTTTCCTTTTTCTTCATATCCCTCCAACCACTTCCATACTTTAGACTCTTCCAGTTCATAGTCTGACTCAGAAGAGCTTCTACCCAATTTCCTTCCTCTTTTCTAACATTTTTCACTCCTGTCTTTCAGAATCATAATTATAATGTAGTTTGTACCGGCCTATAGAAGGCCTTGTTGCCTATTATTGTAACATTTTGGGATCTAATTAAGTGACCTCCAAGAGCTTGGAATTAATTTTCAAAACTCTGGGTGAACTGTAAAATCAATACAGATATGATGAAGGTGAAAAGCTTTGGTGACATACTCAAATATGCATGTGATCCCAGGAAAGAATGAGCTTCTCAGAAACAGAGATTGGTCCTCCCTAGGCATGCAGGAAAGAGGTGAGTGCCAGGTGGACATGCTTTCAAGATCTATCCAAAAATTATCTGAGGAAATGAGAAATGGGTCATTCAACCTACACTATTGTAATTCCTAAGGGCAGGATGCAGCTGAATGCAGGTAGTTATAGCCAGCAGATTTTAAATCCCAATGTCAGTATCACCCTGCCAGTATCAGCTGTGAGCTAGACACAGCCACCTAGCCTAACCTGAAGCCATTAAACAATCCTTTTGTGTAAGCCTGCTTCTTATCACCAGCCTCACCAAACAAGCACCTGTAACAGGAACACCCAGGAAGATCACACTAAGGTGACCCCTTTCCTCCTTCCTCAACTATGTTCGTCCCTGACAATTCAGGAAATTATAACTGCTTATGAGGTAGCTTTCTGTGTCTTCTGGGAGGGCCTCATTTACTCACATCTCTCCACTTGCATATGATCATAGACTTCTTAGAGACCAAAAGTATGGTCTCCAAGCAAGGGAGAATCCAGATCTGTCTACACTGGTCACTGACTCCCACCCTCCACCCTAGCGGAGATATAAAAATAATCTCTGTCTTCTCTGTGATGTCCCAAAGGGCTGTAGCCATAAAGGAGGTTAGCTGAAGATCAGGAGGGAAGGGATGGGGTGGGACAGAGCCAGAGACAAACAGACAGGGAAAAAAGGAAGAGAAAGATCCAGTAGCCTCGCTGACATGGTGATCCCTCGGATTAATTAGTGTTAGAGTTGCTTCACCTCGCAAAAAAGTGCGATATGAATTTAAGGCTTAGCTTTTCCATTGCTTGAATGATCTCAGTGTTTTGGACAGTGTACTACAAAGCATGGGGCTTTGGAGCCAGCCGCCTTCTTGGGAATCCAGCTTTGCCAATTCCCCAGTGCCTGTTTGTGTGGAACTTAATATTTGTTGTGTCAGTTTCCATACAAGTTTGTCATGCAGATTAAAAGACTTAATACAAAGTAAAGAGCTAAGGATTTTGGCTGTACATTCTTTACAAATACTAAGGGGAAAGAACTCTCACAGAAGAAAGCAACATGATTGATACACTTCCAGCTAGTTATGCCACGGAGAGAAAACACAGAATTTCTGCCAGCATGGATATTCCAATTCTTCTCACTTCTTATTATAAAGGAATAAACTGGTATTTCCTGCCCACCTCAGTCCTGTGTGTACTAAAGTAACATAAGTCATGCTCCGAAGACCTGGTGATCCCTGGGCACCGGCAATAAAGAGTGTTTGACGCCTAGAAGAGGTAGGCCATGTGACCCAGTGAGGCTGCCTCACATCGGTTGCTCCGGACACCTCTCCGTGGACCTACAGAGCCTGGGAGAGCATGAGAAATGGGATTTTCCCAAGCCAAGGTTTTACTTTACAAGAATGTCTTTTATTTTGAATCATCTGTGCACTATCTCGGTTGTTTCTAGGTTGGTTTTATTCAGTGCACTCTATCTGTATGCAATGTGAAACCCCCACTCTGTGCAGGGCACCTCCCAGCCAGCCAGTCTCCAGGCTGTTTCTTGCAGCCCACGTTTCCCACTTCTTCCGCCTGCTGGCGCGGAGCCTTCACGTCCTGCTTCTCCATCACATGCCTGGTCGGCCAGGCAAGCTCAGCAGAGCTGTCGAAGCTCCCTCCGAGCGCTCCTGCTCTTGTAGACAAACACTGCAGTCATCTGCGAGCTCTTCTTCTGAAGTCACCTGCATTCGATAACAAATGAGGAAAACTGACTCCTCTCTGTTGAGTCCTTTCTCTGAGGCCCAAACGCAGCATTATTTTAGGGCCTGATGTTTTTCATTTGAGTTCAAATACAAACTTCTGGAGTAGACACCAGTGTCTACTCTCTTCCGTGACCGACATGAGTCACGGTTTGAGCTCATCAGGCCCAGCTAACTGCCCCCCAGGGGACATCTTTCCCAGGGAACGTTTCCAAGTGCCCATGGTAAAAGGCTCTGTAAAGTCACAGCACGGGCACTCCTCACCCGCGTTTAAACTATGGCCGTTGATGGAATGTGTTTGTTTGTTTTTTTTTTTGTTTTTTGTTTTTTTTCGTGCAGAGGGTAACAAACACATTTCTACCAGGTCTGCTCATCAGCATGTCACACATACAGGAAGCCCGGCATTTGGTGGTAGAAATTTGTGTCACCGAAGCTGAATCAGAACTGGTACCAGTTAGGAGCTTTGCATGAAGGAAATAGTACCCAGAGATCTAGCTTCAGTTCATTTCAATTTTCTTTATACAGGTTACTTAATTCCTCCTAAGTCTTGATATTTTTATACATAGAACACGAATGGTAATACTTGTTTCTTACTTGAACCAAATATTTAGCATACTCTAAGAGAATATAATAGTGTGCAAGCTATGAAACTTACACAGGTGTCAGATTTTTTATATTATTAATTTTGTCATATTCCTTCTAGGGTAGAAGCATACAGGAAGGCTTGATTGGCTGAATATTTACTCCAGCTGTTGGACTCTGCCAATGCAATTGTTGCCTATGCCTTAAAAGGATATCTTGCTATAATTAGTTGTTATTTTGCACTTTACTCTGAGAAATTTTACATTTATTTTGCACTTTACTCTGAGAAATTTTTAGAATAAATCAGAAAATAATGGTAAACAACCATGCATAACTCAATTAATTAATCATAATGATGTTGTGCAGTACTAGATGGATAAAACTGGTCACAGTGTCACTCCAGATGATAGGATGATTTTCTTCCTCCAGAAGATTGTCCTTATCCTTTCTGCTCTTTTACTCCACAGTGGCAGGCATGTTCAAATGACAGCTCACAGGGTAGCTATAGTTTAAGTCACAGCTTCACCTCACAGAGGCACAATGTAGAATTCCAGATGTCCATTAGTCATGGTACCATGCAGACAAACCCACTGATCAGTCTGTGAGCTGTGGGCAGACCACGAAATCGCCTTGCCACTGTACAGACACACGGAGCCCATGACTCTCAGTCCTGAGCTGGAGGTGGAATTCAAATGCAGGCTGAGAAACAGAACAAGTAGCAAAACAGAACATATATATACATATGGAAAGAAAGGGAGAGAGAGAGATAGAGACAGAGGAAAATACAAACTTTGGGACGTAAACAAAGGTAAGCAATCATGTCGAAGTCAGCTATTGCGTGAGGCTGACCCACACTGACTACAATTAGATCTAGCATTTTACACCAGCAGATTGAAAAAGCCAGAGGCTTGGAACCTTGTGGATTTGTGGCTCTTCAGATGTGCTTCTGTATTGGAATGTGTTTGTGTTTGCCTTTATTTGTTTTTAATAAAAAAAAAAAAAAGAAAATTTAAAGAAGAAGTTTCTGCCTTGGTAGATTTTCTCTGGAATCCCAGAAAGGGCTCTCGAGGGTTCTGTGGCTCCTTTGTGATGATGAACCAAAGCTTTGAGCTTGTCCCAGTTGGAATGCCAGACACTAAGGAAGCCAACTTTAATTGTTATTATTGTTTTCTGCACAACTGGGCCCCTTTCTGATTATTCAGGTTTATAGTAATAGTTTTCTAAACATATTGCTTTTTTTTTCCCAGCTAAGCTAGGACCACAAACAAAGTCAGGGAACTTGACAATACGGCTTCAAAGGTGCCAGGATTTTAAATCTCCCTGGAGTTTGCCTGTGGCATGGGGGTTTTATTAGCAGTGAAAGATTAATGAAAACAGGGCCTGCAGTGAAGAACAAGGTTCATAAACTTGTCAAAGACATGATTACCTGGGAAAAGACCACAGCTGAGATAGGCATGGTTTCTATGAAAAGACAAACTTATTTTAGCCCTTGAGTTTCCAAACTAAGACATTAAGTGTAAGGAACTCCACAGATTTTTTTCAAATCCAGGTCTTAATGCCCTTCAAGAACTGTCTGTCTCATGTTGCAAAGAGATGACTCAGTTTCCCCTGAAGCACACACAGCTTTCACCACCACACAAGGGAGTCATTCCTGTGGCGACCCCTAAAGGGCAGATAAGTCTCAGTCTGGGCCCAAAGTGAATTCTGCGTCACTTGTGTCCTCAGAAGTTCTTTTTTTCATGAATACCCGTTAATTATTGGTCACAGTTGATATTCCACATAGTTCTCTAAACTATTTGAAAGTCAAGAATCCCAGATTCCTGTAACTATCTCTCTCCTTTAAAGTAAAGCGAGTGGAAAGAGCATAGATTGAAGGCAACCGTGACACAGTCTCAGAAAACAGGGTGATCTGTGGTCTGTCCTCCAAAGGTCTCAACTGAGACAAAGAGACTCAGCAACAGACAGATGCACAATCTCATCACCACACGGCATGGATCCCAACAAACATAAAACAGAGGAAACATGGAATGAATGGTAATTACAGGGCATGATTAGGTCTGCCTAGGAATGCTAGGAAATCCGTATCGGAAAGACAGCATCTTCCCCAAAAAAACTTGTGGAAAGGTATTTTAGATAGATACAAACACTTGTACAAGGCATAGGTGCGTGAAAAGCAAGTTGTGTTTGGAGCAAGTAATGCATTTTATGGCACTGCTGACATGAAGCTTGAATAGAGCCAGGGGTTTTATTAGTATAAATCAACCACAAAGGGATTCTCTTCCAATCTTCTAACTTCTTGTGAAGTTTTGTCTGCTCTTAAGCATGTTTATTCTGCTTTTTCTAGTTTACAAGTAATTCTATGTCACAGAGAAGACAGTAAAATAGAAATGAACATCTTGATTTTCTCTTAGTATTCTAGAACACAGCACTGTTATTCCAGTCAATGGATGGGTTCTCTCTGTTCTTAACTGTTAGACTTCAGAAAGTCGTAAAGTACTTTCACTGTTAGGATCCTTAGCTTGTCACTGATGGTCTCCTTTACACTATTTTCTACTTTTACTGTTCTGCTTCTTTGCACTGATTTGTTTCCCCTTTCTATATTTCTTATGCTTATTGATGCAAAGTACGCCTTAAGGGAATTGTCAGGATTTTTAAGTTAGTTATAATAGCTTTAATGTAGCTTACTATAGCATAACATTTTAACTATTATTGATGTTTATTCAAAGGCCATTAATCCATTAATTGTTCAGTACTAAGTGGTCTTATAAAACAGTAATCACTGTTCCAGTTTTCAGAAGAAGAAGAGGATATAGAATTTTATTCCAGCGCTTTTTTGACAGTGCAATACTACAGAACTGGACCTGTTAGATCTTTTCTGTTTTTATTGCTCTGGCCTCCCTGGGAAATCAGAAGTGAGCAAACTCTGCTGCTTTTACTCCCCATTGTGCTTTCTCCTTCTTACACTGGAGTCTGTAACAATGCAAGGAAACTTCTTTCTTCTGAGCGTTTCTAAATTTCATTTGTAGGTTTATTTTTATTTGTTTTTTATTTTGAAGGTAATAAATACAACAGAACAAGATAGAACAAAGCCAGATGAGACAATGCAGTGAAACTGGTACAGAACTTCAGAGCAGGATACCAGGATAACAGTAATAGTATCATAGTATATCTCATTATCCTCACAATAGTTGTCTAGTCCATCAGATAATGGCAAAATCAAACAAAAAACAGAACACCATAAAACCAATCCAAACAGAATATTGAATAGAGCAACGCAATTAATCAGAACAAAGCAAAACAGTGAAAAAGGTATTGGACTTCAGAGATAAGACAGAAGGAGATCCCCCATGTTTGCTATATTGTACATGCCACCCTCCAAAGAGATGCTCAGACCTCTGGCCTCAGGTCAGCAAAAGCATTTAGTTGCTGTGTGCCTTAGTTGCTATCAACTCTGGCTGACCTTGACACCTTCCAGTTGCTAAACGGGAGCAGGGAAGGAAGATGACATGTTTGATTCTCAGCCCAAACACAGTAGGCTCATGGGAGACACTGACTTGTTCTCTCTCTGGAGAGCCTGCTGCTCGCTTGAGCTGCCACGGCTTACCAGGAAGAAGGGCTGGTTGCTTTCTTCCGTTTGTGGTTTTAGCTGAGTACTTACTGAACCCCCTGAACTGACCCCAAATGCAGACGCTCTGCTGAGGTTCATAGATGTGCCTGATGAAGTAAGAAATTGTCTCAGAAACTGGTACTCATTTTAATGATTACTGTAATTTAAAGTTATCTCTTAGAACTTGCAGGTCTTATTTATAGAAAAAATTGTTTATGTTAAATCTTATAATCGAACTAAAAATGCTGCAGTAAGTACTGGAATTTACACTCTGAGTTACAAAGCTAATAAGCTTGAAAAACTAAATGCAAATCATCTTCGCTAACTCCCAGAATTCAGTACTCTGCTGCTGTTAGCGCATCTCCCAAATTTCCAGACAAGCCCTCATGCACCCCAGAAATGTCCAGTGGATCCCCCCATCCCTTCAGCTTTTGAAAACCTTGGCCATTAGGTTAGATCTATAAATAACTAGAGTTTGGGGTCATTGGAAAAATTTGTTGGCAGATACTAAACACACAATGGGAAATTCTGCTACATTAGCTTTATAAGATGTGAACAATGCGTTTTGTTAAAAAGAAAAGACACACTTTGGAGCTTGTCTGGATGAAAGGATGGCAACTCATTGGAAGGCATCAAGGGGAAATTGAACTGGAAGAAGAACAAACAGAATCAAAGTTGAAGGCTTTGTAAAAGGCGAGTCCACTCGGTATTAATCTGCGTGATATAAATCTTTTTGAAGGGAAGTAAGCTCACAAAGGCAGGATAGTGTCTGTCTCTTGTTCCTGGGAACATGACAGAAAAAAATGGGAACATACACATTATATCAAATGACAAGCACATGAAGAAAATTATATTCTGCTAACAGACAGAGTGGCTATTACAGAGATGGTGACAACTCTGAGGGAAAACACAGGGTGTATTACAACAGATCTATAATTTTTCAACGATCTTCTGCACGACTGTTTTCCTTCCATAGAAGAAATCGCAGAAATATTTCCCATCTTGTTCATCATGCAACTCTGTCTTTTAATGTAAAAATGCTTGCCGGGCATTTCTCACAGAAAGTAAAATACTGTTTTTGCCAGTCTCGAAAGAGGAGAGGAACAACTCCTGGAGAGAAGGGAGGGCGAGCTGAAGAAAGGAATGCGGCCCGGCCTCTCATCCCTGTTGGAGCCAGCAGGTGCCACACAGGAAAAGGCAACCAAAGAAAGGACGAGACCAGGAGAGCAGACACAGGGGGGACCCCGTGCCCTGCCCTGTGCCTCATTAATCTTGTCAAAAACACTTGCTGTTGGGAAACAGGACCTTCTCACTACCTAAAGTAGCCTCCCTCCTTCACAAGAATGTCTTAAAGGTCTGGTCTACCTAATGACTGAACCACTTAATCAATTACTTGCTTACCTTACTGTAAAAGCCAGTCCAGCAGCTGTAGCCTCCATGTAAAACACTAAATCCTTTTACCTGACTTTCTAAAGGTTCCTCTAAATCATATCTAGTGACAGGAGAAGGTACACAAGGATCAGGATTTAGTGGCAGGGCATACTTCATGCTGTTTTGGGTAGGTCAGGAGGTCTGACTTGGATTTCTTCCCAGTAACCTGATCTAGGTGAACCAGCAGGTTATAAATGAAAGTCAGTTTCTAAGATCTCCTGACTTTCTTTCAGTATCAGGAACTTTTCAGGAACCTGGTGAGAAACAGGAAAACGCCAAGAGATAACAAATACCATTGACCAATATTATGACATTGCAATTTCTCTTTCCTGAGACAACACGGAATGGGCGCCATTTTGTACAAGCTAAATATTTGCATTCCTGAGTGTTTTATTTCCACAGTTGGCCAGAATAAATAACTAAATGAATCTAAAGAACTGAAAGCTTTTTTGTGCTTATTCTAGTTCACAAAATATAACTGTATAATGTGAGCAAAGGAAGATTCTAAGACTTTCACAAATTTTTGGATCACTTACAGTGTGGAAATACCATGCCAACACGTTGAAGCATAGGAGAAAATGGAAGAAAAGATAAACCAAGTTAATAGGATGTACTGAAGACTCACTGCTCTCTAAGTGTTGGCATTCACTTTATCCTTGCGACTTTTCAGTTAGTTCAGAAGCTAGTACACCGGGTGTGGACTTTTGGAAGCAGAATAGGTAAATCATATGAATTATGAAGGACGTCTCAATTTTCTATCATGTTAAAATGGCAATGTTAACAGTGCTTCAGGAGCATGTTGTAAAGATCAATAAGCTGCTACATAACGCACCTAAAGAAACTTGCCTCACAAACTGTGTTAAGTAAACACTCTCTTTTATCAATCCTGTTTTCTTCATTATGAAAGACACTATTGAGTTCTATTTGCTGAGCTAGATATTAACTAGCTCAAAAAGCATAAACACTTGCGAATGATAGTGCTGTTGCTTCTGCCTTATATTCCAGGAGTACAGTGTGACAAGTCACAAATTAAGCATAACAGTAAGCTGGAGATGGTAAGAAGCTGGTAATATTTGTAAATACAGCCCTCAGGAACTTATATTTGTAAACAGCTTGAGATTTCTTCCTTTGTATGAACCAAGACAGTAATTAAATTTCAGTTTCTATGTAACACTTGCCAACCTTCCCTTTGTCCCCAAAATAACTAGACACGGGCGACTTCACACCGTAACCACATAATAAAGCTGTGCCTTTATCACTCTCCTTTCCAGAAGATCTCCGTGTGTTTCAGGAATGTCTGCTCTTGATCTTGTTTGGTCAACTGCTCAGAAAAGTCTGGTTTTGTGTTTGTGCTTGTGTGTACCAGGGCGCAGACAGCAGGTAAAGGTTAGGCTGTGTGATGCTGGAAGGCTACAAACTGAAACCCCCATTTCTCACAGCCCAGGTGTGGTACAGACAGCCCAAGCCCCTACATTTCCTCACTGTGCCTTAAATATGACCTTAACCCTGCCTCAGAAAGAGGAGCAGGGTCATGGTGCGTGGCTTGGTTGCTGGTTGTGTGGGAGACAGCTGCCAAAGTTCTGAACACTGCTGCTGGGTAACATCCCCGCCACCCCAGCAGCGACACTGCCAGCCTCTCCGGGTCCACCAGGACCCCCTGAAGCCATGCACAGGTCACAGTTAAACTTGGTCTTCATCAAACTCACTTAACTCACTTTCTGAGCTTGCTCTGCAGTGAGAAAATAAATTCTCTTCTTTTTATACATTCTTAAAAAATGTCAGAAAGAATTATTTTCTCTCAGTGTTTTGTCCATACCGACTATCGTTTCTGCCTTTTGTTCTGTTCTCACTGGTACTACTAGTTTTATAAAGTATTCCTTGCAATCATTTAGTTAAACTCATGTCTTCTGTAGGAGAATTCAAATCTTATTCAGAGTATCTTCTTCCTTGCAGATAAGTACCTTTTTTTTTAAAAGATCCATTTCTCAAACACCTGCCCTGCTGTACTTTTCTATAGTAAAGCTCCAACACTCATGTAACTTCCTGCAACTATCTTTTCCTTTTTCAGGACCTCTGGATAGAAAAAAATAGAAAATGAAGGAAAAGGACCTCTGACAGACGTCTAACCTCCCAGTGGAGGACCGACTCCGGCGAGCGAGCGGAAGAGGATCGATTCCTTAGAGAGGTGACCGAGAAGAAAATCGGTTTCTTTTCCAGACCAGATTATATGCATATTGCCATGTCAATCCTTTTTATATTTATTATGAATTGTGGTTTTTTTTTTTTTTTTTTTTTTTGTCTTTTTCGTTTTTATCGGTACCAGGGATCGAACTCACGACTGCCTGCTTACAAGGCAGGTGATTATGCCGCTGAGCTAAATCCCCAGCCCCCTTATGAATTGTTTTTAAGTCTTAAAAAAGACACAAACTGGTCACTATCTGCAGATCTCAGGACAGTATGACTTATATTTAAGTATATTCAGTAGGTAAATTTGCAGTTCCCTTCTCAAAATGTTGAGCTAGGCTCAAGGAATAGCAGACTACTGGCTTTTGACAGACCAAAGTGGTCATCTTTGGGCTACCTTGTTTGGAACAGGGAAGGCCTGAGATAAGCACTGCTTTCTCAGGAGCTGTCCCTGAAAGAGACCACATTTACCAAGGACACCTGTATCTCGCTTATTGTCTTCCCTGTAGGCCCTTTCTGGAAGTCTGTCTTCATTAGTGACTAGAGTTCATGGTTTTTACCATGACACCAGCCTAAACCACTGTTTTCTGAGTACCTACACTAGCTGATACATGCGTCTAGGTCAGTGCAAGGCAGCTCAGCTATTAAGAAACACCTTTGCTTGTCATCAGATGACCAAAAAAAAGACTGTGTGTCTCTCACCAGATCAGGTTTTAGCGGGTATATGCTTATTCTTTCCATAGCAAGTGTATTTCATAAGAAAAGCACACAGGGGAATATTTTTATTTATTTTATTAGTTGTATAAAAGCCATGCTGGCAACTGAGGAACCAATAAACTAAGACGGTCTCATGTGGTTCCCATTATGGAATCAAATTGCAGTGTGAAAAGCAAGCCCGTCTGGCCAAAGGGGCAGGAGAGCCCGGCTCCGTTTTCATTAGCAAAGAGAGGCACATATTTCCCGATGAGCTCCAATCCAGCTCTAAAGGCTCTCCCAGGGCATGACTGCACCTTGTGCCACTCGGCGGGCCAAATCCCCGACAGGGGTCCGTGTGATCGTGGCTTGGAGTGTGAAGGCTGCTTTCAGCCTCTTGACAGCACTGGGAGAGCACCGACAGAGGGAAGGCCCTGTGCTTGGCGTGCCACGAGGGAGGGTGTGCTGAAATTTCACGTGACGTAGGTGGTCCTTTGCTCTATACCCTTCATTTATTTCCAACAAGTAATGGATATAGTCCCCCCAAATTCATTTCAGAATGTTTAGTCTTTTCAATAACTAGATGAAACCACTCAAGCTCTGAAATCAAAAGGCCAGATGCATAAATATTTTCCAAGTCCCTTCAGCACTGTTTTTATTTTTTTTCCCAGAAATAAAGTAGCTACTATCAATGGAGATAGGAATTCCTTGCAGAGTCTTGGGTTACGCTAATGAACCTTCGTGGCATGACACAGAGCATCATTTAGGCTTCTAGGAATTGTTGACGTATAAGATGACAAGTTCTCTATGAGAAATAAGAAAATAAGGGCTCCTGAGATTCACATGTCTCTGCTGAAACTGAGTTTTCTAATCTTTGGTATTTAAGCTCTTTTCCTTTTCTTTTAACGTGATTGTGAATGGATGGCAAAGTAATCGTGTCACCCAGACACAAGGCTGAGTCTCCTGACCTTGGACCACGCACATGTACAGCACTGGAATGAAATTATTACCCCACCCGGAACTTGTTCTGAAGTACAGAAAAATGATAAATTAGTTCTTGACATCTTTTATAAAATTGATCTGAGACTTAATGTATGACACTGATTTATTTGGCAGGAAAATTATAGGAGAGGACGAAAGACACACAAAAGTCCTGGATTCAGGACCCCATTTAAACATCTATACATTTTGTGATCACTCATTTAAAATACAGAGTCAATACACCTGAAGAAATGAAATCGCTACCCAATGTTTTTAAAAAGTCAAGGCAGTGTTTTCATCAGCAGCACCCAGACTTCTTGAATGCGTCCAGAATCTATTCTAGCAAATCTGTTTAGCGAGTAACTAAATGTTCAGCCTAAACCGTTATTAGAATTGAAACAAACACAGCACTGATATATTGACTAAATCTGGGAGATCACTGCAGACGCTGAGCCTGCGAATCTCAGGGTTCTAACTGGTGAAAACACTGATTTTCCTCCCTCAGGTCTACTGTATCTGCACCACTAGGGTACACAGAAAACGGCTGGTTTCTGATGCTATGTCCATTCTCTTTTACCCAGAAAGGCTGATAATAAAAAGTCAGCAAGTTCTTAGATTTGGCTTTAGGAGTGCCTGGACTTGAACGCTAGGTCTGCTGTGTAGAAATTGTGTTATTATTTACCTGGCACTTTTCTTTGGGAAATCCAATCAGAAAATGGGTCAGAAGGATATTTGTTTACCATTTTATGCCCAAAGGTTGGTCCAGATTGGGGCATAGAATAGATGTGCAATTCTTATTTTAGGAAAAATATAAATGGATGAATAACTACGTCTAAACCTAATTTTATTTATAAAACACTAATGCTTATTTGAAGCGTTACTTTATAGACTTAATATGCTATTCTACCACATGGAGCAATTTTTAACATACTCTAGGTGCATATTAAAAAGATCACATGGCATTTATATAGCGATGCGTTTACATACATAAAGATAATTTTCCCATCTTTGACCACCTTTAACAATTAATTTGCCCTTCGACGTGCTGATGAGGTAAACTTATAAGAGAGAAGAGAAAGAAGGTGAATCCAGAAATAATATATAAATTTAGAAAGCACGCACCTCACACCTCAAACACTGCTGTTTCACAGAATACTCAAAGCCTAAGCAACATACGTGAATTTCCTCTGCATCCCTAGAAGGCTTTTATATGCAATGCAAATACGAGTAGATAGTTTTTCAAAAGCATTAAAATCCCATTGTCTTGGATTCAGTAGACTGGGAGGGATGCAGAACAGCTCTATGAACTGTGTTCTTTCTTTCCTGCACGCAGCCGACTTTCTTCCTGAGCCCCAGTACCCACGCGGTGTGGATCACCTTTAGGAAGAAAGCAGAGGTTTAGGGGAAGAGAGTCTCGGTCGTTTGAATGCCCAGTTCCGGGCAGACTCACAGCCCAGCACGGAGAGAGAACAGAGGACACAGTCGGCGAGGTCCAGGGCACTGCAGCCTGGGAGACCGAAGCCACCTGAGCCTGATCCTCGGCAGCCGCAGGCCTCGCTGCTCAGTGCAAGCGCAGGAGCCTGCAGACCGGCGGGCGTTTCGGGGAGCAGCTCGGGGAACGCACGCAGGCGTGGCCCCAGGCCTCGGTGTCTGGGCTGCTGAAGCCTTTGAACCCACTGCTCCTGCTCCTGAAAGCCGGCTGAGCCCCGTGGCCTCCGGGCCAAGCCACTAGAAAGGAAACCCAGAACCGTGCTAATCTCCCCGCGCTGTGTTCCCATCCACAATGTTTATTTCTCTAAATCTTTTAACAATTAGAGTACTCTCAATTAGTATACAAGCCTCTTTATGATTTGCTATATTCTTTCAACTCGCAGTGTAACATTATTTATTTTAACTGTAATTTACTTTTGATGTGGCGCACATATACAATTTCCCACAGAACCCGCTGTAACACTGAACAGCGCGCTTCCTTTTTCCTTCCTCGAACTATTTCAGATCACGTGTTTCACATTTGCGTTGGATTCAGATAGATTTTCAGCAGATAGGCAGAAAAGCAGACAGAAATAAGCTGCTTTTGGTAAACAGCAGGGACGAAACAGAGGCAAAAGTTCAATTTACACTTTACATGTTTCTCTTATCCTTTTTTTTTTTTTTTTAAAGACAGAGGATATAGCTTTCATTTTAACAGATAAACCAGTCTAAGCTAGAGGCAGTGACCAGATGCTGAAGCCTAGCTCCCCCTGCGTTGGAAGCAATGGTCTCTTTCTCCTGTCACGGTTTGTTCATCGTTCAAGAGGGAGAATGGGCTGAGACACAGAATGTCCTGCGTATTAAACATGGAAAGCATAATCAATACTACCACCAACAATAAAAATTCTTTGCTAAAGACAACCGAACCAAAACCAAAGCAACAACCACCGAGCGTTTGAAGTTGCACCGGACTGAAGACCCGCGAAGGGCACGCCTGGGGCTCAGGTGTGAGCCAGAGGACACTGGTAACTGCCCATCCCGCCCCCTGTCCCTGGGAGAGCCATCCTGTCACTAGATATTTCAATGCATTTGCTGGGAAAACTTTTTTTCTTGTTATTCTAAGGTGTTTTGTGCAAAGGGAGTCTTGGGAAATAAGAATTGCAAAAGGCGGATGAGGCTGTGTGTTTCCCTCCTCTTCCTGACTTCCTCCGTACTCCGCCCCGGTGTGCCTTCAGGTAAGGTGCTGTGTGAACGCTTAGGATATTTTACCACCTTCAAACGCACCCTGAAGGCGATGCTACGTCCTTACACTGTAGAAAAGAGACCCAAAGAGCTTAAATAAGTGGGCTGCAGTTGTGTGGGAGAGCGTGGCCAGGCTGAATCAGCCCCTGACTGTTCCACTGAGGTCAGCCCAGCTGCCTTTACTGCACAGCTAATAAAGGAGGAACTGAGGGGAGGGGCAGCGATCTGCTCGCCTTTATCAACCCCACCGAGGTTCAAACCCTCATTTCTGGGTAAATGCAGAAGCTTTTATTTTTATAACAAACTATCACAAATATTCATTTACAAGCTCAGTTCTGTGTATCAGACTGGCAGAACATTTCAGGATTGCCTCTGAAGGCTTTTGGCAGACTGCAATCCAGGAATGGGCCAGGCGACACTCTTTGTCTGGAGCTTTTGGGGAGAAATTCTCTTTTGAATTCATTCTTTTTTGAAAATTCAGTGCCTTTCTGCTATCGGATGGATGTCCCCATTGTCTTGCATGCTGTCAGGATGCAGCTTCTCTTAGCTTCTACAAATTCTTCCTGGAGGCAGTTCATGGCATGAATATTTTCTTTCTTAAAGGTCAATCTAAAGTGAACTCTTTCCTCTTCTTCTACCAAGGGTAGAGCATCCTCTTTGAAAAAGGCTTGTGTGACTCAGCTAGGCTTCCCTCTGTAACCTTCCTTTTTAGGTGCCATACGACATAACCTAATGGCTGGAGAAAACTTCTCTCCACAGTATCTTCACAGTCCTTAGAGTTTGAAACTTGAGGACCATCAGAGTCTACGGTGCCACAGTGAAATGACGTATAAAATTGTTCTCACATTTCAAAATGATAGCAGAACAGGAGAGAATGTTCCCAGACAGGATACTTATAAAAGTTCGAGTATTTTGTTAAACACATAGTTGTATAATCGCTACAAAAGGTAGCACCATGAAGCATTTTGACCAAACAGTGTACGTGTGAATCAATATGAAAATATAAAAGTCATAAGCTGCATTTAATTTCTGGCCCATAAGATCAATATGCTAGGATTTAAGTTTCAAATGTTCATGTAATGTTGGTCTGTTATGTGCATTGGTACAATCATAGTGTTGCACAGTGAGACAATTGTCAAGGAGTAAATGAAAGTAATTCCTAGAGACCCATGGTGTGCTGTACATTCTGGTCCTCTCTACTCAGAGTGGGAGTGAGTAAAAGGCTCTCATGCCTGGTCTGCTCCAAGCATTGGATGCTTGGAGACCAAATAAATCATGTCTTTGTTTCCAATGTTTTTAGTTCAAAATATGCATTACTGAGGAAGCTGTATTCAAGACCCTGCATCCTAGGAGCCCTGACTATACCTCAACATATTTAGATGAAGAAAAACTGAACTTTGAGCAGATGCTTTGGTGGGAGGGGACTCAGGATCCCTAGGGAAGAGAATGTGTCCTCCATGCATATGGGAAGGGCAGGGAGAGGTGAACCTTAGCAGCCACGGTTGAAGCACGTGGTATTTTCCAAAGATGACCCACACATTCTCTTTATGGTGTATTTCTTCAAAGTCAAGAAAAAGTCAGATCACATTTCTAGCTGACCTCAGAATCTTGATATGCCTCCCACTGAGTCATGAAGTCTGTGTCCCCTCTTTACCAGGCAGACTTTTGTGACCAGGGGGAGCCACACCTCTTCATTCTGAAAGTAAATCATAAAAATGCCATGGTTCAAGAGCACATCCACCATGCTGTGAGGAAGCCCACACTCACATGGGGAGACTGCATGCAGGGATCCTGTGTAGGTTTTCTGGTCAGTGGCCAAGCCAAAGTTCTGACCAAAAGTTAACAGTGCTCAAAAGATAAAGCAGTGGAAACAACATAGAAATGAAGATGCACCCATGATTGTAGCCTGGGCTATCTGTGCTGTTGCATCATCTCTGGCCTTAATATCTTTCCAGGGCAAGCTTGAGAACTTGTGGAGCAATGACCAGTCCTTCCTGCTCTTCCTACTTTGAATTCCACACATACGGGCTCCATAAGCTCAATATAATTGTTGTTTCCATCAGCTCTTAGAGTAGTTTGGTATACAGCAATAGAAATGGCAACACTGAAAAATTATATTGTTTATAGTCAAATAACTATATTTTAGCCCTTTTCTAATAGTAATCAAAGTGAGCACAAAAGACAGCTGAAACTATCTAAAATCCTAATCCTAGGAATCTCAGTTGCACAAGAATTTCATACCAATAGAACAACCTTACTTCGGGGAGTGATCTCAGTTTGCTTATTTATAAGAGCTTCACACAGACTACTTCCAAACTGCCTTAATGGGGCCTGTTCCTTACCAAGACTGAAAAGTAAATATATTTACAAGACCATTGGTATCACAGTATAGTACTAAAAGCACTAGGTGAAAAGTAGTTGTAAATGCTCTAATTTTTTTCTTTGTCAGATTAACCTACTTTTTTTGGTCATTAGAACTGATAATTATGCTAAAATTCTTTGGGGGAAATCTGCCTAGTATGTAAATAAGATCATTCAGCAAAAAGCTACATTGTTATCAGTAAATATCTTTTCTGACAGTTCTCTAACAGAATACAATAGGTAGTTTGTCAAAAAAAGTTGTATTCACTGGAGCCAAGGTAGCTTTATTCTGAATCATTTCATATGAGTCCTAGTTATCTCAGAAACAACAATTAGTACTGTTACATTTACTTTTGGGATTATCTTGCTACTTTACTCCAGCTGGCCCTTTAGCTTGGGTTTGCTTGAGTTATAAAATGAGTGGCACATTTTTTCTTGTCTATTGCTCTTTGAAAGTAAAGGCTTCCCTTAAGGTCTAGCATTTGAGCTGGGCAAGGTGATTTAGTAAACTATGTATCAATCAAGAAAGGCCAGGATCTTTTCTCTGACCTATGTAGGAGTGAGCTTTTCCTGACCATCATTTTCTATTTCCATCTCAATGTGGGAGATGCCAGTGAGACACGATCAAATGAAAAAAAAAAACATGCTCAAAGTGCAAAATAACCAGCGAAACCAGGGAAGTAAGTCTCAGTACGGAAATTTCAATGAGACAAAACTTGTCAAAACTGTCAACTGTTTTCAAAAATGTTTAGGAAAATACAGAAGCTAGGGTCCCCCCAAATCAACTAAGGAATCACAGTAGATGAATCACAGCAGATTCCTAGAGGGAGGGCAGCACCTGTGAGAGGAGCAGGCTCGGGAAGGCCTGGACTTTCACCATAGCTGGAAATGCAGTGCTCAGCGGGCAGAGTGGGACCCCCAGTTCACAGTAGGTCCTGAGGAATTCACTTCCAGCATCTCTGCCAGCACATTATGGGTCCCTAGGCACTCCCAGTATCTTGATGGAAACCTTCAGGAATCAGAGATTTCCCCGTGGACATTTCCCCTGAGGCTCTGCCCTTGCTGCCGAGAGCAAACCCCTACACCTACCCTACACCCAGCACTGTGGTGTTATTCAGTATTTTTCCTTTTTGCACTTTCATGTAAATGATCGTGTGAGGCTTCAGAGCCGGTTTGCTGTCTACTCCAAGCCTGAGACCCCATCTCTTCTGTTCTGCCAGTGAGCTCTTCGTCTTCTCCTCCCCTCATCCGAATCCACCAAAGTCAGAGAGCTGAAGTTTCCTAGCCTCACTCTCAGGTCAGTTCCTTACATTCTGCAGATTTTCAGCAGCAGAAATTCAGGACCATAGCTGGAAGCAGCCCCTTAGGGGGAGGAGAAGGTAAAGCAAAAGCAGAAAGCTGAATAGGGGGGGGGGGAAGCGTGACGACTGAGGCTTCCATACCCTTTACCTTGCACAAGACCCATGTTTCCTGTTATCTCTCTCTTATTTATGTTGTGGGTTTCTCAGATAAGAGAAACCATGTGATATTTAAACTTACATGGCTGATTATTTCACTTAACGTTACAGTCTCACGTGCATCCATTTTCCTACAAATGACCAAGTCTATCCTTCTTGATGGCAGAGGCCTTCTCTGCTGTGTACCCATTCACCTGTGATGGACACAGGCTGCTTCCAGAGTTTAGCTACCATGAGTTGTGTTGCTACACACACAAGTGTGCATGCATCACAGCCATTCGCTGTCTTTCACTATTTCCCTGAGGATACCTAGAAAGGGAATAGTGAGTTGATACTGGGGAAGAGGAGAAGACAGGAACATAAAAAACTAAAATGTGTTACATACCTGAACCAACTTCCCTTAGCATTATCACCATTATGTCCTGCAAATATGTACTAATCAATATAAATTTTTTTTGTCTTTTTCGTTTTTATCGGTACCAGGGATCGAACTCATGCCTGCCTGCTTTCAAGGCAGGCGCTTATGCCGCTGAGCTAAACCCCCAGCCCCTCAATATAAAATTTTTAAAAGAAAAAATGTGACCATGACCTGGGGAAAGTGCTTAACCAGAAGATTCAGAGACTAAGAGTGAAGGACAGAGATGTGAAAAGGAGGAGAATTCACACTCCTGCAAACCTTCCTTCCCCTGTGTCTGGATTCCAGCCTGAATTGAGCTTCCCCCTCCACAAGGGTGAAGCACATCCACTTGTGGATTAACTTTAAAGAGCAAGAAATGCTTTTAAGTGGAGATTAAGTGCCAACTAAGTCAGGGAGACAGCACCTTGGTGTTACAAGGCCAACCTCTGAAAGATCACACATCTGTGTGAGTCAAACTCAATCAAAATGTAAATCACGATGTCTGATGATCACTTACTGTTTGTTTTGTTTTCTTGAAGAAGTGGGGATATTATTAAGGAGTAGGAGAGATGGAAAAAGAGAGGCTAGTGACATGTGAGTATATATGTGTACATTGTATTATGGAAATTTTATAGATAATTTTTAGGTTAATGAAGGACCATCTTTATGTACATAAGTGTACTGTGAACTACTCTTTCCTTATGTATAAATGTTGTTGATTAATCTAAAATTTTTACCTTAATCAAATCAAATGCAAAAGTAAGACTAGAAATTCAGTAAATTAAATACAAGGGATTATATTGTTTTATGTTTATGTCACAAACAAAATTTTTAATGTTAGTCCTTCATGTAAACTCCACAATAAATTTGTGCGCATACTCTCAGTCCTAACCTGAAGGTGATAAATTGCCAGTGAGGTAAGGAGCTCGCCTGTGATGGAGGAGGCAGGGAATTCGTAGAACCCGCACTGAGACCCGGACCTGCAGGCTGGAATTAATCCTGTGTTCTTTTCATTCCCTGCTTCCCACTCATCGAACCCAGCCACAGACAGAGGAATGATGGTAGGACTTTTGATGCCTCCCCCTGGCACCACACTGACAGTTAGTGTCTGTACCACTTTCCATATTATAAACATAGCTACCTGGACGGCCAATGGGGAATGATGGGCTCCACTTTTGTCGTTTGAGAAAACGATATCGCACAGAGTTCTCCTGGTCTAGGACTTATAATTATTTAGTATTATAGGGAACTGAAGGCATAAAGAAAAACTAAGATTTCTTTACTTTTAAAATTCTGCTACTTATTACTTAGGTTTAAACAGGTCTGATTAAAACACTAGCACTCCTATGGTTTAGAACCAGAAAGACCACAATGCAGCTCATTCTAAGGCAAATGTAAGTAACGCCCACAGTAAGTTACGGCTCTGTAAGTTGATAATGGAAGCCAGCATTTGTCTAGGACGTGTTATGTACCAGCCACTGTTTTAAATGTCATCAACTGTATCAATTATTTTGATTCTTCTAACAGTCACGTGAGCCATGTGGTAATAATATGCCTTTTACCAAGACATATTAAGTGACTTTGCCTCCGACTGGCATGGTGTGCAGTTGGAATTGGAAAGCCGGTGGTATGGCTTCCGAATTTACCCTGAGCCGTGATGCTGACTATTCCACTTCGCTGCTTTCGACAGTGAGATTCCTAAGGCTTGCCTCAGTGTTAGGCGGTGTTGTCTGGCCTTCCCTCACAGTATGGTCTGTGCACTCTGCCCATACCTACCGTGTTTCTACCTCACTGGCTTCCTTAGCTGCTGCTTGTATTTCATTCTGATAGCTGTTTTCCATTCTTTTTATCACTTGCAGTCAGGAACTGAACCTCTGTTCCAGTTTCCAGTTTAATGTGGGGTACACTTTTTGAAAGACAACCTAATTTATTTGCTGAATGAATACATGAGTGGATGAGTTATTACAGGAAGTAACAATGCTTATAAACCTGGTTGAATATAATCTTCTCATAGAGGATCTTCTGTTCACAGCTTTTCCTGAAATGAACTTCACAGAGACACCGTGTAGCGAAAGAGCAGGAACATAATTAGAAAATGAAAGTGACGGAATAAAATAGCAGGGTTTCGTGAGTTAGCTTTCCTGGGCTTTATATGTTCACCTAGGAAATAAAGGCTGGGGCTCTAATGTCCTTGATCTTTCTCAGTTAAAACCTGTACTATTTTATGATTCTATAAGTTACTCTAGAGCTCCAATGATCAATTTTTAAAAGCCTCATTAAGGCCTTTAGCTCCTTAAGCCTTCTTAACTTGAGGTCCTGTATGAATTAACCTCTGCTGTGCTCGTGAGTACTGATTCTTCTCTGCTTCTCTTCGTCTCTGGCTCTATTTCTCCATGTATCACTCTCTACCCCTTTCTTTCAAAGAAAAAACTTATTCCCCAAGTGGTACCATGATTTCTTAAAGTCTTCCACAGCTGAAAAAAATTTATCATACAGAAGACCCCAAACCAAGCAGTGACATGTCCCTTGTAAAGTGTTCATAAGCTACTCAACCAACATTACAGGGGAAAACAAGTCTCTGAGCTTGGAGGGACATCAGGAAAGATGAAATGGTCTTCTACGAAGTTCAGGGGGTGAAAGCCACATTACATCATTATCGAAGTTAGATGCTTTCCTTCAAATAATGGGTAACAAGAGAGCCATCTTCTGCCTTTACAGTGTGTGTGGAGCTCTCTTGGACAACAATGGAAACTTTGCATGAAGAGCTGAGAGGAGAATGCTTCTTTTACTTATTTATTTATTTATTTGATTTATTAAATCTGCCTGAGCCTTGGGAAACATGAACATAACTGTAAAAACTACAAATGCGCATAAATCTCAGCCCCTTTCCCCACTTCACAGTTGGGATTCTCCGTATCAATCAGACAAAAGCCTGGATTCAATCCAGGATATTAATGAAAGTTGTAGTCACTTTTTTGCAGTCCTAAACAAAATTACACTTGTTAACACATTTTCCTCTCTGATCGCTTTCCAGAATGCCTCAGGTTTTCTAATGCTTATTTTGTTTTTCTAATTTCTTTTCTGCTTCCAAGGGTCAATTTACTACAAAATGAAGAAGAGTTGATGGAGACTGTTTTTTTTCATCAAAACTTGAGTCTCAAATGCATTTTCCTTGGGAAAGTATGACTAAAAAGAACTATAAGAGAGAAGCTGCCAGGCATCTTTCTTTTGCAATATCTGTGCAATTATTATTACTGATCGTATCATTTATATCAACTGACGGGGGAGGCATGGCTGCCAATAGGGATTGGCCATCTGTCTATCCCTGTTCTTAAAGCGAGGTCTGATATTTCTAAGGGTCACCTAGGACAAGGACCAGCTTCATGGTGTGTGGCCTGGGAAGTCATACAGGACCTCAAGTTAAAAGGGCTCAATGCTTGGTTTAATGCTTTGGTACCATGGCCTTGAAAGTTACATTAATTCCTGAACAAGGGTCCCCACATTTTTATAATTCATTTAGCCAGTCCTGCAGGGCATATGGTCTATTTAACTAATTTTAGTTTTATCAAAGACATCAAATTTATTTCTGTACCAGAGCAATTAAACTAGAAAGTTAAGAGCAGCTTGATAGAATTTTCGGCACGGCTAAAAAGATAAAAAATATGAAATAAAAGTGACCTTTATTTTAAGAATGTGGAGAGAGACTCCATGACCTCTGGAGTCTGGCATTCTCTCTGCCTGACACGTGGTGTCGGGGCATACATATAGCTTAGGTTTGGGGTGGTGCCTAAGGGCCATTACTGATGCACAGGTAGCCCATTGGAATTCATTTCGTACCACAGGTAAATTGCCTAGGGGCGGGAAAGGTGACCTCAAGATAGAGCCTCTTTCTGCCTCCCAGCCTCCCACAGCTGCAGCTTCCCATCCAGTGCAAAATCCTTTCATAGCTAGCATTCAATAATATATATATTACTTTAAAAAGAATAAAACAAAACAGATCAAAGCAGATAATACACCTAGTTCTTGATGTTCATAGAGTGATCAAATTATAAAGCAAATAGTTGCATTCCAAAAACATTGCTTTTTAACAGTAAAACACATTGAACTTAATTCTTCTCAAAATATTCTGATTTCAAATACACTTATGTCTTATTCTTGCCACTTTCTGAAACAGATCGAGAAGTCCTGTTTCCTGAATGTCTGTATAAGGTGTGATCAAAAATGTGGTGGGTGCTTCTGTGGCGCACCACCTATGGAAAGGCAGACTTGTAAAGACATTACGCTGCCTCGCCTTCAACTTCATTCACCAAAGCTGTCACCCTGAGGCCAATGGGTCTTTTTTAAAGCTAAAATAGTTATAAAGTAAAAGTTTCAAATCAATTTGGAACATCAGGGCAGCCATAACGGCACAATTAAAGACACTCATGCAAGGAGACTTCCAGAACCGCTCCAGAGTGTAACGAGAAGGACAGAGTAAGTGTTCTGAAGTTAGGGAAGTATTCTGAGGGGGACTGATCATGAGGGGCCTCTTATAATAATCTTTTAACAAACTTAACCACTCATCATAGTTTTCAATCCTGCCTCGTATAGTTCATTTTTCTTATTTTTAAAGATAAAAATGTGAGTTCCAGAGACTTTATGTAGCTTGCCTAAAGAAGTCCAAGCATTAAATATCAGACACAGACCTTAAAACATGTCTTTGGCTTTGAAGGTTCATACTTCTTGCCTAAATGCATCCCTATTTTCTACAAATATTGGTCCAAGTTTGTGTTGGAGCAAAGATTCCTGGAGGAGAGCATTCTCCATGTAGGAGTTTCAGGAGGACTGGGATGGGTTTGCCAATCAGAATCTAAAATGTCACAGAGAAATCCACTTGATCCTTCTGTGAATTCCTACATGTGGAGACTTTCATAAGTCATGGAAAACCAAGGTACCTCAAAATTGGTATCCTGTGTTTATGAGTGAAGATATGACTTCATTCATGTCCTCTTTCACAATGCAGGTGATGTGTCCACTTCTCATAGTATTTTGTATCAAGCGAATCATCAGAAAACATTGGTGGAGATGGAGTCTCTTTTTCTCCTGAGGATTAAGTTTTAATATCATTTTACTTTTATGATACCATTTTAAAATAACTGAGTTTTGTTTTTCTTGCCACTTATCTCCAAAAAATGTCTCTTTTCCCTCTCACCAGTTGCTTCAATGCCATCAATCCTCACAGCTGTGAATACAGAATATGGTGATCATCCAAGCATCACACCAGGAGGAAATCCCTCTGTCAAGGCCTTGGCAGGTCATTTTATCACTTTCCTTACCCTTGATAATAAGATCTTGGCCTACTCTCTGCCCTTCCCAAATTACCATTTCCCTTTACATGCTGTGATTGCTTTCACTCTTAAAAACTAACCATGAATTTGTGGATTTAGTATTTGCTATAGTTATCTCCCCTCTTTAATTCTGCCTTATGCTAAAACTTAATTGGTGATGTGTTACAGTCTCTTTAGAAAGATTGTATTGAGAGTGACTGAAGAAACTACAGCCTCCAATTTTAAATATAAGGAAGAATATAGTTTTATATACGATTCTCTAGAAAATCTTACACTAGGGAATAATTGTTGGGAAAACAAAGTTTATCGTGTTTCCTGTTGTTCATCTTCAGCTACAGTGTGTCAGCAAATGGTTGGTGGACTAAAGAATATACAGTATTTTACAGTTTCCCTTTCATTTTCATTTCAGATTAACAGTTAGGATTTTATCCTCCTCTGCCACCCAACACATGCATATGACCCACAGGAAAAAAGGAACCAGCAGGTGGAGAAAAAATGCTGGAGGTTAATTATACGTGATTTTTAGTTAGAGCCAAATTCTTTTAGATTTTGAGTAAAGAGAAAAGTTATTATTTCTTCACTGAAGAAAAATTAATAATTTTCAGTTATATAATTTTGGCCATTCTCAAAGGAAATACAACCCTCCTTAAACAATTCAATGCTGATGGTCTGCTCAAGCTTTGTTAGCAACCCACCCAGCTCTTCAATCCTCTCAAACTCTCTTGACTCTTCTCCTTTTATTCCTGAGCTCCAAAGCTGCCCAAAAAGGCTTACCTTCTGGATGATGAATGAAATAGAAAGTCCTAGTGACGTTCAGGATGTGAATAAAATATCACCTTCCAAGCTTTGAAAAGCACAGGAAATAGAATGACCTTTCACTCTGGGAAGAGGTGAAGCCCTGGGACTGTCTTCTGTTTGTTCTTCTAATGTGAGGCTGGGCCTGGACGAGCCTGATGCATGCAAAGGTTCTGAGAAACCTGTACTCCTTGGGGCCATACAGATTGCCATGGGGTCTGCAAAAAAGTAGGGATATAAATGTTTATTTAAACATCATTATTAGATGAAAAAAGGCACTTATGAGTATAAAGTTTGTCATCCTGCAAATGAGCAGATTATGTACTAATGTAGAAGCCTGTTTTTCCTTCATATTCAAAATGGATTCTTTTTACACAACAAGACTCGAGGCAGGTGTGGGCAGAGGTGATGGTCCAGGGTGTCAGTGCTGCTGCTGATCTGCAGGTAACAAATCCTCTATTTACTTTCTGCCAGCAGCGTGAACTTCGACAGTTTCCTTTACATCTCTGTTTTGTTCTTTATCTGTTGAATGATGCTAATAATATCTCCTGGTGCCATCATAAGGATGATATGCATAATTATAATTAAAATATTTAGATGAATTCTTTTCACATAGTATAAACCTAGTAAAAATGGTTCTCTTCAGCATCTTAAAGCAGTTCCATGACACTCACTGCATGCTGAATGAGTTTCACTCTTTAGTATAATCAGCCTAACAAAGCTTGGGAAGAAGCAGTTACTTAGCCATCATTAACAGCAGCGCACTATGTGGAGTTTGACATCTAGGTTCATAGCAGTATCCTGGCTCTGCTCTGGGATGTGAGTGGCGATTTCATGACAAGAACTATCAGCAGTCACTCTGCTACACTGAACTGCAGCCTAGGGTGGGGTCTATCTTGATCTCTGCCCTCCCTCAATTTCACAGCCACATTTACAGTCAGGTTTTGCTTCTTTCCTTGTGTGCTTCCTGATGAGTTTGGAATTCTGCCCTTTAAGAAACAGAAAAATGGGCACATGAGGTATGCGGCTCCAAGGCTTCGGGAGAACACCGATTTGCTCCTGGAAGCCATTCAAAGGGCCTCGGAGTCCATCCACAGAGCTGTCATATTGTTACACCACATTAAACACAGGCCTGTGCAAAATTGATGTGTTTCGTAACTTCAGAAATAACAAAAACCTCAACTGCTTCCAGGCTTTTAATTTCCTTTTGTAACCATTGTTAACCGACTCTTCAATGCAAAATTAAAAAGTAATCCTCAATTTTACCCCTCCAAACTCTCCTCCTCTCTAATTCGACCTCTAACACACATTTTTTAAAAAAACCGTCCTGTCTCTTCTTAGCCTCACTTCTGAGCGGCAGGCTCATCCTTTTCCCACGCAGATTCTCCCCATGTGGTGTGGTGTGGCTCTGAGCCGAGTGGCTCTGTGCTCTGCTTGCCAGCCACAGGGCCTGGTGGTGCCTGGGCTGAAGGGGACCCTTGACAGGAGGGTGCTTTGAACTCTGGCGTTGTCCGGTGCCTCACAGGCTCTGTGTGCACCTTGGGACAGTCGGGGACTTTCTGAGGGAGAAGCTCGCCAGGCCTTCCCTGAGAGCCTGAGCTGCCCTGCAAACCAAAGGCAAGAGGAGGGAACAGTCTCAGAGCCAAAGTGCGATTACTTCTTTGAAATCTTTATTAGTATGTGATTGCAGTACACGACGATCGCATTCGTCCTGGGGAGCTGGCGTGTGCAGAGTCTCACGTTACTCTTGTTATGCCCCTTCCCCTCCCGTCTCCCCTCTGCTTTCATCTCTCTGTCCTCTTCCTCTTTGCAAAAGATCTATTCCCTACTTCCTATTACCTATTTTTTATTTTGCTCTTTATTTATACCTGGGCTCCTCACTTAAGAGAAACCGTGCAGTATTTAAAGGTGTGCATCTGAGTTACTTCACTTAATGCCTGGTCTCAAGATGCCTCCACCAAAACACTAAGATTATTTAAACTTTGCCTGGATTTATCTCATTCTGCATCTTCATGGTTCTTTTAATGAAAAAATTGGTACAGAATTTCAAAACAAAATAAAAGATTAACAATGGCTAATATACTGTGTGTTATCTTCAAAGTAGCTGTTCATATTACAAAATATAGGCATGAAAAAATGATCAATGAAAGCACAAACTGTTCTTTTTGATGAAGTAAACAGATTAGCAGCACAGCTATCGATCATAGATATTTATGATTATATATATACATATATATGTATGTATATATATAATCTTTTCCCTTCTTTTCTCCTCCTACTCAGCTGTAACAAAGGATAAACTTGAGGCTTTTATGGGTAAATGAAATACCTGTAAAACCAAATTTGTAAGTGACATAAATTAGACTTGCCTGTGTAAATATCGTACTGTCTCCCTAGTGTAAAAAACCAAGAGAAAATAAGATCCAAAAGGGTATAGTAGATACTGTGAAAGTGCTTCTTCCTGCTTAAGCGGTGTAGCCCTGGTTTCCTGCTCCTCCACCATCCCCCCAGTACCCTCGACTCTCAGAAGCCCCCCAAGTCATCTTTGTTTAGGAGAAGGGGAGTAGGGGAGTGAAAACAAGATGACCAAGATGAAAACAAAAAGAAGAAGGAGAAGGAAAAAATAGGGGAAAGAAGGAGAAGGAAAAGGAGTAAAGGAGAAGGGCAAGGGAGGGGGAGGAGGGTGAAGAATCTGAAGTCAATCCCCGCTCCCAGGGGGTTTTCTTAGCCCAATGGCCTTCACTGCCCCTGCTCTAAGGCTTTCTGAATTTATTTTCCCGTGAAGCTCCTGGTCCCAGGTCTCCCAGGCTCTTGCTGAGGTGACTGATTATCCAGACTACATTAGCAGAGGCTGGGGATTTAGCTCAGCAGCATAAGCGCCTGCCTTGCAAGCAGGCAGTCGTGAGTTCGATCCCTGGTACCGATAAAAACGAAAAAGACACACACACACACACACACACACACACACACACACACACACACACAAAGCCAGACTACATTAGCACTCTAAAACCCATTGGCAGGCTTAGTCAGAGGGGCATTTGCACTTCCACTCAGGATTCATGGAGATAAATATTGTATTTTAAATTATAGGAGAATTCAAGGAAACTCAGTGAAAGGAATTTTAGCATAAATGATTAGACACATAAAAACTGCTAAGTGGACTGCTGGGAAATCATGAGATACATACAGTGACTCCAGAAGATGGGTTGGCACGGGGCATTTGGGAGTGGTAGGCTGTGTAATGGGGAAAGAGTGTAGGTGTTAAATTTTAAAGTAATTATATTTAAGCAGTAGAAGTATTACTCTCTGTATGATCATAGAAAATAAAGTTCCACAGAATTTCCTCGGAGACTTAGTAGTTCTAATCTTTGGGAATTTCTGTATTTCCAAATAAGTGAGTAGGTGGAAAGGTGGTCTATCAGGATCTTGAGGGAAAAGATGCTATATACTCGTGTTGCCACATTTGAAATTATGATGAAATATAGAATAAAAGGAAATGAATGGAGACATGGCTCCTAAATTAGAGATTTTGTTCAGTTCTCACGAAGTTGGGTGATCTTCCAAAGGCCACTTACCTTGTCTCCTTCAGTCTCCTTGTCTGTGAAGCACAATAATCTGTGTATCTAGCCCGTAAGTGTTGGAAGATTACATATGAAGGACTGAGTACAACATTTGACTTAGATCAAATAATCAACAAGCAATAGCTTTTATTGTCATGACTGTGTTTCCAAAACCTGAATGAGTGTTTAATGGTCATTGGAAGGGCCAGGAAGGCCCCGAGCTACTGAAAAATTCTGATTGGTCTTCTGAAACTCTAAAGCATGATGAAATGAAAATATATGCCATTTTAAGTCCCAATTAAAGAGTCCTCTTTGTAGCTTCCTTTAGACTTAGCATGATGCTTTGTACTTAGCAGGTATTCAGCAAATATTTGCTAAGATGATACATTTGATAATTATGAATACCCATCTGGGTACAGGAGAACTCTGTTGAGTTAGTAAGAACACCCTCAAGCTTCAAGCCAATGTGGTGTTCTTGAGTGTCAGCAGCAGAAGTTACGGGGCGGGGGAAGGACATCAGGTTTTTATTTTCGGTGAAAAAATACATTTGCATGCATGTGTATGTGTAAAACTAAAATGTTCTGGCATAAAGCAAATATCCAAGGGGCAAACTATGGGGAGGTTATTTATTTATTACAAGTTATGGATGAATTCTCAGGGCTCCTTCATAGCTCAACCATGTGTGAGAACCATGGAACAAAAGGGCCCTTAAAAACATGTGGAAATGGCAGAGCTTGTCTTGGTCAGCACACAAGACAGACATCCAGCCCCCTAAATAGCCCTGCTGGGGGCAAGAAGGTAAATTCTGGGAAGTCCATGTCTTCAGATGCTACCCAGCACTGTGGGGCTGACCCTCTTATTTGAATATTAAATTGGTAAAGGCAGAATCTACACAATACCAATGGTATTAGTCATGTCTGCTGGGGCATCGAACACCAGATGTCACTTTTCTGATCTTTCAGGCTCAGCCTTCATTGCTTTTGGCACGTCAGGGTTCGCATCTGAGTACAATTTAAGTTATAACAATGCAATCAGCGTGCCTATTTCTCTCTTTCTTCCTCTCCTTCTTTTGCCTTAGTTTCTTGCTATTTTTGGAGCTGAAGCCATGAAGTCCCTCTGCCTATTAATCTGGGGAGTTAGAGATGATTTGCCTAGGCCCCCTCCCCCTATCTCTTTTGAGACAGAGACCCAGCTCTCTGATGCTTTACATGCATTCATTTGTAAGATTTACGGCAACTCTGCAAATAACCATTCTCTAATGGAAAGCAATAATTTATGTTAGGTGAGTAGGAAAGAGTTCTGACCCCACTCATTTTCCCACCTGTGTAACTCCTGGGAGGAAGTGTTGGTCACGAAAATGAATGTGTGTTGGTGAACTGTTTGTACTTCTTTCAAGGTTGACTTGAAGTATGATGGTTGGGAATTCACCCATCTGCTTTACCTCTTAAATTGATTCTAATTTGCAAGTAGAAAGAAGCATAAATCCAGGACTACCTCACAGTTACTAATCTGTAGGCAGTAAAAGCCATGTTATCAAGCCCAGGGGGCTTCAGAATGTGGTGTGGACTGCACTTTGACACATCACCATGCAGTTCTCATGTGCAGTTGGTCCTGATGTGATTCTTTCTCTCCTTCCTTCCCTCCCTCCTTCCTCTTCCTCTTCCTCCTTCTTCCTCTCTCTCTCTCTCTCTCTCTCTCTCTCTCTCTCTGTCTCCATTATGTCTGCTCAAATGGCATGTCTTCTTTTGCATGCAGGTATTCTGTGTGAAACATCGTGGCTTTGTATCATTACTGTCTTAGCTATATGTTCTTACTGAAATGATACCAGTGTCGAATTGTGGTCACATGACCACTGAAACCCTGCAACCCAATTTTGTAAGGCACATCCACTGTGAAAAGCCCATGTCCCTCTTTGAAGGCTATATCTTTCCCAAGCTGTGCATCTTAGGAATTCCAGATGGAAGATCCAACACTCACCACTTCTGTATCTAGGAGATATCAGTCAACAACGCTGAGTCCACTGTATCAGTGGGAGGGTCACCGGGCAGCACCTTTTTTCCATTTAACCCATTTCCAGCCTGAAGAGCTTTGGTTTTTATGTAAAAATACACACTGAAATTCTTCCTTAGATTTTTAACTAAAGGAAACAGAATAATTTTATTAGCAAAAAGTAAAAGGGAAGAAAAATAAAACTCCAACCCTTATTAAATGAAGTGTTAGAACTCTATCCTTCTAAAGATTTGGTGGTAAGAGAAATGACCATGAAAATGGTAGGCTTTCTGCCTTCCCAAACTTCTAACATCCTTAATTTACTCCATATAAAATTTTCATCTACTGTCTCTTGCAAAATCCCTTAGTACTTCAGTTCCTTTCTGGGTTTGCCATCATTCTTCTCTCAGAAATCATGCCAACCTGTGATTCTTCCACACTGATGCCCATTGGAACAGTGTTGATGCATGGTTTTGCTTCATTTGTTCCTCTCATGTGACCCTTCATTCAACTTTGGTGTCTTTTGTTTGAAAACTCATTGTGTCAGAGTTGCAGCAAGATGAAAATGGTATGCTCAGACTGGATAGAGTGTGGAGGAGAGTCTAAGGAGACTGCTCACAAAAAAGAGAGCCTAGCTCCCCGGAGCAGCAGGAGCACAGTGCTGCGACCACTGCTAGAGTGAGGAAGGGGCATGGTCCATGGCTGTGGACAAAGAGGAGAAGAATGGACAGCTTTGCATGTGCTCTAATACTTCAGAACCTCATAGAGACTCTGTCGCAGCAGCAGGGAAGCAGCCAGGGAAGGAAGAACTCAACTCCCCCCTCCCCGCTTTAGCTGAATCTAATAGAAACCAAAGGACAAGAGGACAGACAAGAATAGAGCAAGTGGAGCTTGGGTGTCTAGAGCAAATTAAAGCCACTGGATACACTGTTTCAATAGTTTTCACCTCTTTAAATAGTTTCAGTGGCATTTTGCTTTGAGTAAGGATATAGGTTGATGAAAGGAACTTCACTGGCACAAAACCACAAGGGGAATCAATAGATACACCAAATATTCTTGTTGCATAAGAGAGCTAGAAACAAAGAGATCTAGAATTTTAAAATTTAGTAAAAACATCAGAAAGATGACTGAATGAATATTAGATTGATAAATTGGAAGTGGTTGAGAAGCAAGATGTTCTTTGTTCAAATAAGAAATCAGAACAATTTTCCCCAAACCTATGGGGCTGGCATGTTGGATTGGAATTTGGAGATGCTCCAAATCCACAGATTCTCCTGCCAAGCAGCAAGCTCTCAGCCTTGCAGTCTCAGAGATTTTGCACTCACACAGGCCTACACGTTCAGTCTTGTGAACTGGAACACATACGGACTCACAGTTGCGCGGCCCAACCAGTTCGTACTCTGAAGAACACACTGTCACAGTGTTCCACTCCCAAAACCTTACAGCACTTTCAATGCTTCTAATGTTGGGGGGAAATGAAATCTAATTGAATTTTTAACTAGAACTACAGCTGATTCAGTGTCCGATAAGATCGCCATTGTGTCTCATCAATTTGTCTAATAAAGGAAATGATGCTCCTTATTGAAAAAATGTGTAATTTTAGCATAACAATATATAAAATATATTATAAAATAATATGAATACATGGGTGTATAATAACTCTTAAAATCAACTACAAGTGCTACCATATTTTCTGTTTTTTGAGACAGGTTCTCACTATGTACTGCAGGCTACCCTTGAACTCACTTATGTAGTTTAGGCTGACCTCAAATCCACTGCACCCTCCTGCCTCAGCCTCCAAGTGCTGGGATGACAAGCATACACTACCATGCCTGGAAAAGCCCTACTATTTTTAAAACACAATATCCAACATACGACATTACAAGACTTGTGAAGTGTTTCAAAATTATGACTTGTGGTGAAGAGAAAAATAAACCAATAGGAACATACTGTAAATAATCTAAATGGTAAAGTAATAAAAATAATTTAAAATGACTATAACTACTTTATTAAAGAATCTAAAGGAAAAGATGCATACAAGGGTGAAGAGGTGGCTGGATAGAAGGTCACAGATGTATGTAATATGCGTATCCTTACAAATATAAGGATGTTTAAATATACAAGGAATTTAAAATACAAAGTTTACTGAAAGGGATTAGCAATAGATTGGATACAACCTAAGAGAAGGTGACAGTATTGAAGCTGATGGGCAGAAGCCATCCAAGCTGAGACAATGAAAAGTTTGGGGGATGGGGCTTTCAATGGCATATTAAATAGGATTAAGAAGCCTGAGAACTGTTGGCTAACAATGTTCTAATTAAAAAAAAAACCCACATAACACAGTCTACAGATCTATGATGGTTATGAACCTCAATTAGAATTACTATCAAATAAGCCATTTTTTAGCGCAGAGTTGTCAAACTGCTGGAAATTGTCATAAAATCTCAAAAGCACTCGAGAAAAGAAGTCATATTCCATCAAAGAACAATGATAAGAATAATTACAGCCTCTTCATTGGATACAATAGACATCAGACAAAAGTGAGTCGATGCATTTGAAGTGGCAAAAGAAGAGTGTGTCAATTATATATTCAGTGATGATACTTTCCTAGAAATGAAAATAAATCAAAGGCAGTTTCAGGTCAACCAGAGCTAGCACACTTCCCCAGCAGCAGAGCTACACACCAAAACACAGGTGAGGGAATTTGCAGGTGGAAGGGAGTGATCCCAGGGAAAGTAGGAAGACCACTGGAAATATTAATACAAGAATAAATCAGATTTGACTTTTAAGAAAGTCAAATGATTTTGTAAAGTAAGCTAATCTTAATGTATTTCTAATACACAGTTTATAAAACGTGCAGAGGCAAGGACTTACAAACATATAATACGTGGAGAGGCAAATGCAAAAGGCAGGGAAGCATGTAAACAGAGAAAGTTCTAACATTAAATAAACCTGCATCACTTTAATTTAGAGCTAACTGTCAAAATGTAGCAATTCCCAGTGTTCAGGCAATATAATTTAAAAGGCAAAAGAAATAGACATACTGTAATATTTTTAAAACAGATCCAAATAAGGAAAGAAAGACAAAGGACATAAATAACAGAGGACACAAGCAGAAAACAGAACCAGTATGGCAGAGACTACTATACATTAAATATACATGGATTAAACACTCAAGTTAAACTGTAAGACTGGTTAAAATAAAACCCAGACAAACAAGTGAGGGTTGAAAAAGGATATATCATAAAATACTATATTGATTGTATTAAAATCAAGTTAGAGAGGAATTTAAGAAAGAGGGTAAGAACAGAGATGGCTTAACTTAGCTTTTGAAACAGATCATGAGGACAAAAAATATCAGTATGGCTATGAATTTGAACATCATTAAACAACTTGACTGACAGTAAGATAAAAACCAAGCAAAATATAAGCCTTAAATATTTGGAAATGAGACAACATAATACTAAATAACTCATTAATCAAGGAAGAAATCCAGGAGAAGTTAGAAAATATTTTCAATTCATTGGTATTGCATTGAACATGTCAATAATTGTTCTAAGGCAATCCTTAGATAACAATTAACATTAAAGGCCGATATTAGTTAGGAAATAAGAATTAAGTAAATAAAATAAGATTCTGCTTTAAGAAATTAGAATGAGAAAGGGTACAGTAAAAGTAATAATAAAACCCAGAAATTCCAGTTAATGATTCAAGAAAAAGAAGAGTGATTCCAAATCCTAATATCAAGAAGTGAAATATGCGCATCACAGCAGTGCCAAAGACATTAAAAGCGTAATAGGCTATTTCAATTAACTTTATGCTAATAAGTACAATAACTCAGAAAAACTGACAATTATTTTACAACAACTCATAAAGTCTGTATATAAGAAATAGAAAATTTACATGAGCCTATATCTATTAAAATCATTTAAGTCATAAAGCTATCATTTAGAAATCTCTTGGTATAGTATGTAAGTACATTTATATTAGTACAGTTTTCCTTATTCATTTTTCTGTTGATGAACATTTGCACTAATGTCTGTTTTCAAAATCTAGCTATGAATTGTGCTGCAGTGAACATGGGTGTGTATGTATCCCTCTAATATGATGACTTAACTCTTTTGGAAAGATACCTAGAAGGAGGAATAGCTGGATCAAGTGGAGTTTCTGTTTTTAGTGTTTTGTGGAATCTTCCTGCTGATTTCCACACTGGTGGTACTAGTCTGCATTCCCATGAATAGTACTGATAACTTCCTTTCCCCCAACATCCTTACCAGCATTTGTTAGTATTATATATTTTCTGATGATGGCCACTTTGCCCAGGGCAGGATGGTATGTTTGTGTAGCTTCCATTTGCATTTCCCTGAGAATATAAAGATAAGTGAAATAAATCAGACATGCAAGTTTAGCTATTGTGTGGTTTCCCTAATACAATGCTTCACACAGAAAGCCCTCATGGGAAAGAGGAAGTGCTGGTCACACAAACATAAAGTATCTGAGAGGAGGACAGCAAAACAGAAGACAGATAAGTGGAAAATAGGTAGAAGCTCAAATAATTCCCCACTTGACCTGTTCTCGTGTTTCAAAACTGTTTTAACATGGATGCTAATGTGATTCGCTTGTACTGCTAATCTAATTTCTCTTGGTTCATTGAAAAGAAAATTTTGCGCTATTGTCTATTTTCTCTTTGTGAGTCTTTTTGTCCATAGCTTGTCCTCTGAGTAACGACTTTTAAAATTATGATACAGTGTATTGAATATTATTCTCTTGTTATTTTGTTGTAATATTTTATTGTTTCATAAAAGAAAAGCCACTCTATTCAAATTCTCTGGTAAAATCTGGCGAACATTTTCTTTGTTATAGTAAAATATACATAGCATAAAAATTTACCGTTTTAACCACTTTTAAGTACAAAATTCAGTAGCACAAAGTAGTTCACATCCCACACACCCATCATAAGTGACCACTGGCAGAACTTTCCATACCTTCCCAAGGACTAAGCAAAGGTCCTAGACCCATTAAATGATGAGAGAGAGACAGACAGACAGACAGACAGAGAGACAGAGACTAAAAAGGGGGTGTGGATGTAGCTCAGCCACGCAGCACCTTCCTGGCAAATGTGAGGTCATGAGTTCCATTCCCAATACAAAAAAAAAAAAAAAATGACTTTTCATCCTCCGTAACCCAACCACACTCACGGTGTCTTACGTAAGTTGAACAATGTCATATTTTTCCTTTTAGAAACCACTAATTTCTGGATCATAAGTTTCCGGGGCTGGTTCCTGTGATGGTGTGTGTTAAAATGCCCTCTGTCCTTGAGGTGGGATAACATTCCATTGCATATGTACCAAATTTCATAGAGCATTTATGCGAGGGACACTGGAGGTTACTTCACCTATTTGGCAATTGTGAATATTGCACTTAGAAACACAGGTGTGCAGATATGTTTGGGTCTCTGCTTTCGATTCTTCTAGGTATTTACTCTGAAGTAGAAATGCTGGATCATACAGTAAAAATTAAGAAGTTTTGAGGAACCAGCATACCATTTACCATAAGGACTGCACCATTTAACATTCCCACTAGCAGAGCTTGACAATACTTGTCACTGTTTTTCTGCTATAAATAGCCATCCAAATGGGTGGGGAAAGGTATTTGATTGTGTTCTCATCTGCATTTCTCTAATAGTCATTGATGTCAAGCACTTCTTCAAATACATTTGGCCATTAGTGTAACATGCAAGAAAGCACTGCCAAAGTCAAGGTCAAAAAACATTTTCTTGAGTTGGGGCAAGAGCTCAGCAGTGCAGCACCTGCCTGGAAAGTGAAAGTTGTGAGTTCTATTCCTTGTACCAAACAAAACAAAACTAAATTTTTCTCCTATTTTCTTCTAGCAGTTTCACATGTGGGGGTCTTAGGTAAGCCTTTAGTTCATTCTTTTTTAAGAGCAGACATATTTATTGAGAGAAAGAAAACTTCTCTTTGAGAGAGACAGAAGGGGTCCCAAGTGGGTTGCCCAGCTTTTAATCCATTTTGAGATGATTTTTTGCTTGGCATAACCTAAGAGTCTGATTTTATCCTTTTGTATGTGGCTGTCCAGTTTTCCTAGCACCACTAAAAGGAGCATCAGGCATCTCTCTTTCTTGGCTCAGGGCAGATGCTCACATCCTTTACCAAGCTCCTAAAGCTTTCTTCAACATTTAGAACATTGGGACTCCAACCACGAGGCACCCTCTCTGAGAGTGATGGGTGTTTCTGATGATTTCCTGAGACAGGAATGAAAATATAATTTTGTAATCTGTGTTAAATTGGTTATAATGTCATATAACTTAAGATCCATAGTTAACTTTTTTTTGAGACAGGGTCTTACCATGCAGTACACGCTGGTCTTGAGCTCACATTGTAACCCAGGTTGGTCTCAAACTCACAATGATCCTCTTCCCTCAGCCTCTGGTGTCAAACTTGCAAGGATCCTCCGGGCTCAGCCTCCAGTGTGCTGGGATTACAGGAATGTGCCGCCATGCTCAGCAAGATCCATAGTCCTAAGATTGGCTTTACCACATGAGCTAACAAACTAAAGATAGCATATAAGGACATTTTCCCCCAGTAACCACAGCAAATATTTGTTTACTATTTTTGCAGTGCTAAGTCACTGTAACAGAGATCCACTGCTCCTAGGATCCTTGTCAAACTGCAGAATTTTAACTTGTAATCCTTCTCAGTCCACCTCTCTGTTGTTAGGCAGAATCATCTTACATCATCTCCTTGTGACCTTATGTATATCCTATTTTTAAACATTCTTTCTTAACATTTAGAATTATGTATTTTGTACTCTCATTTCAAGAAAAACTCTTTTTTATTCTAAGACATATCCTCTGTGCAAAGATTTATCAAGCAAGGCAAGGTACTTACTGAGCAGAATAACCTCCAACCTGGTACTGGTAATCAGCAGATAACCAAAGTGGCACATACCCAGTTAACATAGTAAGAGGACTGTGATTCAGATTAGAGTCTTCCAGTGGTCACTGTGTTAAAGGTTTGGTCTCTGGGGTGGTGACATCGGACAGAGTTATTGAGCTTTAACAGGTGGGATGTCATGGACTGTCCTTAGGTTATTGGGGTTGTGCCCTTCAAGGCAGCTGTGGAATCCTGCTGTGTCATCTTTTTTTTCCTGCTTCCTGGTTCAGGCCGGAAGCAGTTTTCTCTGCCATGAACTTTTTTTTTTTTTTTTTTTTTTTTTTTGGTCTTTTTCCTTTTTACCGGTACCAGGGATTGAACTCACGACTGCCTACTTCCAAGGCAGGCGCTTATGCCACTGAGCTAAATCCCCAGCCCCTCTGCCATGAACTTTTGCCATGATATGCCACCTTGCCAGAAGCTCACTCATGAGGTCACCCAATCTTGGACGGGACCCTTCAGAATCATGAGCTAAAATAATCATTTTATCTTCATAAGTGCATTGCCTCAGTAATTTCATGAAGCTGATTAATACAGGGAGAGAGAGCCCGAGGATGGCAAAGAAAAGAAAGTGATTTTATATAGCAGAGCAAGCCAGTTCACATAATGATACCTAACAACCCAAAATTATCAGTGGGTGAAATCAGTAAGGGTTTATTTGTCATTTGTGCTACATTTCTGTCAAAGACTAAAGAGCTCTGGGATTATTAACTCTTCACTAAGTCGTTCTTTCTTAGTAAGCCTGACGAAGGAGTGTCAAGGGTCTGAACAATTACCATCACCTTCAATAACATTTCCTTGGACAAATCGCAAGTCATTATAGGGGTCAGAAAAATGCAAGCAGTGCTCTGGAGATAAGCCAAGAGTGAACACTGGTGAACAGCAGGTTGTTGACCACACTGACATTCAAAAATAAAGGAAGATCATTTCCTCAGAGAACAGTGTAAAAGTGCAAGAAGAAAAGCTTTTCGGTCTTCTAGATGCTACTGGACTGGAGGACAGGTCCACAAGGCAGTTTCAAGAGAGGGCACTGACAAGAACACAAGAACCCAGAGGGCTGGGTAGAAATGTGGAAGAGGACAGGGCTGCATCTCTAACTGTGTTAATGGGAACAAGAGTTCTCTGGGTTCTTGCTAGACCTTTACCTGTGGAGCATCCGTGAGAAGAATTTGCATATGCGAACTGCCGGAGGACCAGCCCAGCACTGGGAACCTGCGTCCAGAAACGTCTGATGGGGGGATGCTAGGTTATAGCATGTTGGTCCATCTAGGTGGTAACTGAAGTTTATAGAAAATCTTTTTCCTTCAAGCCTGCATTCCACAGCATTCCATAGGAGGAATCTAAAAATGAGGGGAGAAGCTAAAGGGAAAGCAGGAAGGCATAATGAACTGGATTTGACAGTGCTTTGTAGTTTACTTGTCAAGGAAAAAAGAGAAAGTACATAAATGGGGAAAAAAATGATGGATGGCTACCCAGTCTACAAATAGTCAGGGTACATTCCTAGTGGGAACCACCAGTGAAAGCTCCATGAATGAGGCTGGCCACACAGAAGTTCTCACTGTGGAATCTCCCCATTGCTTTGTGACCCAAGAAGAGCCACCCACTGCCAGCTGTGGCTTCTCACCAGTGTGAGCTGTCCTGTAAGAGGACAGCTCCAGAAACAATAGGCACACAGTGGGTGCCTTTTATTACGTAGGAATTGGTCCAAACACGAACAGCCCTTTGCCAAGAGGAAACACAGTCTACATCCGTCTTAGACTTGTTCTCCTGGGCATCCAGGACTAGGCATGTACCTAAGGCCTTTCAAAGCCAGCATGCCCCTAAACTATTTAATGCAGCATACTGAGCCCCTGTTCTTCCTCCAATTTGACTGAAGTGAGCAATGCAGTTACCCAAGTCACAGACCTCTAATTCCTCCCCGCCTCCTGTTCCTTCTAAATACCCAAATCCAGTCTCTCATTGAGTCCTGGTCATTCTAACTCTAACAGCTTTCAAATCTGTTTCCTTTCTCCATTGCCCCCGCTTTGGATCTGCAGTTTGTTGCCAGGACTGTATTATTGCATTTGTTCTCATCTCCATCCTCTTCCCAGCTTCTTCCCTTGTTCTTTATGTTCAGCGTGAGGCTTCCTCCTAGAAAGTAACGCCACCGTGTTAATCCTCTTTGTAAAAGCTGTTGCTCCAAGGATGAACTCCAGCTGGACCCTCCTGATCTGGCCTCTGCTAATCTCTTTAACCTTTCCTTCTCAGCACCCATCCTGGATCTCTGTTTTCCAAACACTGAACAGCTTTCACTCTCATACGTGAAGGTACATTTGGCTCTGGGCTGTCCCCGATGCCCGCCAGTCCCTCCATCCCCTCCAGTGAGGTGCCTCTGGGGGGCCGTGTCCTAGGAAGGCAGGCTGATGCGAACACTCAGATTGTGGTGAAAGCACCCAAACGGTAATACAGTTCTCATGGATAGCTTTGACTTATCAAAGGTGTAGCTGACCCCTTCAGCAACTCAGTGCTTTGCCTTAAAGTTTTTAGTCAGTTTTCTAATAATTGCTATGGTGTAGATAGAAAATCACCCTCCAAGTCTCAGGTGTTTAGAAAGTGACTGATCATGGGAGCATGGTAGCCCACTCACTATTGGCAGTGGGGCCTTCTTAGAAGATGCTGAATATGCTCCTCAGCACCGCCTTGCTTCCCTCTGCTTCCTGGCTGGCGTGAGGTGAGCAGCCATGTGTCTGTGCCGTGCCATCCCGTGCCACCCTGTGCCATGCCATCCTGCCTTGGAGCCAGCCAACCACAGACTGAAGCCATGATAAACCTTTCCACCGTTCAGCTCTCACGCTGGGTGCTGGGTGTTGTGTTCCAGGAAGGAGGAAAGTGACTAAATGTTATAAGACTTAATGATACCACAACTCATTGGTTAGAATATGCTATTTAATTTTCTTTCAAGTCTATTTTAGGCTAATCAATATGGCTCTTTAAGAATGGTCTATTAAATCTCAGTCACTTGTCTTACAAAAGCCAGAAATTAAGAAAGAGGATGATGCGGACTCATGGAGGTCCATCACCCTTACCCGGAGACAGACTCAGGCCTCTTCTTCACCACTGGCTGGTAAATGACATTGGTATTCATGAAGAAAACTAGATTATCTTAATTAATTATTTTTTATTTTTATTTTAAAGAGACTAAAGCCAAGCAAAATAAAACATAACAAAGACAACCAACGTAAGCGACACAGGACTTCAAAACAACAGGAAATCAACAATGATTACCATGATGCCTCCAGATTATCTTAATTAGAATAAAATCTCAAGGCCCAGTGATATTCTCTCAAGGTAAAGAAGATGTTTATGTGTGTATACTTTAACAAAGAAAATAGAATGGTTTGCTTTAAGAAACTGTGCTTATTACTGAAAATAGTCCTGGCTTTGACGATATCAACTCGAGGTTTTGTTATATTGTAGGTGATGAACATATCTTCCTTCAGTGCAAACGCCACTCAGGAAGACACTCAGCATATCCAGGTCATTCAGCTTTCTACTCTCTCTACTATAAGATGTTAACAGTGCATATTTTATCTGTGACTGTAGAAAATTATTTAGACCAAAAATTAGTGCTTAATAGAATTAAGCTTAATTGTATTATTCTACAGTGTATTATATTAGACTTCCAGAAATAAAGCTGAATTAATATTAGAACTAATTCAAGTAGTAATTAATTTTATTAGGAGGAAATTTTGGCTCCAGGCATCAGGAATACAGAAATGCAGCAACAGCAATAATATGAGTGTAATTTAAGATGCTGAAGCATAGCAAGGTCTGGCATCTATTGCACTGCCTCCTCCATACAATTCCCTTTAGTGCAGGGTTAGATGGGCAATAGGCAGCTGGCCAGGATGAGATGGGAAGTGGACCCATGATCGGGGCCAGAAAGTCAGTTCTGAACTAAGCATCAAACTTGACCACGAGTTCCGGGACATAAGCTCAGAACGCACTGCATAGAACCCTCAAGTACGAGTCAGCGTTCTGTACTCAGAGCTGTTCGGAGAATGCTGAGGGGGACAGGTGGTCAGATGTCTACTTGAGAGCCCTTGATCCCCGTGTTTCAATTATAGTATTAAAGATGGTGACGTTTAGGAAGAACTGGGTCACAGTGCTGTGAGGCAACACAATTCCCTATGCAATCCCCTGTCCCCAGGGTGTCGGGATTCAGCCCAAGGCCTCCACTGTCACATCCAAGAGTAGGCTTGGAGTCACAGGCTGATCCTGTCAAGGATTGCAACCTGGACCCCAAAGGAAAGAATTTCTCTCATTGAGAAAGAAGAAGCTTCAAAATCAGCCTGCTAGAGATTGTATCCAGCAGGGTTTCTTTGACCAGCAAACTTAGATCTCTAAATGACTAAAACGCAAAAAAAGGATGATCATTTTCAAAGTTAAGATTTCTGGGGAAAATTGAACTCTGGTTGGTGTTTGGTCTTTATCCGATCCTGTGAAGCACAAAGAAATGTTCACATATCACAGTTAATTAACAGCCTCTAGGGGCTGGAGTGGTATAAGGTGCCGTGCTTTGCAGAAAACAAATGGAGTAGATGGCTCATGACAGCTGATATCAGAAAATGGGACTCACGGGTTGCATTTTGCTTACAAATATTTTTATTGCAGTTATTTGAATTCAATAAAATATAATGAGATACTCTTAGCCTCTGGGCAAAACTGACACAGAATTTAATTTGCAATAGTCAGCTGAAAGCACAAAATGTTCTTGGGGGAAAATTCTGCTGTGCTATGTGAATATGCAGACCTTACTGACAGATCCTTGGAAATCCTGCCCATAATCTTCCTATGCAAGTGAGGGGCAATGCTGATAACAGCCCTGGAATGAAGGAGCATGTTCGCTATTTGACATAATAATCTAAATTGCTGCTAGGCCCTAATTTCCTCCCTAAAGGTCAATATTTTCATTTTTGCAACTTTTAGCTAAGAGCATTGGCAAATAAAGCAGTACATGTGTGGGGGACGGTCTTTTAAAGGAAATCTGGTTTTGAAAAAAGAGGCCATTTGAAATTAATTCTAAATTACTTTTTTGGTGGTCAGTACCTGACCTCCCATAGTCATGAGAACCAGAGGTGAAGGTGACTTTCAGTAAATGGGATAGAGAATTTTTTCTTTCTGAAGAGTCAGGATTATGTGACCTTATAAATTGGTCTCATTACAGAGCTACTGACAGACAGACATATTGGTTGCTGCCAGTAGGCATATGGGTTGAAATTTGGAGTCAGAGGAGGGGAGAACAGATGGAGCCAGGAAGCAGTGATGGACAGGGCCCTCACACAGGGACCAGCTGGTGGGGAGCAGGTCATGTCTATTACCCTAAGCTGCGAAAGATAAGAGTGTCAGCAGTGGGAAAGGTGACATCCATCAATCAGCTTCTTCATTATGGCAGGAATGAGCCTTGTGGTCTGGGAGTGCAGGAAGGGGTTTGGTCACCCCACACCCTACAGGTGGCGACTCAGAAGGGGGCCTGTCTTTCACATTGCCAAAAGGAAGACGAACGTGCCTTCTGTGGTGTAGGTGGGGTAGGTCTTTTAGGGGAAATACAATGGATGATTCGAAGCTTATTTTCAAGCACTTTTATTTTAAGCAAACTATTACATGAATGTCACACTTAATAATGTAAGGGGGCAAGTGGCATTATATTATAAAATTTTCCAGGTGAACCTGTGGGCCTCTTCTGCCTTTACGGCAATATTCAGGAGAAGTGGAATCAGGGCAAAGAAGCTACCTAAGGCCTTTTGGAAGGTACGCTCCTTCACAATAGTAACTTGTGGGTCTTTCTTGCCTTTAATATTTAATATTCCTCTAAAACTGAGGAATATTGGGTATTTATTGCGTGAAATGCATCTAAATGGTAAGAAATATCTTGAATTTTAACTTGTGTGACATTATATTTTTTAACTCTTTCCCTGGGATTTTTGTCATTTTATCAAATCCTCTTTTCAATTGTTTGAGATTTCTGGAGGTATAAAAGCAAATGCTATAAAAGAGTAACAGGAAGTGGAACATTTAACCTGGAAGTAGTTGATAACCACAGTCAAGTAGAGAAGAGCTGCCGGAAGTGTCACACTGCAGTGAGAAAATGATGTAATTTGGGGAAAGAAATGCTTCTTTCATTCTAGGGAGCCTATCTTCTATCACACATAATGCTGAAAAACTCATTGGGTCTTCTTCAGGAACTTCAGGACAGAACACAGTAAGGTTTACTATATAATGCTCAGCACAAGATCTTGAAAATTATGTTAAAATGGTGAATTTACATGAGTGTTGTCTGTTTGTAAAGTTTTCTAATATAGTTTGAGAAACTAATTAGGTTTTCTTAAATAGTTCATTGCCATGGAGGATTAAAAATGTTCAAATATCATTTAATTTGAAAACTTTTTGCTTTATTGTACTTATTTCAAGAGACATTTATATTGACTTCCTAAAATAATATTTTTAGTGAAACAGTCTCACATGGAAATAAGAACAGTTTCAGAAGACACAAGAGCAAATAATTGAAGTTAATAAATCAATGTTAATAAATAATTAATAGGACTGTGACTAAGAAGGTAGGTGTTAATGATTTGTAGATATATTTAACATTTACTCACCTGATTATATATGTTAAATACCTAAAATTTTACTTATATTTTCTTTTATCTTCTGATAAAAGATTATTAGAAAATAATATATCACCTATAATAGTAGCAAAATAAACTTGGTGAGGTTTACTAGCAAATAACTTTTTAGATGTATATCTTTTTAAAAACATTTTCTATTGAGAGAATCTGTTACAAAATGCAACACTATGAACTCAGTTTGCATACCCTAGCAGGTAAGTGTCTACTTATGCAATTAGAACAGATTTTGAACAATTTACAGAGTTTGTCTAATTCCATAGTGTGTCTCTGTTCAAACTGTGTGGGACAGCAGATCTATGTGTAGTCTGACATCAGTGACCCTTCCGGACCCCTCAGGACACACTGCTGACCTCAGTGGGTGCTGAGCTCAGGGGTTCCTAGTCGTGATAGTTTGCTTGTGTGTGACCCCCATCTAAAAGCTCATGTGCTGGATGCTTGCTCCCCACTGCAGTGATGTTGTGGTGGTTGAAACTGGTAAGAACAGGCAAAGTAGGAGAGAAAAAATAAGGGTAAGTAGGAAGAGGTAAGGAAGGTCGAAATTTTAAAACTGTATTTTTAAGAAAAACTTCAGGACACGAAAGTTACTTAAGCATTTTTCACTTTCAGGAAACTCACTCAGAAAAATTCCTCAGGGTCTTAAGGATGCAGTAAATAAGCCTGTAAATTGAGCGCTGGGCCATGCATTGGGAAATCACATTTTCTTCCATAGATGTCCATCCACAGGAAAGCAGTAGTAGTGGACATGAGGTCTCTCTCTCTCTCTCCATCTCTCTCTACTCTCTCTATAGCCATCGCTGTTAGCCTCTCTCTCTCTTTCTCTCTCTCTCTCTCTCTCTCTCTCTCTCTCTCTCTCTCTTCTTAGGGTCACATTCTATTCTATCTGTGCCTACTTGGTACATTTCTGTCTTATGAATCTCTTTATACCTCTTACTGATGCATGTGGAATATTCTTTTTTAGTGGCAGGAATTGGCAAACCTACAACTCAATTTTACAGGTAGGATGAGTTTAGAGACCTTGGAGGACCCTGTCTGGTGACACCTGGACTAGTGGAAGATGACAGGGCCACTGTGGATGCCACCTTTGGAAGGGACAAGTATAGGTTTCACTGAACTCTGCTTAATTCCCTTGAGGGAAAGGCATAAAAATAATAGTGCTACAAGCAGCATGGATCACCCTGGTTTCTGTTTTGCTTCACTGTGTGGTCTGCCCATCTACCACAGACCTGTCCACCTTTTTGTGAAACAGCCCAGAGGGCCCTTGTGAGAAGGTCTGGACTCCAAACCTGGTCCTGCAGACTTAAGTGAGCTAATTAAACATAACTCTCTTTTTCTCATGAGCTCACATGGATATTAATATAGTTAATGCATGCAAAACTCATCTTGGGAACCAGCACTCACGGGCAATTTTGTTTTTGCTAACATTATATTTCAGTTCTTTAATATTCAAAAGACCTAGTACTTTTCTATTTCTACTCTTTAAAAACTACCTTTGATGAAAATCAAGGAACTGTCTTTCTTCCTTGTTTCCTCTTGTCTTCCTTCTTTCTCTTCTTTTCTTTCCTTTGTCCTGCCATCTTTCCTTCCTCCTCCCCTCCCTCTCTCTCATCCTCTCTTCTTTCTACACATCTATCTGGTCAGCACAACTTTAGATACTTGTTATATGGAAATCCAAAACCTTTGCAGGTAAGACATTTATAAACTGGGTTTCACTGTAGGTAAACAGAGCATTTTATGCTATGTGAATTTTACCATAAGTAGAAAAGTACTTTATAAAGGAAAATACCCAATATGAGTATGATTTGTCTCCAGTAAAATGCAGAAAAGAATTTGAGTATTTTTTCACTGAGTAATAATAGCCATCACAGAAGTACTCACAGTTAATTCTAACTACGCCTTTGTCTAAGCTTCCTAGTAATGTGTGGGTCATCAATTTTTTGGGTTATCCTAAAATGTAGAGTGCCACTTTTCCTGACTGTATGTCCTTCTCCCAGTGTGTAAGATACTGTTGTGCTGACAAGTACTGACCTCAGCTCACTGCCATCTACATCGGCGTGTGCGCCAGTTCCCTACCAAGGGATCCCTCTCCAGCTTCCTGATTCAACTTGTGCACAACTATTTTAATTTCTATTTATGCTAAAATAACAAGGGAGTGAAAATAGTCACAGTAGACCTGAACAAGTATTTCTGTATCTATAGATTGAATTTGTGATTGGAAACTTCAGTTACCAACGTAGAGAAATCGAGAACTGTCCATGGAGGAGAGCACGGCCACAGTCCGGATGATTTTTTAAATGTTTTGGTTTTGGCAAAAATGAAAAGGTTTGTTGCCAAGCCCCTTTCCTCTTAATTTTAAAAAATCATGTGTGTTTCAAGGGAAATTTAATCCACATGTTTCTGATTCATTTGCACTTAAGTTATCAAACAATTTTGTAATCATAAGTCTCTATCTTTTTCTTTCCACAGAAAGTTGAGTTTTCCAAGTGTGCAAAAGCCGTAATCTTTCAGAAGAATGAACTGAATTTCAAATTCAGAAAGCAGGAGTAGGGATGGGCAAAAATGTGTATTCCTTACCTTCTCTTGGGAAAAGATGTTTGGAGGTTTGATTGTGACTCAATCCTTTTGATGTAGACATTTACTTGCTCTTGAAGAGAGGTGTTTTTTTTTTCCTCCAAAGAAAAATGTTTTTATAGTTTAAACTACGCAACAAGATGTGCTAAATAACCAAAGATATAAGAAGATTCTTCTTCAAAATTATGAGTGAATATGATCACAGATAATGCTGAAGTTTTATTTTATGGCCAATACTTCAAACTTGTGATCTCCACGATTAGATTTATTTGCCCACATCAACTTTTTATCTGAGGTGTGGGTTAACAAGCAAAAATTTAGACTTTCTTTCCTCGATTTGCTTTATTTAGTTTGTGTTACAAACTGACAAAAAAGTATAAAGTTTTTCAGAGATGGTCCTTTTCCTGAAAATGGCACAGAAATTTCAATATCTCCAGGACTTTTCAAATACCAAAGGTTACCATACTGGAATGCTCCATTTGGGAACACTGAGAACTTTGGTTTTATGGGAACTCCACACTAGTTACTCCCATTTGGAGCTCTTAGGAAGTGCTAATTTGGAAGCTTCCTCCTTTATGGTGAGATCAAACCATTTGGACTGCTTATTATCATGTACCCAGTAAAACTCAATCTGTTGTGTTAATTAGTTATGTAAACACATTTTATAATTGTGGAGACTGAGCAGAACTAGACACCTGGGTAGGTGCGAAAAGATCAAAGGTTTCCTTTCACGAATTGCTGTGGTAATTAGTGTTGTCTTGTACTTCTTCTGCAGGGGGTCTTTCAAACTCAAGCTTGGGAAACCATGCTTAGGGAACAAAGCAGCCACGCATTGCAAAAGCACATCTTGCCAAGCACCCAACCTTGACTAAAATTCAGCGCAGGGAGAGGAAAACAATATAGAAAAAGGAGGGAGAGAAAAAGGGCTATGAACTCCTCCTGGGGAGCCCCTATCTTTTTCAGTAGTTTAAATGCAAAATGTGAGAAAGAACGATCTGACTGCACCTAGGCTATTTTATAACAGAAAACACTTTTCTCCCAGCCCCTAGCTCCCCCAAGACAGTTTTGAAAAGTGTATCATGGAATCTTCATCTCTCAAAAAATGGTTTTTGTTTGCTTGCTTTTTGTTTATTTGTTTGTTTCTTTTTAAGTTTTAGGAAGTGAAAGATCTCTGGAAGGGGCCCATTCCCATTAACATTACTGGACTTGCTCCAGCCCTGTGGAGGACAGATTAACATATGTGACTTCCCCTCTCCCAGTGAGAAAGGCCCTGCACAAAGGAAGGGAGTTTTGCCTGTCTCCTACTTCTTTGTTCAATGACTGACTGATTGAATGAAGGAATAAATAATAGCTCATCAAATATTTTTTAAAAAACATCTTGATGTTACATAGAAATTTTCCACCGTATAAATGCAGTAAAATGGCCTTGAACAAGTCACTTACACTAATTCTGTTTCCTCCTCTGTGTGGCTATTACTTACACAGCTAGTCTTACCTCCCTTTCAGGGTTGTGTCAGATTGGAGATGACTTCCATTCACTCCGCAGTAAAGGGCCTGGCTCTTGGATATTTGCCAGGCAGGTGCTTATGCTGCTGAGCTAAATCCCTGACCATATTGCTATTTTTAGTATTAGAAAAGTACTTCTGGAACACTGGGTTATTCTTTTGTTGGTGTCTTTATCACTCTCCTCCCTCTTTTTTACGAAATAAGTAACATGAAGACCCTTAGACTTAGTATCATTTCTCTTGCCTTCTATCTTGTTCTACTAGTTTTCAAAATTTAGTCCTATTAGCTTTAGTCTAACACTACAAACAAATGAAATAAGCCTAATATTTTTAATAAAAATTTAATAATTTTAGCAAATCTAATACTTTTCTAGGACTATTCTGTAACTTTCTCCTCCGGTTCCCATACATTTATAAATTACTATTTATTTTCCAACTTTCTAACCTGTTATAAAAAGGCATCCATTTAAAAATAGTACTATGGGGGCTGGGGGTTTAGCTCAGCAGCATAAGCGCCTGCCTTGCAAGCAGGCAGTCGTGAGTTCGATCCCTGGTACCGATAAAAAGGAAAAAGACAACAAAAAAAAGCTTACAAGAAGCCTATGCAAGTGACGTGTTCCTGGACCTCCAGAACAGCAAACTAAATAAACTCCTTTAAAAAATAAAATAAAATAAATAGTACTATGGCCAGGGATTTAGCTCAGCAGCAAAAGTGCCTGCCTGGCAAATGCAGTGTTGTGAGTTCAATCCCCAGTACCAAAAACAAACAAACAATCAAACAAAAACTATTAAAAATAGTATTATGTCATTGTTATAGTAGTTAGAAAATATGGACAAGTAATATGGTAATGAGCAAAACCAATCTGAAACCTCATTATTGTACTCTGTTTTCTAACATGCAAATATGTACTTGATATCAGAGGTGGATATATATATATATATATATAGTATTTTGTTATTTTGTCAGATCTACAGTTCTATTCACCAGCTAAGTTATCTAAGAGTACCCAATATAATGGTATTTTGAAATGTTTCTTGAATTTTTTCTTTATAATTTATCATAAATATATTTTTCTTTTACTAACTCTCAACCTCATTTTAATGATCACATTGTACAGATACATAGCTATTAAAACCATCCTTTGTCAATAGATGTAATGGAAAAGTCTCTATATTTGAGTTAAAGTGAAAAATCTAGGTTTTTCATATAGGTAAGAGGAAAACAACTGATAGTTTTCTTTTCTTTCTTTCTTTCTTTCTTTCTTTCTTTCTTTCTTTCTTTCCTTCCTTCCTTCCTTCCTTCCTTCCTTCCTTCCTTCCTTCCTTCCTTCCTTCCTTCCTTCCTTTATTTTTACCAAATAACTCTGAAAGGATCTTGCCCTAGATAGGTCACTACAGCAGTGAGAGGTGGGACCAGGGACATTTACCTTGAGGTCACTTTCCCCGCCCCTAGGCAATTTACCTGTGGCTCGAAAAGAGTTCCAGTCAGCTTATTCCCACATCAGGGATGCCACCTTTAGGCACCACCCCAGTCAAAAGTTATATATATATATATATATATATATATACCCCACACCACGTGTCCAGCAGGAGAGCCAGGCCCCCGGCAGTCCTGGAGTTTCTCTCTGTGTTCTTAGAGTAAAGGGCATTTTTACTTTATATTCTCTTTCTTTTACCATGCTGAAAATCCCATCAAACTCACTTTAAATTATTATGTTGGGGTTTTTCTCTCAGATAAAACTTAAAAGTTTTATAAATAAAAACACACATATAGCAATAGATTGGTCTCAGTAATGTGGTATTCCAATTTAAAAAACTTTATTTTATTCCATGTTTACTTCCCTCAGTGCCCAGTACATGCTACCCAAGTGAGAGCTCTCAGTGGATGGTGGTCGTCTGGGTGCACGAGTGAAGCTGGATCACATGCAAGTACTGTCTTGAGAGAACTACGACTTCACTTTTATCAGCTCGCTTGTTTTGCCACTTGGCAATACATTAGTTGATGTCGGTCCCTTTAAGCTCCTGTGTCCTATATGTCCATGCAGCCCCTGACCAGGTCAGCGTCTGGCAGTGCACGAGTCACCCGGGTCAGGATCTCCTGGAGCACCGAGCAGAGATGCTGATGGGTTCCTGGACAGCGCCCTGGATCTGCAGACCCAGGACATCTGTACTCAGAGCCACTGAAGTCTGCAATCTACTTGTGAATGGGGTCAGCAACCAATGGAGTTTTGCACAGCAGTCAATAAAAGATACAGGGAGCATGTGTACTTCCTGGTATGGGAGAATTTAGGAAAAACAGAGCCTAGGGCTGGGGACTTGACCTGTGTTTTCACCGAGACAAGGAGATTCCCTTCGTGTTAGAGCCGAGTGAGGGTCCAGTGAGAAGCCAAATCTGAGGGTCAGTTTTGCTTTGGATGGAAACAATTTCATTGTGTAATTCAAATCACAGGAGGAAAATGAGACAACTTAAATCTACGAGTTTCTTTTGACTCCTGGTTCGCTTTGTGTTTGTGGCATCTTTTGAGACCAGTAAGAGTGACCCAAAAAATCCCTGTCCGCTGGGTGTGATAAACAGGAATCTAGAATATGAAGCATAATTTTATTTCTGTGCTTTTGGCACACAGTGAGGTTTTTAGAGGTGGCCAGTTTGCTCAGGTATTGTTCGAGCTACCAAAGCATTAATTATACGGCTCTGCCTACTCAACCCAACAGAACCAAACGTCCATCTAAAAGAAAAATTTTTTTCAGGAGGATGTGAAAATTAATATGGCATGGAGGTGCTGTTGGTTCCAATTAAAATCAATATCTGTCCTGATTTGTGCCTCTTTGTCTATCTGACTGCGAGGGAGCTGGCTACAGGGCCACATCTGCTCCCCTCTCCCAAAGGGGCTCCAAACAAGTGAATGACCGCAGTGTTTATTATGAAGTTTTCAAAGGGAAAGTTGTTTTGGTCTAATTGAAGCAATAATATGAGAGAGGTTATTTCTGGTCAGTTCCCTGCTGTTTTCGCTCTGGAGAATATATTCCAGGTGTTCTCTGTGCTGCTCTGTGGAGCTGGGCTGCCTTCCCTAGAGTTTAGCCATGCTAGTGCCAGCAGACCAGCATACGAAACCCAGTACTTCCCACCAGTTTGGGCCTTGTCGAGATGCTCCTTAGTGAACTTCATAGTGAACTGGACGGTCAACAAACACACTCATTTTCACGTGGCCAGGTTACCATGGAGTAACGCAGTGAGATTTTACGAATCTCTAATACATTCAGGAAGCATTGATTTTAGTTTTCTTTACTCCAACTCTTTGCCATATCATAAAGAGGAACTATAATGTCACACTACTGGGCTTTCTTTTAAATAAATATTTTTTTCTTTCTATCTAGATTGTCACTTCAATTAAGTGAAGAGAAACAGATTCAAATCGCTGTAATTAAATCTCAATCATCATCGAGTCATAAATCTGTGTTGTTGAGAAAAGTGTGATAGTTTAATGGTTTCCAAACACCCATGAGTTGTCACAAATGAAATCAAGAATGATTGGCAGAAGGTACAGAGATGGATTCTGAAATTTGACTTGGAATATAAATACAAACATTCAGTACCCAATGGATGGCTGTAATTTCCCTGACGTACATTTCTAATGATGATAGTCATTTCATATAAAACTTGTCACAAACAATAGCTTGGGAATTTGGGCGGTAACTTTCCTTTTATCAGTCAATGAATATATGACGCCGACTTTGATACTGCTTTGAGATACTTTCATTTAAAATTACAATATTGCAAGCTACATAGTTTTCAATGGAAATTAACCTTCCTTTTAAGAGCTGGAGAGAATACTCACTTGAGATAGTTTCATTATAATTAAATTCCCGCATAATACATATTGGTGATTGCAAGAATAAAAGACTGCTTTAATGTTGAAATTCAACTTCCTCTTCATTCCAAGTGGAATTGTGGAGCTTGATTTTGCTTGTTTTCATCTGTGAACCTAATATGAACCCACAGACCAAAATAGTCACATTAAGAACATGGACTGAATTTCAGGCTAATCAGGGGAAATGCCTGGGGAGGGTGGTGGTGGTCCTGTGGCCAAGCCTAATCACGCAGACCCGGTGCGTCCAGGATACGTCCAGAGGTGGAGAGGTAGTGATTTCTCTGTGCACACTCATGGATGTGCAAGTCAAAGGCTCCAGCACTGAATGTCCTCCTGGGGAGGGGGGGGGGCCTTCTGATGGGAGACCTTTGCCTCTCCAGAAAGAGAATAATGAGTAGCACCCTGTGTCAAGGGCACTATGTTTATAAAGAACTTCGGGTTCTTTGGACAATATTCAAAATCCTCTGCGGGAGGATTATTTATGAATCTGCACTAACTCTGGGAAGAAGGCAGAACCTCAGCTCCAAGTGGCTGAGTATCCATCAAGGGAAGCTGACATGTACATTCTTCTCATTATTCTTCCCTTGCCCCTCCAAATACCACACACATAGCAACCGTCAGTTACAGGGGAGCAGGTGAGGTGTGCAAATTAACCCAGGAGAAAGTGGTGAAAGTCCTGGGGGTGGGCTGGGAGGAGAGTGGAGGGGAGGCTGGCACCGCAGGGTTGGGAAAGCAAGAAACCAGCCCACTTAGTACAGATGACAGTGACTAAAACAAGATTTCAGTTCTTGACCAGGAATACAATGTGTGTGTGTGTGTGTGTGTGTGTGTGTCCCTGCATGATTCCTGCTAAGTGTTTCCGAGAGGTTTATAACATCTTGGTCTTCATTTCAGGAGATTTGCCCCAAAACAACAACAACAACAAAATAGAAGTTCCTTTTAAATATATAGCTAAAAAGAAATGAATCACACTTGCAACTCAATTTAAAACAATGAAAAATAATGTCGTCTTATCTCAGTGGCCACTGATACGCAGAATGTGCCTGGACTCGTTGACTTATTAGACGCTGTCATGGTACTGCAGAACTAATTATCTGCTGTTATTTAACAGTCATGAAAGACCTCTCTAGATGACAGCAAGATAAGAAGGGAAGTATCTGTTTCTCCCCCTGCCCTTTATAAAATCTCACAGCAGGTGATGCCAGAAACCATTGCAGTCACTGCCAATCTTAATAGAAATTAATCGTAAGGCTCGTATAACCTAAAGCCACCCTTTCAAAGCCAGCATTTTGCTGATCATCTCAGCTACACTGATAAGCAAATTTTAAATCAGCTTTGGAGGGGACAGTCTATGATTCAAGGTGGACTTAAATTCAGCACGCCCTTCCCAAGTTGAAAACATGGAAGAGTTTTTGAAAGATCTTTTGTGTTGCATATGCCTGTCAGCTTTTTAACAAGTGGAGGAGGCTGCAATGCATGCAGTGGCAGCTGTGCTGATTGTAAGTGAATTTTTAAATTATTATTAGAGTGTTTTTCAAGATCTTAAAATAACCTAAGGTAGTAATAGGCTTCGATTTTACTGGAGGCATTTCTAAGAGATTTGTAGTATGTGAAATGAATTGTCATGCCCTTGTTCTTCAAGGCAGAGAGGTGACTCTGCTTCCTTACAACCCATCAATAAAGCATAGAAAATTATCTCATTTTGTTGTTTTCAAATAAGAAGAGTGGACTGACTCCCTCACTATTAAATACAAAGCTTTGCTCTTCTGTATTTAAATCAATTGATAATTACAGAATTTTTAAGAAGTTGTTACGATGGCGTGGTGCACATGCTTGCAATCCCAGCACTATGGAAGCTGAGGCAAGAGGATCTTTGTAAGTTCAAGGGCAGCCTGAACTGCAGAGTGAGACCCTGTCTCAAACACACACACACACACACACACACACACACACACACACACACACACAAAGTTGTTTTCTACACAATATACTAAGGGAAAAATCAAATGCTCTGAAGAAAGGGGGTGCTGTGATCAGGGTTAGGACTTGGCCATTTTAACATTTGCGGAAGCTTCTGTTCCAGGGCCGATGGGTGTTCAGGTCATTGTGAAGGATCTGAGTTTTGTAGTTAACTCTGGAGCCGAGATTGTGGGAGGACTCTGCTTATCACTGGAGCAACTTTCCTAGAACAGATACATAGGGTGTCAAAATCACTTCCCTAACAATTGTCACAGGTCCCAGTGCCTCACATTTGCAGTTACTTCCTACTTTGTGAAGGTCTTGTGGCATGTCATCTTAGAATTTGAAGATCTGGAGACTTAAGGAGCCAGACCCCTTGATTTTACATAGATATCCTGAAATCCACAAGACAATTGTCTCCTTTACTGTCCTGCATAAATACGTGGAGACTAGGGCCACACTCCCAAGGATCCTATCGTTTTACTGCCTGACCCCGTGCTGTCTTAAAGGATGTATCTTATTTCACCCCTGTCCTGTGCTACAGGAACCACTATCTCTACTTACTTTATCAATAAAAGATACAGCTCCAAGGAGTTGCATGACAAGCCAAATAAGTCTCAAGGCTTATTAAAGGTGAATTTTGGTTTGCTCTCCAGGCCTTGGTCAAAATTTTAGACATCATCTGCAAATACTCCAGGATGCATCTTCACAGAACAATTCTCGTCCTCTCGGTTTATCTGCATGTTATCTATTGAGGGTCAGCTGGAATGCATATGAGCTAAAACTCCTGAAAAGTCATGAAAGTGTGCGTTGTGTTACATTATAACTTCCAGCAAGCTGAATGAGAAATTCAGTTATGTACCTGGCTCTCCACAACAGTTATCGGTGGATGAATTACGTTATCTTGCTTAGGACTCTGAGATTCTCCACTAGAAGCTATCAATATAAAATGAATTCATGAAGCAAACAAAAAGTTCGCTTTTGTTTCTTCATTTCTTCTTTGTGTTATCCTCCCATAAAAACCCTCTAAATTGTTTATGTGTTTCTGGTCACTTGAAGATCTTTTCCATTCTGGAGAAAGACTTGAATACACTGATCATCTGCTTATCTCCAGGTTGCCCTTCATTTACTCGTTCAATAAACATTTATCAATTTATCATTCATGGGTAACAGTTTCAAGAGCTGGAGAAAAAAATGCTAGAAAAGAAAACAATTTTCTGTCTTCTAGTTGGCTTATAGCTGAGAGGGACATTGAAGAAGCAATTTGGTAATTTGTTAAAATATTATTAAAATATTTTTGTTTGTGTAGTGTATAAATTAATCTGCAGTATGGCAGGTGTGGGAACTTGGAAGGTAGAAAGTGAGGCTGGGATGGGGGAGGAGTGCAGAGAAGGGCCCGGAGGGTGGATACGCAGAGGGCCGGGAAGGCTTTCTTGCTAAGGGGACGCTGCACTAGGGAGCAGCAGGGGCCAGGTAGATGCTGGAGGGTCCAGCGAACTGAAGGAAGAGGCAGCACTGTGCTCAGCATATTGAACATGAAGCAAAACATTGGAGAGGACGGATGAGTTCAAGCAGGAGTCAACACACAGGTTTCTGCAGGCCATTTTAGGGGTAAAGGGTGAGTAATAGCAGGGGCCGTGGTTGGGGTTAGAACACAGGGGCAAATTTTAAATTGTTCCTTCCAAAGGTCTGTTTTGACTGCTTTGTGAGGATAAATTAGAAGAATTAAGATTAAAAGACTCAAAGAGAACAATCAGGGAGCCTTTGAGAAAAATTCATGCTGTAGATGATGATGGCTGAGATGATGAGAATTCATGAAATTTTGATCATATTTTAAGAAGGAAAATGAGAGGACCTATTCAAAGCAATCGAGGGTGCTTACAAAGCCTTTTCCTTGAAAAGCTAGCATTGTCTTTTTCTAGTAAAGAGCTGATGACATGACTCTAGGATTTTGATTTTTTGCTTCTTGTGTTTGAGGTGTCTCCACATAAATGGAGAAAACAATTGGGTTATACTCTCATGACTCTCCTGGAGGGAAAAAGAGTGCCTGGAAATGTTCAGAACATAGCAAGGCAGGGAGAATCCTGAGCAATTAAAGCTCTCTGTTAAAGAAGACTGTGCTGTTTCTCGAGCTGAATGAAGAATGGATTTAAGAATGGAGTGGTTAATTGGATTTGCCTTTTTGTTTTCTTTTTAGACAAATAAGATTTTAAATATTTCAGTCAATATTAATATCAAGACTAAATAAGATTTTAAATATTTTGATCAATATTAATATCAAGACTATGAAAATTGCCAGCTAGGAAGGATTGGTGTGATATTATTTATAGTTCTCTGTTCAAAGAATCACTATTTGCATTTAATTCTCTTCCAAGTCATGGCTGTGCCTGGGAAAATATTTTTTCTTTTGGTACTGGGGATTGAACTCACAACCTTGCACTTGCCAGACAGGCACTTGTGCTACTGAGCTAAACCCCCAGCCCATGGGAAAAGTTATTCTAATACACTTCTGAATTTTCATAAGGGAGGGTGCATGGAGTAATTCGGTGACCCTGAAGACTGAGTCCCAGAAAGGCCTGGTGCGTAGTGCAAGCAGCACAGGATCTGGAGACAGCAGCTTCTGATCCGGCCCAGGCTTGGCACTCATTCTGAGTATCACAACTGTGGCTGTGGTACTTCACTCCTCCGCTCTTTACAATGGGGATGTGAACACTTACTTCCCAGGAGTACTATGGAGACTACATGAAAAAATTGAAGTAAAGTGATTAATACACCGTAAATAGTCTAAGCCCTTAGAGAGCTAACAAAGACCTCTCAGACATTAAGTACCTTTCAAAATCATGACTTGCTTTGAAAAAATTGCACGGCATATGTATCGGTGGATTCCAGGTTATCTTGCTTGTGAACTATCTGTTTAGTGACACATACGTTGTTTTGTAGTGGATGGATTTGGAATCTAAAATTTTAAAGCAATTATTTGCTTTCGCCTAGTTTCAGCTCTGGGACAGACAAATGAGCAGAAAACCTCTTCTCAACCTCTTTACTGAGCGATTCTGGCAAGAGTACCAACCTGAGCAAGTAACTTTTTCTTCCAGAGACTGTTTGACCCAGCTGGAAGATATGAGTAAGAAAAACCTCCCTGAAACAGCTGTGGCCTCCAAGTCGAGTAGAATTCTCTAGAGGGAATATATTTTTAAAACATACATAAAATGATTATGTGGCCATTTTAAGTACTTCATGTGCATTTTCTCTAAATCACTCTTTTGTGCAGATCTGAATCAATCAGGGAACTGCGTGAATACTTACCAATTTCATCTAAATTTCACAGAACAGTTGCAATATGAATTCAGATGATGGATCTATAATCTATTATGAAATGAAAGAAAATTCATCTTCAGAAGAAATGTTAATGGACAGGAAGGTCTAATTAGCCCTATTTGGTTTTAATGGTGCTTTTTGGTCCCTAGAGAAAGTCAGTCCTATTGTCCCTAGGACACTATCATTCACTGGTGTCCCTGTACCTTCCAGGCCCAGAGCACCATCCAGCAGGGACCAGACCTCGACCCTCTCGGAGCTCATTAACATGGAACCTCTTCAGCTGGAGACAGAGCTCTGTTTAAACTTGAAACTTCCCTAAAAGGTTGCTCTAACTGCGTCCAGGGTGCCTTTAACGGAAGAAATCACAGACAGTGAAGCCAAAATATCTGAAGTAGATTTCAGGCATGCAAGTGAGAAATGTCCTCTTTCTAAGTGAGGTTAAAGTAGAAATAAATGAGGGGAAATAAACTTTCATGGGCAAAGAGACACAATTGCTCAGTGGTTATCAGCAGCTTAACTGAAGGTTTATACTATTTATCTGCTATACATTATACATTTAAAAGGGATTGCTATGTTAGGAATGGGGGACTTCTTATTTGACTAAATTAAATATTATTTAAATGCATTTGAAAGTATAATTGATGTGTAATAATTAAATATATATATATATTGGGCACTAACTCAGGAAATATTTCATAGGGGAGCAATAGAACAGTTCATTAGAAAATAAAGTTTTTCTTCTGATCTTCAAATGAGGTCTGCATCTTTCCTTAACCACTAAATAAAATGCAAATGTAAACTTTACATTCATGCTACCCAGATGGCTATTGAATTAAAGGAAAATTCTATTGCATTTTGCCACATGTGAGCACTGGGATTATAATAATGAATAAAAAATAATTTCTTTAACCAAAAGAGCTGAATTTCTGGCTGACTCGGGTAAAGTTTCAAATAAACTAAGAAAAGAATACAGACAAATTAACTGGAAGACAAAATCCATAAATGAATCAAGATGCATGGAGAGAAACCTAGTTATTATTGATTGGTGACCATGGAAAGCTCTTGTTGGGTTGCATAAAATATCCTTAGACAGGCATCAACCGAGACACTTCTGGTTAATGGAGCAGCCAAAGCAAATGTGCAGTTGTTAACATTGTTAATTTTTTAGAGAACGTAGAATAGATGTGGATACCCACAGCATACGGTCTCCAGCAGGATGAAATAAGAAAAGGCTGGAATCACAACCCGGCAATATCTGAATGCTATCCGAAAAGTCTGGACTTAATTCGACATAAATTGGGAAAGCTATTTGGTATAGTTATTTGTCTAGTTATTGTCAAGAAGAGATTTCTAAGGCTACATATGAAATCATCATCTGAAAAAAATATACTCTGCCGTGTTAGCTTTAAATAATGAAGTGTAAACAATTTTTTGGATATAGGGTTTGGTCAGAGATTTTCCTTCCTCTTGAAACTTCACATTGCATTTAATATTCTTCCCTGACATTTTAAATTACTCGGGTTCCCAAAAGGGATCAGAATACCTTCGGCAGAGCATTCCGTGGGGTGTGTGGAATGACTTGGCACCTGCTCTTGTAAGCATGATTCTGCAGCCTCTCTGCTTCCCAGTTTGGCTCACTGATTTTTTTTTTCACCGAGAGGATATCCTACCCTTCATTCTCAGCTACTCTCCCATCCACATTCCTCTAGTTAGCACAAGTTTGCTATGTGGGAATCCTGAAACAGGTCACTGAGATCTTTATACTCCAGCGATACCTTCTAAGGACATCAGCCCAGCAAAGGCATTACCAGCCTTTCTTCCTGCCTCCCCCTATCCTCACCAGCCTCAGAATGGGAACCCCATGCCAATGCCACAGGCCTTTTTACCTGTGAGCTCAGAAATCGGAGATGCCCACTATCCTACCTCATTTGTAATTGCTAAGAAAGCATTGCTAAGTCTTATCCAACATCCTTAACATCCCTGCAGCCAGGAGAGTTCTTTGACCCTATCTGCCCACTGTGCAATATCTCTCGTCAAATCTTAGCACACTATCCTGTCTTCCAGTTTCCCATTTATATTAGAACCCGCTGCACCTCACAGCATCCTGTGTATAAGTCCTGTGTATAGTCCTTTGTATAAGGACTATAGTGTAGTCCTGTGTATAAGGATCAGTGCGACTGTAGAGTCTCCTAAGACACAGAAACTGGAAGTTCTTTCACAGAAACAGACAAACTGTGAAATGGTGCTTCATGTGAGTTAACATGCCAACCCAAGGCTGTTTAGTGTGTATGTAAGGTTGAAGAAACCAGAAGTTTAAAGCTTTCGTGACTCCAAGAAGCCAGTAAGCATCTGCACTGTTACACCCTAAAACGGTCTCTGCATTGAGGTAACAGACCCCTCCTATGTCCTGTCATCACTTCGCTTCCAAGCCAGAGTTCAGATTGTGCTTAATCACAGGGACATGTCCGGAATGCAAACAGGAAGGGAAGGAAAACGGGTCAATTGATTGTTGATTGGTCTGCCAGCTAATCCCACAGCAATGCAGAGGTCTCTTGCACTTTTTAGGGATCTAATGAATCCAGACAAAAATAGAAGCAAGGTGAGGAAGACAATATACTTGAAAGAAAAAAAAAATTGAAGAACAATTGTTAAAAATTTTCATGTTAATTTTGTACTGCTGTGATACCACTCAGTACAGATTTTAGAATTTTAAAAACATGACTGTATGTGTTGATCACATGTTCTAATTTCCAAATCTGAGGATGGTGAGATTTCTCCCTAAGAGTGACAGTGTCCTGGAATGTGTGTGTGTAATAAGCTTCTCAGACAGTACCAATGACAGTGATGCGAGGAAGCACTGACGTACTATCCAAGAATATTATAACACTAATCTATACTATAGATCTCAGATGATAGTTTCCTACCTTAGGGCTGCTATAACAAAGTACTAAAGATGAGATGGATGAGAACAGAAATTTATATCTAAAATTTCTGTAGGCTGAAAAGGCCAGTGTCAAGGTGCTGGTGGATTTGGAGTCTGGAAGCCTCACTTCTTTGCTCATGAACAGCACCCCACTTCGTGATTGAAGGGAGCAGTCTAAAGCCTTTTGTAGAAGGATGCTAACCTCATTTAAGAAGGCTGAGCCAGGTCACTCACTCACCAAAACTCCCATCTGCTAAGACCATCATGTTAAGGGTTAAGATTTTAACATGACTTTGAGAGGAACATAAAAATAAGCCTAGCCCACTTTCTTTTTGGATTTTTCTTTTTAGAACCAGGATATGCTTGACAGAGGAGTCAGTTTGATTGATTTGTTTTTAAGACATAATTTCCACTTCTCAAGACACAAGGAAACAGATAATCTGAGTGACCTTAGGGCAGTGGGAGAAATCATTGAGAAACATGCAGAAGTATGATGATAGAATAGATGAGCTGCATTAGAGTTCTCTAGAGGAAGAGAATAAGTAGAAACTATATGTCTAATTATACACAGGGACTCACTAGTTTGCTCAGGGGTTCAGGGGCAGGGGAGTCACAATAGCTGTCTGCTTGCTGCAGAGCTGGGGATCCAAGAGCTGCTTAACCCCAAGAGATGAAAGCTACAGAGTGAGAAGGATCCAGGGTGCAGGGCCAGCTGATGGTGGGTGCCTGGAAACTCTCTGTAGAGCTCCCAGGAGGAGTCAGTGTTGCAAGGCTGAAGAAATTGAAGACCAATGTCCCAAGGCAATGGTGAAGCCCAAAGCTCTTCCTAAAGGGGGATCTCTCTTCTTTGCCCTCTTAACCCTTCCAAGAGCCTATTTGGCTGATGCTGCCGGTCTCTGGGGTGGGTCTTCCCTCCTCAGTTTGCTCACCTGCATGTCAGTCACTCACAAACACACCTAGACCTGTGTTCTACTCATCTGCTAGGCCTTTCTTAACACCAGCTATGTTGCAATACATACCCCAGTGTTGTAACATGACATAAGAATATAAAAGTGGAAATGTCTTGGAAAACTTTCAGAGGATCCCATTTATTCACCCATCTGATCTGACCAGACCTGGGCCCCAGGAAGGGTGAGGATAGACGGTCATTAGGGTGAAAGAAAGGAGAGTTTAGTGAAAACCTATTCTCTGGCTACATAAACTTCCCTGAGCACCAGTTGCAGAATTCTACTTGAGAACTTTCATAGGTAAGACTTTTGACCCATAATAAAATCCAAAAATATAAGACACACTCCTCCTGACCATATCAATGATATGAAAAAGGAAAGAGCAATCTTCTGACTGACTGGACCCCTGGTATAGGAAATAAGATTTTAAATCCTCTCACTGAAAAAGCCCAAGTTACACAGGCTAGTTCCCATCATTCTTTAATGCTCCCAGGCAAGTGTAAACCAAGTAAGATCAATCTCAATTTTGGGGATCATCAGAGGGGCATTTTATTTCAGCTTTTCACAGCCTTCCCTATGAGATAAATCTCTCATCTAGGTAATTGGAATCATCTCCTTGGAGCATTAGATTATTTTTTCTTCCTACTCCCTTAGTACAGACAGAAAACATCTGGTCAACCAACTTTACAGTGGTATTTATGACTATGCTGTTTCCTTTTAAAGTGCAAGGATTGTGAGCAAAAGGTTTTGGAGACCTCTACCTCAATTCAGGTTCCTTTCTGTTTTTTAACATAAATACTTGTGTAATGGAGCTGGATGGATAAACTGATACAAGACTGTTCTTCATCTGTATTTCAGTTTCATTGATCCAAGTCTTCATATATTAGAAAAATGGTTAAAAACACATGCAATCTTGTGTATTGATGCTTATTAATATTAATAATTAAAAAGGCCTGTGGTGTCCAAACGTTAGGCAGTCAGTCCATCTGTTGCACACTTGAATTTCTTATTGGGTACAAAGAGTTGCTGAACAAATTGCTTTTGTCATTTTGAAATGCAGAGAACAGATTGTCAGTCATTAGCTTTATCTCTTTAATTCTCTTTCTCATATTCTTCTCTCTCAGTTTTGGGCATTTCTCATTTCTTTTCCTTTTTGTGGTAATCTTATTGTACTTTACCTCTTTATTACTTCAAAACTCACTAATTTTTCTCCCTTACACTTTTAAGAGTTTATTTCTCTAAATTTCCCATTTTTTAAAAATATTGCCTAAATCTAGTGTATTAATCACCATTAAAACTAAAACGATAATGCTGTCTTCAGCAATTAAGAAAAATCAAGGTGAATGAACATAGATCCATTAATTGTGTCAGAGAACAAGCCCAGGCACTGTCCTCAGTTTCCCTCTTTAGGAACACACCCAGTTAGTCCGCAAGGTGGACATGGCATGAAGATTCCACCCATCTCATTTGCCTTCCCCTGTACCCTTAATAAAATATATTTCTGGGAGATGTAGGAGGATCTCTACTTCCTTGGCATAATGGGACCATATAGGTGAAGACTTTAATGGTTCTTGAGGTCTACTAAGTCTCAGATTGTCCAAAAAAGCCAAAGGAAACCACGTAAACATCCCGACTGTCTAACTGGGGTTATTGGGGAGGCGGTGGTGTGTTAAAGTTAGGGTCCCAGGTTACCAGAATGACTTAGTGGGTGATAACAGCTTGCTGAGGGTGACAAGCAACCACCTGGGAGAGGTGCCTGTTAAGTCAACGCTCCCTTAGAGAAGCGTTCACTCTGTGTGAAATTGTAAATTAATGGATGGTGGTTCTATTCTGATACCTTAGTGAATGAAAGCAAATAAATGATGTGCGAAATTCTCTAAATAATGTCCCTGACTAAACACAATAGGACGCCATGCTGTCCTGGGAGACTTTTCGCTCCTCCAAATGGTAATTTAGGAAATGAGCCATAAACTGTACGCACAGGAGTGTACCATAAAAAGCCCATTAACTAAGGTGCAAGTGAAATGGATCTGACTGCCATGTGTCTAGCATGCCATCTCAAAAGGTGCCACTTAATAGCATTCCTGACATCGCCTTAAACCCCCAATGAGAAGGAAAACCGAGAAGCAGGGAGGTTTTTCCCTCCACATTTAGCAAATCAAGGGGCATTTTGTCTAAAACAAGGCAAAGTCAGGATCGGGAAAGCAACAACACGATATATGTTGGTTTTCTTCCAGCATCAGGGAGTGTGCTCGCCAAAAAGCAAGAAACAGTATCTGAAATGTTTGAAAGGTAGGAGCCGAGCCAGCCCTCATCCACAAGGTTACTTGAGCGGGGAAAGAGGGAGTCCCGAGTGATTGGCACGACTTGTTGCCATGATCAATTAGGGGTTTGAGAACCTCACTTGATATGCCTGGCATTTTATCCAGTGCCAAAAGGCAGCGTTTCTCCATGGTGGAGAATGTTTAAGGTCTGCATAAGATAGCTAACCAGAGCATGGTTCAAATGCCATCAGAGGGTCTAATTTTCTTGACAGCCTCCACTGGCCCTATGTCTAAGCCGTGAGTGATGTGCTAGTCCTAACAGTGGTTGGCCAGTTGTCACTTACCCCCAACTCCCATGACAACTGGAGGCAGAGGTACACACAAAATATAACACTTGGACACCAACAGTGCCACTCTAAATGACGCACACAGCTTTGTGGGTGTGCAGTGCACAAAGCATTCCATCTGGGGGCAGGGTCATTTTTCTTTTGAACCCTGAATCTTTTGGGGTCACACAGGAGTACACAAAGTGAACAATCTGGAACAGGTCAAGAGGAGAAGGCACAGTCTGCAGCCCTGTTCACTTCTTCAGCCTTCTTTGTAAATAAGAAACGAGGTGGGGCTGTGGAAATGAAAGGAACTGCAGATAAAGTTATGACAAAATCAAATGTTTTTCTCTTTCTTCCCTCCTGCCCTCCACCAGAAGAAAGAGGAACTAAAAATAGAAGGTTTTAATCTAAGAAACAGATGTTTAGTTTCTCCTAGCCAGTAGACAACTTTGAGGAGAGGAACACTCACAAACCCCTCAGGAATGCTCCTTTTGGGCCCCTGTCCTCTGTCTGGAAACCCCAGGAGCCCGGATAATCACCTGTCTCATTCAGTCGTGTCTGTTGCCAGCACACATTTAAGGGCCAGAACTTACATCAGGGTTTGAGGGTACAATATGTGGCAGTCAGCTTTCCATCTGTGTGACAAAAGAGCAGAGAAACAAGTGAAAGGAAGGAATGTTTGTTTCGGTTCATGATTTTATGGGTTTCAGCCCATAGCCTCCAGTTTCATCGCTTTTGGGCTTATGAAAAGTTAGAAGCATCCTGGCAGAAGGGGGTGGTGGGAGAAAGCTGCTTGCCTCACGGCAGCCAAGAAGCAGAGAGAGAAGGAAAGAGCCAGAGAGACAGAGGCCTGGACCAGGTAGAGTCCCCCCAACAGTGCCCGCATGGCCCACTCCCTTCTCCTAGGACCCTCCTCCTGTGCCATGGCTGCCCAACAGTGCCATCGCTTTAGGATCTCACTGCTGGATCATCCAATCACGATTCGGCCGCCTCCCCCAAGCTCCGTCGGAGGGCAAAAAAGCACATGAATTTTGGAGGACATTTCTATAAGCCGACAGTTGTAAGACATTAACTAACAGATTGGCATTATCTTACAGAATCTGGCATGACAATTTAATTTAACAGCAAAGGATTTTTTCTGTTTGGGCACTTCCTCCTCCTCCCTTCCTCTTCCACTGCTTGTGCCCCTGCCTGCTCCTCCTTTTCCTCCTTCTCCTCCTCCTCTTCAATTTCTTTTGGGTTTTGGTTTAAAAAGAAACCTGACATTAACTCAAGTTATTCAAGGCCTTAGTGACATGGGCAGTGTGACATAAGGTCCAGTGAGCAAATGTTAATGGTGAGGTAAATTTATTTTACTTTATTATTATTATATTTGTGAAACGTGTCTAGGAGTCACAATCTTAGAATATTTGGAAGGACTCTTCGAGAAAACGCTACCTAACTCAATTTACAAAGCAAAAAATCAAGAGACATTAAAATTAAACTTTTAATTAAAACAAAGAGTTAAACTCATGGTGTTTTGTAATCCTAAGAAACCCATTACCCAGTCTAAAAAGTTGTACTACAGCAAGAAATGAGAACACGAGAGCCATGGCCACGAGCTAGATGGCAGGGGACCACTTGGTTAAAGCAGGAAAGTTTAGAACACCAGATTGCAAGTCAGCAGTGGGAAATGCAGAGAAACATCAACGATTTATAGGATTTATAACTTCTGGAAACTGAGGGATTGGTGGTGCAGGCCCTGCTTGGATGCAGGTGATGGTTGGGGATACACCAGACTTCAGACTGCCATCTTCACAGATGATTTACACATGGGAAAAATCAGAAAAATGAGTATTATAAAGGGAGAACTGGAAGGAGAGCTTGGAAACGTGCCTCATCTTGTACTGGAGGGTTAGGGAGAAGAGAAAGACAGAGAGAGAGAGACAGAGAGACAGAGAGAGAGAGAGAGAGAGAGAGAGAGAGAGAGAGAGAGAGAGAGAGAGATTCTTAATCATGTATGTGTTTGATGCTAGTAAAACCTGCCACATCTCATGGAACTGTGAATTATTTTATGGAAGTTAGAAAAGAAATTCTTGTTCAAATGCTTACCTATTAATTGAAAAAATGTTTGAGTAGTATACTTTTACTTTTATTGTGGTAGATTTATTTTGAAGCACTTTTTCTAGATTACACAACCCTTAGAAGATGTCTAATTTATGTACTTATTGAGGGAATTTTGAAAACGAGGCAGCCCAACATTACTGGGGATGATGTGTGAGGGAAGGGCAAGGTCTGCCTTTCGCACAGGTCTCTGGGGTTAAAATTCTCCCACAAGAGGAGAGACGAGAACTACTCCAAAAGTGGGGTTTGTTCAAACTTCCCCCTCAGAAAACGCTAAACATGAAAGGAAAATAAAACTATTATTTACAATATATTTATAAGATATAAATTATTTACAATATATTTATAAGATAAGTGTTGTATTTAAAGCCCAGAGAAATCAAGAGTTATTAAAGGGGAAAATATTACCATTCTGGAAAAATAATTATTCCACTATACCACAACCGCCATCAAATTCTATAATTTCAAGTCAGAACATGTAGACAGCAAAGAGAAAGGGACAATAAAAGGAGAGGCGACAGAGAGGGAGAGGCTGAATCATAAAGGGAACTTAGGGACAGACAGGGTTCCTGGGAACATGGCCCAGCTGGAGAAAACACGCTATCCAGAGAGACTGAGAATGGGCATGCGGCGACACACCTGGAGACTCTGGGAGACTGAGGCAGGAAGATTCCAGGTTGGAGCCCAGTGTGGGCCATCCAGTCACTGAGCACGACCGTGTATCAAAATGAAAAATAAAAAAGCTGGGTGTGCAGCTCCCTGAAAAGACCTTTGGCTCAGCCAATTGGGACTCAAGGCAAATATTATTAGATTTATGTCTGTTGCTTCAGTTTACTTATAAATATCATCTTCATTTTCAAAGGATCTTGACGAAAATGGTTTATTATGTGATCACAAAACCTTTATGGTGCAGGAGAGAAAGTTGAAATATATTTGGAAGAATGAGCTGAAAAGTTAGAGTGAAGAACACAAGAGTTCCCTTGAAAATAGTTTAAAAGGAATAGTTTAATAGAAATGGATCTATGTGACTTGATAAGAACTAAGAAATAAAATAATGAAACCTGAAGCTTCAAAAATTGCATGTTCTATGAAAACACTAAAGCAATATCACTTTGGGTCAAATTAAAATTTCAGAGATAGTAATCACTTTCATAATTCCCCAGATGATTATTCTTTACTAACTTGTATTTTAGCCAGAATACTATAAAATATTCTACAGCATAGTTCCGGAAAGATATTTTAAAAATTTTTTGCAAGGCAGAGTTTCAGTTCACGGTCATGACATAGAATAAAAGTCAACGTTCTTTATTTGTACTTTCCCCATCATTGCTTGGTTGGTGTGAGATAATGTCTTTAGTGTCGCCACTTGTAAATCAAATGTGGTTTTTTTCTCATAGCCCGGGATCAGTTAGAACAAAGGTTATCTCACTAAGTCTGACTAAGGTCAAAGCTCTAATTATATAATAATTAAAACAGATAAAGCTAGAAACTAAGATATGCCTAATAGAATTACCATTCATTATTAGACTCTGCCATGAACTTTAGCCAGAATTTGGTCAGCTGTTGAAATGTCCACAGTGTAGTAACAAATTCTCCCCAGTTTACCTGGGATTTTCCCTATTCTGGGGCTGAAGGATCCATGTCCAAGGAAATCTCTCAGCCTGTGATAAACCGGAACTGTTGTTTATCATACTTCATAGATCACCACATTATTAAAGAATGATCAGTAAAGAATCTCAGGGTTAAAAAAAGCTTTCATGAAAACCCAAAAGCTCATAGATGTTCCCAAATACGAAAGTCCACTTTTTCTTTGCTAGTTTCTTGTCTGCGGTTTGTAGACAGCATCAGAACCAAAGGTGTCAAATTGTTCTTTCAATCCATGTTCCCAGTGCCTGTTTGGATATTTATTTGGGGAACTTGTATACACGGGGCAGGCCCACCCTCCCTTCTGCCCCTGCTCCTCATCTCTGTCCCGTCTCCAGTGACCCCACCTCCCTGCTTCTTATTTTCTTTTTTACTTTACTCTTTAAATTATTCATGTTTTGAATTTCTCATATTAGAGAAACCATCTGATATTGCAACTGTCTCTGATTTATCTCAGTCTTATGGTCTCAAGGTTCCTCCACTTTCTTATAAATGACTCAAATGTTTCCTCTATGCTGAATATTACTCATGTATACTACATTTTCTATTCATTTATTCTTCTTTAGTTTTATTAAGATATGTTTGTGATGCATAATGATTGTGTTCCTCTTGGGGAATTGTCATCTTGTTCATTTTTACCACCCTCTTATGATCCTCAGATCTTTATAAAACATTGTCCTTATGTAGTTACAAACCAGGTCAAGTGAGAAAAAAAAAAACAGAAATTTTCAGGCCAATTCTGAAGACTTAAAAGGTTGAGATAGTTTGGATAAGCTTTGGAGAAGCAGCCAAATTCTGGAAGCATATCTGAACTTCCTCCAAGTTGCAAACCTTTTGAGGTTTGCTTCTCCTCAGTCCAAAGCCACTGGAAGGGCTGACAGAAATTCACAACTTTACATGAGCAATAATGAGGCTGAGATTATTGGAGGCGCCAAGTCACTCCGTCCCCTCATTGTTTGGATAACAAAGGTCAGAAATACTGAGGACAGTCTCACTAGACAGACAGAGAGCAACGTTCACTTATCACTCTCAGATTCACTTCCTTTTTAGCTAATTAAACCTTAGTTCTTCACAGGAAATAAAATTTTGCAACCTCCATAATAGTTTGGCTTGGTAATATTGTATATCTCTTTCCTGGGTTGTCTGGAAAAACAGGAAAAGAGAGGTGCCAGTGTGAGGACTCCGAAAAGCAAGTTATCTTTTAAATTAGCAGATTTTGTTTTTCACTGCACATGACCAGGGTTAACCTTGCCACTGGATCAACAAAGATGCAGGTCCTGGATCTCTGTCTGGAGGGCTTTAGGGAGAAAGGGCGGGTAAGGGGCTTGGGGAAACTCGGGGAGGGGGATTCAATGGGTGCCCTGTAGGGTCATACATAGGCCTCCAGGCAGCCAGGTACAGTGTCCTGAAGGAGGAGGATCATAAGGTAAATCTGTTTCCAGGTTTTAGGTACATTTAAAACAAATGAAACCTGTCTGCATCTTTTCAGCTTCATGGAGGACCTAAACCCACAGTCACATGGAGGTCTCAACTTGCTATTTCTTGTCCATTCAAAACATAATTATGAGTAGACAAGAAGACCACTTTTACAGGAGAATGTCACACACAGCATTAAAAATCTTATTTCCAAAACATTGTATAGAAATCTTTCTCCTAATATAATGATGAGCAGAAAAAGTAAACTGGATTTGTAGATACATTTTCATATAATTAACACATTTGATCTACCACTTGGAATTTTACATATGGAATTTAGTAAGAATTAACAAATGTTCATACCAGATAACAAACTGCCAAGTAATGTGCTAATTAAACAGATTTGGTGGAATAAAAGGGTGGAAGAAATATGCTAAAATTAGAAAGTGACACAGCTGGACTTAATTCATTTCTTTATTCTGAGACTTTGGAAAATCTTGTGATTCCTTTTTCCTCGGTGGTTATATTACTGAATCATAAGGATTTGTTAAATTTTTGGTGTATTATGTGGCAAAAAACATTTTGTTTGTTGTTATTAGTATTTATACTTAAAAACACTGGCATCTACAAATATTAATAATAATCTTATTTTGTGTCATAAGTGAATTTTGGGAAAGTACTAAATCAGCTTAATGTAAGTTAAATAACAGATTGTTGTATAAATTAAACTTTTAGGAAAATATATTATAAACAAAACTGTGCTCTTTTCACATGCTCTGTTACTTCCTAGTGTTTATTCTCTTTCTCTCTCTCTCTCTCTGACAAAATTTTAAGTAAGTTCAAACTACAGATATTATCATCTCAGGAGCGATTTAAAAAATAGTTTTTGACATAACAAAAAAAAACCAGCACTGACTTAAGAACTTGGACTTAAAAGCAGTGCCTAAAACCACAAGGTAATATTACCTTTGAGTAAGAATCTGTAAGAATTTACATATCTGGACCCTAAGACACCACCAAGAATCGGTTTGTATACCTGTGGAATGAAGCAAGACATTAGACAATATTAAGGCTGGAAGAAGGACCAATGGCAGAATAAGGCAATGTAACTCAGTGACTATAATAATTAAGAATCAGGGATACTTGCATGTCAATGATACGTGTTCAGTTGCAATGCTTGGAATATTAGTTTTTACCAAATACAAACATTCATACATTGTAGGCTGCATGAACTAAGCATATACTCTTAACTGTGCTACGTCCCTTGGGCTACTAAACATTCTGGAAACAGTAGAGGGAACACAAATGGAAGATGTCTCCACACCAGTTAAAATACTCTTAGTTTACATTTAACAAAGTGTTTAGTGCCAGGAGTAAGAATCTAAAAGCAAGGATGGGTGTGAGAGGCCTCCTGCGAGTACCCTGTGGCTGAAAGTTCTGGTACTGGGGACGGTGGAGGGACACATTTGCTCTCCTCATCTCCCCATTGGTTTGATCTTCCAGGTGATCACTCAGCCCCCTGGCAGAGCCCTGAGCTCTTCAGATAGACAGCCACAGGCGGGGGATGCCACAGACACACTCCTCGTACTACCTCTGTTCTCTTTGTGCAACGGCTGATTAAAACCAGTCTCAAAGTGTTAAGAGCCAACAAAGAGCGCCCAGTCCAGTATGGTTCCCTGTAACAAGCAGGGTCATGGAGAAGACACTTGGGGACAGAGAAGAGGAATGTTACTATTCACTTAAGCCTCAAAGCATCTGATGGGTCGGAGGGTAGATAACTTCACTGTCTATGCTAGAATCATTAAATGTTAGAGCTGAAGGAAGTAAAGGTACTACGTGTTTCTAGCCATTCATTTAAGAGTTGATGAGACCTAGGTCTAGAAAGTTCGTCAGTTTTATACCAGACCACAGAAAGAAGTCAATAATGGAACAAGACCTGGGTCTCTGATACCCATTCCAGGGTACTCTGCAGGCCATTTGTACCATTCTGCCTTTTTCAAGGATGTAATTTCTAGGAACATTTCTCCCTAGTCCAATTTTCCATATACCCTTAACAAATTGAGATTGCTGGTAACGTCCAGTGAAGACACACTTATTATTGTACAATCTTTAATGCAGAAATATCCTTCTTTAGATGGGGTCTTTCTCTATGAGAAGACTTAAAAAAACAGTATTTATCATGCCATTAAATTATTGTGCACCAAAGATAACAACTACAAAAATGATTTAGTATAATTATAATGATCATATGGGTGATTAAATATTATTCATCCTGTGTACATTTAAATAATTTTATATGCTTGAATTATATTTAAAACAGTTAATGCATGTTAAAGTATTTTTCCTAACATTCATCAATGAGCCTCAATACATTGAGGTTGGAAAGTAAGCTTATTTCTCTCATTTTCTCTCGCTGGCTCTCTCTCTCTCTCCCCAGACTATGGAAAGTTTATTCAGCTGTTTTTGATGTCTTCAACTACTTTCTAGCCATCTGTTGAGTCTTTTTTTTTTCCTTTTATGAAAATAGACTGAACCTGTACACACAGCATTTGGATGTAATAATTATTTTGACTTCTTGTTGATTGCATGTGAAGAGAATTTAGGCTTCAAACTTAATAAGCATATCAGAAATACTGGTTCTCACCATCCACCAGACCATGGTGTGAATTTCGCAGGCCTGTTTTCTTTACCCTCTCTGTGCAGACAGCATTATTCACTATAAGCACCATTAGAGAACCAAGTGTCAACGAACCCAGCAGTGAACTGACAGTTACTTAAACAGCACAGGATCCAAAGCTGTTTGAGGAATGCCAAATGCTTTTTTCAAGGAGTTCATTTCATCCAAGGGGGAAAAATCATTTCATTTAAAGATTTGTATTTATGAACATGTTATGAATGTTCTGGATGTTCCCTGTAATGTTTTATGAAAGATACAGATGCGTTTCCAAGAATCATGAAGCAAGCCTGCTGGCTAAGGAGACATTTTGGCCCTTTGCAGGCCGATCCGAGGGGTGGAAGGTGTCGGTTGAACCCTGGAGAGAGCCCGCGCTCTCTCTGCTGTCAGACCCCCCAGCCTCCACCTGACAGTGCTCCGCGGTGCTCCCCTATGTTCTGACTGTTTCCTCTCCATCCCCGCAGCCCCCACCGGGTAGACTGAAGAGCCCAGCTGCCTGGGAAAGGAATCAGGACATCATTCTGAGGAGGCTTTCCCCACCGTCCAGGTTGCAGCCAACCACCTGAAAGGTTTGCTAGCCAACAAGCACTCCTCCTGCTCTCTGGTGACCTGCTCTCTGGAGCCGCTTGAGAGGAGAAGGCCAAGAACAGCAGAAGGCTGTCCCAGAGAGAGGGAGCCATGGGCTCCAGTGAGGCAGGGGAGAGAGAACTCAGGCTCTATAACATAGTTCCCTTTCTTAAGGTTTGCATGGTGATCTATGTATCAGGCAGCAAACATGGATATGATGTCATGGTGGGACTTTTCATTTTCATTTTCATTTTTATCTTTTGTCTGCTGACTTGTTGGCTTGCTTGGCCCTAGAAGGATATCAAGCACTCTCCCTTCCCAGAAGAGGCATTTGTGTTTAGATGGCTGTCTGCAGGCTTGGCCAGTTTCCTTCAATGCTGTGTGGCTGCTCAGAGAGTAACTAAGAGAAAGGTGGGGAGAAGTTAAGCACGAGGTTAGGCAGAAGCCCATGGCTGAGTAGGCATCTGAGTGTATGTCTTTGTTAGCCAGCGACTTAGCTTGAGTTGCCCCAAAAGGAGAGTCTGAGCTAAATTTACTTTGGCAAATGACCCAAGGAATGCGGGGAGGGCAGGGAAAAGTGAAACAGGGAGGAGAGATGGCAAAGAAAATCTATGGATTGTCCACCAGCCGATCCCTCTGGAATCCTGATTCCACACTGGAAATTTCTGAGGAGCCCTGTAGAAGGCACCTCATGATTGCCTGGGAGCTGAAGGGGGGTGTGATCCCTCCCACATCTCTTCTCCAGGACAAGGCTTATGCTGCGGGGTTGTGACTTTCTTGAATTTCCAGCTGAGGGTGCAAAGCCCAATCCACAAGGCAGCTGTCAGGAGCCTGGGTTGAGAGGAGAGAGGATGTTGCGCCCAGGTTTACACTGCACCCTGTGCCGCTCTGCACCCAGCACCATCAGGAGCAGAGGGGTGGGGCACAGGGTGTGCACTCAGTGATGTTTGTCCCAGTGTCTGGCAGGAGGGTGTCCCCACTGCACCCTGCTCTCAGCCTCTGGTCTCAGGCTTCCCTCCCTTCTTGGTCCTGTGCACCAAGCTCCGCCTCTACACTTCGCTCTCCCTTGCTTATTTTGATTTTGCATTTTAACCATTTTACCTGGAAAACAGAATCAGATGACCCACTCCTGATTTTCCCATCATCAAACCCGAGTCTGATGCTCTGGGACCTCACGCTGTGGCTCCGTCTCTGTGTCATGGGTGAGCTCGTGTGTGCTCCCCGAGCGCTGTCCCTCTGTGTGCCCCTCACTTCTGCTCTCACCCACCGAAGGTCCAGATTCTTCTGCTCTCTCCTTCACTCTCCTCCACTCCCCTTCCTCCTCGTCAGCATCGAAACCTGCTGTGACATTTCCAAACACGGTATTAGGACAATTCTCTCAGGTCCTCGCAATTCCACCATCAGTGGTCAATTTCTCTGCAAACTTTTATGAAAAAATCTGCTAAAAAACAAAACCAAAAAATAATTATCTTTTTTGGTCACACTTCCTCTCTTCTCATTTTCTCTTGAACACATCACCAATCTGCTTTTCATTGCCAGCGCTACACTAAAATCAATCTTGTCAACCAAACCCAGTGGTTAATTTTCAATCTTTTTTCCTCTTGACTTCTTGATAATATTTGACACAGTGAATCCACATGGTTGATTGGTCCAGCTTGGAAATGGTTCTTTCTCTTAGCTCCGGGCATGTAGGTGTTGCAGATTTGCCATTGGAGTACCCCAGTTCTCCTCTTAAACAGTGAGTATTCTTTGCAGTCCCTGCCTAAGTGATCCCATCCAGGCGCTTGGTTTTAAATGCCATCTTTCTGCTGGTGGCTCTTACATTCATATCTTCCATTCTAATTTTGCCCCCAAACTTTTTCTCATATGATCAACCACCTACTAAGTGTGTCTACTTGGCTAGGCAATAGATGTTCCAAAGTTAACCACCCTAAATAGAACAATTGGATTTCCTCTTACCAATATTGATGTCTCCAAAGTTTACAGAAAGTTTCACTCTTTTCAGACGTTTGCAACAAAATGCAGGGAATATTGTTGATTCCTCCAAGCAGTGGCCAACTGATTTTTTTTTTTTTGGCTTTTATTCTGTAAGAGTACATTTTCTTCTATAGACTCAAAATCTTCTAAAAATATAGTGCCAGTCAAGCTACTTACTGCTGTAAATACCCATGGGCTTTACAGCCCGTTCAATAAAGGGATGTGTATGATCTGCCTGTTCGCTAAACTCTAAACATCATCTCCTACACTCCCTCTCTTACTATACCTCAGCTGTGCTGGTTCCTCACTCTGAGCACCCTGTCACCTGCCCCAGGTCCTTTGAATTTGCTCTTCCCTGCATTTGGAACGCTGTTTACCCAGGTTTGAGACATAAAAAGAGATCAGTAAATAGTTATTGAATGAAGGAATAGAGATCTTAATTGAAAACATTTTTGCTGAGGTATCACAGACAATTGCTTACTTAAGCCAGTAAACATGTCAGAGTCCTGCTCATGTAAAAATCTGTCCATTTAATGTAAGTCTTTAAATTTCTCTTACATAGAAAAAAGAAAATATAGAGGTGCATAGAATTTTAATGTTCAAAACGTTTTCATTCTTTCTTTTGATGAATGATTAAATATAGCTATATTTGTTTTTAGAAGCTTATGAAACATGCAGCCTAAGTAGATTCTGTGCTCTAAAGTTGCCTGAGATCCTGCCTGGGCACTAAGTTATTCCTGCTCTAAGTGTAGTTCCCATGCTGACGTGCCTCCACCTTTTCCCTGCATTACAGAACTGCTCAGAGCCTTGGGGCTGCTCAGAATTTTTTCCCCATCTACACTTCTTGATCCCTGGAAACCCTTCATTGGTCTTTTCTATTTGGAATGATAATATCCAGGATCCAATGGAATTAGGAAAAAAGAGAAACCAAGATTTCTGCCTGCTTATTATTTCTAGGCCATTCTAACTTGCTAATAGGTGCCTACCGGGCTTGTAACTGGCTTTTGAAAGTTTTCACTGAAATCTGGGGTCAAAACCTCTTCTTTGGTCTCATCCTCTACCTTCTTCTTTCCTTCAGTGGCTTAAGAGGAAAGATCATTACAAGTGCATGCTGTTATTCTCTATTCCATTGTCCATAAACACCTGTCACCACACTACAGCCCTCTTGGTTGAATCACTGCTCTGCCCGTCCAGTGACCTGGGGCATATTGCAAACACTGTAGGATAAAGTCATCAGACAGTCAGCCAAACTTGCTATGCTGGCCAGTGGTATCCAGGCTGCTTTATAACTTTGAACATATTAATAGTTTTTGAGAAAAGCCAAGTTCATTCTGATTGGTCTTGGTCCACTTTGGTCTAGCTTAGCATATTAATCCTCCTCCGGCCTTGTGGTGTCTGAATCCACCTCTCTTGCAGTTATTGAAGACAGCCTTCCCTCCAGGAGTCCCTCGTGAATGGCATTTAGTGGAATCTTGTATCTGTATACATCTTTCTTTAGTGTCACAGCACTTCTGCCTGTTTGCCCAGTTCCCATACACCTTGGTCAAATTTTCCAGAAACATCACCTCTGTTGGATACAGACTATGTCTTCTTGTTTCCAGTCCCTAATTTACCGTGACGTGAAAAGGTAGACACAATGAAAATGCAATAGCTCTATCAATAGATGAAGAACTTCAATTCTTCCATTCATTCTTCATTTATTTGCTCATTTCTGCATAGGAAAAAATATGTGATGGCACTGTGGCCCTATATGAGGCCTTGTGCTCCGACACAGAGAACAAAATGGTCCCTGCCCTGGAGCCTGTGTTACAGATGGTGAAATATATAGTAATCAGGTAATTTACTAGCAAAGCATTGATAGGAAAGCATTGATACTATATAGCAGATGAGCCCAGTTTAGAATGAGGAAGGGAACTGTGAGGATGGGAGAGATGCTATCATGACCAAAGCAGAACAGAACCAAAGGGAAGCAGGCCTTCTGGAGCTGGAGTGAGAAGTCACGTGGAGGGATTAGTCACTCTGGAAAAGGCAGAAAGTGGAGGAAAATGAAAACATCAGTCACTTCAAAACAAAATCACATTTCAACAATAAGTGGACAAATAACAAATAATAAAAAACGTATGTTTACAACTCTCTCCTACAGTATGTAATTTTATTCCTGGAGTAATTTCAGATAAGAGAAGTGAAATTTTTACATGAAAAACTAATGCATACACCAACTATGTAATAAACATGTGCACTGTATTTTAAGTTTCACCTTAATTTTATCACCAAGAAGCAAAAATATTTATCTGCACTTTCACTTTTTAAAATTACATAATTTCCAGTTTCAGTCAGGTAATACATAATTTTTTTTACATGTTAGCATCATAATTTTTTTGTACTCAATAAGTATCTTAGCGGTAAGATTAATCAGATTTTTCCTGATTCTCTATGACCAGGAATGTCTTCTTGTTGTTGGGCTGGATGTTTGTAAGTTGTTTAAGGTGAACACCTTTACTGACTGTGCTAAGATGATTCATTCTGTGCTAATTTAAGGATGTGTAGACATGGAGAGCAGAAAAATCTCATATAATTGCTTCAAAAGGTAAATTTCTGAAAACACTAATCAATGTAGTGATTTAAATGACCACTCCTAAAACTTAGAGTCACGAATTTGAAGCGGGGATTTCTTTAGCAGATTTGTTTCCTTTGTCCACTCCACTGCCCTAAGAATTCTGAGAACCTGGATATCATCCTAACTAGCGATGTCAGTGTTAGGTCACCAGCAAGTAGGCAGGGAAACTCCAATGAGAAATTTTATAAATGCAAAGTTGGCACAGAAAGAATGCATTTTATAGAAGCCAGTAGGTGAGGAAAAAGTAGACAGCAAAGGCAAAAAAAAGTCATTGATAAAATATAGCGCACAAAATTATTCAGCAAGTCATCAGAGTCGGAAACAAAAGAAATGTAGTGTTATTTGCACTAGCCAAGCTATACAAGGAATCTATGCGACCTCTGATGGATAGATGAAGAAAATGTGAACATATGCAAGGGGCTATAATTCAGGTGTAACCAGGACAGCCTGCCATTTGGGACAGAATGAACGATGCTGGGTAGTGTGCTAGCCTGGAAGACAAACAAGACAAATACCTAATGATCTCATTTGTATATGGAATCAGAAGAACTGTTGATCTCATAAAAACACAGGTCAGCGTGGTGATTGCCAGAAGCTGCTGGTCACTGAGTACGAACGTAATCATAAGAATAAGTTCTGAGAATCTAATGTACATCATGGTGTTCATTAAAAAAAGAAAAGTATTCGATGCTTACTCCAGATCACAGGACAGAGCAGGTGCTGTGACCCCTTGTAAACTTCACAAGGACCACATTGTCCTTACCCTGTTTTGGGTCAAGCTATTGATATTAGAAGACAGCAGAACTTTGTAACAGTAGTTAGAACCTCAATCGCATGCAAAGCAGACCTGGACTTCCAGGAACGTGGCCATGGCCCATGCGAGCTGATGGTCTTCTCGCTGTTGAGACCCCAGAGTGGAAGGGGAAGTTTGACTCTTCCTGTCCAAAGTAACCATGGCTTCTGTTTTCATTGGTCAAGACAGTTACGCTTTCTTTCTGGAGTATATATCATAAAGAAAAAATTCAATTGTGAAATCTTTAAGCTCTTTTTGCCTTTCTTCTGTGTCACTCTGAACAACTAAACTGCAATTTCCTCTGACTCATAGGTACTCCTGATGCTCCTCAACCCCAGACTCTTCCACAGTTGAAATTCTAGCCAGATACTCACTGACATTACTACCACATTCAGCTCAGTATTTGTCTAATTTTTGAAAAAAAATTATCTTAATGTGACTGCAGTGCTACCATGGTGTCCAGCTAACTACAGTTGGTGATAGTTGTAAACTACGTGATTGAAGAAAAAGTTTCAACTGTCACCTGCAGGAGATGAAATTTACATGGTCCTTTCCTTTCTCTGAAAAAGCTCCGGAGGCCATCTTCCCTGTCAGTCTGTGCCTCTTAGGAAAGAACAGGATTTAATCACTTGGGTTGCTTTTGTCCACAGAGCACCACATTAAGGTACTTGGGGTGTCACACGCATGACTTTGGAGGAGCTTGGGGTACTCAGGGCACTGTTGATTTCTAGCACATGGGGGATGCTCTATGGTTGATCTAGGGGCCATTACATTTGAAGAACAATAATACACTAATTTCCTAACTTTCTTCTCAAAGTGCAGATGGCCTCAGATTTTATTCCAAGCATTTTTTCTTTATCTCATTCTAGGAAGTTTTAGATTAGCTGAAAATATGTGTAAACAACTTTGAAGATTTTTTTTCAGTAATTAGTGTAATTTTTTGCACTCTCTGTTCTGCTGGCTGAAGATAATAAGTCTGCTGAGATCTGTGAGTTAGAAGATAATCTTATCCATAATTTCTTCATATCATTTAAAAAAGAAGTTTCATATTAGACAATGAACTATAAATAATATAAAGAGAGGATTGCTGGAAAGTTGATTTTATGAGAAAACCAACTATTTATGAAGGAAAACGCCTTCATTTATGGAAAATTTCATTTGGTAGAAGTTTTTTATTCCATTTCTGTTGTTTTATAAAATAAATATGATTTCATTATTTAGAAGTGTTTCAGGGGCATCTTATTTGCTGTGTGTTTGAACAATCAACCTATACCTACTGTTCATAGGCCAGGCTGTGTCATCTTTGACATCTCAGATTATACGTTTGGAGGAATAGATAAGATTCTAGAACGTTTATGTGAACTGTAATAAGCAAGAAATCGTGTGTTTAAGAAATACCTTCCCATTTAGGATTTAACTAAAGCCACAGGTGCTTTGTTCCGCTGCTTCTTGCCACATTGATTGACCCAATTAATTTCTAAAAGTGTGAGGTCCAGCAGCAGGGAGCAGGCTTCACATTCTTGAACTAAGTCTGCAGGTTGGGGTCTTTTATTTTATTTTTTTTAGGGAGAGAAAAGTAGAGGCCTGGGAATGAAATTGACGTTGCTCTGGGGATGGGTTTTTCCCTGAAACAATTTCACATAAGCCTACTTTATTAAAACTCACACACACAGACACACGATTTAATTGCCACTAAAGCAATCATCAGAGACTCAGGAGTGGGTGGTACCAGGGGTCACCAGACCCTCAGGGAGCCACAGCCAGGAATTAGCATGGCACATGACCAAATGCACTGTGTTTCCCTCCACGGGCCCAGCACACCTTCCCTTCCCTTCCCTTCCCTCGCTGTCCCCAGGCGCCATACCACCATGGCCCGTAGAATTTCCTCTGACAGTTCATTATGGCACCGAGTTTCCAAGTTTCTTGAGAAAAATAATGTTTATATCCTCTGTTTCCCACAATGGATCTGACCGGAGCGCTTCTTAGTCACGCGTTTGGCTTTCTGATGGGACCACACAGAACATGTCCCTTGAGACTCTGCCTCTCCTCTGTCCTCACTTTCTCCAAACTGATGCAGTAACCTCATCTACCTGACACTTTTAATTTCTTCCCTTTTCCCATCTACCTTGCTGCAGTCTTTTCTTTATTACAGTGCTCTGCTTTTCCTGGTTAGTGACACGCCATGGGAGGCCACGCTAGTTTGACATTGTGCGGGGGATGAGGGCCATGCGAGAAAGCAGAAGTGAGATTCTGAGACAGAAAGATGCCACCAACTTGACACATCTCTCACTTTGCCAGGGTAAAGTAGGGGACAGTTATAAACCTGGTGATGATCCAGAACTGGGAGACTTGTGGGCATCAGACATATGAACAGAGGTAAGTCAGAGGTCAGTACCTGGCCGGAAGTCAAATCAGGAGCCACAAGCTATTAATACCATAGCAGCAAGGGGGCTCTAACAATTACCACCTCCCACAGGAGCTCCCGGAGTCTGAGCCAAGCTCAGGCTACGATCCTACAAAGATCTGCCTGTGTGAAGAAAGGACTCAGTGTGGACAGATGAGAGAAAGCTGGCAGAGCGGTTAACAGGACTTAAAACGGGGGTGTGGGTCAGCGTCCTTGATCCTTTCTTTCCAACTCATCTCTACAAATAAAACCCACAACTCTGTTTTCACTCAACACCCTGTCTCTCACACTTGCCTTTTGTCTGTGTATGATTAAAATGTGTTATATATTTAAGTACAGTCACTGTAGTCAACCCTTCTCCATTTCCTGTAGATTTTTCTCCAGTGAAGGAGAAACACTTGTAAGAGAACGGCTTCTAAGCTGTTTTTATAACACCTAGCCCAGAGATGACAGAGCGGGTGATGCACACAGGGCCACCTCCTCAGAACTCTCCTCTCACAGCCTTCTTTCAGGGACAGCACGACCACCTGGGGAGGTCCAGCTTTTCTCGCCTCCCCTGTGCAGCTCTCCAGGAGGCTGTAAGCAATTCACCTGAGCTGAAGCTTCTCTACACTGGCCCATCCCTGGCACAGCTGAGGAAATTAAATATTCCTGATGATGGTACTGGCCTAGGGGTCCAGGAGGAAATTACTTTACTTCTCTAGCACAGGGATAGGCGGATCAATTGGATGAGGCTAAAACAACATAAATACAGAAGTGTTTAGCTTGGCTTTAAAACACGCACCACGGCTTCTCTGGAAAACATGCAAACAATTTAACTGTGCATGTTACCAATGAGTGGAACCCTTAACAAGAAAGTTTCTCACTCTTTCTTTGTCCCTCTCTAAGTGAGGAAGTATTTAATCTTCTTTGCAAATAAAGTTCCTAGCTCTCAACTTAGCAGGACTGCTTACTGGGTTGAATTCTATACAGAGGTTTTTCTGACATAGACCACTGTCCCCTAGGGCCAGGACCAAGGCTGTAAGTTTTGTGGAGAGCTATGGGTCAGAAGGAAGCCTGTATCTCTGGCAGAAGGCCAGTTCTTTATTCCCCACGTCAGTCAACCTTTCTCATGCTGTATAATTACAGCACCAAGGGCCCAGCATGAGATTTCAGTCCAAGGAAGAGTAGAAATAAAAATCCGATTCGGACTCATGACAGATAAGACACTATGAGAGTTGACTTTCAAAACCGCAGCGTCCAGGATGAAAGGGAAGTGAGAGGATTACTATTTAGGATGCAGACACTTAGTAGAGTTAAATCACTGTGAACTATGTGGGCGCGACACACCCAGGAGGGAAAGCACTCCGGAGGGCTGTGTGTGTGCCTGTGTCCCCGTGTGTGCAGCTGTTCTTCAGGTATGTTTGGAGGGGCTTCAGGAGGTTGGTGGAGGCCAGCAGGGAGGAGGTACGTTCAGTGATAGGTTTTCCCATGAATGCCTCATTGTTCGGTATCATGTCTTCCTGTAGGGGGCAGCACTAGCAAGGCAGGGTTCACAGAAGACAGCTTAGCTTCAGATCCTGAAAAAGAACTTTGAATTCCATGAGTACGAGAAGAAATTAAAACTTATTTCACCCTTCTGATTGACTCTCCGTGATGAAAGCGTTTGCGGTAACTGATCTGTTACTCTAATGAAAACACAGCACAGACGCACAAATGCACCACATGCACGTTGCCCTGTCACTTAGAGAAAACAGAAGTGAGTAACCTGGCATCATCAGCTGCACCAGAGAGGGACAGAATAGTTCTTTGCATGTTGGAAAATGAAATGTGTCACTTCTCAGGAGCAGAAAGGAAAACTTCAGCCCCAACTTTTTATTTCAGTCAACACTCACAAGTTGTCGTGGCAGAATTAAGCAGTTGAAGGTAGAATTCAAGGCTCAGTGTTGTGAGAGGAGCATGAATAATTTCATATATGATTTATTATCATAGTAAGAAATCAAGATATTATGGAAATAGTAATCAGGATAATCACATAAAACAAAAATCAAGCAATCACTAAGAAATACTCAGGTTTTATAGTGATTTAGTGAACTCATTTTATCATACATGCAACAGATATGGCCTGCTGACATAAAAAAATATTAAAAGTGAGCATGTTGAGGGTTTGGCTTTGTAAAACATAGTTATTACTAACACAAAATTCTCAGTGCATAATCCTAGCTGTTAAATTAATTTAATTTATAGTATGTTCTCTTATATAATCTCTAATTTTCAAAATCTGCCTTTGGGTTTGTTTTGTTTCCTTGCATTGACGGTCAGCTCTAAATGACCGCATGGATTCGTCTTCAATAGCAGCAGCAGTAGCATCACTGACATAGGGTTTGTGCAGCGTCTGTACAATTTACTTTGCGCTAAGCCTCTCAGCAAAGGGAGGTACATGGTATTTGGAGAGCGCTGTGTTAGTCAGCTTCACGTTATGGTAATGAAATGTCTGGCTCAGGTTACTTCCGAAGTGAACAGAGGTTTCCTTTGGTTCACAGATCTGTACCACAACATGTGGGAGAAGCATTCACATCTCAGCCAGGAAGCAGAATGAGACTAGGGCCCTATGATCCTTTTCCAGGAAATGCCCAAATTCCTTAAGGACTTCTGCTAGATGCCAGTCCTGAAAGGTCCACAGATTCTCCCAGCACCATCACTCAGGGAACCAAACCTTTCCACAGGGGCTCCCAGAGATCCTATCCATATTCAAACTGTAACAGGCCGTATTTTCTCCATCTTGTAGATTGAGAGGTTGAAGATGTAAAAGTTGAACAAAAAGTTGTGCACGGTGGTTCACATCTGTAATTCCAACATGCTGGGAGGCTAAGGCAGAGGGATCCCGAATTTGAGACAAGCTTGTGCAATTTCAATTTGGCAAGGCCCTCAGTATTTTTTAAAAAGACAAGGCGAAAGGGGTGCTTGGGGGTGCAGATGTAGCTCGTGCAGAGAGCCTGAGTTCAAACTCCAATGCAAAAGCAAATGTTAAGCAACTTAGCGGACTCTGCTCCTCAGGGGTCCTTCTGGACTGTGAATTCCAGTAATCCTCTTTTACTCAGCCCTCATCCTCTGCTACTGGGAATTCCCATGGGCAAACAAACTGGAAGTGCCTAATCAAACTGATGGATTCCATTATTTTGATATCATTACTCTAGAAAATTCTGCTTAAACTGTGTCCCCTTATTTTGCTTTATTTTGATTTGCAAAAATGAGAGAGGGAAATAACTACACTCTTCTGCTGTAATAATGCCATTTTCTGCTGAAAAGAGGCCTTCTGGAAAGAAGATATGGAATGTCTCAGCACCATCTACACTTACAGAGCAGACATTTCCTTTGGAGAATTTATGCTTATGCCTTTGTTATTAAAGGGGCATTACTTCATTTAGTCTTTTGACTGACTTTCTGTCACCTTGTAAATGGAGGTATAGATGGCTTGGAATTACTCCGAGGAGTTTACTTTTCATGTGAGTTGACTAATCACTCTCTAGCTTCCACCAAAGAAAGAAATTCCTTGGATTTCTATGTCTCCCTGACCAGAATAAAGCAACAATGCACTGCCCATAGGAACTAGGTTGATATATTTTTAGTCTGTAAGAATTTTAGTCTCAATATCCTTGAAGGAGGCATTTTTGTGGTATTTCTTCTGGAAAGTCCTCAAGAGCAAGCAATGTAGTAATATTTCTCACTGAAATGCTGCATTTTTTTCCTTCCGGTGGTGGTGGAAGGAAATCATGAGAAAGTCTGCTTTCTGAAAGGCCATCTCTTCTGCCTGGCACCATTTCTGAGGGAACTCAGTGGAATCTGCAGGTGGTGAAGCTTAATAAGGGGACTTTGCACTTGCCAGTGCCATTGGCTTATGAATCAGAAGCCCCTTACAGACATTAATTAATCCTCCCAGTACTTTATGGGGTAGCTAAATTATACAACCGAGATCTAATTTTCATGGCAGAGCTGCAACCCTGGAGACAGCTACAGAGCCCTCAACTACTTGAGTGCCACAGAAGGAAACGTACTCCTCACTGTTCAGCTGGAGCAAGAGCAGGATGGACACCTGACCTGTGCCAACAGTTTTGTCTATCCATCCCAACAACCCACAAGGAATTTATTATCTTTACCTGCTGCAAGGGCCAAAGGCCCCTCCATGCTCACGTTCAGGTGCTATAGAGGGATGTAATTCTGTCAGTCTGTAACTCTGGCTCTGAAAAAGCCTATTTTCATGCCATCTTTCACAATGTCTCACTGATTATATTTATTGTCCTGTTTTGAAACTACAGAGCTCTCCTAACATTTCCTCATCATTGCTCTCTATTAATTGGTTAGCCTGACAGTTCTCTCTTCTGTCTGGAAAGATGATTCGCTCGTAGAACATGATATAAAGTCATTTTATTAGGCAAGATTACTCAAATTACTTCAGACATGATGAGGAAGGTAACTATTGTCTTGTTCATTTTTTATGCAACTTAGCAAGTTTTTCAGGATTGAAATTCAGTTCAGTTCCCCATCATAATTCTTCTTTTAGATCATGAGTTCCTTAAACCAAAGAACAATATCATGATTTAAATTCCCAGAATTTGCCACCATATCTGACATGTATGGGTTACAGTAGGTTTGATAAGGTAACAAACTCAAACAGCCTGCTTTCAATTTGATACCCTGAACTTATTCATTTCTAATCAATGTAATAATCTTCCAAGACTAAAGCTAGGCAAATTTTGGAATTTTTACAATAATTTTAAAGCCACTTTTTGACTCAATCTTTTACATTATTAGTAAATTTTGTCCAAATCTTACTATCATTTGGAATATAGAGAGGTGCAGTAATATCCTCTCATACCAGTTTCTGAAAGCAGCATGGAGCTTAGAGGAAAGGAAAAGAGCTGATCAAGTTGTGTTATCCAAATGAAAAGTCTCAATTTATTGGTGTGCCCTGCCTTTATTATAATTTCAAAATATTTCAGTGATGGATACAAATAAACTAAAAACATTGCTAAGAATCTTACATTGTTTTTTCTAAAGATAATATAAAGTACAGGTGTATCAGTCAACTTTCCCATTGCTCTGACAAAATGCCTGATGCTCTTAACTCGGAGGAAAAAAGGTTTTCTCTGGCTCAGAGTCCGTGGGGGTTCAGTCCGTGGCCAGCTGGTTCCAAGGTTGAAGTAACATGACAGAAGAGTACAGTGAAGGAGAAGGGTTTAGCCCCGGGAGCTGGGAGACAGACCCAGAGCAGAGGCACAGTGTCCGAAGCCACCCCAGTGACCCAGATCCTGCACCTGCACTCCAATTCCTAAGGGAAATTCAGCACTGAGTGCATCCATGCATTCATCCACGGGGGAGCACGGCACTCCATGATCCAACTACCTTCCGAGAGCCCCATGTCTGAACATTTTAGATCTAAAACGTACCACAAGATACGTAATTTCATCTTGAAAATATGGAGGATAGAAGGTGTCTGTGCTTCTAACTCAGCAGTCAGAATGTTTTAACTAAAATATGAATGAGGTAAAATTACCTTCCCTTTCAGAGCTTCGCATAGGTGGCTGTGGTCATTATGTTTAGAATGGAGACCAACACAGTAGGAGGGACTAAAATATGTCCCTTTTCTCAGGTCTATTGCTTGCTATGTTTTATCACTCAGGTGGCCTTTGAACAGGAGGCCTCAGGACCTTTGCATGTTCCCCTGTCTCTTGAGAGAGCTGCCCCTTCTTTAGCCCTCTTTTATCCTGTCATTCACCTGTCTAAATACCCTCTCTGTCACTCCACTCTGGCCCACCTCTTTCACCCATGGGCATGCCCAATCTCTATTCCCCATGGATGGCTCACTTTTGTCACTGTACTTGTCATTCCCTGTCACTTCATAAATACCAATTCATGTCTGTCACCTCTACTCTAAGGTCTCTGCAGGTAGAGAATTTTGTCTTTTTCATTTCTGTATCCCAGTGTGATGGCACATTCTCATAAATGAAGGAATAAATGAATCATTTCCTGACTTTATGGCACACAGAAATTCCTAAAACTTGTGATGTTTCAGGAAACACCATTTGGATGAGGATACTTCATATTTTCAGCATGTCAGGATCTCCATATCGCAGTAATGGTGCTTTTGAAAATGCAACTTCTTATGAATATGCCACTTCTTATGAATATTGTTTATGAGTAATTTTTCTAAATAGTGTTTCTCTTCATGGCTATTATAACCCCAGTAATATGTTGAGCAAGAGGAAAAGGCTGTGGCATTCCATTGGTTCTTAATTAGCTAAATGTTACCAAGAATACAACCTGAATACAGTCTGCAACCCAGAGAAAACGCTCAACAATCACAAATCCTCAGAGGGCGGAAAAATAAAACAGTGAAAATAACTGGGACTAAAGTTATTGGAGAAGGACTAAAGTAGAGAAGTATTGGAGAAGGACTAAAGCCACCACTAGTTTTAGCACTGTGCTCGGCATTCCTATATGAAGGGACATTTCTCCGTGGGGGGAATTTCCCCCTGAGATAAAAGGAAAAGCTGATACAATACCAAGGAAGGTGGACTACTCTACCTAAAACCGAAAATTAAATGTCTGACTTACTTAATTTTGATGATTTTGTTAGATTAAGAGAGTTTTAGGATGGAAACTTATTAACAAAGACTTTTAGGTGTCTCTGTTTTGAATGTCACAAAAATACAATTTGGGAGATGTAACAGGCCTCATGGAATCCATCTCCTTACTCCAAAAGACGCTCCAGTGATCTGCCATTTATCTGGAATTAAAGCCTCAGTTCTTGTCTCACATCAAACCCCTTCCTAAGATGAGAGTTCTACCAACGCCAAATTTCTGGAAGGAATTGATCACAAAATGTGACAGGTATAAGGCATTTGACTCAGAAATTCAGTTTTGATATACATGCATTGGCATCACAAAATTCAACACTAGCTATATTATTTTCAGAACAAAGTTATAACAACTCAGCAGTTGGTAAGTGGTGTAGAGACAGGAGACAGATGATCACTTTAAATTTTAGAAGATAGCACCTTAAGGACATAGTCTTCCTAAGATAATCTCGTTTTTTTGCAATTTTATCCACTTGACAAAGTTACCCAAAGACGAATTTCATCATTCATACTCCTCTCTGATGTGTCACAAGGTGTGATATAACAGTTTCATTTATGCAAAATTTTTGCAAAATTTGGCAACCTGGAAGACATTGCTCACCCCAAAAAAGGTGGGGAGCTAAAGAAATAGACCTAATTTTCACATACAGTTGGAGAAACTATTTTCATTTCATCTAAAATTTACATTAAGTCACCTCGAGACAATGTTAAGTGAAATAACTCAGACACATAGCTTAAATACCAGTTTCTTTTACATGAGAAACTCAAATTGTAAGTAAAGAGCAAAATAAAAGAGAATAGGAAGCAAGAAAGTAGATCTTCCTCAAGTGAGAAGAGGATCAAGAGATGGAGGGAGAGGAAGAAGGACTGGATAGAGATGAACAAAAGCATCACGGTGTTTATGTACATGTACCTACTCCACATAAGGAGTGGAAACCTTATATACTACAAACATGGTCTAAAAAGAAAAGACCGCTCAAGGTGTTATTTAGGGATTTAGATAAAGAAGCAGCTGCTAGCCTCCAATCTTGATTTTGTGAGTGAGATGTATTCTCATGTGGAGAACAACACGAAGAATGTATAGATTTTAGAATACTGCAGAGAAAGGACATGCTGCTATACTCACTAATACGGTCACTAGAAATTTACACGTATTTTATGAATGTAAGATACAAATGTGCAGCCTTTATCCTTACTTTTTCTGTGAACCTACTGGCAGACTAACAACTTCCATAATAGCTCCCAAATAACAATACACAAATAATATTTCATGATACCTGCAACAAATGTAATATACCCTAAAATATCTGTAGTGTACCATATTCACAATTGAAGGAAACACTGTATTTCAGTTCAAAGACACTGACAATACAAGTGCAATTCTTTTCCATCATGGAATCCCAGAATTATATACATGAGCCAAGGAGGTCTATGGGCATGATATTAAAAACATAAGATTAGAAAGCTGTCTTGGTTACTTTTGTCTCATTGCTAAGACAAAACACCTGATGCACAAAATGAAGGAAGGAAAGGTTTTTAGCTTACAGTTTGTGGAGGTTTCAGTCCATACTCAGCTGGCTCTGAGGCAGGGTGGCATAGCTGAGAGGCAACTGTTCATAGTGGCTGTGGTAGACACCAAAAGCAACAAGAGCAAAAGGGCAAAAAGGGAGGAGCATGCATCTTTCCCTCCCTTATACTGTGTGCAAGCTCCTGGTCCCAGGGCAGGTGCAGCACTCACACCCATAATCTCAGCACTAGAGAATGAACCAATCACAAACACTAGATTCAGCCACCCCTGAAAGTCTCCATGACTGCATGAGGCTTTGGGGACACATCCAGACACAAACTATAACAAAAATGGACACAAACCTCTGTAAACTCTGTAGACAAATTTAAACTTCCTTTTCAAGGTAAACTTTGTTTACTTCTTCAGGGCCAGTATTTGACTTATTCTCTTAATTCTTCATGGTTCAGTACTTTCATTTGTATATACTTAGTCTTCCATTGGCCCAGCTGTCTTATGATTTTGATTCTAACCCAAATCTTTGGACATTTTCTGGGTTTCAGAAAATTCTGTGTGAGATTTGTAGTTTAATCATAAATGTTTTATGTAGAGTTAAACTTGGCACTAAATTTCATTTACTGGCAAATGTTTTGACAAAAGAAAGTTTGTGATGGAGATGCTGGATCCTTACAATTGTTTTTGGTTGTTGTTGCTGAGACTAAAATTATATTTTATGTTCATTATTAAATTAGATTCTGAAAATGCATCCACACACTATTCTAAATAAGTCAGCTGCCTCATGTTAAAAGATAAAAGATTTTGACAAGTGCATATTTTATCTCGAGATTAACCTAATTAATAGTAACCATAGAGCTAAGCTGAATAAGACAAAAGTTTAAAAAATGGTGCCGTTACCTTGTTACATTTCTTATGTTTCTGCATCATGCATGTAAGATCATCTAATCTTCACAATAACTTTATAAGGAAGGAGTCATTATAATATTATTATTGGAAAACAAAAGTGATGTCTCAAGGCTACACTATTTGGTAGTTAGAATTCAGGACCAAATATTTTTGTTTCCTTATGAATGATGTAGATAAATAAATAAAAATTTAAAAGACCAGAATGTGCTACCATAGCACAAATTGTAAGACATCTCATAACGGGTTGAACTTAAGCCAATAGATATAAGTACAATGCAGCATGGAATTAACTTTTTTCCTTCCTTTACATTTCCTCCAAGGAGTCAGGTATTTTTTTTTTCGCTTCCAAGTTTTTACTTTAAACTGGGTTCATATGCTGGCTTGGAAAGTACAAAACAGACTAGTAAATGAGAATATTCATGTGAAAGCTAAACCTATAGGGTTGCTATTTTCAAAGTCATACTGAAATAAGGTGTTCCTTTTGAAGCTGCATTTTTTCAGCTAAAAATTACTTTGTTATCAGATTCAATAATTTTGAAACTCAGACTCTCATTTTTGTTGTTTGTTTTTCATTTTTTGCTTGATTTGGGGGGTTATTTTGTTGTCACCAACAGGCAGATAACTCTTCTGGGAGTCTGCTAGGAGGATTAGGGTATCACAGAGCAGGGTACAAATCACAATGAAGAACAATCTTCTTTATTTAAATGGAATCAAAGTTTTCAAATCTTTTATCGTGCTCCCCACACCTCTCTCTCTCTCTCTTCCCCTCCCTTCCCTCTCCCCTCCTCTCTTTGGCACTCTCCTCTCTCCCCACACCACCTAGGACCGCAGTGCACTTGGGGTCACTAAAAGAGCAGCTAAACGTTTGACACAGTGTTTGGATTCTCACCCCCACACCACAGCCCCTCATTACCAAACTGTTAATCACTGCCAAAGAAGCAGGTCCCCTGACTGCACTCCTGCCCCAGCCCCCAAAGTAGGTCTTTCCACACTTGGTATCAAATTGCATTGTAATTACAACACTGGGACTGAGCAGTTTAATTGTACATTAGCGCGGAGAGGACCCTTTTTTTCAGCTTCAGTTTAAATGTTTCTTAAACAATTTAGACATGTTTGAGAACTACAGAGTCTGAAACTCATTCTCACAAACACATTCACATTACACACAAAGCACCGCAAGCCCAGCTTTCTTTGAGTCAAAATTCCATTCCAAAGTACTCCAGTCTGCCACTGTGGAGTTATTTACAGATTTTTTTTGTCATTGAAAGTTTCCCCATGGCTTAGGTAGCTGTTTGGCTAGTGACACAACTACCCATTCAAGGGAAAATCTTGTTTTTTCAACAGTCATTTTGTTTAACTGATGCCAAAATAGTCATAGTGGCTGGCATTTCCCACCTACCCTGTGAACTCTCCTGCAATTCGGTTGATAATATGAAAACACAGCCCCCAAGCGGGAAGGAGGAGTTCCATCTGACAGAACAACTTGTGTGGTTAGTGCTATGTTTCTGTATCTTTATTTTTGAAAGCTCATATTTTTATGTTCTAAAACTTAAGATTCATTAAAAATACAGCCTCCCTAGCTTCGCTGTGAAGATTTTAACGAGTTATGTCAATAGGCGGCTTTGTCTTGTATTCCTGTGTTAGAGTGGCTAAAGTGTGTTCTTGTCTTAGTGGAGTTCGATGCACTTCCTTTATTTTTATATCGTGATATTAAAGACATTCCAAGCAGCATGAAATGCGTACCTGAAACCTGTGCTCATATTAGTGGAACAATAATATGATACGGTCTAACTCAGCACTGTGATACATGTTGGAGCTTTTGTGACCTTATAGTCCTCCTGATTGAACATGGCACTGACCAAACTCCCAAGTCTAGTTCATTTAAACCGAAAGGGAGACTTCGGTAAAGACCAGGTAGAGCTCGCTCCCTGAGGCCCTGTGGAACCGGGTGCTGTAGTGTGGGTCCGACCCTCAGCTTCCTTCTTCCATCCCTGGTTGGCTGGCTTCCTTCCTTCCCCGGAGGGCACAGCCACGATGAATCCCGGCGAGTGAGACCTGTAGGTTTTTAGGAAGAACAGTTTTTTCTTCCCATGTACTATTATCAGTCCTGCAAAGGGACTTGACCTTCTTGTGGAGACACAATCATGACAGGAATAATGATTCTACCCAAAGTGACTCGGAACAGGAACTGGTCCAGCTTCAGTGGCAGGCTCATCCGTATCGCTGTTGGCTCATTTACTGCAACACTGTGAGCAAGACGAGTTTCTCCAGGGTAGATGCTGCAGTTCCGATAACTAGCAGGGCTTTCCCACCCAGGGTGCACACCCACTGTCCACAGGGCCACTGGAAGTCAATACTCACTGACCACAGGGCCCGGGAATTCGGGAGGCCTCCCTTTCTTACACTTTCTGCCCCACCAATCGAGATGCTTCAACACAAAACTTCCTCAGCACAGAAACATGGTGTGAACCCAGACAACCCCACACCAGCTCTCAGCCTGTCCTCCCGCCCTGCTCTATCCCACCCTGTACTCTGCGTTCTGCTTTTGTTCCTTATCCTGGAATCAGCATTGCTTGCTTGTTACCCTTTGTTCAAACTGTATGTGTTTTCTGAAGAGAGAATGCAAGCCTTCACTTAACGCAAGTTTTTACATAGCTACAAAGAAAAATATTTTAATATTTTGCTTGTTCCTTATCAATTTTGTTAGTCTTTTTTGTATCTCTTTCATGCCCAGCACATCACATCTTACTAAGACTTGCAGTTTAACTTCCCCTCACTTGGCACTGTGGCTGTCCACAGGCAGTGGAGAAATATAAAATTCGGTTCACATCTATCAAGGGAAAGACCGAGAACATGAATGTGCTTCCTTTCAGAAAAGATCTTAGCAAGCCTGTTCAGAGGCATCCGCTCCGGCTGCCTCAGGCTTGTCCACCCAAGATGCAATCCCTGAGGAGAGCGGAGGAATACTGATACATCAGTCCCTGGAAGTGAATGCAAGCACAGCACCACTACTGCCAAGGGTTGTAGCGCATGCCTGGTATCCCACACTCGGGAGGCCGAGGCAGGATGATGATCATGAGTTCAAGGCCAGCCTGAACTAGAAACCTTGTCTCAGAAAAAAAAAAACCAGAAAACAACAAAAACCCACACCACTATTCTGTCTAATCCTCAGTTGAATATTAACACGTAGCTGTTCATTTAGTTTAAAAAATAATGAGGGTGACTCACACAAATCTTGTTTTATTCTCAAGAATTTTAATAATATCCGAGAGGCTATCTAACTAATTTTGTAAAACACTCCTGAAGCAAGCAATGTGAAATTTTTAACATTTGCTACCATTACATAATGTGAAGATTATGGTTTTTTTTTAAAGTGTCTCTTATCCCACTGAGACAGTTCAACACAGCAAGTCATTTATGGGGAAAAATAAAAGTATCTGCAAGTGGGTGCGAGGGTGCACGCCTATAGTTCCAGCTAGTCTAGAGGCTGAGGCAGGACAACAGAGTGTGGGTTTACTATGCTGGGCAACTCAGTCACTTAAAATAGAAATAAAACTGGTTGGGGACATAGTTCAGTGGCAGAGTATTTCTGGTGCCAATCCCCAGTGCTGGAAAAAAATATAATTAAGAATTTAATTTCCAATGAGCATAATCCAAACACACAGTCACATTTCTGTTTATGAGCAATTCAGTTCGCAAACAAAAGTGTTCGCAAAATCTTGCTTCAGTTCGCAAACTCTGTGTCAGGTGACAAACAAGACCACGGCCATCTTCCCCACACAAGCACAATCTCAGCCCCCTCCCCAAAACTGTAGAACAAATTAAGACGTAAACCAAGGCACCACTGTATTTTTCCTTGTATCTTAATTATCAAGAAGGGAACATTGGCTGGAGTAATATCCAATTTATTGCATGTTCATTTCCCTTAATACCTACACAATATTTTCTATAATGTGGGGGACTGAACACAGAGTCCTGGCACAGAGCTATGTTTATCCTTTTTATGATTTTTGTAAAATTCTGAAACAGGGTCTTGCTAAACGACCACGCTGTCCTTGAATTCACCATTGTCTTGCCTCACTCTCCCAGAGTGCTGGGATTTTAGGTTCGTACCACCATGCCTGGAGAGCAGCATCTTTGTATAATGCTATAGCCTTAAGATTGCTTAAAAAGGCAAGGACTTGAATTCATGTGTAGGTCTTAGGTGGACTTTGAGTAGCACTGACGCGAAGGCCCTTTTTATTTGTCCTTCTCCAGTGAAGTCTCATGAGAATTTTTTCTTTTGTTAAAAAAAAAAAATCTCTTGAAAGGTGGTCTGTGCCTAAACTTGAGTGGTCCTGCTTTCTTTGTCATGAAATAAAAGAAAATAAGACCAGGAAACTTATGCCCACTGTTGCCTAATATTTTTGCTTGAAGTTCAGTGTATATCTATGTGTATATATTTGTGTCTGTGCATATATATATATATATATATATATATAGTATTAATTTCAAGAAAAAATGGAAAAATTGCTAACCTGGTTTAAATTAAATTAACAAAGTTTCAATACTTTAGTTTTCCCCGTAATTATGAGGGACTCAGTATAAGGCCATCTGTTCTATGACTCCACAAACTTTATGGAGCAGTGGCTGATGGATTCTTATTATCAGTCTACTGCAGAGAGGTTTGATGTTCCATGAGATAAACCTTATTTTCTACTCTTCTTTGAAAGTCTCTCTCCAGCTTGATATATTATATTTTTCTTGACATTAAGGTGGAAAGAAATTCAAAAGCAGCAGAATACATCGGTAGATTGTTCAAGTTGGTATCATGATTTTTCTTCTTATCTTATATCACAGAACAATCCCAGAATACATCAGATAGAGTAAAATTTTGTAAAGAACTGAGAAGTATAAGTTTTAAATTATATATTTTTTAATGATGTTAATTTTTTAATTAAAATTTAAGACCTTAGGAGTTTTTTGCATAATACATAATTTTTATACTTCTTGAGTAGAGTTCTTCCCTTCCCCTCCATCCCTCCCTCCTCCAGCCATCTCTTGATGCCTTTCATTCTTTCCTTTTCTTATTTTGTACCTGACTGTGGTGCCTAATGTTTATTTTCCTCGTGTGGAGCTGATCACACATACAACTCACCTCAATTCCTTTTGCATCCCCACTCCTCCTCCACTTCCCCTGCGTCTTTGAGAAAGGTCCAGCTTCCAGCTTCATAATCATCCATGAGGTCTCAGACCCAGAACCGCCCCTGGCCCAGCGGTATTTTAAGGTCTTGCAGGGTGCACCCTCCTGAAGACGGAGAGCAGTCTCTTTCCGGACACGGCGCTGAGCGCACAGCATGACAGCAGCCTGTGGCCCAGTGACAGGTGAAGGCCAGGCTTTCCTTAGAGACTGTCCCACAGTGGGCTGGCGCGGATTTGGATCAGAACATTTTCGCTCATACATTTCTCTTCGAAGTTTCTTACAAAATTAAGGGGCCTCGGGGAAGTGTGACAGTCTGAAAAGGACAAGAAAGATGTTTTGCAATTCCAAAATAAGCTCCAAGAAAAATACAGTAAGCACTGTAATCACTGTGGTTCCCCAAATCCCCGGAGTAATTCTCTCTGGTGTGCACAGAAAGGAACCCACACTCACACTCCGAGCAAAGGTCCCTGTGGCGCTGCCCACCGGCTCACTGTCTGGGGAGCTCCCAGCCCGGCTTTGCCTCTCCCTAAACCTCGCCTGCCCCTGCACACTGCCACCTGCATGTAGTCTCTGCATCCTTCTCCTCATGACACAAAAGAGCACAGAGCCCAAGGATGACATTGTTTTTTCACATCAGCATCATCTGGTATCTTAGTTCGGTTCTTTTGGATAACTAACATAAAAATTATATTTTAAATCTTAAAAATAAGTTGTATTTTGGAAAACATACATTCTGTAAAACAGAAAAATTTATTTATTCCATAGGATTTCCCTTCACAGATTGTATTTTTAAAACATTTCTAACAGATTTGATTTACTTAAGACTTGGGGAATTAAAACAATAAATATCTAGTATTGTTTTCTTTATAATGCATAGACAAAATATAAATTATTTGCTGAGTTTAACCTTTGCCTGTCTGCAGTTGCATTCTGAAATAATACATTTGCCATATATTTTGCTGTCAAAGCCTTGAAAGGATTTAGGATAGATCAACACCATAAAATAAAATTTCCCATTCCAAAAGTGTAAACTTGAGGATCTCTGTTTCATTTTCACGAATACATATTCCAAAAGCCACATTACCAGAACGTAAATTATTTCCTAGACCTGGGCAGGGTTCCTTTGCACCTCCACGTGCATTCCCTTGCCCAGAAGGTGGTGTTAAAACAGACAGCTGTCGCTTCCCAAGTGGCACCTGCCACACAACTCGCAATTGAGTGCCTCCTTTCTAGGTGTGATGTGCTGACCATTAGGATAATGATCAGAGCCCTTCTTTCCCCTAAGCATCCACAGATTTTCCAGATTTTAAGAAACACACACATTTTTGAGCAAGAGAAGTCCTACGTACTATCCACTTTAATTCTCTCAGTTGAAAAACCAGAAGACCAAACAAATCTCAGTTTTGATACCAAATCCAAAGCTTGCTGCCCACCCAAGCTCTGCATCCATTCTCTTCCAGCTGTTCCGGAAGTGGAGTCCTCCAGCCTCTACATGCAATGCCTGCAGGTTCCTCTGCTCTGTGAATTCATCTGATTCTGACTCCATGAATATCGTCGGTCAGTGTAAAGGATTGATACCTGGTGACCAATTTAAACACCAGCTGAGCTGAGTCAGTGTGGTGCTGAGCACGGCTGGCCCACCTGAGGACTACTGCCAGCAAATAAAGGAAGCACTGTGGGTTCTCCTAAGCATTGTTGTTTGGAGCATTGGTTCTCCTAGAGGACCTCATCATACTGGCTCCCCTGATATGAACTCAGCAGTTATTATCGGAGGAGCCTGGGACCTTGTTGCTGAGAATGGCTACAGTTCCTTTTGAGTCCTTACTTTGAGCATCACTTCCTGGCTTTGGAGGGGAAAACATGTACTGCTCCATCTCCAGGAGAAGCTCATCATGCTGGTTTCCTGACACCAATGCAGTGGTTAACGTTGGAGGAGCTCTAGACCTCATTGTTGCTGAGGATGGCTGTGCTCTTTTTCAGGGGAACCCTGATCCTTATTTTTAGTGTCACTTACTGGCTTCAGTGCAGAACCCTCAACTGATTGACACATAGTCTTTACCCTGATGGCACAGACTTTCTAGCTTCCATCACTGACCTTTGGGCCTTCGCAGCACAGATCCATGAAACACACTTGCATGAGTTATTGTCTTGGGTTCTGAGGCTCCAGTTGGACTCCTGGGAGGCATTGTCATGGGCACTAGGTCTTCAGCTGGACTCATGCAGGACATTGCTGTGGGATCCAGGCCCTCGGCTGAATTTTCTAGGCCTTTAGTGTGGCGAGATTTCCTGCACTTTCTTGTATTTAACTTCTATTTTGTGATGGGTGACCATCACAAAGTAATATTACAAATTCTGTGTCCTGTATGTAATTGTTCTCCCTGAAACCCCTGACTACAACAGTCAGTGACTGTGATTCTTGAACTACCAGGAAACAGGTAATATAACCTAAATTATTGGCCACTGCGCTTACAGAAAAGGATTAAAAAAGCACTAAGTTCTTCATGGAAGAGTGCAGCTCCCACAGGGAATCAATTTGCAGGGTGATGTAATTTAAACACAGAGGAGGGAAAGTATGAGGTCAAGTTTCTTGAGATCCTCATGGGGTAGAAATCATCCTAGCCGCTGATCACCAGAAGAGGATTTTTGAAGCATAATGACAAAAACAGTGACATTAGATAGTATTTTCATAGATGTGAGGTCATTTGACCTCCAGATCACCTGACAGGCAAGGATAACTATTACCTCCACCCTGTGTATATGAAAACAGAGGCTTAAATTAATTGTCAGTGCTTGTAGATAGATGGAGTGTTTTAACACCAAATCAGAATTCTAGCCTTCTTCCTCATGAAAAGTCTATAAAATACATTATTAAATGTGCCTGAATTCTCCCTTTAGACAGTGAATAAATTTTCCCTATTGTTCACAGCTATGAAATGCTTTAATATTCATTATCTTAGCTGATATTGAGAGCAATGTCACAAATAAGAAGGGACAATTATTAGGACTTGCATTTCATTTATAAGGAAGCCAAGCTCAGAAACTTACACTGCTTAAATGAAGGCCCAACTGGAACTATGTGAGAGGAATGTGGCTTGACTTTGCATTTCTTTGTTTCAAATTCAGCAGTTGAGGATACAGAAAAAGGCAAGTGGCCTACAAGTGAGAACTCAAATACTCTACAACTTTATCTGAGTTTTTAGTGATCTGTTGGACTCATGATTTTCCAATAACAGATTTAATTTCTCCCGTAGCAGTTCTACCAAGAAACATCGTAAAATAAAGCTGTTTGTCATTTAAAATTCATCCATAGAATTTCCCCAGATTCATCCAAGCTTTAGATAACGCCCAGACAATAACTCCAACACTTAAATATTTGTTCCCCAGTGACTTAAACACAAACATGAAGTAGACAGAATAAACCAGCAGTATTTGCTTAATCAGCATTTTAAAGCTCCTTTTCATAGACGCTGCTCAGAGCCTTAGAGTCTGCTCTCCCTCTGAGGATCCGTGCTCTACAACAGAGATGGCTGGAAGCCATTAGAACAAAACAACCCATGCATCCTCGAGACACAGCAGAAATGCAAGCTTATTTTAAGCAAGACTCTGCTACAAGGCGGGTGCCGTCCTTTTTCCTGTGCATGTTCATTTTGTACAATATGTGAGATAACAATAGCTTTCATTTAGCAAATTAATTCAATAGAGATGAAAAAAATTAAAATCTGCACTTTTTATGAGACAGCTCGAGCCAAAGAGGATGTATTTTCAAGAAAAGTAAAATGCCAGAGTATATGTGATAAAGAGATAGTTCAGCTCGAACATGGAATGACTTCTGCTTAAAGCAATCCTCTTGGAAAATTATAGATTTCACATTTAGCACAATTAGGCCTGAATTTTTAAAATGTAGAAAGCAAAAGTGTTACAGTTGTAGGGTGGCTGTAAAAACACTGTGGAGAATCCAACAATGAAATAAAGAATTTTATAAATTCTCTGTATGGCGCTGATATTTTCATTCCCGGAGGAGTTTTCAGGAATCTTGTTCTCCGGCTGATACAAGTGCCAGACCGCAGTTTCCACGTTATAAATTACCCTTGTTTGGTTGGAGCTTAAATTATTTTTTATTAGCTATTCACCTGGGACGTGAACAGAGTGACTTTAAAACTCTCAGATAAGCATAGCAGCTGCCACGGTTGGTTTTCTTTCTTTGTCTTTCCTGCCACACCGCCCGCCTCCTGCCGTCCTCACCCAGCCTCGCTCTGCTGCTCCTGAGGGGACTTGCATCTCTTTCTGGAGGACCAAAGCAGCAGAACACACGCAGCAGCAGAGACACTGGACGTGGGGCTGGGGATTTAGCTCAGCGGCATAAGCGCCTGCCTTGCAAGCAAGCAGTCGTGAGTTCGATCCCCGGTACCGGTACCAATAAAAAGGAAAAAGAATAAATAAATAAATAAATAAATAAATAAATAAAAATTAAAAAAGAGACACTGCGCGGGCGCCTGGGCTCATGGCCCATCACTACCAGATTCCACCCTTGGTGGCTGGTGTGTGTGAAGGTGCGGCTGCCTTCGCTTTCACTGAGCTAACCTGCCACCCTCAGCAATGAAGCCCAAAACTGTACAGTGATTGGTGCAAGCAGGATATGAATTTGTTCCAAAAGGTACCTCAAAAAATTTTCGTCTGCATAGAAAGCCCAAAGCCGGGCATGGTGGCACACACTTGTAATTGTTGTAACCCCCCAAAAAACAAGGCCCCATGATGAAAAATGGGCAAGACCCCCGAGATGAAAAACAGAGCAAGATGACAACGTCTTTTTTTTTTTTAAAGGAGAAAAAATAATAATAATAAAAAAAAAACAGAAAAAGGGTACAAGTTATACAGAATTTCAAAAAACAAAACAGTAGGAAATCACTAGTTAATAGATTACATATTGTCATCTTAGACATAGATGTTCAAGTTACAAAATTAAAGCATATAAGGTGTACATTCAAACAGCGAGACTGCAAACATTACAAAAACTCAGTAATATGGTTATCTGTCTTATACGCTTAAATATACATGCAGTTATATCCTTTATTTTCTTTTCCTCTCTTTTTTACAATGACAATTACACATTTGGGGTTTTATTACTCCCACAGTTCTTATTACTTTTTTTTTGAAGAGAATAAAACCAAATGTGACATAACAAAACAGAGTCAGTCAAATCAAAAGGATGGACATAGTACATAATGTAAAAACAGAATACAAGGTGATCAACAATGGTTACAATAATGCCTCTTGCTATCTTAAAAAGAATTGCCTATATCATCAATTATAATAAAATTGAACAAAACAGTGAAGAACAAAACCAATAAAACCAAAACATTGGAGACATTACAGGACTTCAAAAGAAGATAGTCAAACCAGAATGTGCATCATAGGGAATCTTATTGTCTTCACAGTTGTTGCCTATACTCTCAAAATTGGTACTATCAAGCAAAACAGAATAGAGTAAAATCATGGTGAGAGCAATACATGGCAAATAAATACATGAAAAAATGTTCATCATCATTGGTCATTAGAGAAATGCAAATTAAAACCACACTGAGATACCATCTCACTCCTGAAAGAATGGCCAGGATCAAGAAAACCAACAACAACAAATGCTGGAGAGGCTGTGGGGAAAAAGGAACTCTCCTGCACTGTTGGTGGGAGTGTAGACTGGTACAGCCTTTGTGGAGGTCTGTCTGGAGATTTCTCAAAAAGCTGGGATTGGAAGTCCCACTTATTCCAGCTATTCCACTTCTAGGCATATTCCCAGAAGAAATGAAAGCATCATACTACAGTGATATATGTGCACCTATGTTTATAGCAGCACAATTTGTAATCGCCAGATCTTGGAAACAACCCAAGTGTCCATCAATTGAGGAATGGATAAAAAAGTTGTGGTATTTCTATACAATGGAGTATTATTCAGCTATAAAGAAGGATCACATTGAGATATTTATCAATAAATGGGCGCAGCTTGAGACCATACTCATAAGTGAAATAAATCAATCTCGCATGTGTGAATACCGAATAGTTTCCCTAATGTAAGTAATGATTCAAATATATAAAAATATGTGGTAATCATGATTCCCCATTATGTGGCCTTGAAGCCTTATAAAGTTTTCACTTATTAATTGGAAAGGCTTTATTCTGGGCTTCTTGATATGGAAATATTTGAAGCTATAGTATATGAAGTTTTATTCAAATATTCCAAGGAAAAAGACAGACACTATGGTAACTACTATTAAGTCGGGTTATTTGGTGGTGAAGCACTAGGTTGCTGAAACAGTCATGCTTTGACCTGTATTGTTATATTGTTATGTCCTGTTTTATCTCAATCTCTCCCTTATTCTTTAAAAAAATTATTTAGTTATTTTTTATGTTTGTTTTAATTAAGGGGAAAAATTAAAAAAATTAGCAGGATATATAATAGTAACTTTTTTTGATTTCCTATTAACTTGTTTTGAAGTCCTGTAATACTCCCACGATCTTGTTTTGACTGATTAGACTCTGTTCCATTCTGTATGATAGTATCAAGTTTGAGGGTATAGGCAACTACTTTGAAGGCAATAAGATTCACTAAGATGCACATTCTGGTTTGACTATTGTCTCCTTTGAAAGTCCTGTAATGTTTACAATGCCTAAGTTTTATTGGTCTTGTTCTCTACTGTTTTGTTCAACTTTATAATATTTAATGAGATAGACAATTCTTTTTAAGGAAACAAGAGACATCATGGATAACCATTGTTGATAACCTTGTACTCTGTTTTACATCATGTGCTATGTCTATCCTTGGTTTTGACTGACAGCTTTGTTTTGCTGTATTTGACTTTATTCTCTCCCCCCCCAAAAATGTAATAAGAACTAAGGAGTAATAAAACCCAAAATGTGTAAATTTTGTTGTAAAAAAGAGAGGGAAAAAAAAGAGCTCTAAAGGATACAACAGCAAGTGTGTTTAGGGGTGTTAAATAGCTGACCATATTAATGTTTTTGGTTGGATCATTGAACACAACTGTTTGCAGTCTTACTGTTTGAATGTCCACTTTGTATTCTTTGATACTGTGATTTGAGCAACTGTTTCTAAGATGATAATATGTAATCTATTAACTGGTGATTTCTTACTTTTTTTTTGTTTTTGTTTTTGTTTTTAGTTCTGTATTACGTGTACCCTTATACCGCTTTGTTTTGTTTTGTGTTTTTCTCTTTTTCCTTTTAAATAAAATTTAAAAAAATACATGGTTTCAAATTAAGTTAATAGAAAATCAAAGTGGGTTACTATAATATATATCCCACTACTTTTTATTTATTTTTCCCTTTATTAAAAAGATAAAAATAAAAATAATAAAAAAAAAGGAGATTGAGATAAAAGAAGACATAACAACAAAACAGCACAGGTCAGAACATAACCATTTAAGCTAAATAGTGTTTCACCACATGATATCCCAACATAAAAGTAGTTACCATAGTGTCTCTTTCCTTGAAATCTTTGAGGATAACTTTGTATACTGTACCATCAAACATATCAAGACAATGTAAAACCATTCAAGAGGATGACAGTATTACAGGGTATTTAGAACCAACTAACAGAAAATGAACAATGGTTTCTGTATTATCTCTTTGTCTATAAAGTTTTTGTTTATATTATTACATATAATAAAATCCAATAAGATACCACATGTTAAGACTGATGGAGACAGAAGAACAAAAGCTTGATGGGACTTCAAAACAAGATGATATTAAATCAGCACTAGCTATTATGATGTCTTGTTTTCTCCAAAATAGCTATTCATACCATCCAACCTTCTCTGCCTCATTTCTGTTGAGCTGTTTTTCTGTCATTAGTTGTCAGTTTGTCTTCTTCATTTCTCTTTCTGCTCCATTCATTGTGGCCTCTCTGCCACTGTTTCTGGAATCTTGGTATTTTTCTCTTTTAGAATGTCCTGCATTATTCTCTGTAGAGTTGAGTTGGTGGTTGCAAATTCTTCTAGTTTCTCTTTATTCTGGATGCACCTTGTTTTTCCATTAATTTCTAGGGACAGTTGTGCAGGATATATCAATCTTGGCTGGAGGTTATTGTCTTTCAAAGCTTAAATTATTTCGCCTCACGCTCTTTGTGATTTGATGGTTTGTGCCGAGAAGTCTACTGTAATTCTGATGGATATTCCCTTGTAAGTGATCTGTTTCTTGTCTCTGACAGCTTTTAATATTCTGTTCTTATATTGGATTTCTGGAATTTTGATTATTATATGCCTGGGTGTAGTTCTGTTTGGGTTGTAGGTGGCTGGGGTCCTGTATGCCTCATACATCTGAGTATCTTTGCCTATTCCCATATTAGGGAAGTTCTCCTTGATTATTTTTGTGAATATCCTTCATAGTTCATTTGTTTGTATCCCTGCTTCTTCCTTTACATTCTTAATTCTTAAGTTATAGATCCTCTTATCATCTTCTAGCCTTTGTATTTTTACTGCTTGTTTCCTTGTTATTTTTAAGAAGCTTTTCCTTTCATGCTCCCACATTATAAATCTGTCCTCCAGTTCAGATAAGCTATCCTTAGTTTCTTTCAAGATGTTATGCCAGTTTTCAATAGAGTTTTTACAATTCTCAAACAATTTTTACAATTCTCATACAATTCTCCCCTTTTTTCTGTTCTTCCATTCCACCATCTGTTTTTTCTAGGGAGGTGCTTAGCATTTCTTTACCTATTCTACTTATATCTTGCTTTACTTGGTTAAAAACTTCACTTTTGAACTTGTCTATGAGGTCCCGGAGATAATGCTTTATGTCTATTAGTGTTGTGCCTGATATTGCATGTTTTTTGTTCTCATTCTCCTTTAAATTTACCTTTACTGGATCAGTGTTCTCAGGGTTGGGGTCTGAAGACCTTTTCTTGTTGTTCCCTCTTCCCATACTTTTTGTTCCTTCCATACAAGTATATATAGGAGGCCCAGTTTCTTTCTTTGTCAGTTACAGTTTGTTTGAATTGCACTAGCTAGGTGTTTCCATCCACTGCAGTGTACTAGAGAGACACAGACCTGGGCAGCCTATGCTGGACCCGCCCTACCAGGTCAGTCAACCTGCTGAAGGCTTCACTGCATTAGGGTGCACTGCCAGGTGCAGGGCCTGGTTTGGGCTAGCCTACTGGGTCTTAGTCTGCAGCATCACCCAGGTCAAGCACTCCCCACTAATCCCACTTAAGAGGGGAATATGTGGATGAAGTCACTGCAGCATCCTGTTCCAGCTAGTCTGCCCAGTCCCACAATGTCCTCTGGTGGAGTCTCCTAGTCTATGGAAGGGTCCTTGTTCCTTTCACTAACTGCAGGTTGATGCAGGGTTCCCCACCACCTCTGCTCTCAATTCGGTTTGCCGATTCCTGCTCTCAGAGCTTTCGCATCTCTATCCCTGCTGTGCCGATTCAGATGCAACAGTGGTGGCAGGAAATTCAAGCCGCAGTTTCCAGAGTTGCAGGTTCCAGCTTCGGCCCTGAGACTTTAGCTGTTCCAGTCATAGTACCAGGACTGCATTTCCAGTTGGTTTCTCTCAGCTTAGTTTGTTCCTGTGTCAGCAGGGTATATCTCCTCTTGCTTAGGACTCCCCTTACCACACCATTCCTGGAATCTAAGCTGGCTATCTCAGAGAACCTCTGTAGCTGCTGTTATCTATGCACCATATTCTCCCAGAAATCTGACAATGATGACATCCTTTAAAAGAAGCGCTTTTATTTTATCTGGCCCAGCGACACAGTGCAGATGGAATTTGCAAAGCTGTGCAACTGAGTCAGAATTTTGACTGATTTTTATAGTTCATTTATGATTAGCTCATTGATCATTAAATACATAGCAATGAGAAGCAGAAACAAGGTGGGCCTTTGTTCCCCTTTGTTTGAAATTAGAGGCATTTCACAATGGGTGGTTAGCAAATTCATAGCCTTTGGTCTGCCAATTCCAGGAACATTTGTGTCTCATAAAGGAAACAATGGTTGACACAGCATCATTTGTCTCTTATAAGGGGGACAAAAGTTGACGCAGCAAACAGATTACTGGGGTGGAAGGGAATGACACATACACAACAGCATGATGACACAGTCAGTTAATTTATAACTAATTTATAACAATGTGGTTGGTGCTCTAGGTACATGGTTACTAGGGCAATAAGCATAGAGAATAACAGTAATCTGAACAAGCAGGAAGGCTGAGGCAGGAGGATCATAAATTCAATCCTAACTTGGACAATTTAGTAAGACTAGTTTTAAAAAAAAACCAAAAGCCAAATTATTAAAAATAAAAATTGATTGGAGATATTTCATTTTTCTAACATTTGTCAATTATAAAAATAGAAGGGAAAACAAAATGAAATAGTACACTGAGCAAAGCCAACTATAATTTTGCATATATTTTCAGTATCTTTGAAATGAAAAGAGTGTTGCATTCATCATATACAATGTGTGAATGTATATATAAGTATATTTGCATATATATATTTACCACACAGTCTTAGGTTGTTTATTTTATTGCCATCAATAGTTTTTATGTTAGTTTATCATCTGTGTGTCTTATCTTTATAATGTATTTTCATTCTATGAATGAATCTATTTCAGTATTGTGCATTATTGAAAATTAAAACTTTATATTGATGTACTTTTGTGATTGGTAATAAAATCCCTCTTTGTGCAGAACATTTTAATATTCAAGACAATTTCTGGGTGACATTCTTAAAAGTGGATTAGATTGGCTGCATTTGGCATGTATTTTTAGCATGAGAAATCTTAAGCTTGTGAGAAAATTCATATTACAACTATGAAGCGTCCCACCCTGAGAGCATTTTGATAAGCTGTTTCCATCTCTTTGTGGTCCTGAGGGCAGGCTGCCTCCAGGTCATACCACGCCCCAGGCTGTCACATGTACCCGGGCCACAAGCAGAGTGTTAGGCTGCTTGTATTCCTGCTCATGGAGAACCCCAGCACCCCAGCACAACTGAGCCCTGCAGTGGTCGGGTATCTACAAGGCACACACAAGATAATGGAAAGATTTAAACACATCCAACCTGGGGAGCACAGCCTCTGTGGGCCTCGGCTCTCAGAAGCATATCCTTCATCAAGGGACTGCTGTCCTGTTTGAGCCCCTTTCCAACATAAACTTTGATAGTTCTAGCATTTTGAACTATTTGTTTTTTCAGTTTCGTTTTTCGGGTCTTTTTGAGACAGGGTCTCACTGTGCAGTTCAGCTGGCCTTGAACTCACTTTGTAGCCCAGGCTGACCTTGAACTCATAGCCCTCCTGCCTCAGCCTCTCGAGAGCTACCAATATGGGTGTGGGCCACCACACAGGGCCAAACACATTTTCAATGTTCTGGAACATTGAAATTCTAAGACTTTTGCTTAGAACTTTTCTCCAATTCATTATTAAATAATATGAATAATATTTAATAATGACTTGGAGGACTAGGCATAAAGAATAAATCATGTATCATCAATGGCACAGTTTGACTACATTTGGCCAACACTTTTGTCTCCATTCTGACTGGGCTTGATGGAAGGAGGTGGCGGAGGTGTTTGCCAAACATTTTCTTCTTGCATTCCTAAAATAGTTTGAGGTAACCTCTTGAGGTCCAATGTCTGATTCTTCAGACTATCTTGGGAGAAGAAAAAGGAAGTCAGAGTAAAGTCATACATATTCTGATACAAAAATAAACAAACATGGGTTTCTAAAAGTGAAAAAAAGCGTTGATGGACAAGAACAAACATGCCCTTGGAACTATAATGTGTTCAGCCTTAAAAACGTTGAGGCAACGGGGGATTTTATACGAAGATGTGACAAATTCCTCACACATGAGAAAAGATATAAAATGCTGCTCTGTAAGCATTCTTTTTGACCAGAAAAAAAAAAAAAAAAGATTTTCTCATACAAGGACAATACAGTCTGTGTGGCAAGTGATAAAATAGCTACCAAAGAACACAGAGGCCAAAGCCACCAGCATAATCTCTGTCCATCTGAAACAAAATCTCTTGGTTTCAGGACAGCCACACAGACAGACTTGGTCGGGAAGAAGCAGCTTCTTACTTGGTGGCCCCAGAGGACTTGCAGAAACAGCCCTGGTCCTCTTGCTCCTTGGATTGCTACTGCTCCTGACACTGGTTGTCTGTCATGTCCTGGAGCCCCACTCCCGCCATATCCTCACCATGTTGCCTGCTCATTTGCTCTACCACTCCGCCATGGCCACCTCTCCACGGCCACCAGTCACTGGTCCCATCCCGACTCTGCGACTTCCAGCTTATACACAGGGCAGTTGCACACCTCATTATGTCTTCCTGCTCATTCCTGGTCACTGAGCCTCTCAAGAGGGCAAAGAGTACCTAACAGAATTAGGGATAAATAAATGAGAGAAAGAGAGAAAAAATGATTCTTAAAACAAGGAGTTCCAGAGGAGCATAAATTTCTTACCGTTGGAGGCATGCTAACTTCCTGAAGTCATTAGGTCACAGGTAGTGCAGTTTGCCAGGCACTAGTTCAGAGAATGACAGCCATCAATGGCTGCGTTGTTATTCTTCCACTGGAAAGGAAGCTAAAGTTTATTACTGAGTGATTATAAAAGCAATTGCTTTTCCTTTCTATAGCAATTAGGATTGCATTTCCCATTTCCTCATTTTGTGCAGATGGGATGCCACCCATTAGAGCTGAACTCCTAAGTGCCATTTTGTCTCCTGCCCCTCACCCCATCCTCAGATATAAATTCACCCTGCTGCACTGTAGAATTCCCAGTCAGCAAGGAAATGCAATGCCAGGACACAAGGTGAGCGTAGGATTCAACCTTTGAGAGAGAAAGAGAACCAGAAGAGTGACAGAACTTGGGGTGAGAGTGGGTGGGATGGAATCTCTGCCCAAAATCCAACTGCTGGAATGGGGGGAAAACTGAGTTCTTCAAAAGACGAGTCTCAGTGAAAAAGCAAGATTAATTTAAAAGATTTCAAACAATCTCACTAGTCTATAAAAAATAACAGGCATAAGCCATCAATTAAATTTTCTTGTGTTTCTACAATGTGTGAGCAGCATTTTGAAGACAGCAGCAGGCCACCAGGAAGAAGCAGTGGTGACGGCATTAACTTTCACAATGAGACATGCATCTCCCTCTCCCTAGCTGCAAGATGCACACTGCAGAAGCTGCAGAAACCCACATTGCACGTACATGTCGAGATCAAAACTGCATTCAACCCTCTTAAAATCAGACTCCACTTTGTTATGAACCTCCCTTCCCCACCCAGCCCTGTTACGCCAGCTGGGTGCCATATTGAATCAACATGCATTTAAGAGCTCACACACTCTGCTAGTCGGTCCTAGTTCCAGGTGTTTCCTCTTGGGTTGGAACTCTGCGCATGGAGGGTGGCTGGTCCCCTGCCGCCTCCTGAGGGTTCTCCATACACTTACACCCCTCACCTTTGCCCATGCCACCACCCCATGTTCTAGATCAATGACAGGGTAAACCATCACCATGCCTAGTGATTTCTGTTTTTTCAAAAATGTCCTCTATCTATCTGAGTGCACATATCTTATAAGTTACTTTGTCAACCCTGTACAGATGTGTATCTGCTTATCACACAATGTTTTAATTTAACTAATTGTCTGATGATTTGGGTTTATTTCAACTATAAGCAACCCTAGAGCACAAGCATATTTTCTCCTTGTATCCACAATACTAAGCAGTTAGCAGTGATATGAATAGGATATTGCTTGAATGAATACATAACCAAAGAATATGCATGCCTGGGAAACATACTTTTACTTCTTCTAGATTCAATGCCAATGTTACTGAGGATACTTCTGTGAATGAATAACAATTTAAGGCTAGCATGATAACAACACATACTATATCAGCCATTGTTAATCTATCATGTTGTTTTGAAATCCTGCATCTTTTTCTTTTTTCATTTTAAAATCTAAAATAAGACTAGAATGGAACCATAGATTTTTTTTTTGTCAAATACAAATCTTTGCTATCTATAAGAAGCAAAAATAGGGCCAGGGATTTAGCTCAGCAGCATACGCACCTGCCTGGCAAGTACAAGGTCGTGAGTTCGATCTTCAGTCCACTCCCCCAAAAAAGAAGCAAAAATATTGATAATAAATTTTATAACATTTAGCAAAATAAAAAGGGAAAATTCTTCAGTTAGGATTTTTTCTCTGTATGCTCAACTACTTTTCTGAATTTTAGATGATTGACACTTCCACATGTTCCTTCCTTCCTTTTTCCTTTCTTCCTCTCTCTCTCTTTCTCTTTCTTTTTCTTTCTCTTTCTCCCCTCTCTTCTTTTCCCTAAAATTTTATTTCTCCCTTCTTTTTTTATTATGGTGCTGGTGGCCACATGGTAGGTGAGCACACATTCACTGAATTTCCACCTCCAGCCCTAGGTGTTTGACACTTCAAAGCTGATAAAATTGTTAAGAATGAGCGGAATCAACATAGCCTTTCACTCAGGTACTACGGGAGACTTCATAAAAGGTTAGAAGTCCTAATATAAATATTTATTTTAAATGACTGTATTATAGAGATATGCTCATTTTGTGCATCAAAAATCTCCCATCACATTCTAAATTGAAACATATCAGAAACATACTAGCTTCATCATCCAGCACTCCAAGAGTCTGAGGCAGGAAGATCACAAACCCAGCCCAGCCTGGGCAAGTTAATGAGTTACTGAGAGCTTCCTCCAAAAAACAAGGGCTGGGAGGGGAATCAGCACAAAGGCCCTGGGTTCTACCCTAGATCTAAAAAATACATTTACTCCAAATGGAGAAACGGAGAACCGATGGCCTGCAGTTTCTCAGCCTCACTGCCTTCATCCATTGCACCTTGATTTATAAAGGGGTTACTATCAACACAAAGAGCAAAAAAAGCACTGGGTACCTATAAGTCAAGGCAAATGTGGTCTTTTTCAAGCTCAATAATGTCTCTATGCTAAAATGGAAGCCATGAATCCTGAGATACTCAACAAATAAGTCGAGAAAGAATTTTTAAAATATGTGATTTCTTATAATAAACCAGCTACAGCCCACAGGATGTAAGGCTCAAGAAGTCCTGTCGAGTATTTACAACACATGTCTGCGTGTCAAACCAGTTATCAACTTGTCCTCATTAAGACCTAGAAAACCTTCTCCCAAAGAACAGCACAAGTTTTATCGCATTGCTGAAAATTTCGCTTGCAGTTGTTTGAATTTTACTTTCAATAGACGAGGATGGACATATACGTACCCATCACACTGGATCCGTTAAAGCCAAGGGCCTCTGAGAACAGGCTTTGCATATTATGGCAAAAGAGCACTGGGGTACTGCTCTTTCTAATAGGGCAAACACTTCCTCAAAATTTCCCCAATTAAAATCAATCTGAGACTAGCAAATGGCCTAGACTTCGTGTGTGTGTGTGTGTGTGTGTGTCTGTGCACTCTATTTTTGTATTCTGACTTTTCATGGAGCTTTTTATATCACAAATCTTTGCCAAATGACGTATGTCAATATTTGTAAGAGAAACCAGTAACCAAGTATGGATTTATAAGCTTTTAGAGTGGAAGGAAACTATGACCAATGAGAATAAGAATTGTGCGTCTCATCTCAGTTTAGTCTTAATTCATAACATTCCCCATTTTAAAGGCTCCTAGAATTCACAGCTGGCGTCCATGGTAGTCGCTGCTAACAACACAGTCATCACAGTTCTATGACCTCCTGTGACAGGCACACGCATACTTCACCAGTATGACCCTCTTTTGTATAGATAGTCATCCGTGAGCAGCGTATTCTGGGAAAGCAAGCTAGCCTCCTATTTTCAGGAATTGTATTTGGCCTCAGCTGGTCATGAAAACCACATTCTCTCCCTCAGAAATGACCTAGGAATACTCACATTCTCCCACTGTGAAAATGTGATGGCGAGAGCATGAGAGGTATGACAAGGAATATTTATTTCTTTGAGACTTTTTGGGAAACTGGCCCTTTTTCTGCCTATTTCATTTCTTCCTCATAGCTGAAGTCAAGATGCTTCTGACTGACTGCTGTGATCTGATGGCCATGAATTGAAATTTTGAAGGCAGGATAAAAAGCCAAGACTGGCTCAGGTAGAAGGAAAAACCAGAACTGCACATTGCAGTCATTCTGGAATGACAAGCTTCCAGAATCTTCCCCCAAAGATTCCATTACTTGCAGCCTAATACATCTTGATACAAAATTCATGCTAACTTCTAGAAAATGGGAAGTTAACACAATAGGGAAACGGCATATAATTTGGCTCTTTTGGTTGAAAATGAAGACTAATTGTCCTTGGATGTTACCAGACACACAGCTGATTGCTTGAGATGGATGACAAGAGCCACAGTGTTACTCCAGGTAGGCGGTTTGGTGCCCCCCAAGCTCAGGCAATCCTGAAACAGAGAGGCAGCCCCAGGGGCCTTCACAGTGGAAACCCACACGCTGCTCTATGACCCCGCTGTCCTCTTGTCATCTCTTCTGGGGAGCAGACTCTAAATACAGGCACCATGGCATCAAAATAAATGATAATAATGAAATTGAGTGAGCAGGGCCTCCTTCCTGCCAGAGACTCAGGTTCTGTGCCACCCTGCTTAGAAAAATTTGTTGTTAAACATGCCAGCTGTCATTCTTTAGCACTCGCACTGTGTTTGGGTTCTACTTGCGCAACACAATCACTCTCCTCTAAAGAGTAGCATTTAGTCTCAAACACGCCAAAAAAACTTTCATGTTAGGGTAGGTAGATGATAAAGCCAAATAAAGATACCTCCAAACAAAGGAAAAATAAGAAAAACTGGATATGTCAACTTCTGAGTTTGGAACCAACAGGTCACCTTTCTTTTGCTTCTAGGAGTCCGTCTACAATTGAGACTCAGCTCAGGAACAGTTAGTGGAAATAAGGACTTACAATATGATGTTTTGAGGCTGAGCCATGATTTGAGAAATGAGCTGAAGACACAGCAGCCTGTGTTACACACAAATGGAGTTGGACTCCCTGGACTACGTCATACTCATCCCTTTGCAACACTCCAGCTCCCCTGTGGGCATTTGTGTGTATTTTGTCCCCACATTGTGAGTATCCAGAAAGCCTTTGTGTGAAGAGAAATCTTTGTGAATCAAAATTTCCCTGACACTATGACCTTCACACTAATTCTGAGTTGTGTTGCCTGTTCCTTGGGCATAAAGATGGTCTCTCTTTCTTTTTAAAGCAAACCGTATATGTCACAGCACTTCTTCGTTAAAGCTGCATCTTTCTAGGAAACAGGAAAAGTGTTTAACCAATGATATACCTGACTTCATTCCAAGACAAACAACATCGTCTTTTTATTTTCTTGTCTGTACCTCAGACTATCTGAAAGTATTAGACTTAATGTGCAATCAGGTAAGTAAGCCCATATTACATATCTGTAATTTTCATCCAGTAGAAAGAAAATATTGCATTACAAGCCTCCATAATTGCATTCAAATGTAATCAAATACAAAAGTTTGAGAGCCTAAATCCTTTGAGTTACAAGATCTCTTTTTCTATACAGTTAGCCAGACTTTTAGCTGTAAAAAGAAGTCAAAATAATTCTTTAAGCACGAGAGACAGAGAGAGAGAGAGAGAGAGAGAGAGAGAGAGAGAGAGAAGGAGGAGGGAGGGGGAAGAGATTGCCTTGTACTGTAATTGCCAGCCCCAGACTCTAAATTTTTTTATTTTATTTATTTATGTATTGTAGTGATGTTGGGATGTAGACATTTATGTACTCGGGCAGCAAAGGCTGGCACAAGGATGCTTTTCAAAGTGTGCATCTGTAGCTAGGAAAATAGCCCTGTGAAGTGAAGAAAGTTTGTTCTGTAAGGGTGTTAGGTGAAAACCAATACGGTGAAAAATAGCAGTTGTACGTTTCTTTAAATCTCTGAACCAGGAACACAAGGCCAGAGGATTCTTATGTAGCATCAAAACGAAGGGAATCTGAATTAGAAGAAAACCTTAGGATGTGCACAGAAATTGTGAATAGGATTCAGGCTCTAAAATTTTAACGCATATTGACGCTAGTTCTAATTACCATATCCTGTTTCCTTTCTCCTTTCACTTACTATTTTTCTCCTTTTTCTTTTTTTCCACATGAGGAGAAAACAGAACCCCTTGAACATAAGGATGGGAAGGAAAGGTCGATGCTACTAAAATGTTGAGAGCTTCTACTGCTCTTGTCTCGACTAGCAAAGGGGGAACTGTAAGTGCAAAGGGTTCCAGAGACCGCAGAGTGTAAAATGCTGAGCTATGCGTCCTGCTGAGAAGAAAGCTTTCTCACTATTTCCCATATTGCGCAAATAGATGCTTATTTGGATTAAAAAATTATCAGCTGAAAAACAGAAACGCTATTTCCATAAACTAATTTCTTGCTATGAAATGTATCAAATGACCCTTTTTCCTAGAAAAACTGGCCAAATGACTGCACACTATTTACGTGAGCCCCTCTTCCCCTGCACTTTACCTTCCTGCCGGTTTTTCAGGAATTCGTGATGGCTACAGGGTAAGGGCCAGAGAAAACAGAGCCACAGAGATGTGTGCGGCACTGGCTTGCTGTGAGTTATATCTGTAAGACGCTGGGCTGCACTGGGGTCGCTTGAAGCCTGAAACAGTGACTCTGCCCAGGAGACAGAAGCTGGAGTGAGACCATGAGCCATGCGTGGAACAGAGGGCAGATAGCAACAGAGAAGGGAGCAGCTTCACTTTGGTCAAACTGCAGCACTGAAAATTAACAGCTAGTGTCAGATCCAGCAAAGCAGAGGATTAATGAATTGTAATATAACTCAGTAGAGAATCATTAGATTAAAACACAGGGACAATGAAGACAAGGAAAACAGAATAGACAGAGCTTTAATCCAAATGGGACACACGCGAGGGTGTAAAATAGCTAAGTGTCACTGGGATCACAGAAGTGGAGACAAATGACAGAAATATCTGGACAGAACTGAGCTGCGAATCTGTCTAAAGGGCGAAGACAAGCAAGCACAGAGACAGCAAAGAGCGACAGGACAGCGTGAAGACAGCCACGTGTAGCAACGCTAGCAACTGGGGACCAGAGAGTGCGATCTGCTCTCTTCCCAAAGCCTCATCTCTGAAGACTTGAGCCTTTCGGGGGCTCTTTTGATCTACACAATAGCCATTATAATTCCACATGAGTTACAAAATATACCTAAAACCAAACTATGTGGCATCAATACCACAAGAGGTAAAGTTGAATAAGAGCGTGGAAGTTCTATGTTGTCTTGAAAATGATAAATGTAATCATTAAAGGCATATTTTAATGTTCTAATTTCTAGTAGCATACTTAAAACTATACAAAGAGATAATTAGCAAGATAAGTAAGGAATAAGTGCCACAATGGAGGTACAGCAACACAAGAAAAAGTGAGAAGTACAAAGCAGGAAAATAAAGGGGCCCAGGAAACAAACAGGATAATTACTGGATTGGTTTAATTCAAATATATGAGGAATTTGAATGGAGTAAAATTCTAATTAAAAGACAAATAGTGTTATACTGAGTAATAATAAATAATCCTCACAAAAACACACTTTAAACAAGATCAAAAGTAAAAGGATGAGGACAGCTATGGTGACACCAAGCAAAAGGAGCCCGCTGGGACTGCTTGGGAGGAAAGCAGGCTTCAGGTTTGTAAACTTCACTAGAAATGTGGGCAATGCAAATGATAAGACAAGTGTTAGTTCTTCAGAGAAATGTAAGAACTTTAAAAGCCTATAAACCTAAAAAGCTATCTTCAAAATTTATAATGCAACAATTAATAGCAGTAAGAAGAAAAATAGAAAAGCCTGAATCATACTGTTAGATTTATAAAACATTTTCAATTATTTATGTAGAGGATAAACATATCTATGTGTATATCTACATCTATCGGCTACATCTATATCCATATCTGTTTCTGTATGTGTCCATTGACTATATATTTATTTATAATACATGTTTATCTCAGAGGATAAACATGGGGGAATTAGGCAATGTAATTAGCAACTCAAGCTGCTTGACTTATTCAGAACTGGACTTTACAACTACCAAAAATATTTTCTTTAAAAGATTAATTAGAAAATTTACCAAAAATAAATACTATTCTGAGTAAAATAAAATCTTATGGCATATATTCTACCATAACAATAGGATTAAACTTTAAATCAGTTACAAAAGAATAATTCTTCCTGGTTTACGCATTTATCTATTTTTATTTTAACTTCATGGATAATATCATGTAGATTGTCTGCATCCTCATCTTTGATATCTGACATTCAGTTTGGCAGTCCCTGGCCCCAATCGTGTTAGGTTCATTTATTCTTCCTTCTGGCTGGACTATTTTACTTTGCACTCTTTCCTGGAGTGTTATACTTACTGCAGGGCATGGTTCTTACTCCTAAGAAGATTTGATTTGTTGGAAGTCTCATATGGATGCCCAAGATATTTAGTAAGGACTTGCCACATAAGCAGGTTTGGCACTCCACAATATGAGGTATGATCAAAATGCAGGGTGAATGCTTAAATTTTAATAAAGCTTAAAAACCAAAAGACTTTCTCTACATAAAAGATTGCTTCTGTACATTACAAATAGCTTTACTATTGTAGCACACAAACTAAACCAATAATTCATTTATACTGAATAATTATATATATATGATACTTATTAGGATTTTAAGAAGAGAATCTATTTTAATATCAGTTTCCAAGAAATGCTTTTATTTCTACCTTACACACGAAAATAACAAATTTAAGTGATTTTTAACGAGCTCTAAATGCAGAGGAAGACTGGAAGAGCAATCTAGTTTCTTCCATTATATTTACATAAGTTACACTTTACAAGCTTTCCATGTGGTTTCTGATATATATTCTTTTTAGTACTGTCACAAAAACTTTTAAAAATAAACTTCATCTTTGTTAATTCATTTTGTCAAATCTGTGCCAGTCCAAATTATTGATAAATACTTTTTTTCATTGATTCTCACAAAACTTCCATTAATGTGAAAGAGAAAATGCAAGTTCTAAATATTACTAATAAGAATTTTAATGGATACCTGGAGATGAAATCACAAAATAGTAAAGCTGGCAGAATCACTGTTTATCATTAAGACTAACTTTTACTTCCTCACCTTTAAGCAAGCCATGCAGACTCAGCAAGGGTAAGCAACTCTGTAAAGGTGTTGGAGAAGCAATGAGAAGATGAGTATGAATGTCTTATTTATGACTCATTAAATGTATTTCCCATTGCTTGCAAAATGATTTTTGGTTTTGTGGATTTAGAACGTATGTACGTGTTAGAAGTGCCACCAATTTATTGCAGGTTTTGTATGGAATAAGAAATGATCTGAAGGTCACACTTTCTTCAACATTACTATAAAGTATTCCTTATATAATCATTTATTGAGTCATTGTGCCGAGACAAAAATCTTAAGGCATTTCTCCTAATATATATGTATATATTCTATGCCTAATTTTTGCCTAAATCTTTTCCATCTTATAATACCTGTGTACACTGCACATATAAAAATATTATTAATGGCAAGAAAAAGTTATTTTGAGACCTCATATTTATAGCCATCGAGATAAAAATTGATACCAGTCTATTACTTACTTGTATACAGTGTAATCATATCAGGCATACTAAATATATTTATTAAAGTCATACCATATGATGATATTTATCTTTGAAATATGACTTAAAATTAATTTTATAATTCCATAAATCTAAGACCATTGTATTTTTCCTTTTTTGATATGTTTATTTGAAACAGGGTCTCACTGTGTAGTTCTGAATGGCCTTGAACACACTATGTAGACTAGGCTAACCTCAAAGTTACAGTGATTCTCCTGCCTCAGCTTTCTGAATGCTGGGATTACACATGTAATTTTGCCTTTAAAAGAATTTCTCATCATTAAAAACTCAAAGGAGTACATGAATTAGCATGATTACTAATGGATGCCAAAATCATTGAAAATCCATGGCAGACTGGAATATAGCTCAGTGCTAGAGCACTTAACACGTCTATGGGAAGTCCTGGATGTAATCTCCGGCACAATTAATGAAGAAAGAGGGAAGGGGGGGAGAAAGAAAGAAAGAAAAAGAGAGAGGGACGGAGGGAGGGAGGGAGGGAGGGAGGAAGGAAGGAAGGAAGGAAGGAAGGAAGGAAGGAAGGAAGGAAAAGAAGCTATGTTGGAAAACAAAGTAATCTCAGCAAGCCCAACTACCACCAACAGATTCTTTGCTAACTGAAAATAGAATAATTGTCCCATGCAGAGGTTCCCATAATCACCATGGTAACCACTGATCAAATGGAGCATCCCTACTAATGATGTGGCTGAACTCTCTGCACTTCTAATGTGATGCAGCATGAGTAACAGCTGCACCTTTGAAGAACTCTTGCCATAATCATTTAACTACAAAATAATCAGGTCTTTAAATCTAACTTATTTTACAGAAAATAAAGGGCTCAGAAGAACAGGTTGCTTATGCCACAGGGACATAAAATACAATGTTTTTTTTTTAATTTAAAACTTTATTGTAGTCAAAGACATTGCCATTAACTCCCCCCAATACTTCTGCTCACGGGGAAGACACGAATGCCTTCATCCTTGCCACTTTCTGAAGCAGTTCTGGAAGTCTTCATTCATGTTTTTATGAGGTGTGATTTAAAAAAAAAAAAAAAAAAAAAGCAAAGAATGCCACTGCCCAAGGCTATCCCATGAAAATGCAGGCTTGTTAAAAACATGACGCTATGTCCTCATCCATCCTGTTCATTGTGTGACTTCTGATTCTTCCTCAAAGTCAAAATGACCATGAAAGGGAAATATTTTGAATCAATTCAGGACATTGAGGCAGGCTGGACAATGCAACCAAAGACACTCAGGAAAGAGAATTTCCAGAGCTGCTTCAGAAATAGCAGCAATGTTGGGATAAATGTGTTCAAAGCAAGGAGTGTTTGGAGGGGAATTTATAAGGGTAAGTTAGTTTTATCAAATAGTCAATATAATTGAGGAAAAATAGGTAAGATTATTCTGTGTTAAAAGAGATAATGAAGTGTAGTATGTGAATATTGATGGAATCCTGGTTCTAAGAAAAGCCATGTGACACTTTTGGGAATAGCTGAGCAAATCTGAATATTTATTCATATTGGGTGATTTTAGGGAAACAGTGCTAACATTCATAGATGTAACGTTGATGTGGTGTAAGGAGAACACCTTTTTTTCCCTAGGAAATGATACTGAAGCACCTAAAGATGATATCTCAATAGATATAGTTTTTATTTTCAAATATTTATGCAGATAATAGAAGAAAGAAGGAAAAAGGGGGGAAAGAAAGAGAGGCAAGAAGAGAAAATGGCAGAATCAGCTGGCATAAAAGAGAGAATAAAACGTTAGAGTCACAGAGATGCTTATGGGGATTATTATATATCTTTTTCACACTCTGTTCAAAAGTTTTCATAACACAAACTTAGAAAAAGTAATTCTTATAAATCTGGGCCAGGAAAATAGCTGCTACTTTTAGAAGATAATTTCCAGGAGACCAAGAGGTGGAAGTAGGGGAGAAGAAGCAGAGCAGAAGGAGAGATAAAAAGAACTAAAACCTTCTATGTACATATAACAACTCCCCACAATGAATGTAATCATGTCCTGATACAATTTCTTAAAAATTACAAAAACAGGGAAGCCATGCTGTGCCAGATAGGAATAACAAGAAGCCGGTTTTCGCTTACTGTGAGCTGGTGCAAGCCACACAGAGCCTGGGAAGAGAAACAAGCCAGTTCTTCCTCCCCATGAGTCAGTGGAAGCCATGCTAGACTTGGGTGGAGAAATAAGAAGCTAATTCACCCTTCTTGAGCCAACTGGCACATGAGCTGGGAGACAAGAATACCCTCTAACCATCCTATGAGCAACTGGCTAATTCCAAGGGACACAGCCTGAGTTGTTTGCAACTGAGGTACAAAAACAACTTAATGCTTGTACTGTTTGAATGACTTTGTAAGCCTATGGCCAGTAATCTGAGCATTGAGGATGACAATATGCAATATAGCAATATGAAGGATTTCTTCCTGTCTTGTTCTTGAAATAGAAAATTGTTTTTACTGTTCTGTTTTGTTCCATTTTATTGTTTTATTCAGTGTTCTGTTTTGTTTTATTCTGTTCTGTTTCATTTGATTTTATTATGTCATGATATGGGAGCAGTTTTGAAGATAACAAGAGGCATTATGATATCCATTATTGATTTCCTATTATCCTGTTTTGAAATCTTGTTCACTTTCACTGTTTTGTTTTAATTGACTTTATTTGGTTTGGTTTTATTCTCTTTAAAACACACTTTCATTCTTTTGTTTTGATAGGTTTTATTCTGTTTTGTTTCATTTGATTTTATTATGTCTAATGGTATGGACAGCTATCTTGAAGAAAACAAGGGACATTGTGGTAGCCATTGTTGATTCTCTATTATCTTGTTTTGAAGCCCTGTATCATTTTCATGTTCTGTTCTGATTAGCTTTATTATATTTTGTTTGATTTTATTATCTTTAAAAGAAAAAAAGTTTTTTTTTAAATGACAATGCCCTTGTCTATAAGAAGGTGGTATATTGGGGGGAAAAAGCTCTAAAACAAAGTCAGGTCAGGTACAGAAATATTTTCAATAAATGTGGTTGAAGTAAAAGGCACAGCATGCTGTGTGCTCAGCAGAAACAGCCTGGCTGTTCCCTAGGGACTCTAGCAATAGAGCAGGAGAGAGTTTGGCTTATATTTTGTTCATTTCTGAAATTATTTTGTAAATCTGACTCCAATGTAGTTATTCATTTCAATCACAAGCTTTTAAGAGTCTACTAAGTAGATATTTTTACAATCATATGAAGATATTCTGAAGAGGAATGAGGGAAAAAGTATTAGTGTTTATGTAAAATCACCTGAATATCAAGGTCTCATTATTTTCTTGTTCCAATGACTATCACATTAGCAAAACGATTATATGACAAATTGCAAGTCTCTTAGATTTTGTCGCTTTACTAGATACATACTGTCAGGTTTCAAGTGGTTAAGAAAACTCAATTCCAGAAATTAGAGTTTCTTACAAATCTTAACCTTATATTTTTCTTTCCCCCAAGGGAATGCTCAGATGATTCTCAATCCCTAAGGACCAGATTTGACCACCAGCCCTCTATGCATGCTCCCATTGACTTCAATGGCTGCCACCAACTACCATGGAAGAAAGCAAATTCCACTGAGGAGGTAAAATACAACTTTATTTGATGTTAGTGGGGGTCACGTATATAACCTAGGGCAGAAGTTGGCCCAGGGATTCTATACCAATCAATTGCTGCCTTTGCACGCAAAGCAGTGGAAGAAAATATTACCACTACAAAAGTAAACCAAATGTTAGTGACAGCTCTCCAAGAGAAACCTAGAAAAGACTTCTTAAAGAAATATAAAAACATTGTTATGCCATTAGCGCGTTTCTAGAGACTGTAAGCAATTAGGACTCAAAATACATGTTGCAGTGAAAAATTTTCTTGAATAATATAGCATTCTCACACAGATTTGCCCCACACAGCCATTTCAAGCTTTGCCCTTTCTTTCTATAATTATGTTCATGTTGTGGCCTTAACTCACATCTAGCATCCACAAGTTACTTTTAAACAATGTTCATCATTTTCACTTAGAACCAAATACAGTGCTATGTACATGTTAGTACAGTGCCTTCTATTTTTTGCCTGTTCGTTCTCCACCTTTGATACGCTCAGTGCCAAATGCTATAGTAAGGGGAAATATCGTCATTTTCGTCTATAATATTCTCCTTCTTGAACTCCTTCCCTATCTGGATACAATTCACCCAAGTATGTTTTTAAATAAACACAGAATATGATGAAATGTTCCTGTTTTCATCTTAGCAAGGCAACTTTCTTAAAATGGCAAAGCACTGTGGATTCTCCATTTTGCTAAAGGTTACCATATGCAAATCACAAATCCATTTACCAAGTTTGGAAAGCGAACTCTGCAGTTTAACTGCTCCACGGCAGGACCTTGCCCTCCGCCAGCACTTCAGTCTTCTCGGTTGCCCTCCCCACTCATTACTCTCCGGGAGATAATGATGATTCTGACGTTATCGCCAGAGATTAGTGGAAGTCTGGGGTGTTTATCGGGCTTTCCTCTTTGTGTCTCTTTCCTGTTAAGACTGAAAAACCACAAGGTTGATTTTTCAACTTTACTTATCCTTTCAACTTGGCTGTCTTGGCCCGGAAGAGCAGAGAAATAAGCAAATTCCTCCAAAGAAAGCCTAGTGTGTAATGTCAGAGGCATTTATCTATGTTTCTTCATCCCAGAACTTGAGGCTCTGGAGTCCTGGCTGCCTTTGCAGCTCTGCACGCCCCGTGGGCCCCTGGACTCCCGTCTGCATACCTACTTTATGTCTGAGATCTCGGCTTGCAGCTTGTGAACCACAAAGGCTTGAGAAAAGCCCTGGTGAAAGCTGTTCTCACTTTCAAGGGTTTTCCTTCCCGCCAGAATCTTAGCCTCCCCACACCAGGCTGCCCTGGTTGCTCTCCATGACTTTGAAGAAAGATTATTTTATGTTATCTTTGCTGCTGTTTTCAGTGAGCACGTTCACTTGATAAAAGCTTCCTCATATCTCCAAGGTTCTGCATCTCCTCAACTCTTCTCATCTTGTTCTCCACTAAATTCCTCCCATGTCCTCTGTGCTGCTAGTTTTCCTGGTCTATCCAACCGGAAATTTTCTTCACATCTTTCTTTGTTCTGTATACTTCTACACTTTGACTTGTTTCATTGTTTTTTACATTTATGTCCCCATTCCTATCACCTACATCAGAAGTAGAGTTGATTCATTGACTCGCTACAGATACACAAACCTATGTAGAACTAACATTTTACCGAACATAATTTACCCTGCATATGTGGTGATATGCTTATTTGTCAGTGGCATTGTAGCCAAATTTATTTTATCTTTAAAACGTTGCTTATGATCAACTAAATTGATATAATGACTATTAATTTATTTTTGCTAAAAGACAAGGATCTTCCTTAGACTGTGCTACATATTTTATTCAGATTCATGTTCCCCCATACTTAGAGTAACACTAGGCACATAACAGGTGATCAATAAACATCTGAGCTTGAGTAAACTTTGCAGGCCCATCTTAGCCCTTGTCAGTCTAGGGAAGACATTTTTAGAAATATATTGCTACCTGAATCAGAGCTGTTTAAGGTCATTATAACAAAGTTCTTGGGAAAATGCATTTTTGAAATGTGATTGTAACAATTTTTTCTCATTTTTGCATTAAACTGCAAATATCTATGCAGTTGTAATTTTCACATTTTCTATAACGTTATTGAGGTCTAAGTCACATACAGTGAAATATATGCTTGATATGCTCTAATATGACTTACAAACTTTCAAAGCTATCACCACAGTTAAGCTAATAACTAGTTCCAGCACATTCGAAAGCCTCCAGAGCCACTTTGTAACTCATATTTCTTTCTGTCCCCGGCCTCAGATAATAGTTTATTTGATTTCAGTCCCTTCTGACGCATTTGATTTCTCCAGACATTTCTTTGGAATCATTCAGCAATAATACTTTGAGTATTCTGCATATTGTTGCCTATATTTGCTCGCAGCTGAGTAGTGGAAGACTTTTGCTAATCCATTCACCACTAGATGAGTATCTGGGTTTTCCTTCGGTTTCTATGACAGTATAGATAAAGTCTATGCACGTTTACATACAAGCATTTCATAATTTCTTTATCACAGAAAAAAGTACAGAAGCTGCATCAAACAGCTTTTTCAGGAGCCGCAAAATATGTTCCAAAATTACAGCATTTCTTTTACACTGCTACCAACTGTGTTGTTACAGAGAACATTCCAGTCTCTCTGTACCCTAATAAACTGTTGGCTCATCTTTTAATTACTTATTCTGCACTCTCAGGACTGCTGTGAGGAGGTGTGAAGCTTTTCAGGTAGGCAGACTAAATGTGCTTCTGTCACTGCCAGATGGGCCTGGACAGGTACTAAGTGTCTGGCTCTTCAGCTGTACAGACTTAATTTTGACCCGCTGCTCTCTAATTTTATGAATTTGAAGAAATCATTGAATATGTAAGAGTCTCAGGGTAGAAATACATTAAAGAAAAATATAATTATAATATTTAATTTCTACAGAAGCTGTGAACTCTGAAAAAAGAACATTATATATTGTTACTCCTTTTCCCCTCTTTTTCTTCCATATAGAGAAGAAAGAGTATATATGTAACATAAATTTGAAAGTTCATATGCAAGTGTATCCAAAATTGGAAAATCTCTCTCTTCTTACTGCCCAAAAGTAAATTAATCACACACACTGTTCACATTAACTTTAATTATAATTGACTTAGATCACCTTTCAAAAAATATAGCCTGAAAGAAATTAAAAATATAGCCTGGGTGAAATCAAATTAAATAAACCCTTATTCTCTATTTCCTTCTTATCTATTCTTTTTTCTATTCTTTCCAAACTCAGTGATTTATGTATTAGAAAGTCTGGTCATGCAGTGTTTAAAGGTTGGGTTCATATGTCTCAAAACTTTTCAGCATGTCATGCTTTCTTGTCTCTGAATAATGCCTTCCTGGAAATACTTAAAAATAGTAATTTACTTCAAGTTTGAAAATACTTTTTATAATGTGTGTTTCAAAGAAGTAATAAATTTATAGAAACATTAAAACAAAAAACAGGACTAAAGGAAAATTTACAAAACTAAAACTATTACTAGTTACCATTTTTTCTTTAATAGGCCACAAGTAACCAATATTATTAATTAGCATTTCTTCTTAATAAGACAGCAATTAATCTATTTTATGGAATTCATTTTTAAGGTTTTAAAATCATTATAAACAACATGAGAGAAAAGTCTATAGCAAAGAGAAAGCATAGTCCTTAACCTACAAATGTGAATAATTTAGAAGAACAGACAGTTCTTGGCAAGTTCAATTAAACTCACTGCTTAGCAAACACCACAAGTTCTCCAAATTGCAAATTAATTCTATTTTGAGAAAGAATAGGTCATAAAAAAGCATAAATATTTGAGTATCATTAATGGTTGACCTCAATTGGTTGTCTCCCCTTTTTCAAATAAAGCCACTTTCAAATTAACAATATGCTCTTTCAAAAGTTTTCTTTCTCTTTTGTCATATACATCCCATAAGGTTTTTAAATTACTAATTTACCTTCACAAATAGTGTCATTTAATAACTCTTGTTTAATATAGAATTTCCAATGAGTACATATGGGAAGTTTTCCCTGATTGAGTATCTTGTAATCTTATTTCTATCTCTAAAAATATAGAGTATCATCTTGGAGGTACAAAGCTGACACTCAAGGAAAGAATTTCCCAATTATAAAATGATACTACACTATTTGTATTGCTACTCATCACTTTCTAGCCCTTCTTTGTTTAAGGTTAACTTACCCTTGTTGTCTCCTAAAGAGCTGATTCATTTATGGACTACAAATATTTGCATGTGGATAGCTGTGAGCTGTAGAAGAATGGAAAAAAAATACTGTGTTGTCTCAAATCTAAGATACCAACTATCATAAGATACACTGACATAGTGAAAGAAGAAAAAAGCATTTACAAAGTGTTACTGATTATAATATGTATCCTATATTCAGAGGCAAAACATATAGGGAAGCATTTAGATTAAAATCAATGAAATATAATAGTACCTGATAAGGTTTTAGTGTAACATCAACATTTTGCTATATGAAACTGGATGACTTATTAAATTCTGCTCCCTTACCCACAAGATGACGATAATAATTGCTTCTCAGTAGAAAAGATAAAAAGAGTGTGTAAAACGATTTGTATTGTACCTGGCATATACTACATAGAGAATTCTAAAGTTACACTAGAGTTATTATCTTTTTAAAAATTTTAATTCACATAACCAAACAATGGAACTAAAATTTTGTATTTAACATAGAGCAAATATACTGGAGAAATTGTGAAAAACCAATAGTTACATTTCGAAGTAAGACTACCCAAAGCCTCTTGAGTGGGTCCATTTGACCTGTGGAAGGCAGAGAAAGAGAGCCAAGGGCAGTGGGCACAGGGAGGGAGAGAGAATAAGCACCGGTGCCCCGTGAACACCCACAGAAAGAACTCCTGGAGGGACCGTGAGAGCCCGGGGCTCCCAGGGACTGAGCCTGACTTTATTGCTGATGGGAAGGTGTCTTTGCACAGTAATTTCTGCTCCCTTGGGCTCTTCTTCCTGACCTTTTCCATGTTCGAGTGGGGCTTCATCATTTTCTTTCCAGCCCCTAAAATTCCCTATGTCCATGCATATATAGAGACGGAAAAGCCTGAAATTTCTCAAAAAGAGAGAGGCTGCACTAAGAAAAAGGAAGAGGAAGATAGAGAATTCTACTCAAAGGGAATCAATAGATTTCACGCAAGATGAACGAGCAGATTGCAATTTGTTCCGTCCTATTTACTATCCTGTGGTTACCAACCTATTAGTGAGGGAAAAATATATAGAGATAGAGACATGTACATATACATATAGAGCTGTAGATGTAGATGTAGATGTAGATACGTGTGTGTATTCCACAAAGATAAATAGAACACATTATGAATGTTCTTGTAACAGAATTGTCCTGAAATGTTTTTTAAATGAGATATTCTTTTTTAATCTAGTTTTGTAGAGTAGCCAAAATAGTATGACTACATTTTAATACAAAAACAGCAATTAGCAATGAGGTTCTAAAATACTTTTCATTTTAATTGATAAATCAGGGGCCAATTTAGGAACTTTGGAATAACTGCAAAAATGTAAATTAGTATCTCCCAGAAATATGTGGAATTACCAACTTTTGAGACTTTCTCTGAGCTTTCCATTTGCATATCAGAATATATAATAACAAACTATTATTTCTTTCCTAATGTTCAGCTCATACACATGAGAATATATGTGATCTTTCTATTCAATTACTTAGTTATTTTATGATAGTATTTTAGCTTCAGAAATGTGAATCTCAACAAGAAATCATGTAACATGGCAGAAAGTTACAAGGGAAAACAAAAAAATGTCATGCAAAGAAAGACAGCCTTGCAGATTATGGGATGTAGAAAAAAACCCCTTATTTTGAAACTTTTTGTTTATTTTCTATTAGCATATGTTTGCCATGCATAACAATAATACTTGTCTTCAGAAATTTGTACATACCCATACTGCATCTTAATTTTTTTGTTTCTGTATCCCCTCCTCATTTACCATTTCTCTCCATCCCTATATTCCTTTCCCATCTCCACAAAGTCTACCTTGCTATTTCTTCATTTTTTAACTTAGTTCTTTGAATTATTTGTATTCTGAGTTTCTCACATAAGGGGAATCTTGCAGTGTTTCACCTCTATTTTTGATTTATTTTGTTTGATATTAAGGTTTCAAAGTATATCCATTTTCTTACATACAACTCAAATTTACCATTTTTATAGCTGAGGAATACTCCATTTTAAAATCCTTTTTAGTTTTCTTCTTCCCTCTAATATCAACATATGTCTGTGACACAGTTTCTTCATCCATTCATCTGTTGATGGACCTATCGGCTGCTTCCAAAATTTAGCTATTATGAGTCAGCTGCTATTCCACGAATATGCATGAATCACTGTAATATGATGTCTTTAGCTGTTTCAGGAAGCCATCTCCTCTTTTTAATTTAACTCTACTGTTCATTACAATGAATATTTGTCCTTGAGAAAAGTGTGTGTGTGTGTGTGTGTATGTGTGTGTATGTCTGTATGTGTGTGTGTGTGTGTGTGTGTGTGTGTGTGTGTATTTGACAATAACCCACAGGCCTCCATGAAGAATAGAGAAGCACAATATCATACACTGATAGAGAGACCTGGAAAGGGTCTCATGCTTGGAGATCCTATTTCTATGTTGCACACAGGGACAGTGGTGCTAACATGATCACTTTCTGTTTAAACTGAATCTCTTCCAAATTTATATGTTGGAACTCTAATGACCAATAGGACTGTATTTGGAGATAAGGTTTTCAAGAGTTAGGCTTAAATATGATCGTATGCATAGGTTCCTAATCCAACAGGAAGGATGGCTTTAAGAAGAAAAATCAATCCCCTTCCATATGCACAAGCCAGAAAGAGAGTGCATAACAAAAGCCAACCAAGCGCCTACTCTGAACTTGCACTCAAGCCTCCAGAACCATGAGAAGGATGAACACAAGCTTCTGTTGTTTGGGCCACTTACTCCATGGCACTTTTTATGGCAGTCTGCTATATAAGATACTCTCCTTCCTCTGGATTTATCCATTAGCATAGTCTAGCTCCAAAAGGTCTCTGAAAATTTGGGCTAACTTAGCCTTTCTTAGTCTTCTCAATTGGAGAGACATTGGAAATAAGTCTCAGGGTCAGGAAAACTATGTACAAGTTATCATACTGGTAGCATTAGTATTAATTAGCTGTAGACCTGAACAGAGGATGGTTCATATGTATTTGAGCCATCTTCTTAGCCTGCTCCTTCTCTGAAGCTGCACCTCCCACAAACAAAATTGACTTGAATACAAGTCATTAGTGTAGGTTGTAGAAACTTCAATTAAGTTTGAGCTTTATTTTGTGGGGTTATCCATGTAATTCTAAAAATCTTATCAGAAATTTTTATGGGATAAGATCTGAGAAAGGACAATCTATGGTATATGCTACATACCAAGGTAACTTTTTTCTTCATATTTGAAACTAAAAGTGGTAGTCAGATTTCTTGGGGAAAAAGCATATTGTCAAATTCACCCTTCCTGTGAGCTAGTAGCAGCCATATAGGGCCTAAGAGGAGAAACAAGAAGCCAGTTTGCCCTTCCTGTGAGCCAACCAGCATGGTGGCTAAGAGACAAGAACCACCCCATGCCCTTGGTAAGCAACTGACTGATTCCGAGGATCATAAGCTGAGCTGACAGCAACTGAGGTACAAAAACAATTTAATGTTTGTATTGTTTGATTGAATTTGTAGGCTTAAGGTAGGTGATCTAGGCATCTATTTAGAGGCTAACAATATGCAATATTGCAAATATGGAGGATTTTCTTCTGTCTTGTTTTTGAAATCCAGTATTGTTCTCACTGTTTTATTGTTTTGTTTTATTCAAAGTTCTGCTTGATCAAATTTGAGATTAAAAATACAAATGCTTTATTATAATTGAGACAAAAAGAAATTTGCATCTTCTCATTTTAAAAGATTGCTTCATTGACCACAAAGCAAAATTATTCATAAAACGTAAGATAGCTGGACATGATGGGTATACTGTAGTTCCAGCACTCTGGACTCTGGGGCAGGAAGACCGTCATGAGTTCAAGGCCAGCCTGAACTGTATAACAAGATCCTGTCTCAAAAGAAAAAAGCAAAACAAGACAACAAAAACCCCATAGACTATAGGACATCATAAGTAAATAGCAACAAGTGTAGAGAAAAGTTAACAGGGAATAGCCAGACCTCAGCCTCTACCTATGAGTCAGCACCATTTGCGGACTGGAGGTAAAGAGAACAAAGGACACAAGAGTGAGCAAACCCAGTCTGGGAAGCAGCGCCCTGCATACACCCCTGCTGGATGGCAAACAAGAAGTAGTGTATCCTTCCCGCCTCCCCCGCCATAAGCTACCATCTAATCAGGAGAGACACAGGCTGTGATGACAGCTATGGAGGTAAAATGCAATCTGATACCTGTGATGCTTTGGTGTTTCACTAACATTGATGGTCTAGGGCCAGTGATCTGATCATAGGCTTAGAGGATAGCGGTAGGCAGTGTGGCATCTAGGGGGGATCTCCTTCTGAGAGTTGCAGCCATGGTTGATTCCCTATGGTCTTGTTTTGGAAGTCCTATATCGTTTCCACTGTTTTGTTGGGTTGGGTTTTATTCTCTTTTGTTTTGTTTGATTATGTCAAATCTGATGGCAGGAGCAGCTGTTTCAAAGATAGCAAGACATGTTACAGTAGTAATTTTGGATTTACTATGGGCTTGTTTTGAAGTCCTTTATTGCATTCACTGTTTTGTTTTTATTATTTCTATTCAGTTCTGTTCTGTTTGATTTTTACTATGTCCAAATTTATCTGCAGCTATTTTGAAGACATCAAAAGGCATTATGGTAACTATTGTTGATTCTGTAATGTTTTTAAGGCCTGTACCTCTTACACTGCTTTGTTTTGATTGATTTTATTCTGTTTTATCTTTAAAATAAAATAAAAACAAAGAAAAGTTAACAAAATTGCAAAGGTACAAAAGTGTCAGAATATAATCCTCTTATAAACCACAAAGATCCATTTTATAAATTAGCAAGATAGCAATGGGTCAAGGAAGGAGACAAATCACTGCATATAAAATTGTCATCTTTAGAATGAAAGCTACCCTTACATATTTTGTTATTACTTCTCAAGAAGAGTGTGTTTTCTTCTGCAGGTATTTCAGTAGTACATTAGAGGGTGACAAGAGGGATCACAAGAGGAAGGAGATGACATTACCAGCCCTGCTATTTCTCCTCCCTGTAATTCATTTTCCAACAGTTGTCAGTGGCCTTTCCCCTGTTATATCAAATATTGAGCAGGACTCAACCATTTAGCATGGTCTTGTTATGCACTGTCACTGATGATTGCTAACAAAATTGTGAGTGGGATGGCCATTAAATCTATTGCTCTGAGTGCTCTTACCATGTGATAGTCAGGAACTTCAAAAATTAAAGAAATAACAGCCCTTCCCCTTTCCTGTCCTAATCTCTCGTGCAATCCCAGGTTGAGCTCTGTATAATCTTTTGGAGAAACTCTGGTAAATTTTAATATCTCAGCACTTGGCAACTGCTTGTGGAGGGAGGTAGATTTTTGGTAAGGTCAAGTACTAACACTAGAGGATGGTATTTAGTGAAAGGGAATTGAGAGTTGCATAAAGATGATTTAAGGAGGGTGTGCCTTTCAAAAGTCTTCCAGGACCTGTAGGCAGGGATGCAAAGTTAGAAAACTAAGATTCCCACAAGGGATACTCTATAAGAACTGTACTGCTTATGATCTGTTCTTCACTCAAGAATAATCATCAAAAATGAATAATTTTTCATCTTGAGTTATCCTAACGCGGTCAGTAAACTTGGTGTATTGTACAACTGTAGGTGAGGTTGCTACAGACAACACACCTGAGGAAACCCTAAGAAGCATGACTCCCTCTGTTTCCCTCTGTCGGTTCTGGGAAGAGAAAGAGAAAGAATGGAAGAGAAAGAATGGAAGACGCTGCAGTGAGGGAGCGGTGGGAGGACTGAGCACAGTGTGTTAAGTGCGTGTGCAAATCTGCCAAAATACATTATTCTGTATAAGTAACTTGCACTCATTAAAAAATGTGGGGAAAAAATTTAATGATACTTCCTTGGTTACTTTTTACTCATGCTGAGACAAAATACCCAACACCCAAAATTAAGGAAGGAAAAGTTTATTTAGCTCATATTTTGTGGAGGTTTCCATCCATAATCAGCTGACTGCAAGGCAGGGTGGCGTAGCACAGGGCAGCAGTTAAGGTGCAGAAAGCAGCAAAAGCAGCCAAAGTGGAAGGGGCAGAGCAAGCCTCTCTCCTTCCTTATATTGTAAGCAGGCCACCACTCCCGCCAGGTGGAGGTAGCATTCACTTCACTTTGATGCCCTCCTCTTAAACAAGCTGAGGATGTTTACAAAGTGAGGACCTTGGCTCCCCGCTGAGTCTCTTAAACCCCAGTGAAGTGAGGGGTGGTTCAAATTACAACGCCAGGGCAATTTCTGGGTCAGTTAAGCGTAACTTTGCCATTTTTGACCCCTGCTAGACTGATAAGGAGGGTACAGCCAGTGCATTACACAGCCTTTCCCTCCTCCTGCACCCCCTTTCATCATCTCGATCCCTTCTGCAACCTACGGACACTAACTTGGAAAGCCAGCTGCCTTCTCCTCGCCTACGATTTTTCCAGGATTGTGTTTTATTGATTATTCTTCCTCATTTGTCACTATTATCTTGTTAAAACTGTCAGTGTCTCACTTCCGGTATAGCATATTGTCTTCGTTCTCTTCCTTCTTTACTTTTGTGAGGATTCGTTCTGTTTTCCTTCAGATTCATTGTCCACTGCTCACCATTTTAAGGTAAATCTTTCCCAGGCCTCCTTCTGTGTCCACTGCTTTACACACTTTATGTGATGGTTGATTGATTGGGTTAACTTGAGTGAGAGAAGCTCAACGACATTGGCTCAGCACCTAGGTGTGGAAGCCCTATCCTAGGCAGCTTGTCCGCTGGATCCTATGAAGGGGAAATGAGGAAGGGCAGATTAGCCTCAGTTTCCTGGGAGGAGCTCCAGTCTTTGCATCTGCCTTGATGTCATCTCTTAGCTTCCTGCATAGACTCTTCAGCTTCCAGTGCAAATCCGTGAGCCTTCTGGTTAGACTTTTCGGCTTCCATCACAGATCCGTCAGCCTCCTGACACAGACTAGCGCAGGACACTGCAGTGAGCTCTGGACCTTCACTGGATCCTTCAGGCTCCAGCGTGCAGACACCCTCTGCACACTTCCCCATCCAACTCTGCGGGCAGCCACTGTGAGCCAATCCGGTAGATTCCTATATATGTGTGTTATTTCTATTTCTCTAGTAAACGCAATCTGATACAATCCCACAGCCATGAGATGGTAAATACCCCTTCATAGGATCCAGCGGACAAGCTGCCTAGGATAGGGCTTCCACACCTAGGGTGCTGAGCCAATGTAGTTGAGCTTCTCTCACTCAAGTTAACCCAATCAATCAACCATCACATAAAGTGTGTAAAGCAGTGGACACAGGAGGAGGCCTGGGAAAGATTTACCTTAAAATGGTGAGCAGTGGACAATCCCATCCAATCCCAATCCCATCCTTCTACTCTACCACACAGAAAGAAGTAAGAAGAAAGGAACAAGAAGGACAGAAAGTATGAAAGGGGGAGAAAGAGGCTGAGACAAGAGGATTGCCATGAATTTGAGCATAGTCCAGACTACACAGACAGTTCAAAGCCAGCCTGACATAAATACCAAAACCCTGTTTAAAAAAAGAGAGCTTAAAGAAAAATGTGAAGACAGTAAGTTGATAGAGTTCAATGTCTTCCTATTATTTTTATTTTCTTTTTATTTTAGAGAGAATAAAACCTAACAAAATAAAACAGAATAAAGCCAATCAAAGCAGAGCACTGAAAGTGGTACAGAACTTCCACACAGGACAGTAGAAATCAACAAGGGCCACCATAGTATATCTTGTTATTTTCATAATAGTTGTCCGTACCATCAGACTTAGTAAAACCAAATAAAGCAAACAGAATGAAACCAATCAAAACAGAACATTGACTAAAACAAAACAACAAAACAGAACAAATTAAAACAGTGAAAGCAATATTGGATTTCAAAAGCAAGACAGAAGGGAGTCCCCACATTTGCTATATTGCATTCTGTTATCCTCCTAATAGATGCTCAAATCAGTGGCCTTAAACCTGCAAAGTCAATCAAACAATACAAGCATTTAGTCAGTTTTGTACCTCAGTTGCTATCAATTCAGTCCATCCTCTGAAGTAGCCTGCATGGTGTGGGGGTTGGCGTGGTGGACACGCCTTAATTCTCAGCCCATGGGCCAGTTGGCTTCATGGGAAGAGCAAGCTGGCTTGTCTCTCTGCCTAGGAACTCTGTGTTTTAAACCCCGGACTACAGGGAGATGCTAGACACCTCAGAGTGGTTTTAGCAGTCCCTCTGTCCCTGCCCCGTTGCCAGCCTCCCGTCTTCCTCTTCTCGTCTCAGGTTTTCTGTCCCATTTGTTTCTGTCTGTGGTTCCCTGATTCCCTCTCAGCCAAAGATTATTCTGCCCCTCTGCAGCACCCCTCCTAGCCCTCCTCTCCATTTTATCCAGATGATTTCCCGCTGTACCCACCCACCCCCAACCTGTCTTCATGGCTACACGAGTTCCCTGTCATGCTCTGGAACGATCTCTGTTTCACCAACCTTCCTGTGCCACACTTACTTGTGGGTCTGTGAGGTCTTGGAGGAGAGCAACTATTTTGCTCATCACACAAGGTTTTAGCATTTAGCAGGGCACAGCAAAGATGATGGAGTCAATAAATATTTATTACATAAATGCATGAACTTAAATGTAGAAACCTGGCTTTCTGTTCCAGATCTGCTTCTTGTTACCCACTTGACTCCTGGCAGCTTGCTTATCTTAAGCGAGCCTCCGCTTTCATACCTGGTAAAGGAAGGGATCAAAATATCCACCCAACTGACTCGAGTTGTTAAGATCAAACGAGGCAGTGGGATCACACTACATATATGGTTTATAAATGTGTATGTACGTAACGTGTCAGACTAGAAAATTAGACTTATGTTTTGCTTTGTGTATTTTAAAATCTTTACACTTGATATTTCAGTTCAGTTGAACCTGCTTTCTAAATCCTAAAATTGTCATGTTATTAAGTGTCAGGCAGATGCTTAAGTATACAGCTAGGCGAGTTCCGTAGTCGAGTAGTCTATTTACCAGGTGAATGTAAACTAAGACTACTCCTAACTTAAAACATGCAGATTTGTTGAGCTGATATTGCTCTATCCAAACCAAACCTGCTTGCATGACATGTGGCGAGCAGTCATATATCTTGAAAGAAATTAGGATTCATGCAACCTGATAGCTCTGGAAAGGTTCACACCGTGTAAAAAGTCCATTTGTGCCTCTACACTACTTGATATGTAATCCCAGCCCCACTTTGCATTTTTAATACAGATGTAATACACATTAAAACAAATATGTCTATAACATAAAAGAGACTTACTATTTACCCCCTTTGGCTGAGGTAGTCTTTAAATATTAAAAGCAAACATAGCCTCATTTTACTAGAAAGAGCCTGACAAACACAAGATAAATTCATCAGGGACAATCGCAAAGTAATAAATCCAACGATGTGAAAGAATTTCTAAAAACACCAGATAAAACGGGAGAAACTCAATCCAGGATTGTAAACTAAAATGCCTCAGGCAGCACATGAGTAAGGGCCACCGGGGCAAGGTCCTGGGAGCTGGAGGCTGTAGACCCCAGTCTCAAGAAAGGCAGGAAGGGAGGCTCCGGGGGTCAGCACTTCTGACCTCACAACCAGAAATTACAAATTCCTACTTTGGAAGAATTTTCTAGCTTTTAATAAATGTCATTTACATTCATTTAAGCTGTGAAGGCCAAAACAGCACAGCTTTGCATAAGATCAGGCTCCTGACTGTTGGTTTGTAAATGTCGACCTGCAAACATCTGGAAAAATGACAACACCACTGAAGCTGAGCCCGTCTCCCAGCAATACAGTGAGTCCTAAGGGCAGAGAACCCTGCTGCAATGGCCCACAAGCATGGTACTGTATCAGCAGTGGTCTTTACAGCAGCCTGTGGGATGAGCGCCTCTAGCCTTTCATTTTTACAGGCCTCTATTGCAATGAGAATGTGTCAGGAAAAATCATTTGAAATAGCACATCTGCAAAGTTTAGGAAAAGGTTACTCTGAGACCTAACAAAAGAGCTACATTTATTCACTCAACTTCACATAAGAATCAAGTAAGATGCCTATTTCTTACCGGAGAGCTCTTTTATTTCTTTCTTTATATGAAGACTTTCCGCTGGCTAATTCTGCCTGGGAGACATTTCTAGAAAGTCTCCCCTGCACTCTCAAAGCTGAATCACCTCTCCTGTCTTCTCTTGACACTTAATGAATTTTTTTTATCATAGCATGCTCATCTTCACAGCTTGTTTCTTTCCCGCCTCTGGGTTTTGCACTCCAGGAGGACTACATCCTATTCATTTTTAAGTTCTGCGACCTCACCTGGTGCCATGCAATACACACATGATATGTGTCAATGAAACTATGAGCAAATCAGTGAATAAACTGATCAAAGGACAGTTAACTCCCTCCTCTGCCACAGCTGGACACAGGCTCCTATCTCTTTTTTTTCACTTGCTTCATCCTGCCCAGAAGGTATTTGTAACCTTGCAGTCATGTCTCATATATCAACAAACTATACTTGCAGATGTGATAGCAAACTTAAGAATACTAACTTTACTGATTTCCAGCTCTATGTTCTATTTCCTTATATAATCCTTAATAACTATAAAAGTTAAGATTTATTATTTTCACAAACTAAGAAAGTAAATGCCACTAAGATCATTAATGTACCTCAAGTCCCACATCAGTTAAGTTAAGGACTCACAGTTCTCATCAGAGTTGGCTCCAGGAGCACATGGTCTTCCCCAGAACCCAGTACTACCGGGCAGTAAGTTCTGGTAGAAAGGGCTATAGGAAGATACTTCAAAACAGCTGATACAGTTGCATTGGCTCTCACAGGATATTTCTAAGGGAGAAATTCACTACTGTAGAGTCTTAGCTCAGTGCTTGTTCTCTATTAGAAAGAGCTATTATTTAAAATTTCAAAATATATTGACTATATGTAGATGCTCCTGGAAATTTAGTTGTTCTGGCTGAAACACATGATCTATCGCTCTGTAATGGGAAAAGTATACAAAAAGTTAATTTTTCTGGTTGGACAGATAGTTCCACACCTACTTTTGGGAGGGTGAATGCAGGTAAGAAGAACTGAGTGAAACTGCATGGGAATTCAAGAGCCCAGGAGAGGTGCTTCACTGAGGAAGCACCTCCTTTTGAACTTTAACACTTCAGAATGTCTTTGCTGATTGAAATAATCTTTAAAGATTTTAACTGGCAGGAATATACACCAACCTCCTGCTCCTTTCCAATATTCTATAAAAATGTCCAACTGGGATCGGATGAAATTGCTTCATGCCATAAATACATGCATTTACCATCTAAATCTATGGAATGATAAGAAACAAAAGAGAGGCTTTGACCATTTATTTTTTAAATGAATGGGAAGGTTGTGCTTTCCAAAGATGAGGCTTAGTGAAAAAAAGTAAGACCACCCTGACACACTGGATACCATGGGTATCAACTCTTTGGAACTGAACAAATGTTGTTTCTCTTACTACTGGGTTATTCGCTAATAAGCTATGACTCAGTTTAGATGTTTACCTCCTTTAGAACATCTTTTGTGTCAATGAGGTCCAAAAAATAGTTACAAACTATTCCACTTAAAAAACCAGAAAGTTAGTGAGGAAGTTGACTAAATATGAAGGAAGAGACTAAGAGTCCACTGGGTCAGAGTGAGTGGGTCAACGCTGAGAACAGGGCTGCAGGAAAACATCCCCAGCTCTAGAGGTCGAAGGGAGAAGGCGGATTACTGGGACCCACCGGAGGAGGCTGGAATCCTGATGGACTTGCCTGATGGGAGGAGAAGTCTCCAGAATGACCAGCTCTTCCTCTGAAAATGCCACCCTCTGTCCACAGTCACCTGGACACCTGAAGACTCCAGAACAGAAGCAGAGGCTCAGAGGCTGGTGCTCTGGAAATGGATCAGCATAGCTGAAAGCAAGGAATGGACTGTGGTGGAGAACAAACTCTGCCTCTCTAACTGGATCTCAGCTTCTCCAGGCCACACCTCCCAAACCTAGGGTCATTTTCTTCTTTTCTGATCAGGTCGTCGTGGTGCAGCAGATGGGTAAGTGCATGAGATCAGTGAAAGTGACTATAGGATGGATGGACAAACAGATGACTGAGTCCCCCAATCCTCTCCCTTGTCAGCCCACTTTATTTTTAGTCTCATATTGCTGGCTCTTTTTAGGAGCCTCCAGCCCTTGAACCCCAAGAGTGGTTCATGTGAATAATACACTTGCTTAGCACACGTGAGGCCTAGGATTCAATCCCCTATACTACCAAACATATGTTTTAAAAATATACAGATATGTACATAAAGTACGTGTATGTGTATACATGGTATATATATTTGCATTAGATATGTATATGTTCACATGAAATTCATAGAAAAATAATTGCTAGTATAGGATATCGGTAACTCTAAGGCCTATGGGGAGAGATGCGCTGGGAAAGCTTACATATCTGTTTTAACTACAGCAGTAAAGCCTCCTTTCTAAACTGTGTTGCCTCCACGTCTAATCATTTCATTGCCTTTATGGATTTTTGTGCCTCAGATGCATTACAACAAATTCAAAACATCAAGGTAAACCATACTCTGACAGAAGGCTCTCCAGGTAGAGCTGCATTTTGGAGAAAAACCTCAGTCATGCTTTCTGGTTCCCGTCGCTGGTAGGCTTATGCTTCTGTGCCCCACACAGAGCTACCCCTCCTTTCCTTTTAGTCCTCAGACGTTCATCCTTAGCCCAGGGTGGTGGTGCACAGCTGTCATCCCAGCACTAAAGAGGCTGACCCAGGAGGATGGCTTCAAGTTCGAGGCCAGTCCAGGCTACAAAATGAGTTCAAAGGCAACCTGAATTGCACCGTGAAACCCTGCCTCAAAAAGACCAAAAAGAAAGGAAGGAAAGGGGAAAAATTCGTCGTAACAACTTAATCATTATTTGCCAAGTATGTAAATAACATGCTGCCCAGAAGTTACCTGGGGCACGGAGCTCACCGAGGAGGGTCCCTGCTGCCCCAAGGGCCTGTGGGGCACCCAGCTGCTCACAGCAATCAAAGCTTTCTCTGCTCAGAACTGTGTGAGCACCAGGAGAATGAGCTTCTGGCTCGGGGACTGTCTCCCTCTAAGGCCTGCGCCTCGCAGGCCTAGTGTAGCCTCAAATGTTTCTGGAAATACCAGCGCTGCACACAAGGCTTTGTAGTCACTCTTTTTTTAGTCTAAAACAGAATGACCCAAATACACAAAATTCTCAAATGTAGTTGCACCACAATGTTCTGAGACTTTTAAGTATCTCTCCTATTATTTTCCAAATCACCATCTCTGATTTCATGCAGAAACCCTGCCATTTCTCTTTAGTAGAATTTAAAAAAGTAAGAGAAGAAAATAAAACATTTCTGGCTGCATGACCTCGACCCGTCTTTGTTATTTCCAGAGTACCCAGGTTTTTTCCCTCCGACTTGTTTGCAGTTCTGGGAGCCGGTGTGTACTGACAAGGGGATTTATCGCCAGGAGCTCCTCCGTGGAGCCAGTGGTAGGAGATAAAATTTGGTCACAATTCACGTGTGTTTGAAATGAACATTCCAAGAGAAAGTGATTAATTCCTCTCTAAAACCCAAAGGATAAAAACCATATCCATAAGAATGACTCCCTCTGTCTTTGCCGTCTCCTCCTTGTTCCTGTGTGTCTCCTAGCTATATTTCCCTCGCATTTTTGTGGGTTTGCTTTCAACCGAAAAAATACCAACTTATTATTTTTCAGAAACCCATAAACTCCCTAAGAATACATAAATAGAGGCAAAAAATGGAAGCACAAGCATAAAATATGAACACTAAAAAGTACATTGAAATCACCCGCCTCAGCATCCTCGCTTTGTAAATGCAGCACTGAACCCTGGTAAGGTGAATGCTTCCTGCCACATAGGGACCGAGGTTAGCAGGGGATGGCACCTTCTGGTCCTGGCCCTCAGAATCTCCATGGTGATGGGATGATGCCAGGAACTTCACAAATAGAGCTTCCTGCAGGTACCTCAAAACTCTGCTTGCTATTAAAATGTTTGTCCTGTCTCTCCCTCACCCCCTCCCTCCCAAATGTTCCTGGGATAATTAATGTTTAACGTTCTTTTCCATAACATGTCACAAAGGATGCAGGTAAGGAAAGAAAAGAGAAATGTATCCAGTACATTTTTCTAACCATCAGAATATCGAACAGAACTGACTTGTAAATATCAGATTACCTATTACTTTAACATTTAACATGCACATGTATATATGTTCTTACCACAGGTGCATAATTAATACAAAAATTAGTTAAGAGGCTGTATGGTGAAGTTTTAATTTATGCACTGATTAACAAATAATACTTGCCTTCTCCTGTCTCAGCTTCCCAAGTAGCTAGGATTACATGTGTGGACCACTATATGTGGTCCGTATCTTTGGTACTAATGACATAGTGACTGATTGTCTGTGAATGTAGACTGGCTTACCAGCACCATGGTAGTCTGTGAAACTGAGCAGGATCCTGTTTAAAACAGTATCCATACTCCGCCGTGGCTGCTGTTGGAACTTCACACTTTCCAAAATGTTTCTCCCAAGGCTTTGTATGTGTTTTTGGCTGCCCCAGAGAGTGCTCCAAAAGGGTTACCCGACAGGCCAGATCGGTGGTCCACTAAGTTGTCCTGTATGCATGCTCCTGCTGCTAGGGGTGCTACCCAACATTGCAAATGTGCATCTCCCCACTCTCCCCCATCTACATCCTGATGGGGCAGCTCAGGCCTCTGTAGTAGTCTGAGGAGCAAGAGGAGGAGCTTTTGTCTCTGGTCCTTCTGTGGTATGCATGGTGGCTGCCTGTGGCACAGTCCCTGCCCCTGTGCCTTCCAGGGTGTCTGATTCACAGTCCACAGGGTTGATGTGGCTCCAAGGAGAGCTAAGTGGCAAGATGAATGCAAGTGATGTGCACAACCCAACACTCACAGAGGCCCCTCACGCTGGGACACCAGCTCTTCTGCAGTCCCTGCACTGGCTGCTGATTGTCACACATAGATTGTCACCCACACACACACCTGGGGAAGTTATCATACTCCTGGGCACAGAAAAGATAAAGCCAGCCTCAGCACACCAAAGTAAATTTTCATCATCGGGGCTTCCTTTGTGTTGTAATTATTTTGACTACATACTCAGAAAAGCAGGCCAAAGATTAACAAAAAATATGTATGATGGCAGATTTTGGTACTTCTGTTCATTTTCTTATTAAGTAAGAGATCTAGTTTGATGTTTTATCATAGCCTAAATCACCTCGGGTTTATTGCATCCTGTCTTCTTTGTCTTATGAAAGAATGTGATTGTACAAACAGGGATTTTCATGCCTTAGTAATTCACTCCAACAGAGATGTTTTTGAGTTTAGATAATAATTTTATATCGTGGCCATGTGTGAGAGAACATGCTTGATTAAATCTTCCATTTAACCTGTTGCTTCAGCGCCGTTTTCTCCCACCTTTATTCTATGTGGTCAGAATGATAAATCTCTTGATGTATCATAAGTTCCACTGGATTATTTAAAACATTTGTTGCATGAAGAAAAATTCCCACCTTGACCTGGCTTTTCATCAGTGTCATGCATCTGAAGGAAAAGCTTTCTGAAAGACAAAGACCAGCAGCGAATGGCAAACTCTCCCAGGGTACCGCTGACGGAGACCAGGATGGATAGTGCCAAACTGTTTTCAGATGCTACGCTTGGCCTCTGTCCCAGCACCAGATATTTGCATGAGAGATAAAGAGCATAATCAATTCACAAAGAAGGATTTTCCTCCCCAAAATCTTTGAGGATGGTTGCACTTTAATAACCGTTGCATTTGAAAATTGATTTCTTTTTTTGCATCCATCTGCATCTGGGGAGCCAGGCATCCATTTCTTCCTTTCCCTCAATCCTGAATGTTGGCCTTGACCACAATCACAGTTTCTTCCCTCTTCAGTGCCTCAGGAGATCCCCTACTTGTTACAATAAGGCAGGGGATTAGTCAACCATCTTGAAACAAAGTCATCTGTCTTCTTAGTCTGGCCCGAGCTCTATGATTTCTAATACATTATTTGACCTGAAATGCCTCTCAGATACATAATTTGGCATTTTTACCTCATCTGCATCATGTGGATCATGCCACACATTAGAGTTATTAAGATGATTAAATGAAAAATATTATAAAGAATAAGTTCTTCACAAAAGCCAAATATGTGGGGCTAAGCAACAGCCTTCTCTCTCAGGAGATTAATCTATAGGATTACAGAAGTTAACGTTTTAAAAGCTCTGTATGTAATGCTAAAGCCAAAGGTTGCATAGATTTCTAAATTTTTCATACAATCCTATAGCCAGAGGCTTGTGATCACCACAGAACTATAAGATAGGTCATATTCTTAGAGTAATTTCCTTATGAAAATGGAAGAATGCAAAGATACTTACTTTTTCTTTTGATAAAATAGTGTCTCTACGAAGTTAAATGAACATTTGATAAAAATACATCAGGAAATAATTTTAAGCTAAATGATATGCAAAATGAACTCAAATGGAGAAATAAGAGCATAGAAAACCATTTAAATTTTCAATAAGATGAAGCCATAAGCATAGCAGCAAGAATACAAAAACAATTAAAGATGAAAAAAGTAGCATTATCGAAGCACAATACTGATCAGTAATGTAGAAACACATTTGATAAAAGGTTCAAGAATGTAGAGAATCTGAGCTCAGTTATGCACCTGTAGCGAAACACTTACACTGGGTCATTTAAAAGGAACCGATGTTTCTGTTCTCACGGTCTGAAGGCTGCTAAGTCCGAGACTGAGCTGCACCCTTCAGAGAGGGAACATGCTGTACCATCCTTTGGAAGAAGCAAAAAGCAAGGCAAAGACATCCGTGGTTAAACCTTACAAGGCCCCGAGAGCAGAGGCTGTGAGACTCCTGCACCTCTGTGTGATGTTGCCCTGGGGATTTAATTTCAATATGAATTACAGAGAGAACAGAAGTGGTCAACTTAGTATGGGAAAACATGAAAATAATGAACCAAGTGTAAGAAACAGGGAGAGAAAACATATGTGGGCCCATATGCTGAAATTAATGAAGAATAGAAAAATTATAATAGAACACTTAATGAGAACAGTGTTGAAATGAGTTCATATATCCTGCAAAAACAAACAAACAAAAACAAGACATACGCCTGCAAATATGTGAAGGCAATATTTTAAAATTTCAAGATGAAACAATTTTAAAATCCAAACAGATTAAAATCCACATCAAAAATGACAATTTACAGAAATTGAACTAATCTCAAAATTCTTCACAGCACTACATGAATAAATTGAATAATTGATATAGTTTGCATCTGAATAATTTAATATGCATTCAATATACAGAAGCCATACAAAATTCTCAGGTCCGTAAGAAAAATAGAAAACTAACCAAATATTTCTGAAAGTGTTTTCATTTTTTTATTTTTTGCATCTGCTAAAGTATAACTGACAAATAAAAAGACATGTATTTAAGGTGTACAATATAATGTTATGATATAGGTATGCATTCTGAAATGATAACCTTAGTCAGCCTAATTAACATACCCAGTAACTCACACAGCTGCCTTTAGTTGGTGTGATTGTACATGTGCGTGCAGGGAGGAAGAATTTTCAAGATACACTCTCTTAATAAACACATTCTATCATCATTAATTGCAGTCATCATGCTCCACATTTTGTCCTTGTTATCACTGAAACTGTATCCTTTGACCAATGAGTTTCCATGTACTGCATACACCTGAATCTGGTTACCCCTCTTTCAATCTCTGCATCTATGAGTTTGGCTGTTTTAGGTCACTTTATAAGTGAGATGTTTGTCTTTCTGTACCTAATTAATTTCACTCAACATGCTTCTGAGTTACTGCAAGTGGTAGAATTTTATGACAGAATAATCCATTGTATAAAAGTATACCACGTTTCCTTTATTCATTCATAAATGGATTCTTAAGTTTTTCGCACGTCTTTGTTACTGTGAATAAGGTTACAGTGAACATGAAAATGCAGATCTTTTCACATATTGACTTCCTTTTTGTGGGATGTATATCCATTACTGAGGTAGCTGAATTATGTGGTAGATCTGTGTTTACCTCCTTACTGTTTTGCTTAATGGCTCTCCAAACTTATTCCCACTCATTGGCGCAAGCGTTTCCTTTTTCCCACATTTTTGCCGCACTTGCTTTTTTGACTTTTTGATAACAGGAGTGAGCTGATATCTTACTACGGTTGCATTTCCCTAGTGACGGGCACTGTTGAGCTCTGTTTTAGTACCCACTGGCAATGTTTATGTCCTGTTTAGGAAAATACCCATTCAGATTCTTAGGTTACTTCTTCACCTTCTTATTTATCAACTTTTCCTACCGAGTTGTGTGTGTACCTTATATATGTTACATACTGATCTTCTGTTGGACAAATGCTTTGTCAATGTGTCCTCCTAGCTTACATAGCTGATCTTTCATTACGTTGGTTGTTTGTTTTAGTGTGAAAAAAGTTTTAGTTCTATGTTGCCTCAGTTATTTAGTTTTCCTTTTGTTTGTTCTTTTTGTATCATTTTTTTAAAAAATTACTTAGTCCACACTAAGGACATAGAGATTTTCTTCTACGTTTTCTTGTAGAACTTTTATGATTTCAGGCTTTACACTTATCTCTTTAATTGTTTTGTATACATTTGCATACGATATAACCTAAGAATTCAACTACTTTTCACACCTGTATATTCAGTGTTCCCTATGCCATTTACTGAAGAGACTTGTCTTTCTTCATTATGTAGTCTTGGCATCTTTGCTAAACACTAGTTCATTTTCTATGCAGGTTTATTTCTAGACTTGTTGTTTTGTTCTATGTCTGTTTTTTTATGCCAGTAACATGCAATTTAATTACTATAACTTTGAAATATCATTTAAGATCAGAAGAAAAAAATGGTACCTATGATTTTGTTTTTGTTCCTCAAGATGGTTTTAAATATTTGTGTCATTTTGACATTCTGTACAAATTTTAGAACTTTTTTCTGTTTCTGTGGTAAATGCCATTTGAATTTATATGTGGATTGTACTGAATATGTAGGTCATTTAGCAATGTACAAATATTTTAATAATCTCTTCAATCTATATACCTGTGATTTCCTTAATTTTGTTGATTAATGTTTTATAATTTTCAGTGTTCTGGTACTCTGTCTACTTGGTTTAACTTATTTCTATATATTTTATGGGTTTTTTTTTTTTTTTTGAGATTGCATCTTGCTGTGTAGTACAGGCCAGCTCACTATGTAGCTCAGGCTGGCCTTGTGCTGGAGGTCCTCCTACCTCAGCTTCTTGAGTCTTGTGATTACAGGCATGTGTCACCAGGCCCACCACAATTCTTTTTGATGATTTTGTAGGTGAGACAGTTTCTTAATTTGTGTTAAGTAAGTTGCTATTGATATACATAAATGTAGACGGTTTTGCATATGTTCAGTTTCCATCTTACAATGATAATTCACTTACACCTCTAATGGCATTTTGGTGAGCTCTTTAAGATTTTACATATATACATACATATAATCTGAAAACAGAGACAACTTAAATTCTTCTTATTCAATCTTTTATTTTATATTTTATTTTATTTTATTTTTTACATCTTATTCCTGCCTAGTTCCTTTGGCTAAAACTTTCAGTGCTGTGTTGGAATAGGAGTGGCAAGGGTAGACATCCTTGCCTTCTTCTTAGAGGAAAAGATTGTGCCTTTTTACCAGATATTGGTTAAAATGTGAGCTTCTCACGTTTGTGATTTTTCTTGTATTGTGGTACATTCCTTCTATGCCTGCTTAGTTAAAAGTTACATGCACTTTATCGTAAAGATGTTGAATTTGTCAAACACTTTTTCTATATCTGTCATTCATCCTGTCAGTGTGATATTTCACATTTACTTATTTAGCTATGTACACCTTGTATAACAAGGATAAATCTCAATTGATCATGACATATGATCCTTTTTTGTACTGCTAAATTTGGTGACAACTATTTATTGGGAATGTTTGCATCTATGCTCATCAGGGATAACCAACTCTCATTCTTCCTTATTTTTTTTTTAACCTTTCTGACTAGATCCTTTAATGACCCACCTTTGAGTGCACTAATCCTTGCTTTTCTGGATTATGTGTGCTGTTGATGCTCTTCATTGAACTCTTTACTTTATTTACTGTATTCTTCAGCTCCATAATGGTCCTTTTCAATCATTTCTCTTTATTGAATTCATTTTGTTCATGTAGTGTGTGTGTGTGTGAGTGTGTGTGTGTGTATGTGTGTGTGTGTGTGTGTGTGTTGGCTATCTGTGTTCTTTTCTAGTTTTCTGGCCTTCCTTAAAATAATTATTTTGAATTCTTTTTTCAAGTGATTTATCAATTTCCATTCCGGTGGGGTCAACTACTAGAATATTACTATGTTCCTTTGTCGATGCTATGTTTTCTTGGTTTTTCAATCTTCTTTCTTTTTTTAAATTTTTCTTGAAATGTTTCATTGGCAACTAGCATCTAAATAAGCAGTCACATCTTCATTTTTACTGACTGGACTGGGAGTAGAAATACCTTCACAAGTCAGTCACTAGTGATTCTGAGGCCACTCCTTTTTTATAAACATGTCCACTCCCTACTTGTTGTTCCCTATGAGGAGGCTTGTGCATGATGTTGAATGGCCTCTGTCTCTCTGCAGTGATATCATAATACATGCACATTTTTGTACCGTTCCTAATGCCAGGAGTTGAGCCAGGTGTACTTGAGATGCTGGCATTAACTTTCCCCAGGAGGGTACTAGGGAGTGAAATGTAAAGCATCTGAAGTGGTCTTAGGCACTTTGGGGTATAGTGGTCTATAAGTCAGACATCCTAAGTGGCCTGTGGCAAATGTCTTGATGGAGTCCAGCAGTAGGCTCTGTAATCTCCTTTCCCTGTCTATCATCTCCTGCATTTCAGCTGTGTTTACCATCTTAGAAATCTTTGTGAGACACAGAAGGCTGTCTTCTTGGGCAGCATTCTGAAGCCCTGAAGGACTAAGACGTCACTAGCACAGACTTCCTCTCCCTCATGGAGAAAACTGAAGGGTGAGAGGTATCTTGACCTAAGCGGGACCACCTTGCAGGAGAAATAAGCAAGTAAAGCAAAACTGTTTTATCCTCTGTTGTATGCTTTTTCAGGTTTTTTTTTCCTCCAGTAGTGTTGAAGAACCTCTGACCTCTGAGGAACCTCTACCCCTCAAGGGTACTCTTGTCCACCAGTGGATGTGAAATTAATGCTTTTATATGTGGGAGGGCAACCATAGAAACCTCCTTTTCTGCCATAATGCTGATGATTTGGAAAAGTGACTAAGAATATATTCTAGAAATATCTGAAAGTGAAATACCCACAGCATAAAGAAGGAGCTGCTGGGTGTGGAGATGTGCAGTTCCAGTTCTAGCCACTGCAAGATGAGACAGGAGGGTCTTGGGGCCCAGGAGCTACAGGCCAGTCCTGGAAATACAGTGAGATTCAATCTTTCTAAAACAGAGGTAGCAGTGAACTTACAGTTATTCGAGTAAATGAGGTAAGTGCATGATGTTATAACTACATGTAAAATCATCACGATTAGAAAAATGCTAGCATTTGACAATATTTACAAGATATGTAATCACTGATTAAATTTATGTAAATGTACAATATAGTCATGTATAAGAAAGGAGAAGAGTAAAACCCCAAATTCTATCTCTTGTAAAGTCTGAAGTTCTATATTTCCTATGTTGGATTTTTAATGAATTACTTGAGTACATTTTAAAAACTTATATACCCATAGAATTTAAATGGAATGTTAAGTAGTCAGTGGAAAATAAAGATAAAAGAAAAATCTATCATGCAGTTAAATAAAAGGAAAGACTGTCCTCTTTCTCTCTCTCTCTTTTTGTTTTTTGTACCAGGGGTTGAACTCTCTACCCCGTGCTTGCCAAGCAGGTGCATGTGTCACTGAGCTAAACCCCCAGCTCAGAAAAGACTGTCTTAAGAGACATAAAAACTGCTTCAACAGTAACAAAGAACAGCAGTGATTTAATATCCTTTACTAAAGGATGAAGCAATTAATTATTTAATCAACACAGTCTATATGCAGCTGGTAGAAGATGTATGTAAACCAAAGTGGAACAAAAGCTGACAGTGTTGATATTTCATTTTAATGGTTAATAAAGAAATATAAGAAAATAAGAGATATGACTATATTAAAGTTCAAAAATAAAGTTAATGCCAAAAGGAAATAAAGGACTAAGGGTTATATTACTTTTGATTAGAGATGTAATTCTCAATAAAGGCAAAATAGTGATATATTGCAAGGTAAATTGACCAAAAAAAGCTCTCATGCTGTAAATTGGTATTACTATGCATGAATTAAGGTCAAATTGATGAAAAATTAACAACATACAGAATTTGATGAGCATAATTGTAATGTATTAAGAAGTAAAAGATATTGCATTCTATAAAAATTGCCATACTAACATACATTATGAAACATAATTGAAAATTCTCATAAAATTCTAAATAACACATTTTTATATAATTTGCTAAAGAGATCTTTACATTTAAGACCATAGACATAAATATTATCTTGATATGTAATTCAACTTCCTTCATAACCTGGGCCAACAAAGAAATAAGTTAATTTCAATAATATAAAGATACTAATATCTAGATATAAATGATGTGATTAAGGCTACTCAAAATCAATTGTGTAGGGTTGAAGAGCTGATCCGGTGGTCCAGCCTTGTGTGGCATATGCAAAAGCTTTGACTCTGACAACTAGCTCTGAAAAAAAGTACAGACTTATGAGATTATACTGTTTTAAAAGATGGGATTAATCATCATAAAGTTTGAATTTTTAAAAATCTTTTATGTTAAATAAACATGAAGCCCAAAGCAAAGAAAAAAAGAAAATAAAAATTAAGTTGCTTCCTATTTTATACATTTTTACTCAGAATGTACAAAGTGAGTCAAAGAACAGGCTGTTGGGCAAAAACATATACAAAAACTAGCATCAAAATTTCTTTCAAATTTGAATGAAGTTAAAAACAGTACAACACACAGCACAATTAGAATTCAGAAAAGAGACACCATAAACTTGAGTTTAATAGTAAGTTCTTAATTCTCAGAACCGTGTCTTATTTATTTTATTAATCTGTAACCTATTTTGTCCATAATCTAACACCTCAAAGGCATACCAGGATCTCATAAATATTTATAGAATAAATAAAAATGGAGGATACTCAAAAAATTGTAAGAAGATACTTCACACACCTGTGTATTCATTAATTGCAAGAAAGTTTATATTCAAAGAGTTTTACACTTAGTGTGTCCCATTTTTAAAGGTTAAAGGCTTTGTATTTGTCCTAAGAATTTAAATTTATGGAAGACCTTGCTATCTTGTGCAAGTATAATGAATAAAATCTGACAGAAAGAAAAAAGAAATTAACACATAGGCACAAACATAATACCAGTCTCATTTATGCACAGTGGAAATATTAATAATATGCTAACAGACCCAATGAAAGTATGAAAAGGCAGTGTAACCACAGTGAATTTCTTTCAGGGATGTGAGTCTCATATAGTATGAGGCTGGTTATCACTTGGTTAGGAGCATGATCTTGAAATCTCAGCATCTTGATTTCCTTGGGATCCTGGCACTTAATTTAATTTTCTATTTCATCACTTAGAAGCTGTCTGACCCTAAGTAAAAAAATTTTACCTCTTTGTGTTTTAGTTTATTCATCTGTAAACTAAGAACAACAGTGGAACTGATCAGGGGCTGGGGATTTAGCTCAGCGGCATAAGCGCCTGCCTCGCAAGCAGGCAGTCGTGAGTTTGATCCCTGGTACCAATAAAAAAAGAAAAAAAAAAAAAAAAAAAAAAAAAAAAACAGTGGAACTGATCTTAGTAAAGTGTAAAAATTAAATGCTATGTAAAACTTTAAGAATGTATTAGTACTGTATGCATTAGTGTTATTCCTATTGTTCACCACTATCATGATTATTTTAATATATTGTAATTGAATATGACCTTATTTGTTAAATGTTATTTTACTTCAGTCTGAGGAACCATCCCTTTTACATTGTTATTTCAGAACAGTAATATACATAATTGCCATATTTTATTGTTTTGCTCTATTTTCATTGACAATGGCAATAAAGAAAATCAAAGGCAAAGATGAATCATGTGTATTATATAAACAGAAGATGTCTAATTCCAATTCTCTCCTGCTGATAGATCAAGGAAAGCTTTTCCTGCAGGGGGTGCAACTCTTTCATGGGTAAAGGTGAAATTCTGGCACACACCTAAGTTTCTGGACCTAAGACACATCGCACTCACTTACACTTGTAGGATGGGGACATTTTGTCAAGTAATATTTGTAACAGTTCCATGGTCAAGCTGGGCATAAAGTCATCAATATGCTATTGTCCAAATTCTAGGGATGGGTTTGGAGGCAGGGCGATGGCATGAGCTTAGACAAGGAGCGAGTCTTCTAAGGATCACACAAGTAGGGATGAGAGATAAAGTCCTCTGGTCCACCCAGCTCACGGAAGGGATGTGGTTGCCTCTTTTAAGTCCCAAATGCAGATATCAAAGCCCATACTTGCTCTTTATTGTATAGAATACATTTTCCTTGCTCTTTACTTTGAAACATGAAATGAGGATCAAATTATCCTCTCAATTATTACAAACAGTTGTGCAAATGTAAAGGTCATCTTACTCCGGGAACCCCACAAACCACCAAGGAATAAGTCGTCTTTACATCCTATGAAGTGATCTGTAATCTGACCCAGGAAGAAAAAGCCTCAGACTTTGATTCGTCACAGCATGCTCACCAATACCTCACTCCCCCAAGCATCCTAGTGTCACCGCGCCTCCAAGCTACCCTGAAGTTGCAGAAAGGCAGGAGCTGGGGCACTGGCAACTGGGTCTAAAAACAAATGCAGAGGAAGTGCAAAATACCACCTCATAAATGTCATCCAACCACATTTAACAGCCACCTGCAGCTGACACCCTCCAACTGCGGCATTTCCTGTGATGAATGCGCCTCTGTCCCCATGTCTTGCCTGCTCAATTTCTCATGAACTGACACGTGGCTAAAAGGAGTTATGCCCTCTCTCCAGGAGTCGGAAGAACTGCCCCTTGGTCATAGCCTCTTCAGCTAGATTAACCTGAATGCTGATTCACAGCTTGTGCTTCCACTTCTGAAACCTGTCCGGATATGCAACAGGGAGATAACCATAAATTGTGTCATCTGATAGGAAGACATCTAATTGTGAAAGGGAAAACTTAAAAATAAATTCGCAGAATTTTTGGAAAGTTTATTATTTGAACAGATTATTTGTTGTATGTACATATACTCTTGCATCCATAAAGCAAGTTTATAAAAATTAATTTTAAAGCCAATATTCTTTCTTAAAGGTAAAAGTAATATATAGAGTTAGTGAGGAATATTATCCGCACATAATTATATCCTTAATCAACTGCTTAGCTGACTCTGTCTCTAATACCATGTTCAGAACCAGAAAAATGTGCTTCTTTAAAATGTGATCTCACTATTAATTTTTTTGGCTAAATTATTCCAAAATCTCAAAATAAATTTTTCTAAATGGGATATATTCTCTTCCAATGTATTTTATGTATAAATATTTTCACTGGTACCACCTCTTTTGCAACTATTTAGAATAGCTTCCTTTAACAAATATTTTTGTGACACGCTTGTCAAATAAGTTGTCTCTATTTAGAATTTCCTGCAAGTTCCACCAAATATAGAAACTAAAAAGTCGTAGCTTTTTTAAACTTTGCTTCATTTTAACAAAGAATATAAAATTCTCCACCTTTAAAGATGTGAAATCCATCTACTAATTCTTCCGTCAAGTCATATGTTTTGAAGTTGTTACATAATTACAAAATGAAACTTTCTGTTGTCAGAAATCTCTTCTGGCACTTTGTTCAGCTTCTCCTTGATTCTGTAGAGAAACATCTTCCTGTTTCCAAGAGCTGGTCTTCAACAATTTCAATCTGTTACATGCTTCCCCCAGAAGTTATGTTTTTTGTCACATCACTTTTTGTATAAAAATTTCCAGCTGATTTGGAACAAAAATTTAGAGAACTCGTTTACTAAAATGTGCGTATCATCAAAAGACTGTAAGATGGATTGGTGACGAAGTTTCGCAAAGGATGGGGAATTCTTAAAACCTCCCTGTGACACTGCAGAGACACTCAACTCAGTCCGCTGACAATGCTTTCAATGCAGCCTTAGCATCATCACAAGAGAGCCATTCCAACTGTGTAGATACAGAAGTATTTATAGATTTTGGCAACTTGTATTTTTAATTGCTGGAATACTACAGCTGGTTGGATGAGATTATAAATTACGTGTATATGACAACTGTAAATACATCTCTGCCCCACTGGTTTCTTAATTTCCTGAGAACACTGTTATTAACCGCGAGGATGAGCTCCATCGAAGTGTCAATTCACATTATTCCCACAAGAACGGACACTTCAGAGTGCCGCTTTTAACGTTCACAATGATCTCAGATGTTTCACTTTGAGAGACTGAATTTCAAAACTTCACTTTGATTCCAGCAACCACATGGAGGAGGAAAAAAAGGGCTGTTATTAGAATGAACTGATTTTCAATTTGAAGCATCTGCTGATACACAACGGGCATCCTCTGAGCATGAGAAGTTCTGTTACTAATGAAGCCACGTTTTCTGCTCTTGCTTCCTACTTCATGCATGCACACAAAAGCCTGGAATTGAAAATGAGCAAAATTAACTGAAGCCAGCAGTCTGATCTAAACAGAAACTTATGTTTAAAAGATTTATCTGTGGACCCACCTTCTGAGGTTGCATATGCAAACCTGTCTTTTCTGGCACATCTTCCTGAGATAATAACTTTTGAGGTTGATGCTGCTAATCTCTAGCAGATTTTTTTTCTCTCTGGTTTTGATCTGATCTAGCTAGGATATCATTATGCAAAAAGGCTCAAAGTATTCCTGCTCTGTGATGTGATGAACACATAGCTCTGTAAGTCCCAGTAACCTCTTTTGCTAGAATCCTGGTAACTGTGTGCATCTCCTAAGCCTCCTAGGCAGCAATACACCCAATTCTGCATGAAGTGGTTGGTGGGGAACAGCACTGGCTCCAAAGTAGGTTTGACATTTGCCAATAATCACCCTGACATTCCTGTGGCTTTGGCAGCTCTCAGAGCTGCTGAATGTCACTGAGGGAAGAGGCAGAGGGAGGAAGTATAGTGGTAGCAATTTCAGTACTAACAAAGGCACCACTTCAGATCAGGACCAGCAGAGACACTGTCTATGTGTGCCAGTGCTATGGTCTGCGTCTGGGTGTCACCTCAAGTCTCATGTAGTCATGGAGGCAGTTGAGGCTAGTGTTTGTGATTGGTCCACTGTCTAGTGCTGGGGTTGGCTGTGTGAGTGCTGTGCCTGCCTAGAGGCAAATCTATCATACAATATTGGGGAGAGAAGGAGACATGCTTTCCCCTTCTGTCTTTTTTCTTCCTGTCACTTGCAGCTACCATGAATGGCTGCCCTTTAGTCAAGCCACACTGCCTTAGAGCCAGCTGAGTATGGACTGAAATCTCCAAACTCTGTAAGCTAAATAAACCTTTCCTTCCTTCATTTTGGGTGTCAGGTATTTTATCTTCGCAATAAGAAAAAAGTAACCAAGTAATTTGTTGTTTATACCTGAGTGCCTTGCCTATGCTTCTTGAATCTGGAAAGGACTTAAAAGTTCAAAGAAGGGAGAAATAAGCTATTGTTGATAATGTCAACTATTGTTCTTACCTTCTACTAGTAAGAACATGGCAGGAGTGGGAAATAAAGTAGACATTAAGCAGACCTTCTCTAACTTGTTTTTATCTAATTAGTACAAGAATACTTGAGTAAAAATAAACATATATGGATATATGCCAACTGAACAGGACATAATGTCTATGAAGTAATCCAAGACAATCTCATACCAGTCAGGATGAATGATTACTTTGAAGCAAGATTCTAATGAGAATGGATATTTAACGGCCATGTATTAAGAGCCATTAATATTCGACTTACAATATTCAGCAGATAAACTTATAATCAAAAGATGATCCCTGCTCTTTGAGTACACCTAGTTTACACAGCTCATTGTTAGGAAATATGCAAGTTTCACAGACCATACTCTCAATCAACTCCTAGTCAGACATGCTTTAGGAAGTGTACCATTGCAACTGTTGGCTTCAAGAACTTTTGCAAAATGTACCCCAAGGAAGCTGCTATGGTGGTCCACATTGGGGAACATCTTTGCAGTGCTGATTTGAGGAGATTGCCCATCTGGGCACTCACGGGGCAGACATTGCTACCACCAAGTTTCTTCCCTCTGCCTCTTCCCTGGGTGCCATTCAGCCGCCAAAGCCACAGGAATGTCAGGGTGATTATTGGCCAATGTCAAACTTACTTTGGAGCAGAGGTCCTTTAAGTTCAGGAGACAGATTTACCTTTCTTACAGGCTTAATAGAATTAAGCAAATCAGCACTTCCTGCCAAAGGCAGGCTGCAGAACCACCAAGCAAGCAGTATCATTAAGAAAGCACATGTGTTTAAAATAAAATTGTTTCTAACAGTGAGTCTCAAATACCTGCCACTCTGGTTTACTTTTTGACTTTCAAGATTGCTGTCAAGCTGCGACGACTTTAACCTTCTTCTTTGAAGCACTCTCTACTTCTCCCTTCCTCTTTTCAACTATCAACTTGAATTTCTTCTAATAAAAAGGTAAATAAAATATACTCGAAATAGACTTGTAAGTCAAGCGGGCGTCATGTTTATTTTCTCCCTCATGGGACATTGTAGGTCCACTCCAGTCACAGTGCTTCTCTTCCCTCTTTTTCTAAACGAAAAGTGCCAGCCTCTAGGTCCATAGATTGCCAGTATCTAGGGTGGATGCTACTTTTCTAAGAAGTGATTCTAGAATTTTCTATTTACTTCTCATTCCTCTTATCTCTCTGAGCCTTCAGAAGCCTTCCTGTATGAGCGTGAATTTGGATTTTCACCTTTGCCATCCTGATGTCACAGGAAGGTAGAGAAATAGGCTTGGCTCCTGTCCCAGCTCGGTTAGCAAAGGTGTCGACTTGACCTTTTGTGACCTCTCTATGGAGAAGCTTTCCATCTCTATAATGGAATTAATAATAGTGTTGTTCTTACAGGGCTCTTCTTTGGATTTAATGCACCTCACTTACAGGTGTGTGGCTATTTGCATTCCATGCCCTGCTTCCCCAGGGAGAGGTGATTTGGGGGACTCACACTGAGCAGAGACACCATTCACTGACAGTCAAGGTAGGAAAGCTTTGCGATATGCTTAAGGCAACTCTTACCTTAACAAGGCTGTGGATTCAGTGTGCTTCTTTTAGGGTCACAGGAACAGTGCTGAAAGACATGTAAATACGTCATGCAGGAGAAATGATGGTCTTCAGAAGGAAATCAGTCCCGAGCACTGCGCAGTCAGGACTCAGGAAGAGATGTTCAGTTTCAGATACTTGAGAGCTAACTGGGCTTCATGCTAGAAGGCAAAACGTGGGCACAAATCTGAACTTTGTCTCCACAGCTTACTCAAGCAATTTAGCCCAAAACAATCAGTAGACTTTTCTGAACACCTTAACCATGCATGTTCAATTTTTTTCCTAAAAAGTTATTACCAAATTCGTATCTATCAGTCATCCTTTTGTTTAAGGATTAACAGGTATAACCCATTTGGTAGATGAAGCCATCCTTTATGCAGAGAAACAGAGCCACATCCTGCATTTAAAGTTAATGCACCATAATTCCAATTTTTCATAAATCTCACCATGAGAGTGATCAACAGATTGATTCATCAAGCAGGGCTGTTAAATTGTGACAGATTTTTTACAAATCTTACCCAATTTTTCAAGTTACTCGATAGTAAATTTTGAATGATTACTCAGGTCTCAAGTTAATCTCAAGGTCAGACTGTGAAGGTGAAAGTACCTGTTAACATGCCCAAGTTTAAGATAGTAAATCACACGGTTGTGCTTTCCAGTTTGGAGTGTGTGTGTGTGTGTGTGTGTGTGTGTGTGTGTGTGTGTGTACTGTTATGGATTAAGAACTGGTGGTCAACTTAACACCAGCTGGATTACATCAGCATGGCACTGTGCAAAGATGCTCCACCTGAGGAAAGTTGCCAGCATAAACAGGTGGAGAAGGAGGGTGTTAATGCCTTAATGCGTTGTTGCATTGAAGCATTGTGGGTTCTCCTACGAGTTGCTGTTTGAGCCATTAGATTCTCCTTGAGGAAGCTTTGGTCCTCACACTGAGCATTGCTTCCTGGCTCCAAAGGGGAAGACATGTGCTGCTTGGTCTTCAGGATGAACTTGTCACACTGGCTTCCTGGCATGTACTCAATTGTGCTTGTTGTCAGAGGAGCTCGGGTCCTCTGTGTCGCTGAGGATGGCTGTGGTGCTTTTCAGGACAGCCCTGGTCTTTGTTATGAGTGTGACTTCTTGGGTCCGGCATAGAACCCTCATCCCCCCAGCACAGCTCTTTCACCTTGCTGGCATGGATTTTCTGGCTTCCACCACTGACCTTTGGGCCTTCATGACACGGATCCATAAAAGAGACTGGCGTGAGTCCATTTGTGGACTCTGGACCTTCATTTGGATTCCTGGGAGGCATTATCATGAATTCTGGGTTTTTATCTGGACTCATGTGGGACATTGCTGTGGGATTTAGGCCTTGACTAAATAGTTTATATTTTTGGTGTTGTGGATAGATTTCCTGCATTTTCTTGTGTTAACTCCCAGTGACCATTATAAAAATAATGTTATAAACTCCATGTCCTGATTCTAATTGTTCTCTGCACAACCCCTGACTACAACATGTACACATGCGTACAAGCAGGACTTAGCCCCTGGGAATGGCCAAGCTAGATTCTGTACACTAATGTTCCACCCTGCAAGCAGTGAGGTCATTCCCACCTCTTTTCTGATGGGCAGCAACTGTTTCCCATTGTTGAATGCATAACAGTGTCTTTCTGACATTGTAATAAACACATTTTGCATGTTCTCCCTGCTTTGTAGCTTTGCCCATGTAAGTTCCCGTGGCTTTTTCTCAGTGGGCAGCTAGGCACACTCTGTTCTCAGGCTCGGTTAATTGTCACTGGTCCTTCCTTTCACCACTGCATTGTTCACTGCAAAGTCATCTCAAGGGTTCCAGACAGAGGATGGACAGGAACGCAATCCCAAATGAACCTTAATTCTTCACTCTGTGTTACTGATGAGTGAACACAAATTCAAACAATTGGGCCAGAAGGCTGGGGACTGATAATGCTACACCCCCAGCCAGACTCAGTACCCCCTTTCCCTGTGATTATCCTGGAGCAGCCGCCTCAGCGGTCTTCACTGTGCCCCACCTAGGGTGGCACACTGCCTCTCTAGGAAGTACTCCGCAGACCCACACACTGGACAGGCCCCCTAAATACTGCCTCACTGATCCATGTTTCCCCTCCTCATCTTCCAGCTCTGAACCCTCCTCTCAATAACAACACCGCTTTCTCCTCTGGTATCTTACATGTCTTTTTGGCCTCCTGAGACCAGTCACAGCATTTATATCTCCAGCTGTTTCTTCTGTCAAGTCACTAGAGCTCTGAGTATGTAAGAGACAAGGGAGACACAGAGATGTGTTTCTGCTTTGGTGTATTCCGTACTTCGGTTTCTTTTTTGGGTATAAATTTGTCAATTCTCTGTCTTAGAAAAGGAAGAAGAGACTTTCATCTTTGCCCATGAAACTCCTTCGTTCTTCATAGAAAATTCACCTTTCCCCAAAAGCATGAAGTCTGGTTTTTAATAAACAAAAAGAGAAATTGATTCCTTCCCAAACATGAGCTACATTAAAAGACCCTTTTACTTAGCTGCTATTACTGGGGAAAATTACTATTTGGGGACTTCATTTCTTCTTTCCTTTCAGTGTTTGCTGTTTCTCCCTTCTGTTGTATAGAGAATGAGAATGTCATTATAGAACTATGATCTCTAACCCTCACATCAACATTCCAATTTAGGTGCAAGCACTTAACATCTGCAGACTTAATAATTCTATTAGAATTTCAAGCAGGTCTGGTAATGTACCCCAGCACTTGGGAGGCTGAGGCAGGAAGATGCCACAAGTTCAAAACCTGCTTGGACTATACAGTGAGTTCAAGGCCAGCCTATACCATAAGGTGATAGCCTGTCTCAAAAATCCAAACAAGAAGAGCTGGGAAGATGGTGGCACAGTAAAGAGCAAAGTAAACAGCCTTTCTGGGAAAAACAGTTCAGATATTGGAATATAGCATCATAGGGAAGACAAAAAGGAAGGAAGTGGGTCCCCTCAATCCAGGAAGAACCTAAAGTGAGAATAGAAGTCCACAGAGAGAATTAAAAAAGAGAGAGAGAAAATCTTAAACAGATGAAGATGGGAGTTGGCAGCACTTTCAACTGGAGCCAGAAGCACCATGTGAGAAACATTATTAGAACCTGGAGACACACGGTCACAGTGAAGCTGATGGCTGGCAAGCCCAAAGGCATCTCCAGGGAGATACAGTGGCAGAGGGGAGCATTGGACTGGAGAACTGCATGGGCTGGTGGTGAGTGTGGGGGCTCAGTCCTCTAGTAGGAGTAGGGAATTGGCCTGATGTCATTTTGGAGTCGGGCAGGACAAGCCCAGAACCAGAACTGCAGCCGGCTTCATTCAGCCACTCTTAGCTCAGAGTGGACTGGTAGAAATTGCTTGGACTGAGTCCCGACCTTGCACATGATCCAATAGTCACTGCCAAGGTTTCCCTAAAGCTATCCCCAAACAATCGTGCCCACCCAGCATATACTAATGCAGTAAAGACACCAGGTGGTTAACCAGCTCAGAAGGGAAGGGCCAACCTGTTCCACCCTTGCTTATATTCTGGCAGCCACCAGCAAGCTAAAAGCAGCAAACGGCAGAAATTCCTAGCAAGCATGCTTCCTGAGTAATTATAACCAATACAGAAGTGCTGGGGACCTCACTATCCACATGTCTGGAAGAAACCAGGAATACGACAAGAGGAAGAAGCAAAAGGCAGTCTCTGGCCTCCAACCCAAGCAGTACTGATCTAGAAGAGGTAAACACAGAAGAGATGGGGAGTTGCACACCTGCAGTTTGTGAAGCAACAGAAACTGAAATAAAGAAACAACTTCATGAAGCTATAAAAGAACTTAAAACAGAAATACTATTTTAGGTAAAAGTAGAAATGAGAAATATAATAAAAGAATTGCTAAGCACCTCTAAAGAAGACATAGATAGAAGAATAGAGGAGCATAGAAAAAGAAGGGAAATTTTCAATGAAGAATATAAAAAATTTTAGAATACATGAAACATATTCAAAGAGATTACCAGGAAATTAAAAACGCCACTGAAAGCTGGCAAAACTGCTTGAAAGAAACTAAAGAAAAACTATCAAACCTTGAAGACAGGTTTGCAATTTGCAATCACAAAAGGAAAGATCTCTTAAAAATAACAAGGAGCCGAGAAATAACAACACAAAGGCTAGAAGATAAGAGGAACTATAACTTAAGAATAAAAAATGTGAGTGAAGAAGCAGGAGTAAACACAAATGAAATACAAAGGCTATTTACAGAAATAATTAAGGAAAACTTCCCAAGTATAGGAAAAGGAAATGATATTCAGACATATGAGGCATACAGAACTCCAGTTAGCTATAACCAAAATAGATCTACACCCAGACGTATAATAATCAAGATCTCAGAAATTCAACACAAGAACGAAATATTAAAAGCTGTCAGAAGAAACAGATCACTTATAAGGGAAACCAATGAGAATCACAACAGACTTCTCCACACAAACCATCAAATCAAGAAGAACTTGTGGTGAAGTATTCTAAGCCTGAAAGAAATAACCTCCAACCCAGATTGATGTACCTTGCAAAACTATCTTTCAAATTTAATAGAGGAACAAGATGTTTTCATGACAAAGAGGAACTGGGGGAGTTCATGACCACCAATACAACCCTAAAAAAATCCTGAAGGACATTCTAGCGAGATAGAAAGAAGACTATGGTTTCAGGAACAGTAGCAGACGGGGCTCACTGAACAGGGCAGACAATGGAATGAAGGGGGAAAGTAGAGAACCAACAGAAGAAAAATAGCATGACAGAGATGAGGCAGAGAAGATTGGCCATAATCACTAATATAGATGGCCTTAATTCACCAATAAAAAAAATCACAGGCAGAGTGGATCAGGAGATAGGGTCCATCAATGTGCTTTACATAAAAAATACATGTAGCCTGAAAGGGGGTTTATAGACTGAAAGTCAAAGACAAGAAAACAATGCTCCATGTGACAGGGAACCATAAATAAAGTGGGGGTAGCATGCCCACCAGCTGCAGAGAGGTTAGAAAGCCATGACATGTCTATACAATGGAATACTACTCAGATAAAAAGAAAGAAAACCTTGAGGCTCTTGTAGACAAATGGATACAGCTTGAGATCATGCTCAGGGGTAAAAAGGTTCAGAATCACTTAGGTGAACAGCAGATTGCCTCCCTAATATAAAGACTAAAAGACTTAGTGGGATCCAAAATGTACAGTACATCCTGTGAAAGTGAAAGGAGAGGAACTGTCTAAAAAGGGAAGACGGTAGCCATTGTTAATCTATTATCGTAATTTGAAACCCATATTGTTTTCATTGTTCTGTTTGGTCTGTTTTTATTCTGTTTCAGTTTGTCTACTTGTATTAGATTTGATGGCAAGGACTGCTATTCCAAAGAGAGCAGGATATATTATGGTAACCATCTTTTATTTCTTATTGGATTGATATGAAGCCCTGTATTGCTTTCACTATTTTTTGACTGATTTTATTCTATTCTGTTTATCAAAAAAAACAAGTATCAAGTCTGATGGCATAAGCAACTACTTTGAAGACAATAAAATACACTAGAATGCCCTTTCTGGTTTGACTGTTATCTTCTTTTGAAGTACTATAATGTCTCCAATGTTTGGTTTTTACTGGTTTTGTTCTGTATTGTTTTGTTCAATTTTATAATGCCTGATGATATGGGCAATTCTTTTGAAGATAACAAGAGGCATTATGGTAACCATTGTTGATCTCCTTATATTTTGTTTCTAAGTCATGTACCATGTTGATCCTTTTGTTATGATGGAATCTATTTTGTTTTGTTTCATTTGGTGTTATTCTCTTCAAAATAAAAACAAACAAACAAAAAAGAATTTCATAACAAATTTTTGGTAGGAGTAAAAATAAATTTTGACACAAAGGGTCCTGAATGACACTTTTAGGCAGAATATAGCATTTTAAAAAGACTCAGAAACAAAGTTAAAACATGTGAAATTCTAACCACATGTGGAAACTAACAAATAGTGAACATCATAGCTGCAATGTGGCCGAAGGAATCCCCCAGAGATGCTTGGTACCTCCTTTAGCTGCGGTGATAAAGAGCCCTCCCCATCTCGGTCATGCTGGGATCCTGGACTTTGTCACCGCCCACTGTCCCACTGGCTTTTACCTTCCGCTGCACAAACTGGGCTCTGCTGCCCTATCATCATGAGCCACCGTTCAGAAGAGGTTCTCCTCTGCATACTAGCTGGGTAACTAACCAGGGCTCATTACAATTATAAAAACCTATTAAGAAACAATGCTCAGAGCCTCTGGGGGCTGATTAGTTCCATTTCAACACACAGAAAAATTGATTCTTGGACTTTTGTTTAGCATGGCATGTGGCTAGAGGTAGATGCTTCAGTCCATCTGCAATTTTAATGCAAATGTCTAACTTTTGCATTAAACTGAAGGAATCAAAGGCCTGCCACTTTTGATATCAAGATATTCCCCAGTATTTGGGCCTGAAATCATTGAAACTCACTTTGTTTCTCACTGTCCATATCCTCTCCAGTGATTTAATATGAAGTTAATACAAAATCTAAGATCAAACTATAGGGTCATCCTTGGCACTTGCCATGGGTAACTGTATCCTCTATTTCTTCCATCTGTGCAGCTTTTGCAAAAGGACACCGCAATCCTGGGTTGAAACAATTTTGTTCTACATTGCTATGTGTTTGAACCAGCTCTGCTGCCGTCAGGGGATAGGGCAGGGACTGTCACAGCTGCAGGCACCTTCCCATGGGCTCCATGGTACTACACACGGTGTGGCAGCATCACTTCCAGTCCTGTCCCTGCAACACAAAGATGTCCTATGACCCCCAAAGTCTCCCAGATGGACAAGAGTTTCTCTTGCTACACATTACTGTTACAAAATACTTAGTGTATATTTAACAGCAACCTAAAACTACAAAGACTTGTGGAAAAACCAAGACAGTCTGATTCAGAAACCTTTACTTTATATGCCAACTAAAGATTCTGTGAATTTTAATTAATATTTCTGCTCAGAGTTTTTCTGTCTTGAATACAACAGTATGTTCTGGTTAAGCACAGAGTATCATTAAACATTACTTTGAAGAAGTTCTCTTTGCCCTTCGCTAGTAGAGTGGAGTAGAAGGTATTTAGCATTATAGTGACAATAAGAATTTTTCAACTGTTAAGTTCACATCAAATGAAGATGTTTCTCAGGAAATTTTTATTTATCTAAATGAAAGTTCCTGAAGCTAAATAAAAGTTTCCAACATGAAGTCATAGGGTTGAGCATGGGAGTCAAAACACATCTTGTGGTAAGAGTATTCAAGTCACAAATGTAGGCCAGAGCCATCAAATCACAAGAGGAAGGGAAAACTCTGGATGAGAGAAAGGAGGGTTTAGAAACTAGCATGGCAGTATTTTGATGAAAGAGTGAATGATGAACTCTTTTCTTATGAGATAGAACTTGCAAAGTAACAAATGGTTCCAGGAATGAACATGAAAGAGAGTTTGGACCACGACGATCTATATTCATTACTTGAACAAGATAGCTACAAAAAATCTACCTATGCCAAATTTCAAAAACACTAAATATTTTGACTGATCTTTTTAAGGTTTGGAAGTTGCAGATTCCACTTGCTTATGCAGTGAGCAGCTATTTGCAGGTTCAAACCTGGATGTCAGAAATAGAGAAACTCGCCTAAACAGAGGAAAGCGGGGCAAGTTCTCAGCCTTCTTCCTGGAACGCTCGAGGCTCAGGCTCTGTGCACTGACAGAAAGCCACCCCGCATACACCTGTCATCGTTCCTTCCCTCCTTACACATATACCTCTCCAATCATTCTAAAACCCTTCTTTACACTGACTGTGACACAACTAAACTTTTTCCCATCTTACGTTGGCCCAAGTAAACCATTCTTCATGCATAGAATGCTGTTTTCACCAACTGCCTGATGGTATTGGAGCTGAGGTCTAGTAGTTCTCTGATTACCTGGAAGAAAGGATCAGGCCTGTTCCAAAGCACGAGTGGATAATATATGGATAAATAGATAATGCCAGACCCTCGCTAGGGGAATGCATCTGTGGATCTTTACTAAAATGCTAAGGGAGAAAATGCGGAGTTTTTTTTTTTTTGAAACAGCTTTATTGCTATATATCTTATACACTGTAATGTGCACCTGTATACATCTTATACACTACAGTGTTCACTGATTCAAAATATAAAGTTTACTCCATGAATTCAGTAGATCTACAGAATATTACAGAAGGCCTAGGGACACTGGAATGCTAGAGTGGATTTATCAGGTAAGATTGTCTCACCCACTGGGGAGTGTTTGAATGGCTAACCCATCACAAGTACTCTGAGAAATGATATCTGAGCGGTGCCCCTGCCTCTTGGAAGAGACCCCTGACTCATCTTCACTGAAAACTACACCTCAGTATCAGAGCCACAGCTATTCAGTTGGAAAATACCACAAGAGGGTATTTTAAACCGGGGGTGGCTGAGGTCAAGTAGCATCACTAAGCTGCCAAGGTCAAGTGACACAGAATATACGATCAGACTAAGCAGCCAATCATGGTGCTCACTGTGGCGAATGCATCTCCCTGAATTCTTACTGCAGTAAGTGACAAAGTCCAAACGGTGATCAGAAGAGCCTGGGTGGTAGAGGCCGGAGGCCAACAATGTTAGCTCATCATGGTGTTTCTGGACGTGAAATAGATAGGACTGCTACTTGACTGTGTAAGCAAAAATCATCTAGGTAAAAAGAATACAAATCTAGCTTGAATCATAACATTGCAGCAGTTGAATGCAGGGAAAAGTGGTTCTTTCCTTAGGACACTAACGAGGACACTACCAGAAAGTTATATTGTTAAAACGTCCCCGAGCCTAGTCTTTCACCAGTGTAAAATGTGCCATGGGGATAAGGGAATCAGACATGGTAAGGAGACTTGGCACCAGCTCTAAACTTAAACACTGATTCCAGAAGACTCAAAATGTCACTGTGCCCATCCAGTCAGAGCCTGTGCTCATGGAGATCCAGAGGTGCTGGAGTTTTCCCTCAGCTGTGTCTCACAATGGATACAGTGGGTCCCCAAATTCGTCCTGTGGTGATTTCCCTAGGTCCGAATCGCTAATTGACATAGGCAGTACTCAGAGCTGGTGGAATTCCCGCACTGGTTCCCGCAAAGTGACAACTGTTATGGTGGGGAGGGCCTGGGGGAAGTTATTACAACCACCTGTGCTTAGAAATAGCATTTCAAAAGCAATCTGCCCCCCCCCCCAGAGGCACTGCAGAGAACCATGGCACCATCAAGGACACGAAAGGTACAGAGTCCCCTAAACAAGGAATACATTGTCTTGAAGTCCAGTGTGCAGACTGACTGAGTGAGCTACAAGAAGCAACCACGCTGCACTAATTTACAAGACATTCGTGTGTCAGGGTGAAAAATAAATCCAAGTAAATTTGAGGTCCTTCTACCTTGGTGAAGTCTCCTGGGTTCCATGGTTGAGATATCGCCTCAGAGTCAAAAGATGAGCTGCTTCCTTCAGCAAAACACAGGCATAATGCCTACTGAGTGTGTTACTACAAGGCTTTCCCTGAGCATGCCAAACTCTGCTAGAATGTGTCCTGGAATGAGAGAAGATTCTACAAGAAGCCCAGGCTGCTGTGCAAGCTCCTCTGACACTTGGACTTCATTACATGGCGGATCCATTGGGGCTTGAAGTGTCAGTAGTTGACAGGAAAGCTGTTTGGAGACTTTGAAAGGTTTTTAGATGAGAACTACAGCACAGGCCTTTAGCATCTTGTAGCATGGTCTGTAATCATCCACGGATAGCTACTGGTGACTCTTGAACAACAGGGAGGTCAGGGAAGCTGACTCCTTCTCATCACACACACACACACACACACACACACACACACACACACACACACTTATTCACTCACTCACACCTCCTGATGCAGACATAGTTGGTCGAGGCTTTAAATCTCATTCCTGAGGGTGAAAAACAATATTGAAGGACATAGTAAAAGTAAACAGCCTGAAGACTATGCAGGGCCCAGGAAGAGAGCAGCCAGTTTGCTTTTCCTGTGAGTTGGCAGAGGTGGTGTTGGGTCTGGGAAGAGCACATCAAGAAACTAGTTCGAGGGGCTGGGATTTAGCTCAGCGGCATAAGCGCCTGCCTTGCAAGCAGGCAGTCGTGAGTTCGATGAAAAAGACAAAAAAAAAAAAAAAGAAAAGAAAAGAAAAGAAAAGAAACTAGTTCGAGCTTCCCATAGGCTGCGCAAACCAGGCGGGGCCAGGAAGAGAGAAGCCAGGTCTCCTTTCCCCTGAGCTCACCTACACACAGGCTGAGAAACAAGACACCTTGACCCTGTAAGCAACCAGCTGGTTCAGAGGACAGGCTGAGTTGATAGCAACTGAGGTACAAAAACAACTAAGTGCTTGTATTGTTAGACTGACTCTGCAAATATGGGGATTTCCTTCTGTCTCATTTTTCAAATTCAGTATTGTTCACACTGTTTTGTTTTGTTCCAATTTATTTTACTCAATGCTATGTTTTGATTGGTTTTATTTGCTTTGTTTTATTTGATTTTACTGTGTCTGATGGAATGGACAACTGTGGTAAAAATAACAAGATCTGTTATGGTAGCCATTGTTGATTTCCTATTGTCCTGTTTTGAAGTTCTGTACCACTTTCATAGTTTGTTTTGATTGGTTTTATTCTGTTTTGTATGGTTGGTTTTAATTTCTTTACAGTAAAACAAAAACAGTCTGTATTTAAAAATTGTGAGTATGTGGATTTGGAATTCATTTTTAAAAATTCACATCTAGAAATATTTAATAATTTCAATGATTAGTCAAAAAGTAGAATATATTGGTCAGCTTTCTCGTCACTGCTGAAACAAAATACCCAACATCAGCAGCATAGAGGAGGACAAGGCTAGTTTGGCTCACGGTTTTAGAAGTTTCAGTCCGCAATCCGCTGGCTTTGAGCAGAAGCACAGAGGTGGAGAAGTATCATGAAGCGCAGCTGCTCCCTGCGAGGCAATGGAGAACCCGTACAGGGGAGGATGGCAGAGAGAAATCACAAAGCAGACATAATGTCCAAGGTCACACTCCCACGACCCACCCTCAAGATAATCAACTTGACAATCAAGATTAATGGCCACACCTGTTCTCGCAGATTTTTGGAAAAATAAGTTTCTGAGACAGGACAGCCATAGCTTACACATGAATTTATAAATTTGCACACTAAAAGTTTCTATAATTGTCATTATCTTGGTATGAAATCTTTGTTACTAAGGATTAAAAAATAAGACAGTCAACCTAGCTTATTTTAATTTTATAGGTTCGTCAAGATTTTCCTGTAGTTAAATCTTACAAGGTAATCTGTCAGGTACTATTTCTCACTTCTCAAGGATTCTCCTTTTCCCTCTTCCCCCAGATAACATATGCAGGAAAGACAACATTCATGTTCTCCTTATATACACAGTCCAGATTTAGAGTCTAATTTACATTAACCTTAACTTTTTGCTCCACTAAAATGTAAGTTCCTTCTATTGCCTGCCTGTTGGGTATTGTGCATCTGTGTCTACCAAATGGCTGCTACCTTCAGCTGGTTTGGCCACAGCAAATTGTGCAGACACCCGAGTTGGAATTTCTGTCCCTCATGTAGCCTCTTTTCCTGAGATTCCCTGCCTTCTGAAGCTTGCTGGTCTGGAACTCAGGTCTTTTCAGCTCTACAATTCTCTAAGCCTACCTTTCCCCAGTAGGAGACTCCTGCACACCAAATAAAAGCATGGGAAATCATGGGTCTAATTAAAGACTAGTTGCCAAAATACCTCCCTCAAACACTTTCAATATATCACTTGCCTGACACCATTTTTCTTTTAGGCAATGCCAAATACAGAATTTTTCTTTGTTTTTCAGTTTTCTAAATACTCTTTAAAAGTTAGACACTTGGCTTTTTGCTGAGGAATTTCTTTAAAAACTTTCTATTGGCCTCCTTTCATCTGTCTGTGAAATCTGACCTTAGGACTGGAATAAACAATGAAAGAACAACAAAAAACAAGAATGAAAGAACAAACAGAAAAATCCATCAGTAACTAGCTGCTTCTCAAAATTTATGAAACTTACTTTGTATCAAATCTTACTCCAACTTTGGTTTATAGTAAAACAATGATTAGACCTATAGCATCTACTCTGTTACCTAAAAGATTTAAAATTTATGAAACTCAACAAAGTCTACATTCCAAATTTTGTGTCTCATTATAAGTTTTTAAATTTGAAATTTAAATCTGGGTAATCATATTTTGTTCTCCTCATCCTATGAGCACTGATGATTATTTTTGAGTCTGCAGGATGGAGAACCATGAGAAATATCAGAAAAAATATATGAATTAAATAACTCCAATATAGTACATGACTGGAGAAACACAATTGTCATTAGATTTACCCCTTGAAAATGGAGAAAAATGGGAAAATTGTAGCATGAGAGAAATGATTCCAGAATTCTGTACAAAGACAATGACCATCCATATAAGAGATCAGAAAATACATATCCTTCCTGAAAAATTTACTCAAAACCGCTGGGGAATAAAGACTAGCCAGTGATGGGGACTTAAGTACTGTACAGTCGGGTTTGTGAGGACCATCGTTGGTGTTCTATTCCAGTGAAATGCCTTAAATCTGCTTGCTTTACCAATATATTATCACTAAACTGAAAGAAAAACTATTCTTATAAAATTATATATAACAAAACTATAACTTAAGAAAATAAACCAAGATATGTCACCCTGGATTTTATTTCTAAAATAAATGGTCAGTATGAGCATAAGAAAATCACTAAATATCATATGATCCACAAGAAACCAAGTCTGTATTTTTTTTTTTTTTGGTCTATTACACTTTTCTCTTTTTAGCAGAATTACACATACTTGTTAAGCTAGGTTAAAGGAAAATGTTGTGTGGAAAATACTCTACTTTTTTTCCCCCATGATCCTGAATAAACTTTTAATAACTCAAGGCAATTCACTTCTACCTTTCTTTACTTCCTAATTATTTTGCCTTTTCAATTTATAAGATGAGAAAACGTAAGTTCAACTTTTGTACTTAGAACACTTAGAATTCAAAATAGTTAAACTAATTAGTATTAAACATTGGTGTTCACAAAGTTTTAAATATTGTAGTAAATTATAAAATATATAGGAAAAATGAAAGCAAATAAAACATGATTCACCAAATACTAGGAAAAAATAAATGTTACCATATAGCATGAAAAGCATTAACAAAGGGGAAAAAATAATCCTCACACATAAAATTTTCCAATGAGAGTACAATTCAGCTCTGTACTACTGATAATAGGTACAAAGACATAGAATGCAAAAAATAAAAGTAAACTGATGTTCAAGGACTTAGCTAGCAAAAACGAAATAACAGAAAGTAGTCCTAGAGCCAGGGATTTAGCTAAGTGGCTTGAGTCCTCACCTGGTACTCTGGTACTTGTGAGGTCTTGAATTTGATCCCAAATACCAAAAAAACAAAAATAGTCCTACAGGAGTCACTGGCAGAAGCCTACACTTAGAGGAAACATCGTTACTTTAAACACTCACATTCTAATGCAGCAATTAACTAAGAATAAAAGAGAAAATAGCATTTTAAAATAAAACTTTGATAGATTAAAATTTAAAGTAAAATTAGTGAACCCATGGATTTTTGTCAATGAAAGTAGATATCTTTTTAGAAAATATGACTAAGAAAAAGGAGAAAATGAAAATATATGAAAAATGAAGTAAAATTTTTGAGATTATAATGCAAAACCCTGTGTGGTGCTAATAAATGCACAAACAGGTGAAATGGAAGATGTTCATGAAAGATATAAATTAGCAGTAAAGTTTTATAAACTAGAAAAATCTGAATTGAATAACAACTATAGGGGTAATGAAAAACACTTCAAAAAATTACTCCAAATTCTCTAGAGGTCGTTTTACTGGTGAATTATTTGAAACTTTAAAGGAACTAATAAATTCAATTCTATATTATGTGTTCCAGAACACAGAAAAAAATATGGAAGGCAATCAAATCTAGTGTATGGACCCAGGATAATTTTGACATCAAAATCTGACAAATACTATACACACACACGAATAAAAATAAAAACAGCCCTTCCTTATGAGTATAGATTCATCAATGAATTGATATTAGGAAATGTATTGGCTGGCATTCATTAGCCACCCCATCAATTCCTTCTGTGTCACTAAGGGAAGCGAAGATGTCCAGAGCAAACGTCTGTGGCTCCCTGGCCACTTATCTACACATCTAACTCTTATATGAACCCGTCCTCACCTCATTTCCTTTTGTTTTAGAAGGGGAAAAAATACTTTTTCTTTATTCAAAAATAAAAGCTTCCACCCATGTGCTAGATACCATCCTTTGGGCCATTCCGTTTGTCAGTATGCACTTTGTTGGTACTTCTTTGTCAGTGACCTGAAGCCTACGGTTGTTTACTATTTCCTTCCGCTTCCTAACCTCCTCTACCCTACCTTCCTTCAGTAATTACTGACTGCATGAGAATTTACCAGCAGACTTGCAAACCATGAATACGGAAAATGCAGCCCTGGCTTTTAAGGAGTTTTGTGCGTCTGGTCAGGAACCAGCAATGCTGGCAATTGCAGGTGGCGTGGTGGGTGCCCTAGTAAGGCCAAGCACAGGAGCCCGTGAACTCAGGGAGAGGAGCAAGTCTTTATCATTTCTATCCTTTTCTTTTTTTTTTTTTTTTAATACCAGGAATGGAACTCACGACCTTATGCTTGCCACGAGGCACTGTGCCACTGCGCTATGTCCCTGTCCTGCTATCAGAGTCTCTTAACTCAGAGGATTTCCCACTTGTCGGCTCAGTTCTTCCCTTGTCCTTCATGCCTTGTTTCACAGCCTTCAAAACTTCTTTGGACTATCCTCATGGGAATAAAAAGTCAACATTTTTATTGCTGGTCTCATGGGGATGTTTTATTTCATCTGACAGTTTTACTTCCTTGTAACATCAGACATTACCAACTATTCTTTTCTTGAAATTCTTATTCTTGTGACTTCTGCTTTTGCACCTTCTCTCTAGCCTTTTTTTAAATCTATTTGTTCTCCTATTTTTCCATTTGTATATTTTTATGAGTGAGCAGCATTTCTCAGGACCAGCTGCAGCTTTTACTTTCCCTGTCTGCACACATTCCTCCTGAGCGCTCTCCCTCACTGAGATCCATCTTCCACCTGGCATGGAAATGCTGGTCTTCCAGCTCCTCCCCTGCAGCTGTCTCTTCCCAGGTCCAGGCTCACAACCCCAGGTCTCTACCGACTCTCCCCAGGTGGGTGCCTGGTTTTCCAAGCCCATGACTCAGTGACTTATCCAGATTGGCGGCGCTCTCCGCATATCTTAGAACTAATGAAAAGCAACACTGTTCACTCCACAGCCAAAGGAACCCTCCCCATTTAACTTCGGACATCAGATCCCAGCCGTCACACTTCTCATCTGCCTCCTCCCTTCCGTGATCACCGCCTCACATACAGACCATCGGCATTTATGACTGTGGTTACTACACAAGCTCCTCAAATTACCTCCAGACTTTGTTTCTTACATCCTACTAATATGCTTTCTTTTGTTTTGTTGTTTTTTTTTAAGTTGCCACTTGGGTTATCTTTCAAAAGGCAAATCTTCTGAAGTCACCCCCGTAATATTCCTGAGTTTTCAGTGAATGATATTAGCCCTCACTGCATGACTCCTACCTGGCCTCATAGTCCCTGGGTTGATAGTTCTATGACTCTGCTTTTTAGTGCTCACATGAGCTGTGTGTTCTGATCACTGTGCAAAGCTCAGCTCATGTAGGTGGAAGTGACCTCAGCAAACTCTCACCTGTGTTCTCCATGCTTCCTGTCACCATGTCAGTCGCTTCCACTTCCTATCTTTTGTCCCCAATACCTTCAGATTGTGCCCCACCTTCACCACTAGACATAAATGGCCTTTTGACAGCAAGGTCTGCCCATCTCCACACTTCCCATAAGCACTATTTTAAAGCACGCTTGGTTCCAGATACACTGACTGTAATTCCTACTGAAAAACAGGTGTTCATTAAGAACATGAAAATTCAGGATTCAAGGATGAAATCAATAGAAGGTGGTCAAAAGAGACATAGCATCAACATTAAGCCAGAAATCCACTTGAGTGCTAGCAACATGGAATGCATTATCATAGCCGAAATAGCTTCAGAAGAAGCTGGGAAGATGGGGTAATGAGACAGGCAGGTGACAGGAAACAGGAGATAAACCTAACTGTAACTGCACAGCTACACTGTATCAAAGGAGTATCCTATGGACAGGACATCATTGACCCAGGGACAGATTCTGCACGTTGCTAAAATGTCAAGCTCCCACACAAATGTGATTTTACAGCAGATGTCTTTGTTCTGATCCAAGTCCCACAAGCTTCCCATAACTCTAGTCTCCTAAGTGGAGATAAGCTTGGTCTCCCAGACTGACACAGCCATTTTTCAAATCAAGTTCGATTGAGCATGGTAAGTAAATAAATGGCTGTTTTCCACTCAGCATTTTGTGAGTCAATCAGGGTTGACGAGTTGTGTTTACTTCACCCTCTCTTGCAAGCCAGCCCCCACAAGAGGCAGAATCATCAAGGCGGTGGGTCTGAGCTGAAATTGAAAAAGGGTGAACTCTCCAGAATAAAAATGACAGAGCAGCACCAGCAACTCACTGGGCCTTTCCAGGTGCCACTTCCTGTGTGTGACTCGGAGCTTATGTGGCTCTCGGCCTGAACGTCACCTGGTCCTCCGCCTGTTGTTCTCTCTCTGTGCAGCGCTAAGCTCTCTCTTATCCCTTCTTGCAATTACTTATTTATATGTCCATAAACAAGTGACAGCTCCTGTGCGTGGCCTGCACTAGATACTCATAAATGCTCATTTCATCAACTAAAAAGGCCCTGAATATTTTTCCCAGTTTTTTCCTTATTTTACTTTCATTGTGAGACTGCACACAAAATAAGACATTTTCTGAGGAATCAAGGCAAGTGCCATTATCAGTGATATTATGTGTCAACTGCATTTTGTAATTCAGATGCGAAGTTATTCTAATACTATCAAAGGCACATGTTTTAGAAACTTTTTTCCTGGGCCCATTTAAGTCTTCCAACTCTTTTCAGGCTCAGTGAAATACTCCAGCCTCTTTTTGCCACAGGTTCTAGATGTGATTACTATTTTGCTTTGTTTTGTACACATGAATGCCACTGGAATCCAGTCCATGTAACATTCTGTCCCTCTGTAAAATAGCCACTTAATACATAATAGAGGAAGCCTTTGAGCTCTGCAAACCTCTTGACTGTGTGAAACATTCTTGTAACATGTAGCTTGCAGAATCGGTGCATACCCTAATGGTTGTTCAGTAGTTTAAGAGGTGTGTGAGTTATTAGCTGAAGGAAGTCACTGTAACAGTTCAGCAAAATAACTAAATACATCTGAAGCCATATAATTTAATGTATTAGGAGCAGGTCTTTTGAAAATGTCTAGAAAGTTATCCAATATCCTATTGACCAGCATTTTAAGACACATTTTATAGCTCAAACCCTCAACTTAAGTGCCTACATCGTCCAGTGAGAGAGAAGGAAATGGTAACCCTAGCCATGGAAAAACCCTGCTTCTTTAGTGCACCATTATTTCCCAGTAGGTATTGTAATTGAGAAGAAACTTCCCTTAAATGTGCTAAATCAATTAATTGCCCGCATACACTTGCTTTAACATCCTGCACTATTGAAACCATTTCCAGATGCCACATTTGCTAATAACTCTTCAGTCATCGTGTTTCAGTAGACCTACTGTATCACCGGGCAGGCAAGGTGCAGAGACCCAGCACCATGGCCATCGGTAGAGAAAAACCATTGTTGTGATGCGCTGAATCTTGGCCGGGCCACAAACTCATTCATCCTTCAGAAAATAATGTAATCATTATTAATTATTACCTGGAGCTCCTCTCATGTGACAGTGGGAGTAGTGACTGCCAGCACTGAGGAGGCACCAATAATAAAAACAAATGTAAAATATTCTGTGTTTTGAACAGTTAAATGTGAGCTTAGTAGTAACCTTACTTTGACATTGCCCTAATTTTTGCATTCGAAGGACCTCATTAACTCCTTTTCCCATTGAGACAGTGTAGTGTTTTAAATGTTCTGTTTACTGTTAAACGCAATTGGTTTTTTTAAAGAGTCTAATGCTTTTTTTAAATGTGAGCGCATTTTTTAAAAACGTGATTATAACATACCCAATGAGTTAGAAGTTGACTGTTGTGGAGAATCTGAATAACATCAGGTTTACCCTAATAATAATTCTTGTTCAATAAATTTCATTTTGCAAGATGAAGAGATCCATTTGGAATTACTTTGCTGCCTTTAGATTTTCTAGAATCTTTAAAACCACATCACCATTACTTGAACTTAGTCTCAGGTTTTGTGCATTCTATTAACATAAAACCAGGAGGCAAATTTGCTTTTAATAATTTTCTTCAAGCTTTGTGCTTTATTAGAAGTAACTCGTTTACAGAAAACCTTTTATTTGGATTGGTGGTGAGAATAAACACGTAGTTCTCAGTGACATTTATTATTTATTGTAAAGTAATTTGGCAGGGTGTTGTGTAGGCAACTGAAAGAAATAAAAGATTAATCAGAACTACCAATCTTTTTTTGATTTGCAGAGTAACAGGAAACAGCAGTCGAGCCCCATTTCACTCCCCGAAGGTTTGCTTCAGTACGTGCCAGTGATGGAAAACATCGCCCGCCTATAAAGAAACAATTAGGGTCGGTTTCCACTGACTCAATCAGTCAAATGTAAAAATACAAAAGAATGGTATAAAATAAGCCCTTTTCTGTGGGCGTCACATGCCAGAAACGTGAACACCCTCAGATACGCGCTACTCCTGCTCTTTACTGATGCCCCACTGGAAGTTTTGGTTTTGAAAGTTCATATTTTTATTATGGAATTAAATACAGGAGGGTAACAATTCAGCGGTTTTTCCTTGAATTATTACACAGTTTAGGAGAAAAGTATTCACTTTTTGGTAAGGCAATAGTCAAAGTGAACTTAATGGACAAATTAATTAAATTACTTAGACTTTCTGGAATATTTATTTTCTTACATGTGCCTCCTATTAATTGATATAAGCATTAGAAAAATAGAGCTTTTGAAGTTTTTAGGGTTCTTGGAAGAAAATGTGACAAAATTATTCATAAAAAATAAAATGAAAAATCTTTTTTAGCATGTATTCTGATGACAGGGTAGTAAAAATGATTTGTATTAATATCAACCTGTGCAAGTTGGGACCTTAAAATCAGCTGTGAAGCAGCAGTAGAGAAAGATAACAACAGGAAAGAGATCGAATTAAGATTTTTCAGGGAAGAGTGAAAGCAGTAGTACTTCTAGGTCACAAAACACTATTATGCAGTCCTCACCATCAAGTACTTACTATTTACATACACACACAGAATACATCTGAGTTATACACAAAGAATTGAGAAGATAAAGGAAGGTTGTCCCTGGCCTTAAGGAGGAAGAACTGAGAGTAACCGACCATTCTGCTGAGATGGATTAGTTTCACCTCTGCTGGGAAAAAGGAATGGAGCTCAGTGATGCTTATGGAGTCTTCCCAGTTCAACCTTTCTTCATGAATGTGGCTAGACAACATTATACTAATGTTAGTGGTAGTGGAACCTTTGTTTACAGTCTTTCAACTAGTTTAGCATGTAACCCAACAGATCGACATTTTCACTCTGTCCTCGGATGATATGGAAAGTAGCTCATTCTTATCAATCTTCCTCATAACTAATGTTTTACAAAGAGCAATACATCATTTTCGTTTGCAAAGTCTCACATGAGCAAATTCGGCATCAGTCCTTTGCTTCAGTTTTGTAGGGATATGCAAAGTGACAGCATTTTTCTTGGTGACTGAAAAGGACAACAGTTTCATGCCTCTGGGTTCCTTGGCACTAGACTTGGTTCTTGAGGTTTTGTCCAGCTCTATTCCCCCAAAATTAATAATATTAAAAATGAAAGAGGGAGAATTCTCCTCTGGTTAGAATGAGAAGAAGATGAAACAGTCATGAGGCTTCCTTGTGAGTCTCTGTGATTTATACTGTCAGAGTTAACTCTTCTGAGTAAGCAGATGATTACTAGGCCTTGAGCCACCTGGCTCTATTTGTCTCTTTCACTTCAGTCTTCGACCTTTTCCTGATTTTTCTGTGCCCTCTGCATACCCAAATACTTTTAGTCTTCAACAGCTCTGACTCTTGTAAGTCTGGATTCTCCTGCTTAGAAAGTGTTTACCCCTAGTCATTCCAAGGTTGGCACTATCTAACTTCAACAGTAATTTTTCCCAAGTATTCTAAGTCACCTGAGAATTCACTATATTCTCGTCCTGGTGGATATCGTGGATTGAGTGTGCTCAGACTCCAACTCACTATTCTCTGATGTGCTTTCTTGCCATGCAAATCTTCATTATAGTTTTTCCCCCGAAATCCTTGTACTTAAAATTCAAAGAAGAACAGATTCCTTCACTTTGATGCATCTCTGTAAGACTTAAGAAGAGAAAATACAATGGGGTTTTCTGTTCAAACTTTTCAGCTATTCCTGCTGGGTCACAGGTAATAGAAAAACAACATTCTTAGGCAGCAACACTCTCATTATAAGGGCTACAGTACTACATCCTGTTATGGTTATTATCTAAAAATGTCTCACCAAAGATGCACTGAAGGCTTGGTTGAGAACTGATGGATGGTGGAAAAACTGTTACACAATGAGGGCTCTAATTTCACTAGTAGATTAGTACTGATAAGATCATAATGAGATGCCATTACTGGAAGAGATGGAAATGGGAGATGGGGTGCAGTGGAAGGGGTTAAGTCCTTCGGTTATATTTGGTCTCTGGCTTTCTCCTCTTTGACTCCTTTCTTCTGTTTCTGCTTCCTCACCATCACAAGGTAAGCAGCTTCCCTCCACCCTGCCCATCCACCATGATGTCCTGCCTGGCCACACAGGACTACAGCAATGGAACCAGCTCACCTTGGATTGATACCTCTGAAAGTGTGAACAAGAATAAACCTTTCCTCTTTGCAGCAGTTTTTGTCAAATGCTTCATAAGAGCAACATGAAGTTAGCACACTTTTCTATCAGATGGTGGCAGCTGCAGAGTGTTCTTGGGTTCAAAATTCCAGTAGCAGCTAAGAAGAGAAAGCAGCCAAGGTAAGGAACAAAGAATGACATAACTTCTATACTATCAGTCATGCTCATATTGTCCTAGCAAAGTCTTTATCAAACTTCATAGGGACTTTATCCTGTTATAAAATGAAGGACAGTATAAAATAGAATTTAGTCCAAGGTTAAAACATTTCCCAGGGGCCACCTTTGTCAACTGTATCTCTCTCCAATAGTGAGTTATCTATTATGATCAGTACTAAGAGACAGAGATAGTTCCTTAGATACAGTAACAGATACCCGCAAACATTTACTAGCTCTACTATGAATAGAATGTGGTTTTAACTCTGCTGAGGGCCCCTCATGAGCTTGGAAAGTGAGTCAGAGCCAAGGTATAATCAGCTGACTTGATAAATTTATTCCAACTGCTGATCAAGTCCAATAAAATCCAAACCAAAAAATAGCCAACTAAGCTATTCTGCTGAACTAGTTCACTGATTGAGCACATAATACATCAGCAGAGCCAGTTAGGCTAAGAACACAGTTCCTGTTCAGCACTTAACGTAGGAAGGCTGGCTTTTGTGGTTGGATAAGTAGTGAATCGTTTTCCAGCTGCTCAGCCTGTCTTGGGATAGACCCAAAGCAACTGCTGAGTTGGGAGACTTTTACTGTTTTAAAAACTAGACACACAATATTCTACTTAGACTCATGTCAAGGCTTACCTTCCTTGCCCCTGGCTGGATGTCACATTTGAGCTTTAACTACATGTTAACATCAACAATTCAGATTTTAAATTGGATTCAGTGCAGCCTAAAAATATAGATTAGAATATTGAACATGTAGATTAGATTGCATAGTGGTGGCTACTTACCATGCAATTTCAGGGCTTAAGTCATTGCTTGCTCTGGGTATGCCCAGGAAATATTGGTAAAATTTTCACTTGAATGACAAGAGTGGGAATGAGAAAATATCACAAAATCATTTTCTATAGCTGATGAAAAATGAAACTTTTATCACTTTCAGCTTTGCTCTTGCGTCTGTTTCCTGGAAAGAAAGAATTCGGTGCCAATAACAAGTATGCTAATTACAGTTGGGACTATAGCTTCAAAATCTTTAAGTAAATGCTGAATATTTCAGTTCAATCAGGAAATTTGCTAAGACACATTTCTTCTGGCAGCTGCCAAGGAGAATGTCTGTTTTTAATACTACAAAGATATACCAGATTTGCACTCTTAAATAAGCACAGTTTTCCAGCTCCGATTGGAGTCTTCCCGAGCTCTTGACTGTGTTTTCAGCACTGAGTATCAGAAGGTAGCCCATGCAAACACTTTTCTTTGGTGCCAACCATCCTATTGCTCTGGACAGCATTCAGCTCTGAATCAAATTGCTTTATTTTTATTCCATATAAACTCACTATCACTGAACGATGCCAGATATAAATGTCCAATTTGTAGAACCCAGCATGCCCAGCTTTATGAGCACGGTGGGTACAGCCCAGCCACCCTCACCCATCCTGGCTGTCTCCAAGGACTGTTTTAGTCTTCATACTCAGATCCACTATGTGGCAATCTTTATTATTTTCAGATAGGCAGAAAAGTAAGCATTGCTTTTCAATGATGTCTTCATTTCCCTAATTTAAAACTTGCATGGGACTCCAGTGAGCCACAAAATTAGTGACAAATGGTAGAAAAGATTTTCTAAGTCTACTCTTCTTGCTCAATGTTTTTATAAAGAAAATAATAAAGGCAAAAGTAGGCTTCACTTGAAAAGACCTAAGTGTATCAAAGAAGACCTGTAAATATTTTAGGTGAATTTCTTTTATGGCTTCCACCTCTTCTTCTCTATGGCAATAAGAGAAATAAACTCCTTTCCATCAAGAAAAGTCTAGAGTTGTCTATACCCTAAAGGACACAGGACGATTATGCTTATCTTGGCAAGGCTTTGGGTTGCCTTCTTACCAGGCACCTGCTCAGTGTGTGCCTTCAAATGATTGAAATTCATGCTGATGTTTTTGTACAGGAATAGTCAGAATATCTTCGCAGTTTGTGGGCAAATGGTCTAATTTTCTGTGTGGTTTAGAACACTTAAAAAACTGGAAATACTTTGATGCCATGTTTCAAGATCATTCAAAAGAATAATCATATTTATAATACTACTGGGAATTTGATTCACTTTAGAGGAAGAGAAAAAGCAAACAGGTTCTTCACCATCCTCAGTGTCATCAGCATTGCCTTCATATCTGAGCTAGTCAAGACCAAGAATCATACTACACGCTGAAGGTGCCATAAAGTCATGTAAGATAAAACACTGTTACCCAATTTCAGAGACAAAGAAACTAAATTTTGGGAGAGTAAAGTAGCTTGGAGTCATATAGCTATGGAGTGTCAGAGCTGAAACTGATATATTTAATTCTATGAGGCCAGAAAAACTTGCTTCTTCTGTTAGTTTTTCTTAGAAGAATGAAAGAGATAGAAGAAAGACATGACAGTTTTCTTTCAGGAAGAGTAAAATAGTACAATATATGTTGTACTCTTTGTTCTATGTAGTTTCCTGAGGGCATCTGGTTCTAAAATATGGATAAATAAGTAATGAAATGTGTAAGTCAGAAATCTCATGTTCGATGTCTAACTTCCCAGAACACGGAACATAGGGAGGCATTTACAGAGGAGAAGCTCTGTGGCTACTTCTCACTGACTGCAGATTATGCATGGTCAGGGATAATAGTAAAAAACAGAAAGCTATGTTAGTACTGTTAGAAGGGAGAGTCCAGTAAAGGAGAAACTCAGCTTCTGAGGTCAAGAGGATTTTAGCTCGATCCAGTGCCTGAACTGGTCTCCCACATACGATCATTTCTTGGGCCCTGTAACTGACCCAAACAGCATACTTCCTCTTCTGAGTCACTTACCCATTTATCCTTTCAACAAATTAACACCTATTTCTTTTGAAATCACTGCACTCCAGACAGCGCCTATACCCAGCAAACCCAGGGTGGTTTTCCTCAAGTCCTTTCTCACATTAAGCCAGCGCCTTTGCCTGCTGGTTCCAGTTGTTGGCACACACTGTACCCTAAGAACTATTCAGACCGTCTTCTACATGACATTACTTCAAATATCTCCACTCATCAAACGTCGCTTTGGAGACAGCGAGTCCTTCCTCCTCTGCCGCTCTTTATTTGTCTCCTTTCACTTGTAGAAGACTCAGAATGGGGAGGCTTTTTCCTTTTGGGGTAAAAGGTTTAGGAGAATAAAAATGGGAGACCAACAGGGAACGGCAGGAAAAGGAGACACCACTGTTGTACACGGGAGTCTCTGGCTTGCCTTGAAGGAATTATGAGAAAGGGCCTTCTTGATCTATGTAGCAGGACATTAGATGATATTAGAAAATAAACCAGTTTAAAATGAAAACCATGACTGAATATTTGACTAAACCAACCCTAGCCCCATAGTGCCTGAGGATCTGTTGGCAGAGCTGTGGATGGATAGAAATATAAGAAAGGAGATAGTGTACAGATTTCCTCATGTGATGTGGTTTCCAGTTCTACAGCTCTCCTAACAGCTATGTTATGAGCTTCTTTTATTTTGTGTGTATCTGTAACAAAATGTAGCACCCAAAACTAAATTCAAAGCTGTTTGTAAATGAATAGTGGCAGTGAAGGACAGGGGCAGGAACCTGTAATCAGTGACATTGGTCATTGAGGACTTAGTAAGAGAGGTCGACCAACTGCTTAAACTGACTACATTTTTAGTCTATTTCTTTATCACATTCTAGAAACTCTCTTAATTTCTAAATAAAACTGTAGTATAAACAAAATAATAGTGCATATATGGGTTCAATAGTATCCATGGTTTGATGCATTTATTGAGTCTTTGAAAACACACTCGTAAGTAGGGAGGAAACACAGTTTCATACTGCTGTTTATAATAACCTAGTTTAAAATAATTTTTTAGTACTGCTCGCAACATGGTACTCAGCAACTCTTTCCCTTCTTTCATTTATTACATATTTGTAATAGCGAATCTTCTAAGTGAGCTCCAAGTGTATTGGAGAATTAAATTCAAAATCCGAGTTAACTTTGAGCTATTTTCCTCTTGATTCAGACTCAATCTGTTATGTTTTATTTTCCTCCATAACATTTGCCTTTTTGTGGAAGGCACTGAAACTCTTCTCTTCACTAAACTTTAGGCAGTCCTGGGGCTAGGTTCAATACACTCTCTTTAACATAATTCAGTTCTGACTCAGTTTTCTGATGTACCATTTTGCCATGCACTTGTTCTCCATTGCAAAACCACAGGGTGAACTGCTCGCTGACGAGAGCACAATCCAGCCAGAACAGGGATCTGCTTTAGCAGAAGACAGAGAACAGCTGGAGCAAACAGCACCCGCTGCAGACTGAGATAGATCTTCCCCTCACAGGGTAGGTAAGCATGGTCAATCTACTGGGTCCCTCTGAGCTTGAGTTTCCCTGCCCATTAGATTTGCTGTTTAAAAAATAATTATTAGGGGCTGGGGATTTAGCTCAGTGGCATAAGCACCTGCCTTGCAAGCAGGTGGTCGTGAGTTCGATCCCCGGCACTGGTAAAAAAAAAAAAAAATTATTATTATTATTATTCACTTATATGATATGAATTTAATTCTATGTGCTTAGTTTACTAAAAATAGCCAGAGCTGACTAATATAATAAAAGCATCTAGCACTTTGCCTGAAACACAAAGATGTTTAACAGAAATTAATGCTCTTGTGTATTTTCTTCCTCTCTTACTTTTTCTGCCACTGAGTAGTCTTTTCATGGATAAATCAAACCATAGATCTATTTTGATCACAACCCAATTTTAAGAGAGCAAATGTATGAGGCTGTCTATGGGTCTAACACAATTTTCTACATAGCAAAGGGGGATCCAAAGTAGGTGTCACACACCCGAGTACGCGTGCACTGGTAAGATGCTGTTCTTCTTACAGCAGACATCTGGGAAATAACTTGCTTAAGTATTTCCATTTTTCAAACCACATTTTACTTTAAAATCGCAGATAAAACAGCCTGTTTTCTTTTACTTCTGTTTCCCAATTAAAAATGTCTTCCTTCAGCATCTTTTTCACTGTCTAGATTTCAACAGCTAATATCAATTCCTATTTTGTACACAAAGTCCATCACACTCCAGTTCAATCTCTTCATCATTTGACATCTTGTAATATATAAAATCCACCACAAAAAACGTATAGAGACCTCAGGAAACAAAAAATAATGTGATGTTTTTCAACAGATGTCCATCACTTTGGGCATCTCTTGTAATTGTAGAGAACAAAGATGAGATATATTAATTGCATAATGCTTCAACAGACTTAGTGTTACAATATTTTTACATGTTTTTCTTGTGTGCACATATTTTTAGTACACTTTGTATATTAGCCCTTCATTAAATATTATTCTCTTTTTAACCTAACTTTTTGTTGCTTGAGGGACACTTTTGTCATTGTATAGTACAAGCCTCATTACCACACTCATATACTTATTTTCAGTTTTTTATTTTAAAAACAAAACAAAAAAGGATACAGAGGTTACAGAATTTCAAAAAATAGTAGAAAATTAACACTAGTTAATCTATTGCATATTATCTTAACAGTAGTTGTTCAGGTTACAAGATTTAGCCATAAAAAATGGTTAATCGGTGAAATACAAACTGTTCTTTTGGATGAACTTACAGAGATTAGTACTATAGTTATCTATCTTGTATGTATATATAATACGCACACATATATTTACATACTCATATTCTAACCTAACCTTTTTAAGTGTGTGTGCGCGTGTGTGTGCACATATGCACATACCTTGTGCTCCTTGTAGAATCTGTTTAAGCAAAACAGGAATTTTTGAATCTACTGATAATGAGAAGTAATAAATAACATATACATGAATCTTTATGAAAATGTGTGATACAATCACAAGCTTGTTATGAATAAGAAGATTTTCTTGGACACTTTGGCAAAAACACCATTTCTTTTTTGTGCGTGTGTGTGTGTGTGTGCCAGGGATCGAACTCACCTCCCCCTTGCTAGGCAGGTGCTTATACCACTGAACTAAATCCCCACCCCCAAAATTAGTTTTATGTTTTCCAATTGTTTTGTTGTTGTTGTTTTGGTACCGGGATCAACCTTGTGACCTCGCACTTGCCAGGCAGCGCTTGTGCCACTGAGCTGAATCCTCCGCCCCACTATACCTGTATCTAACATTCATCAGGGCTAAAACTGTTTCTGAATTTTCCTTCCTTCCCTTGTTCCTGTCTGGATTCCTGGCTCAGTGTGTGATCCTACCTCCCCAAGTCAGATGCACAGGGACTCTGTTTCCCCCACCCCTACACTTACCCAGCCGCAGGTCTGTCGATCTCTGTCTTCCCCAGGCAGCCCTGTCAGTCGTCACTGTAACACCCTATTGTCAGGTTCCTGTCCTTCTCCTGCCCCCAGCCACTCAATCTGAGCTGTCAAAAACACAGACGGAGAAGTCACACGGCAACTTAGATTCACCACTCCTCTTGGCACTTAGGAGCTCTGTGTCTTCGTGCTGAGCAGTCCTTGTATCCGCATGGGCGTCTGTGCCGTTCTTGTTTCTGTCCCCAACTTTGCTGTGACTTTGGCTCACGTCATCAGCCTTCCTTCCCCACCTCTGGGCCCTCACGCACTTCATTCCCTCCACACAAAGTACTCATTCCCCTCTTCCTGATTCACCCTGCCCCCCATCACCTGCAGGCAGCTGCCCTGGGCTGGGTGCTCCTGTGACGCCCTGCACAAACCGCACCCCAACCCCACCTCTCAAGTCCTCTCTGAAGAAGAGCACAGTCATGATGGTTGCACTTTGCCATTACTTCTTTCTGTAATTCTGTATGTGGTGTACTGAGAGATTCTGTCAGCATTTTTTAAAAAAGGACAAGAGTTAGAGGTAGTGAAGGAGGCAGAAACGCAGAGAGAAAGGAAAAAATAGTTGTGCTATTCACCTTGTTCTTAAGTATTTGTAGTTTGTGAAAGTCATTACCAAACTATCACTTTGGGTCATCCCATTAGTGGATTTGCTTTCGATTCCAGCCTCATTCTTGCAATGAGAATTGCCCTTTGGTGAGGAGATTGCTCAAAGAAAACAGCCAACTTTTCTTTTTTTGTATTGGATTGAACCCAGGACCTGGCACTTGCCAGGTGCCCACCTGGGCCACTGAGCTCTGTCCTCAGCAGAAAACAGTCAGCTTTTACCAGTTAAATACCTCCACCTAGAAGCAAACCTCCAAAGGGCAGCAAAACCATGCTTTTACCGACCGAGTAAATTGGCCTGTCCTAAATACTGTTCCCTACTTCCATGAAGCCAGCCAACAACGAGTGAAGCCAATCAATCAATCAATCGAGAAGTTAATATTTGTTCTAGGCTCAGTACTGCAGTAAGCACTCAACATCTACTACATGATTATGAGTCTTGGGAATTGTCTCAAGAAACTTATCTAAGAAAACAAAGTTAAATAAAATATAAGAAGTAACTCTAGAGGAAAAACTGCCAAAATGACATTTTGGAGCTCACAGGGGAGTGATTCAGAAAGACCGCATGCTTGCTGCCTGTCTGATGAGCAAAGTTAAAGAAATAACCTCAACTGGAATTTCATAGGACATAGTAGGAAGCTGGTACCAACCTGCAAGCCACCCAGTAGACTTAGTGAGCAGACAGACGTTCAGGCTTCAAAATCTCTCAGCGGTCAGCGAGGCCCATCATGAAGGCTTGCTCCGTTCTTCTGCTATTTACGTGTAAAGCAGCATATGCCAAGAATGGGGCCTTGAGCAGTCGCAAGCCCTGTTCTCAGCCAATCACACCCTGCCACGTGGGAGCGGAGGCCTAGGAGATTCGGACAGGTGCCATGAAGCTGCCTTGACTGTACCTTTGCTGTGTGTCCAGCTAGGAGGCCTGCCCTGTCTCATCACTCCACTACTGAGCTCTGAAGGGAGAAGCAGCATCAGGGCTCTCAAATCCCCCGTCATAGACTGTGTGCAAAATTTCAAGCAGTGCGATCGCAAGAGGTACTAATGCTATGGGCTGCTTTGTTCTCTGTCTTAGTTACTTTATGATCATCGCTGAGACAAAATACCTGATGCCCAAGTTGGGAAAGGAAAGGTTTATTTCTTACAGTTTTTGGAGGTTTCAGTCCACACTCAGTTGGCTCCAAGACAGGCGGGCATGGCTGGGCTGCAGTTCATGGCGGCTGCAAACAGCAAGCTCGAACCAGCAAAGAAAAAGACACACCCTCTTCCTGCCATTACATCACATCCTGGCTCCACCCCTATGTGGGTGGAGCACTGACACCATCAATCCAAGCACTATACAATGAACCATCACATATGAACAATGCAAACTCATGAGGCCTGGGGGACACAGACATAAACCATGACATTCTCCTAAACAGTAAAAGACAGCATTCATCAAACAAGTGAAAGAAAACATGTAGGCCTATATAACAGGCCAAGGCAAGTGAAAAATCTCTTGGATCAGGAACCATCTCACCCTAAGGACACTGAGTCTCCTTAGAAGCCACAGGTAATCCTGCTGGCCCCCTGGTCTTTAATGGGAGGGGGGACTGTAGTGCAGTCTGTGATGCCACAGTGAACTAGGATAGAAAGGACAGGTCAAAGCCACAAAGCGTGAGCCAGGTACCAATGTCTCTACCACTAAGGCTATTTCTTGTTGGGTTATTTTAAATACTGTATCTTCTCTCTTCTCACAACAGTGTAAGCAAAATATAAGAGCAAAAATACCTGTGTCTAAATAAACAAGCAAGGGATCTGGGATATAGTTCAGAAGCACAGCGCCTGCCTGGCAAATGCAAGGTCCTGAGTTTGATTTCTGGTACTAAAAAAAGAATAGAAAACAACCAAAGTTCTATATGGTCCTGCTTTGCAAGTACCCTGGCTAGGAAGAGAGAGTGCGATGCCTCAGGAAGAGGGAAGTTTGCATCTTGGCTCTGCCAGTGTGGTGTCTTCAGTAATCTGTTTAGCCTCTCTATGTCCAAGTTTCCCCACTGGTGATGCTTGTGTCTGCTTCATGGTGTCATTACTAGAGTGAGATGTGACAGATGTTTGCGAGCATGCCTAATATTGGATAAGCCTTATTGTACACTAGCTTATCTGTTGATATGTTATATCTCTCCTGTTGACAGTGACTACAATTTAAAATGTAGATTGACTTTAAGACCCTGGGTCCTGGTTCTTCCCTCAGAGAACAAAGGATGCTCTTAGCATCTATTCCTGAGAACAGAGGGACTTGCTTTCTGGGGCACAAGGGTGTCACGTGGCACAACAACACATGTGCAGATATATTAAAATGGCATGGAAACACCCCACCAACAGATGAAGACATAAAGAAAATGAGACAAGTATATGTAACAGGAAAAACAAAACCATGCGGTTTGCAGGAGAATGGATGCAACTGGGGAACATCATGTTAAGCAAAATAAGCCAAACTCAGAGAGTTGGATATTCACATTTTCTCTTATAGAAGAAATCTTTACATACAGACAGAGAAGATGACTGAAAATGAGAAAGTAGACTTTAATAGATAACTTAAGGAACTAGAGAAAAGACAGAGGAAAAGGAGAACTGAGTTTGGGGGTTAAAAATAATCAAAATATATTTTATGCATATACAGATCTACAAAATAGGCTGGGGATTTAGCTCAGTGGCATAAGTGCCTGCTTGGCAAGTGCAAGGTTACGAGTTCAATCCCCAGTACCAAAAAAATCCCCCCCAAAAACCTCTACAAGTCTGTATCATCAATATACCCTGATAAAAAATGGCAATTACTCATTAGTAAGTATTTTGGGGCTAAAATTACTATTTCTCAAAAATGATACCTATCTTATCTCAGTTTCACAATATTTCTTATACTAGTAAGTAGAAGAAATGAGGGTTTGGGAAGAAGGAAAAAGAAAAAATTGGGAGAGGAACAGGTGATGGTGATGATACAGGGGGAAAGGCGATGAGACTAAATGTTAAAATTTATTAGTAACCAAACACCTAGGACAAAAATTGATAATCATTTAGAACTACTATGAACGCTAGAATCATTGAGTTTAATCTCCTTTAGGAACCTCTCAGTGAGAAGCAACTCAGCAAAGTGAAGCAGGCTCGAGTCGCACAGAGAGACCCGGAGTGGCAGGAGCAGTGCAGGCCACTCCTCACCAGAGTCCTTTCTCGTGTCTCCCCACACAGCTCGCCCTGAGCACCCACAGTGGCATTTAGTATACTTAAAAAGGAGACTCAGGAGTCAGGGCCGTGCATGAGCTGACAGGGAACAGCCAGACACCTCTCCTGTGAGTCTGCACCATGCACAGACTATGGGGGAGAAGAGAACACGAAGTCACCAAGAAGCAAGCCCTCCTTGTGAATCAGTGCCATGCAGGGACTCTGAGGGGAGAGCCAGATGCCAGCCCCTTCTGGCGTGCAAGCTGGGTGACAGGAAGAGCCAAACCCTCTTTCCCCCACTGTGAGGAACTAGCTGATCCAGAGAGACACAGGCTGGGATGATAACTATTGAAGTAAAATACAATTTAATGCTGTAGTGTTTAGTGTTTCACTGACTTTGCAGGCCTAAAGTCAGTGGTCTGATCATCTACTCAGAGAATAATAATACACAATGTAGCACCTAAGGGGGATCTCTTTTTGAAGGTGGTGGCCATTGCTAATTCCCTATTATCTTGTTTTGAAATCCTGTATCATTCTCATTGTTTTGTTTGGTTAGGCTTTACTCTGTTTTGTCTTGTTTGATTTTATTATATCTGATGGCATGCGCTGCTATTTTGAAGATAACAAGATAACAAGACACATTATGGTAGCCATCTGGATTTACTATTGTCTGGTTTTGAAGTCCTGTATTACATTCATTGCTTTGTTTTGATTGGTTCTATTCTGTTCTATTTGTTTGATTTTTACTATGTCTGAAGGTATCTGCAGCTATTTTGAAGATAACAAGAGACATTATGGTAGCCATTGCTGATTTCCTATTACCTTGTTTTGAAGTCCTGTGTCAATTACACTGTCTTGCTTTGATTGACTGTATTCTATTTTATTTTGCTTGGTTTTATTCTCTCTAAAATAAAATTTTTAAAAAAGTAGACTCAATAGTCAGTATTCTTTGCCTTAATTTCTAAGAAATTATTTTTTCTCTGAAAATTCTAAATGGAGCATTCACCACAGTTAAAAAGAGATGTTCTTTCCTTCTTTGGATTCAGAGTGAAAACGGGTGAAGCCACTTGTGTTTTTTTATACTTTCTCTCTGCACAGCTTCCTCTCTATGTATGTTCCTGGTATTCTTGCTACCTGATAAGTCCTTCCTTCCTCATGTCCCTGAAGTTTCTGTTTTTCAATGAAGTCCAAGAAGCTAGGGATTCTCCCAACTTCTGGAAAGAAACTCCTCTCTTTTAAATTTCCATTGATCTCATCTTGCTGCTCAAGATGGAACTCAGGACTCCTTGCATGTCCACCATGATAACTTCCCATTTATCTTTATCAGTATTTCTTTCAAGGCAATTTTTGCTCACATTAGTTAAATATATTCAGCTCTCCTGCATAACCAAACATGCACAGATACCCAATATTAATAGTAATCATACTTTCAAAAAGTAATGGAGTCCCCATCCCATTTAAAATACACAGCCCCATATATGGAACATGATTTCTTTGTTCTACAACAGAAATTCCAGTGTCTGATAACTGAAACATTTCCTTTACAGGGATATCTGAGCAAAATGTTTACTCATATAAAGCAGCATTTAAAAAATTAGCTCATTTCCTTATTGTTTCATTAAAACCAGCAATTATGCCACTTACCATCAAGAAGTCATGAGAAACATACAGTCCTTCATCACATTGCCACCTATTAATCATCATTGGTGCAATTTAATTATATAGTCTAACTTCAATATACTTATGGAAAGTCAATTAAGCTTTTGTGAATTTGGCTTAGGATTGTAAATCCTCTTCTTGTGTTGCCAAGTGTGAAACACAAGCCAGGGGAGAAATGCCCCCTAGGGAGTCAAAAGCACAAAGCTTCTTTGCAGGAGGCTTAGTTCCTTTACATCCTTTGCCTTACGCATTTTCGGGGAGAAAACACATAATGGCATGTGCTAGTCTGTGTTTGTGTGTGTTAGAATTTTTACTAAAATCCTTTGTACAAAAACATGCTCTCTGACTTGTCCAGACTTTGGATATTACTTTTCTCTACTTTACTGACAAATCTTCAAAATAGAGCAACTATTATTAACTCAATTTTATAAAAGATTGAGATACAGAAAGACAGATTTTTGCAATGAAGTTCATGCAGCTAATAAATGCCATTTTGACCCAAAGCCAAGTCTGTCATTAGACTCCTAGTTTTTCCATCTTTCTACTATTCTATGGAACCATTGTATGTTTTTATATTTGCATACCAAAATTCATCTTGTAGCCATACGTGATGGTGCTTGCCTGCAATCTTAGCACGTGGGAAACTGAGGCAGGAGGATCTTGAACTGGAGGCCAGCCTGGTTTGCCGTATGATGAGATCTTGCCTGGAAGAAAGAAAGAAAGAAAGAAAGAAAGAAAGAAAGAAAGAAAGAAAGAAAATGTTTGAGAATGATAGCGATAACAACAGTGATAAACCGAGCCATTATAAATGTTTTAAATCTCCAATTAGATCGTGTCAGGTGAACTGACGTTTTTAAGAGTTGGAGTGTTTTTCTTGAGTCAAATTATAGGTAACATTTATTTCCTTTTCAACCCCTGAGCACATTCTGTTGCTCTCACAAAGTTAAGCAATATAAAGGCCTTCAATTCTGCGGAGACATTAAAACAAATAAATGCCTCTCCTATCACATCTGATTAATGAATTGTGCTCTGATAAACAAAGTCACTAAAATTTTTTGTCTACCATGAGCTGGGAGTGCAGGCATAGCATGGATTTTCTCCTATGCAAAATCCGCTGTTTTCAAAAATGGTTGAGCTGTCCCAAAAATAACAGAACTAAAGCATCAGGTAGATTTTAATAACCACAGCAGCTCGTGGTAACTACCTGTTTTATGAACAAACTTACCCAGCCTGTAGTTGGGACGCCTGTTCGTGTGTCTGATGTACATTCAAGCTTTAAAAGGAGTAAATTGGAAGATGAGGATTGAAGGCACAGGAAATGCAACCAGCTGTGCTGGTCCATGCCTGAAGCCCAGCTTCTAGTGAGGCTGAGGCAGGAGGCCACATTTGAGGCGAGCATGGGAACTTTAGCAAAATTGTTTCAAAACAAAATAAAAAAGGTTCAACAGTAGAACACTTGCCTAGCCTATGGGAAGCCTTGAGTTTCATAGCTAGTAACTCAACAAATAAGTAAAATGAAGAGGTTACAAATGCAGGTGTCACTCCTCCCCAATCAAAAGGACTCACGGTTATGCCAGGCTAAGTACTAACAGCCATGCACCAAAACCAAACCACTCTCTACAGCTTGCCTGACTGATTCTCAGTTTCCTGCTCTGCAGCTCCATAGCTCAGGTGCAAGCCATTTCTCACCAAAGATTATCGACTTTCCTTCTACAATGCTGTTTTGCTGGAAACATGCAATTGCCCTGCAGGAATGTCAATGGTGTATTGTGAAGAAGTTAGCTCCAGGCAGCCTGCAGGCCAAGAGACTGGGCAAGCAGCTTCTGCTGGGCTTCCCATGGACCACAGGAAGCCATGTAGGTAGGGTGGTCTCTGTGGATGGTAATTCAAGGGGCAGGACAGAAAGCATAGATGGAATTTAACAGAGCCTACTACCTCAGCCAGAGAAGGACAGGTCAGAGTCCCCAGGGAGATCAAGTTACCTCTGTACCCCCCAGGGACACCCTGTCCCCCACCACTTAAGGCAGGCTCTGTGAGAAAAGCCACCAGCACTGTGCCCTCTCTCTAGTCAGGGTCAGAGGTGCCCGGTAGATGCCAGGACTGCCAGTGGTCAGACCTTTGTAAGACTCAAAAGGGGTGGCGGTGGGGGTGTGCTGGGGGAGGTTGGAGGGGTTTCAGGAAGAGATCCACAAAAATGGCTCAAAGACCTTTGAGAACATAATCCAGGATTTATTTTCTGAAATAAAAACCTGGAAGGAAAAATAAACACACATTAAACTATTAACGACTAAATATCACTTAGGGACTTGACCATATTTTCCTTTCTATAATACTATTACGGACCCCAAGCCAGAACACTCAGAAAGACTAATTACAAATGAAATCGAGACCACTAGGCATTCGATTCACTCCTGTCAAATGTATTTAGTATGTTATATTGGGTTACATTTATTTAAAAAAAATAAAAACTAAATCTCTTTACCTAACCAAAAGCAAATTGGGCATTAAATGAACCAATGAGAAAAGCATTGGTGTTGAGGAACAATTCACCCAGTGAAATCTTCAGAATTCAATTTATTAATAAACCTGGCACAGAGAATGACCTGCATGAGATGAAGAGAAGGTAAACCAAGCCACGACGTCAACTGAACGTTTTATTTCTACCTTGCCCTGAAAAAGTTTGATCTTAGAACCTCAAATGTAAAGTATGCTTGAGTCCCAAGGGGACCAGAGTTGTCCAGAAGTCAGTTGATTTCAGAGGCACTGGGGGTGAGTAATCCCACCCTGCTCTCCCCAGCCTCTGGGCCTCACTCCTCTAAGATTGAGTGTTTTACTGTTATCTTACATTTGTTTACCGCTATCTTTAGTTTAAGCCTCTTAGGTCAAGGACCTTGTCTTTGGTGGTTTATACTTTCTGAAGCAATATATTCCTCTGTAAATAATGCATTTAATCATCAAAAGATACTTCAGTTGGATTTTCCTGCAAAAGAGAAAGTTATTTAAAGGGTGCTTTAGAGTTTAAGCACAAGAGGGTCTTTACGGAACCTGTTTCTATGAGCTCCGTCAACATGTACTCAACCCGGAAAGCTGGTAAGCACACAGAGCTACCGGCACCATCATGAAAGCTGTCTCCCGGAGAGCCTGGGTAAGGCGAACTTGTCACTGACTGAGTTCTCCAAATGAGGTAACAGGTGATAAACCCACTAATCATTATTTTGGGAACATTCACGATCATAGTTTGTTTCAATGAGTATACCTTTAGGGTGTGAAGGGTACAGTCAGACCTCGTGACCTCGTTACCAGATCACGGGTCCATACTTAATCATTTTCCTGTCCTAACTTGGGTGCATGTTGTGGTTCTCAAACTGGGTGGGCATTTGCCACTGAGAAGTACAAAATCTGAAACAAATGCCGTCAGATTTCAGGGTCCTGCCTGCTGGTGGCATCTGTGGAGGACACAGTGCCAGAGGGGAGTGTGTTTCTGATTTCCCGCTGGGAAGGGGATGTCTAGCTATGCCCAGGTAACAGAATGGACTTTCATGGGGTGCTGCCTTGTGCTTTGCCTAAGTCTGTGGGGCACTGTTGAAGAAAGCCTGGAAACTCTGATTCAGGATTCAGGTCTCTTGATTCATCACCACGCAGAGAAACATCACCATGAAGATTTATTAAGAAACCCCTGTGTCATATCCTTGATCAGTTTCTGTGGGATCCTGACATCAGAATATTTTGAAAGCTTCTCACGTGCCTTTAATATGTAGCCAAACTTGAGAGGCACTAGAAGGATGAAAAGACATTTCTGCCAAGAACACCAGTGAAGTGCTTGCAATGTGCTTGTTATGCTGGGGAACATGCAGAATACACAGCAGGCATTTCCCTTCTTAGTGGGGTCTGGGGGTCTCTAGAATCGCATCGTCTAAGAGCTGGTGAGTAGTTTTCTGAAGCAGAGTCTTGCCTGTCTGCACATCTAGCTTCCTGTGATCTGTACATGAGCACACATTTGAATGGTGCACTGCTGGAGGAAAAATCCATGTCTGCAAGGCTTCTCACGGGAGCACTGTCTACCTCAGAGGACTGCCTATTGGTCAGCTCTAATGCGATTGTAACTGAGTAGAGGGGCCCACGTGACGTTGTCTCCTCATCTGGGCTTTTCAAACCAAATAATTTTATTGTAAAACATTTAGAACAAGATTGGCATTATCTGGAAGAGATCAACTTTGACCCAGTGAGTGGCTTGTGTGACACCTATCTTGACCTTTGGTTACCTGTCTGATACCTAGATCTTTGTCCAGAATCTCAGTTCCAGTCCTTGACCCTGCCTCTCTCCAAATCTCTCAGAACAAATGGTTAAACAACCTTAACTTTTGTTTTTTAAATTTGGGACTTTGTCTTACTATGTAGCCCAGGCTGGTCACTGAACTCATGGTTCTCCAGCCTCAGTTTTCAAAGTGGCAAGAATCTTACATCCTATACACAGGTAAGATGCTTTGGCTGGGTAGCATCAAATCAGTCACTGTCCATGGGCACCAGGGTTATGATGAATGGGGCCGCAAGGCTCATATTAAGAAAGTCATCGATTAGTGGCAGAGGCAGATGGCAAGAGATCACCACAGTAGCGTGACAAATGGGGATGCTGTGTGTTGATGAAGCGTGATAACATCTACACCCCATCCCATGCACGTGGGATTAGGAGTAACTACAACCCTCTGGTGAACAATTTGGTGAATGTGTATTACAAATTCCTGACTTTGGATGGTTTATATCTGATGTATTGAGAAGCCATAGTCTAAGCTTTAGTAAGGAGGACACAATCAGATTTACACTCTGAAAGGTTTACTTTGGCTGAATGCAGGGAGTGGGTCGGCGGGGTGCAGACTGGAAGCAGAGAGATTAATTAATAGGCTGTTACAGCAATCTTGCATTTCTGCAATCTAAGAATAAATGAGACTTGGAATAGGGCCATGATTATGCCTGGCTTCTTTGAGTCTAATATATTTCTAGTTTTACCTCAAATGTACCTCTTTTAAGAAACAATCAGAGATGGGCTATTAACAGGCAGAGGTTTACAGAGATATTTATAGTGGTGATGTTTATCTTAGCAAAACAAATAAATAAAAGCCACCTAAGTATCCAGTGCTCAAGGTGTCTTTAAACAAATCCTAATATATCAATTTTCTAGAAGCCACATAGTCATTCACATAGCATTTTTGACACTGAACGCAGTGGGGCAGGCATAGGGTACGACGGAATATTGGCAAAATATGTGGTCAAAATTTTCCGTTCAGCTTAGCAGGGACAACAAATTCACCCCGAGTCTTACCTTGCCCCGCTGCCTTTGTCATCTCCCAGACACCCAAGTGGTGACAAAATACTTTTTCCACATGCAGCTCTGGTCAGAGTAGAGGATGGAGTTGTACCTAAATACCTCACCCAATGTCACGCAATAGAGAACAAACACTGCGTTAGGAGAGAAATCCACCTGAGAAAATCGGGGAAAGTTCAGAGCGACAAAGACTTCTCAAGGACTTCATGGAGCTGTAGGACTCCAGGGGGATGCAGTGTAGATGCAGAGACCAGTTTCAACCCAAAGGCCCAAAATGAGATGTTGCCAACTGTGTTCACAGAGAAATCAGTACACAAGCCAGGCACGGTGGTGCATCTGTGATCTTAGCACTCAGGAGGCTGAGGTAGGATGATTGGGAGTTGAAGCCCGACCTTGCCTCGGTAATGAGACCCTGTCTCAAAATCAAAACAATTCAACCCAGCTAGTCCCCTTCTAGATGTCTTCCAAAGAGATAAAAGTAATACAGTGATCCACGCAATCCATGTTCACAGCAGCATATTGCACAATAGCTAAGGTTTAGAAATGGCCTGTATGTTGATCAACAGATGAATGGATAAAGAAATGTGGTGTTTATATACAGTGAAATACTGCTCAGCCATAAAGAAGAATAAAAGTGAGTCATTTAAAGAAAATTGGCACATTCAAATATTTCAAGGAAAAAGACACTATGATAACTACTTATTAAGTCGGGTTATTTGGTGGTGAAGCACTAGGTTGCTGAAATTGTCATGCTTTGACCTGTATTGTTATGTTATTATGTCCTCTTTTATCTCAATCTCCCCCTTATTCATTAAAAATTATTTATTTATTTTTTTAATTAAAGGGGAAAAAACAAAAAAAATTAGCAGGATATATTATAGTATTTTTTTTTATTTCCTATTAACTTGATTTGAAGTCCTGTATTATTTCCACTATCTTGTTTTGACTGATTAGACTCTTTTCTGTTCTGTTTGATAGTATCAAGTTTGAGGGTATAGGCAACTACTTTGAAGGCAATAAGATTCACTATGATGCCCATTCTGGTTTGATTATTATCTTCTTTTGAAAGTAAGAAATGTCTCCAATGTTTAGGTTTTATTGGTTTTCTTCTGTACTGTTTTGTTCAACTTTATTACACCTAATGATATAGGCAATCCTTTTTAAGGAAGCAAGAGGCATTATAATAACCATTGTTGATAACCTTGTACTCTGTTTTTACATTAGGTGCTATGTCTATCTTTGGCTTTGGCTGACAGCTTTGTTTTGTCATATTCGGTTTCATTCTCTTCCAAAAAAAAGTAATAAGAATTATGGGAGTAATAAAACCCAAAATGTGTAAATTTTGTTTTAAAAAAGAGAGGGAAAAAAAGTGCTCTAAAGGATACAACTGCAAGTGTGTTTAGGTGTGTTAGGATATATGACCATATTACTCAGTTTTTGTTGGATCATTGAACACAGCTGTTTGCAGTCTCACTGTTTGAATGTCCACTTTGTATGCTTTGATCCTGTGACTTAAGCAACTATTTCTAAGATGACAATGTGTAATCTATTAACTGGTGATTTCTTACTTTTTTTTTTGTAGTTCTGTATTACTTATTACTTACCCTTACACTGTTTTGTTTTATTTTGTTTTGTTTCTTTTTTTACTTTTAAATAAAATTTTTTAAAAATGGGATCAGAAAGAAGAAAACTTTGTTTCCCTGGTACTGTGAGATACTTCTATTTAAGGTTTAAAAGTTAAAATTAGGAAAATAAATGCCTGAACTACACTGCATCTTCAAATCCATAATTTATTTGAGTCTTCTTTGATTTATTTAAGAGTAATTGTGTACATCTGTTTATAAATTCCGTTCTAATAATTTTTAATTTTTAGTGTTTTCATGTAGTGTGTTTTTACAATTTTAAAAATTTTGTGCTGTTGTATTAAAACATAGTAGAAATTTATCTATGATTCATATTTTGAGACTTTCCTAATTTAATTTACTATTTCTACTAGCTTTTCTTGTAGGGTGCTTAGGATTTATGTACAGCTACAAATGCCATCCACAGATAGATACTATTTTATATTCCCCCTTTAAAGCCTTTATGTCTTACTGTTTCTTTCTGTTGCTGTATTGCATTGCATAGACCAGGACATTCATTCTAAACTTGAATAGACATAATAAAGATGAATATCTTAAATGGTTAAAAAAAAAAAGAAAATTGGCGCCCTTTGAAGTTATATTTTTAAGTAAAATAAATTAGGACAGACAAGCTTAAATATCACATGCTTTCACTTACAATAGAAACCCAAATTACAAATGAGCAAAGTAAAAGACAAAGAACAGAAAAAGAGAGAAATGTTTTGCAAATGGGCTAAAGACCAAGAAATGGAGAAAAAGGGAGGAAAAGATGGAAAGGGATGTAACGCTATGTAAGTGGTGTGATGTCCATGCACCGTGTAGGCATGCAATCACTGTGTGCTGCACACATGTATTAATAAAAATTAAAATTAAAGAACAAGCCCCCGGGCGGGTACCCTGGCTCTGTGCAAAGCCAGTGCTGGAGAAGCTAGCTGGAAAAGTCTAGAAAAGACCAAACTTTGTGATTTGAATGTTCATGGGGAAGTATTTTCATATCTTGAGGATGCATTGGAAACTTCTGAAGAGAGATGATAATCGGTCACACAGGTGTTTTTGTGTGAGGGGTCCAGATAGGAGACCCCGGAGGCCGCTCTCCCCGAGGGAGTCTACTGTGCAGGCCTCCCCGGAGCTCTGCATCCTAATGGTCTCGCCTGCGTGAACCAAACCCGCCACAGCTGAGGTAGAGTTTACCAGTTATTTTTTTGCCCCAAGAAGAGCTAAGTATTTGTATGTAATTTTCAAGGAAATAAGTATTAAATATTAATTTGCCAAAATAACTACTTTGGTGCCTTAAGTACCCTGCTCCTCCTGTGTCCTGGAGCTTGGAACAAATGAAGCCAAGGTCTCTAGATTTTCACCTCCTATGAAATCCAACAGGCTGCAAGACTCCAAGTAAAGGAGGAAGGTACAAAGACCACAACCCAAGGGAGCCTCAACTGAGTCCAGACACACTTTCCAACTAAGTCTTTTTTTTGTGTGTAAATGGAGCCCAAGGCCTTCATGCTGAGCTATATTCCCAGTCTGTTCTACTTTTTTTTAATTTTGAGACAGTCTTTTTAAATCCTGAAATTGTCCAAGCTGGCCTCAAACTTGCAAGTCTCTTACCTCAGTCTCCAAGAGTGCTGCAATTACAGGCCTGCATCATCAAGTCCAGCTCCAACTAGGGCATCGTATAAAGAGACTCAATGGAGATGGTGCAGAAAAGAAGAGAAAGCAGATGAGGGCAGAGCTGGAGCACTTTCACAAAGACTTTGAGGTCCAAAAGGACGTACTATGTCCACCATGACAATGCCTCACGGAGAACTGTGCTGCGTGGTGTGTGCAGTGAAGATTTCCAAGGCACTGTTCTTGCTTGACTGCATTTATCGCTCAGCATACCTGCAAACATCTGTTCCATCCCCCAGGTAGTACACTCAGCATTTTAGAAATCATATGGATGCTCACTAACTTTCAGGAAACCTCCTAAAATACTTATGTACCTTCCTTGATGAAATTTTCTAATTTCCTCTTCTCACTTACAGTTTTCCTCCTTGATTTGCTTTACTGTTTCACTCGATTCAATTTCTACCTTAAAATACTGTCTTATTCTTTCATTTTCATTTCTCTCGGATATATTTCTGTATATTTCTCTTCCCTTCCTCCCCTCATCTTTATAGTGGCATCATCTTATACAAATCTGCCCTCCCAGCGACAAGCTTCTGACTGTGGTCAAAATAACCGAGCATACTGGAGACCAACACTCAGCATGGTTATGAGGTAGTGCCCCAAGCATGTGCTGAGAGTAAAGCCTGGTGCCTGATGCCTGGTGTCCATTGAGTTTTTCCTGGGCTCTGTCCTGGGCCAGACCCCTTCCTCTTCAGGAGTTGCCTGGCTGGCACTTTAAACCATTCACACTCAGACTTTCAAAACTGTCTGCAAGAAGGATGTACCTGTCATGTCCCGCCACCTGTGTGCCAAGCACTGATTGCACTGAGCACTGGGAACACACTGAGGCCTTTAGACTCAGTCTTCCAGAAGCTCACAGTATGAATGGAGAGGAGACAGGCAGTCTCTATATAATTGCAACACAGTGTAACAAACACAATACATAGTTAGGTGGCATTAATTTTTCTACACACCATGTATTGAGTTCCTTCTCACAGACCAACAGTCACTTCCTCCCTGCCATGCCCAACTGGACAGAGCAGTGCCTCCATGCGCATTTAGGTACACAGTTGCACATCTCTGCCCGGTCTAGTTCACGTTTGACTGGTTGGTAACAAATGAAAGCACTGTTATGCTGGAGGTGGCTGCATACGTGCGGGTTGTAAATGATGCATCCGTTTCCATCGTCTTTGGTCTCTAAATTTTCACCACCTATTTATCTTGTGCACTCATAAATACAGAAGAAAGAATTATTTTCTAAGAGAGGGACAAATGTTGAACTTAAGGATAATTTAGGAAGCTGTGTAAAGACTCTGCTCATAAGGACTTTGTGATTCTGATGCCTGCAAACAGTAACTCCTGACTTCAGGCCAAAGAGAGAATGACTTGAAGCCGGAGAGCCTGTGCACCATTCTTACCTGGAAGGGAGAAGCTGCTTCTTCTCTGCTTCCTTTGTGATATGGTCGGGTTTAAGACCTCAGTACACATTTAGGCAGCTGCATGTCTCCCAAACTCAGCTCATCACATTCAGTGAAAAACGAAATATGTATTAATAACATGTTCTTTCTGACTTACTCACCTTTATATAGTAAGGGCAAAGAGCAAACTATTTCTATCGTGTTTTGTTATGTGATCATCAAATTAGCACTTTAAAGTGAGGACAGTGGCTGTTTTAAATATTCATTGCATTGTAAGAAAGTGCGGTTTGTGCAAGGCTACACAATTGGCAAAATCTAAATACAGCGTTCCGATCCAGGCACGTGAATGGCTAGATAGAAGTCTGACATTTCACACAAGAGCATTTCCTCACCTCAAGTGAATCAGTCTTCACCAAACTCCCACAGTCCTCTACTCCTTAGGTTTGTAAGACAGACAACAATCTATATGTTGCAGTGTTTTAGAGAAAAAATATTATTTCAATGCATTGTGAAATAATTTAATAAGGAGCTCTATTCTAATTTCTTGGAGAAATCAAGTAAGTCTTATTTTTATTTTTTCATTATAGCAAAAGAAATAAGAGCAACCAAAAACACATCCAAAGTAACCAAAACATTCCCATGGTTGTTTTCCTGAAATGTGCTATCTGGACTCACAGCACGGGTCATGGGTGTTTAGAACTTACACTGGCAGTCCTGACTGCCTTATGCTGACGTGAAATGACACTTCCTTTCCTGCAAGTTTACATTCGGGAAGGAAATTTCTGTTCACATGCTGGGTTACTTCTATGTATGTGTTTTAGATAATAATATGAAAAATAGTAATAGCTTTCAGTATGGATATGTAAGCTTTCTCTCCAAATGTAATAATAAATTAAAAACCAATTTCCTTTGGTTAACACTCACTGTTGGTTGGTCTCTGTGTATGCCCACTGTACGAAGTTACCACAACTCAGAAAAGTTTACAGCTCTTCAGATGCAAAGTATCTAAACAAACCCACAAGTATTGGTGAGGAAGTGCAGAAACTGAAACTCTTGTGGGAAAGTAAAATGGTACAAGCAGTATGAGAAACAGTACAACAACTTCTCAGAAAAAGTGTAAATGAAATATAAGCATACGATCCAACAAATCCACTTTTACATGTGGACTCACTTATGCATAAATCAAACTAGAAGACCTAACACATGAGAGGATAGAAACTTTGTTATTTTTTATCCATAAAAATTTTTTAGTTTGTATTTTTTCTTTTTTTTTTTTTTGTTGTCTTGTGTTTTGTTTTATTTTATTTTATTTTTAAGGCAAATTCTCACTAGGTAGCCCAAGTGGGCTTCAAGCTTGCAATGGTCCTGCCTCAGCTTTCTAAGTGCTGGGAATATGGGCATATGTCACTACCCCCAATTTGAGAGAGGTTATTGATGATAATGTGGTGAAAAGAGTTAAGTACTTTATGAACTGATCAACATTTTCTTTTTGTGAGAAGGAGCTGTGAAGTAAATTAACCATATTAGGAGAATCTGATTCATGTATGGAAATTTCTACCACTGAACAGAAACACAAGTAGTTATTTTAGTCAATAAAACTGTTAACTCATACATTTAAATAAAAATCACTGTATTTAGTTCTTTATTCAAATGTACTATATGTTCTAGATTTTATCATCCTACTATTCCAACACAATTAAAATTTCTCTACTAAAATTTCTCACTATAGAAATTCATACTTGAAACTAATGCATGTTTTCCATATTCAGAAAAATTAAATATTCAGTTTAACTAGGTTTAGTTCAGTAAAAGTTTATCACACATCATATACGAAATGCAAAGAAAAATAAGACGTGAGCTACACTTTTAAGGGACTGTAATTCCAACAAGAAGAAACACAATAATCGTTATACTAACAGTTTGGAAATTCTAAGAGAAGATGGCTCAGTGGAATAGAAGAAGCACACATCTCCATCTCATCTTATGCCTAGCACACCATGAAACTAAAGTAAATGGCTCTGTGTCTCCTATCATAAGTCTCCCTATGTCTCTATGAATGCAGTGAGAGGGAATCTAACAATCTGTATCATAGGAAGTTCAAATTATGAAAACAGCTCTGGAGCAATGTCTAACCAGCTACTCTTTCATCCAGGATACCATAAAATGAAACAATACATTTGTATTTACACTATTAAATCTGTATAAGTACTTGCAAATCAGGTTGGATCTTTAAACAGTCTACAAAAGTTGGAGTTATTTAATCTTCACCTGTGATTCCTAAAGCACTTTGGGGTAAACATAACTAGTACCTATACTCAGGTAAGCAGAGAGAATCACACAGAACATAGTGAGAAACCAAAAGAATTGCTAATATTTGAGGGAAGCAGCAACAAAGAAACTGTATGCCAAGATATTCCTGTAAAAAATTAAAACAAAAAATATGCAATAAAAAGAAATAAAGCTTTAGAATTAGCCTCTGTTTACTAACTTTTTTATTGTTAAAAAGCAAATAAAAATAGTAATAATAACAATAATAATGAAACTGGGGAAAAGGGATTTAAAGGTGGAAGAAAGGAAGTGGGGGGAGGGGATGAAAAAGAATCAAGGTGTGTTACATATGTGTGCTAAACTAGGTGCACTGCAAACATGTACAAATAAAATGTATTAAAATTGTTATTTAATAGAAAAGAAATAAATTTGTATACTAAAAAGTATATCCATACTTTTGAATATGAAGTATATTCCATAATTCACAATTTACAAAGCTATAGAGTAGATAGCAAGTAATTTTGACAGGAAGATAGCACCTAAGGTAGTCCAGAGGGTTCCAGGCACAAGGGACGACTCTGTTCCCTGTGCCTGGGACCCTCTGGACTACCTTAGCACGTTGTCCTTCATTTCTGCCTGGTCCCTGCTCAGCACACTGTATCTGCTCTGCCTACCTGTATTCATCAGCTATTCACCTCTGTGATAAAATATCTGAGAAAACTGAGTTAAAGGAAGAAAGTTTCTTCTGGCTTATGGTTTTAGAGGATGTAGTCCATGGATATTGCAAGAAGCATGTAGATGACTAAAACTGCTCACTTTGTAGCAGACTGAACAGTGAACACTCAATTCTATAAAAAAGTGTCCCAAAATACCACTGAGTCAAGGATCCATAGTGGATTATTGCAGTAGTGAGGTCAGAGGCCTCAGGAACCACTCAGCTTCCAAAGACCATCAGTTCTGAACACTGCTGCTATTGGGTCCCTCCTTCAACACATGAGATTTGAGGACAGTTTTAAGACCTGCATCATACATCTGCCTTTACAGCTTTTTAATTATCTTTAACAAATATGCTACATATTAGAAAAATTAACTTCATCATATGAAACTGTACCAGTGGAAGAAGAGTGGTGAAAACATAAGCATTCATATTTAACTTTCCCATCTCATTAGTCCCCTTGAAATACACAATAAAGAAACTATTTGATTTTGACTCTTTAAAAATACTAGAAGTGAGTATATATGTAGTTATAGGTATAGGCACTGGTATGCGTATAGGTGTCTATGTACACACATGTATGCATGTGTAGCACATATATGTGTCTATAGGCATATACACATATGTGCATCCATAGGGATATTATATATATATATATATATATATATATATATACATACAAGTATCTGAATATTTTCACATGTTCCCTGTTATTCTCTATTTCTTGGTTAAAAGAAAGTCTCATATTGGCACCTGTATTTAGGTCTCCCTTGCCAAGTAATACAGTAGTTAATAACTACAGTGCTTTACTTTAACAAGGTCTCTGGACATGATAAGGTAGGGAGATGATAACCTTAGGGCAGTGCTATGGGCAGAATTTTATACCCTAAATATTTTTATGCTAAAGCTCTCCCTGCCAATGTGAGAGGATTTTGTTATGAGATTTAACCTTTAGGGAAGATTATAATTATAGAATTTTCCAGAAAGAAATTTGTGCTCTTATAGGAAAAGCCTTGAAAGAGAGAGATAGAAGCTATCCTAAAAGAATAGAGCCATCACTAGAATCTGGTAATTATGGCACCCTGATCCAGCTTTCTAAACAGTAAGAAAATAAATTTCTGTTTCTTACACCAACTGAGCACTTCAACTGCAGTTCTGAAGAACAAATTCTCTATGCCACCACCATTCTTGAACATGGTGATGCAGGGATTTCTTCTCAAAGCAGTCCTTCACTTTTATAATTTTGAGGCTGCAAAAGGTGGAGACTTGCTGCTTCTTGTGGAGACTTGCTGCTTCTTGTGATGCCCTTGGGCCATTATTTCTGCTCTCTGGTTCTTTCTCAGCAATCAACTGCTGTATCTTTGCAGTCCACAGTTTTACTGGATCTTCCTTTCTGATCAAACTCAAAATGTTTTAAATCATTCTGCAGAGTTCTTGTCTCATGATTCTTAACATAGATCTGGCTAAAAAACCCCAACAGCAGTCATGACACAGCCTCAACATTCAACTGCCTTGTAATTTCATCTGCCAGATTAATAAATCAGCTGCCCTTACTTTCAGTCTCAGGCAAAGTCTCTGGACATGAACAAACTGCAGACAAACTTTACGCTAAGCCATAATATGCATCATCAGAGTCCTTTTTCCCCAACAGCAACCTCCCAAAACTGGTCTTTGCCAGTGAGAATTTCCATTGGCATTCTGAACTCTAACCAGAATCTTCCATACAGAACAGTCTAAGGTGTTACAGTTCTTCTTTTTCAACTGGCATCTCCAAATCTTTCCAATGTCTCCCCAAAAGCTATTGCTAAAGGTTCTGGGGCCACCTGCTACCAAATTCTGTTTTAGTTCTTTCCCTAATTGCTAAGACAAAATACCCACCACCTGAAGTGAAAGGGTAAAAAGTTATTTAGCTTATAGTTTGTAGAGGTTTCAGTCCATAATTGGATTCAAGCAGGGAGGCATGGCAGAGGGGCAATAGTTCATAGCAACAGAAGACAGCAAAAGCAACAGGAGCAAAAGGGAGAAGCAAATTTCTTTTCCATTCCTTATATTGTATGCAGACTACTCACCCTAGGACAGATGTAGCACTCATACCCCCCAACTCCAGTGCTAGACAATGAACCAATCATAAACTCTAGATACAGCTGCCTCTGCACAATCCACCACCATGACCACAAGGGGGTTTAGGTTACATATAGACACAAACCATAACATTAGATATTACCAAATAGAAAGAAAATATTCAAATATGGAGGGAAATTGGGTGGGGGAGGAAGAGTAAAGAAAACAAACGAAAGAAAAAATGGAAACAAGATTTTTGTAAATAATGAGAGAAATGGGTTGAAGCGAAGGTAGAGGAATGCAAAAAAAATAGAATTAAGATATGTCACGTACACGTTTAAATTCATTATGACGAATGTGATCAATATGTATACTTCAAATGTGCCAATAAACTTAATGAAAACTTTAAAAACACCACCTCAAATTCTCTTAAAACTCTCTAGAGTCCCTTAAACATCATTTTGTATCTGTGCTCAGTCATCTCAACTTACTAACTCTTCAGTATGGACGCTAGAAATCTCAGTCCTGTCTAGAAGGTGAACAGGTTAACAATATAATGAACAAATATTTTGGTGACCATGAAGAATAAAAAAAAAAAACCTCTGGAATTTGAAATTTTAAATTTTCCTTATAACTTTTCTTAACTATTTTGCAGCTATTAATCAATGAATTTGTCATTAATTTTAGCATTTATAATAGGTAAAACATAAAGACTGACAGAGCTGAGTAATTATGTAAAATGAGCTTCAAGTTATATGAACAATATGTATATATATATATATATATATATATATATATACATATATATGAACACTATGTATATACATATATACACGCACATAATGATGCAGGTAGTTATGCAGAAATGAGAAATTAATTCATTTACATCACTCTTATAGCACCATATCAAAATATGACTTTTTATTATGTTTTACAGAGGTTACATACATTTAAGATGGTGAGCTCAGAGCCAGACAGCTGTCATTTGAAATTCACATGCAGCATCTGTTTACACCTACATGAACTCAAGTTATTCAATCCCTTCTGCACCTCAGTCTCCTCATTGCCAAACTGAGAAATAACTCAACCTCCTCACTGAATTGGGATGAGGCTATGCAAAGCACTGACCACATAATAAACACTTTTTGCTCGTTTGTATTATTATGTCTGACTTAGATTTTTCCTTTCTGGTCAATGCTCAGTGTTAATATCAAGGATTTTATTCTAAACTGGTGTGTTTGTTTCAATATTCCCCACTTTAGTAAGTCATTCAGTGATGACACTTTGCATCACACTTACACGCACCACAGGGAAACTAAGGTTAGGGCATGATGGGCTCCAGACTTTATTTGAAATTCTACATTCCAGGGCTGCATCTGCTGGGCACCACTTGTTTATTTTCTTTCCTCATCTTTCCTTCAGTAGGATTCTAAGTGCTTGCTCTGGATACTGCCAAAGGATCAAGCTTTTAGGGGGGTGCAGGACTTAGTGTAGAGGATTCTTGGATTTCAGAGACCTGAGACTACCAAATTCCTTCCTTCAATTACCTGCAAATGTAAACATACAGGAAAGAAGGGGAGGGAGTGCTAAAAGACCTGAGAGAGGGAAACAGAAGAACACACAAGGGGTGTGGCTTTAAACTTCACACAGGGCTAATTAAGATGACTGTTAAGAGGAAAAGAAAATAAGAGAAAGCAAGGACCTCTCCAGGCATTCTCGGACACCTCTGTACATTTAGATCTGTGGCTGGCAGCTAGAAGCAGGTGTAACATTCCTTTTACTGTAGTTCTTCAGCTTTGTTGCTGTTGTTGTTGGCCCCTGTGCTATTAGGTAGCACCTTTTTGGGTCACACTTTCATCCTGGTAGACATTGGAAACGAGAAGGCAGAGCAGAGGGGAGGCACAGAGGATACCAGGTTGAGAAAGAGACATGGACTGAACCTTTGAGTATTTGGAGTCCAGTGGAAGAAACAGATGTGGGCTCAAAAATATCATAGTAGAGTCCTAAATTAACAAATGTAACTCATAGGGGCACACCAGAGATGGAATCAAGAACATTGTCAGGGGATTTAAGACCTGAGTAAGTCTCTAAGGACGACCAGATACACTCAAGCCTGATATAAACCATACTCAGAGTGCCCAAGGCATGCAGAAGCAGGATGTGTTCTGGTGATGTAGCAGGTCACCAGGGCTGGAAGAGCGGACGTAGGGGTAGAAGCAGAAGATAAAGAGGAACAATAGGGGCAGCTGAGAAGCCCTGTGCCAAGCAGGCTTACTCTACCTCCTTCTCTGCCTCTCCTCCCTTCATTCTTCCTCGTGTGGCCACAAGAGAGGTGCTCACCGGTTCCTGCTTCCCAATCTAAGAGTCCAAATTTGTACAGCTCTTGGACAAGTGGCTTGGGTAACCCATGCATCTGCAAGTTGGGCCCACTAAGTTGCACATGGTGTCACCAAGTGAGTTAGCAGACCTGGGTCTGCTATGGGATTTGATTTTGTCACAGCTAATAGTGTCAATCAAATACAAAGCATTACTTTGGAATTACTGTCAGATGGACTTTTTTTAGTTCTTCTGTTGAAAACTACATGCATACTATGTCAATATAGATTGCCAGACCTGCAAACAGGTGTGGTATGGTTGTTAGAAATGCTGCAAACTCACTTTCTTCTTTCGTGGCAGAGTGCAGCAAGGACTTGTTTTTCCTTCAGTCGGTCCTCTTCCCTGCTCTGTGAGTGAGCAGGGTGAGTGTGGGTGAAACAATCCCTCTTTATCTTTTATATCCCAGTCTTCATCACAGGTCCTTCGGCCTGACAGAGAGCGCCAGTTCCACGCAGAGAATGCTTTGCCGGTGGTTTTGCGGACATCACCCCCACTAACTCTCTTGGCAAATGCTACCTGCCAGGCTGCAGACTACAGCGGGATGTTGAATGGCTTAGGAGAGAAGGGAACTGATAGGAAAACAGGACAGGGAGTTACCAGTTACATATAAGCAAAGTGGAAAAAGGCTCAATTAACTGCTTTCCTAGCATACCAGGAAGCAAATGAATTTCTTGCAGCCCAAAATAACCTTAAGCTGGGAGGGGGGAAATCCACTGTTGATGGACATAATGTGAGATACTCATTAATTTCCTTATTTCAACATGATCTGCTTCTAAGGTATTAGGTTCTACAACTGAATACACCTTATATTGGCAACCTATAAAAGAGTTCTCCAGAATCTCTGTCTGAGTGTTCGGCACTAGCAGCACCAGTCTTGTGCAGTTCTCCTGAAAGGTTTAAATCTCTAAAAATGTCCATTGAAGCAGTCAAGATCATAAATACTTCACAAGAGCCATAAAATAGAACAGAATTTTGGAAGTTATAATTTTAGTGGATATAACTACACTATAAAAAGAAAACCTCTGGGACCCAGAATAAATGCAAAACTCTGTCTAAGTGAACTGCAGGGCTAACCCATCTGCAAATGGTAAATTATCCCTCATCCCAGGTGTAGTGCATTATCCTTAAGGGTGTCCTGTGATTAAAGGTAAGAACATGGCTAAAATCCAGGGGAGCACTGAACATTAATGATGGCTGGAGATAATCAACAATTTCTCTGCAAGTTTGACGTGTTCCTATCTGCTCAAATTAGCCAGACACAGTGTTTTGCGTGTTGTCTGCGATCAGTTCCTGGCAGGTACAGAAGCTACAGTGAGAGAGGTACAGAGGGTGAAAAGCAGATTTTGGCTCTCCATCTGCCCCGGAAGGAGTTCATACAGGAAAATAGTGATAATCCTATTACTTCAGATCCCTTTGGGCTTCCACAAAGGATAGACACTCACTGAGGCAATGTCATAAAATTCAAGCGATGACTGCAATTCATGATGAAAACACAACTGTGCTTTTTCTGATCCATCAATTTATTCCATGAAGTACACATTTGCATAAATGTCCTTTTACCTTTAAATGCATATGGATCTTATACTCCCCCAGGGTTAAGCATATGTTTGATTTCCTAAGCTTTACTCCTATGCAACCCCTTAATGAAGAATTTTGTGCATTTTGAATGCAAGTGACTATTATTTCATGGTCGCCTCTATAATTTTTTGTAATTTGGGGGAGTCACAAATGTCCATATCCCCTATTTTTTCCACCAAGCCTTTAATATTTTTCCCTAAGCCCCAACCTAATTTTGATTGGTAACATCTAAGAAACTAATGACTACAGTTTCGAATGAGGGTAGCAGAAATAAGAAAGTTACATCTGAAGAACAGATGAAGGAAATTTTCATGAAAGGAGGCCCAAGCTTCCAAATTTTAATCAACATTTGATTGTAGCCTATTAAAATACCAAATCGCTGCACAGTATTGTGCTATGCCTTCATAGCTTAAAATAGGCTCTGTGAAATAGTCATTCCCCGCAGCTTCCCCATCTGAAAGTAATAACACATTGTACCTTTTGCCGTTGCTTCTAAGTTTTTGGCTTTTGCGATCCTGTAACCAAAATGTCAGCCTCCCGCATCTAAGGGTCACCTTCTAGTTTATTTGGGAAATAAAAAACAAAGAGGGCTTGTCTCTGGTCAACTCCTGAGTCACTGGCTTGGCAGGTGACCTCTCCCTGGGCTTTGCCTTCTGCATGGCTTCTGGTTCCTGCTCTGTTCCTTACTGTTCACCCCCTGGCACTTGGATCTCTGATGGAGATGGAGAATCAACCGCAGAAGGGCCACTCTCCCCATCACTGCCCTGTCACTCTCCTCCTGTTACTGCCTAACCACAACGCTTGCATGTATTAAAGGTTCTGCTGCTGATTTGGGGATGATTCCAAGTAAAAGTCTTCGGTTCTTTTGAAGGAAATAAAAAAGCACTGGACCCTCACAGGCACTTTTGTGACACAGTAATCAGCCACAGGGCACATCCCAAAGACTAAGGGAGAAAGCCCAGAACAGGCAAGCCCAGGGCTTGAGAGCTGGACGTGAGAGGAGGAGAGTCTGCAGGGAACAGCCTCCAGTGGGTCGTGCAGCCTGAAGTCTGCTTCCCATTCAGGCTGCTCAGGCAGCGTTATGAGAGGCCAGCCTGGGCTCCAGGGTGGACATGTGCTGTTTTTCAGACCCAGCATCATTCTCTGTGCTTGTAATCATGCCTTGTGTTTCCTTAGGGACTAACCGCACCCACATTCACTCCGTGTGGTTTAGGTGGGGCTGGATTCAGAGGTGAGCTCATGATCCAGATCTGCACAATTGGCCTTGCGGTCTGGCCCCTGTCACGGGTTAATCCCTCTTCTCTCAGCAGAGTGCTCAGGGAGATTCTTCAGAAGCAATTAGGAAAAAGTGTGTGTGTGTGTGTGTGTGTGTGTGTGTACATGCGCATGTACAGTAAGAAAACCAATGAAGTCTTAGCTATCATCAGACACCATAGAAGCATAAAAATAAGAGAAATTCTTAGAAAAGTAGAGCTTGGCTGTAAAGAGATGCTAGATTCAACTCTGACATTAGAGATCCTGGTTCCAGCCACAGTTGAAGCTGGTATTGCTGGAATTTTCTCTGTGGGAGCCCAGTGGAGGTTTTTTGTTTTTGTTTTTCAACAAAAACAGTTGATTTCCTGTCACTTAGAATCCAGAGATGCGGGAGTAATACATTCTTAAATGTTTCCTATTTGCACCATACCTTCCAGGGCAAAATAGATGTAATTCCAATCTCTCTCTCTCTCTCTCTCTCTCTCTCTCTCTCTCTCTCTCTCTCTCCTTCCCTTCCTCTGCTTGTCTCTCCCTCCCCTGCTTCTTGTGCATCCCCATCTCTCCTCTCTCTATCACTCTCCCCTTTTTCCTTCCCTCTCTCACTACACAGACACACACAGGCACACCTACCTCCCACAAGCAAGCAATCATTTCAAATATATTAGTATGCAAATCTATTTTGCATACTAGTACTTTGTATACTTTACATTATCATGTAAAATTATTCAGTTTCCATCTCTTGTTTATAGAAAATAATCCTAGATCTTAATGATACAAATGAGCCCCATTGGGACTCCATATCAAACAAACACAACTATGTATTTCTTATTACATGTGAGATGTGAACAGAAATTAAAATGTTTGCAATCCAATGCCATATTATTTGCAAGATTTCTACCTCCCTATCTTGCTCTATCTCTATAAACAGGAAATAGTCAGATAGGATGTATTCCTCTCTTCCAATTCATTAGGAAAAGGAAAGAGGGAGAAGTAAGAGCAGTTTAATTCTTTCAGGAACAATTTGAATTCAGACAACTTTGACCAATGTTTATGAAGAACACAAAATCTATTTGCATCTTTCCAAATTCTTTATGACCCTTCCCAAAACACATATATTTTTCTCTATTTATGAAATGAGCATGGTTTATATTAGAGAGAAACAAACCAATGGAGGGAGGAAAAGTTGAGAAATCGCAATCCTACCCTAGCCCAGATGGCTTTTGTTGGAAACTCTTTATCACTGGGTTGAAGACATGACTTAATTAATTATGCTCAACTTGAAGGGGAAAAGATTCCCAAATTTTCTTAGTTTATGTGAGACTGTTTGTCCAAAGGCTTAATGTTTTAGTAAATCCAAGTCTGGTTAATCATGAGCTTATGAACTTGCTCCTAATGTGTTAGGTGTGGTGATGGTGGTGGTGGTGTGTGTGTATAAGTGTGTATGCATTTCAGTAATAAAACCAAAAGAAAGAATAAACAAGAAGTAGAATCCATATTTGAGCGTCAGAAATTATTCCAATTTCCAAAGACCCTAACCTGGGTTCCATAATTATATGATGCTAAAACCATGAGGCTAATTTCAAGGACAGTGGTGGTCCAGCACAATCCCCATGTCTGTGACCCTCATAGCAATGCAAAGCTGCTGGGCTCATCCTCAGTTGTCTCTAGGTCTTACACATGCTCTGATTCAACATAGCCATCTAGTGTAGTTGTCTTAAAAACATTTGTCAAGGTATTAAGACCTCAGGGACAGGGAATTTTCTGCTTTCTAATACTCTATTTCAACAATTCCTTGGTTAGTCTAAAGCAGAGACAAGACCTAATTTGATCAGGATAGAATTCAAGAGTTACTTATTTCAGGCATTTTCTAAACTGCCTGGGTCTGGTTCTTCAGGAATGTAGTGACTTTACCCTAGTCAGTGATGTGTTTCTTTGGCATGATAACCCCTCACCCTCTCAGTCACCTCCCCACTGAGCAAGTGTGTCCCTCTCCCCTGAGCACCTGCCTGTTGGGGTGACTGCTCCTGAGACCCTGCCCTCTGCCTAGGCCTCCTCACTTATCCTGGAGCAGGCACATTTCCTGTTACACTCCAAACTTATTTGGATGATACATACTTTAATTCTTTTTCTTTTTAAAGGTGGCTCACCTTTACCTCCCAAGAGTAAAACTCAAAGTCATTAGCACATACTTGAGAAACTCTATAGTTTTAAATCTTTTATTTTTATTGGAGTAAAACACCTACATTTCTCATCCATGCAGACTCCCCTGTTCCAGGTTATTAATATTGAGGATATTATTCACATAATATCACATACAAATATCCGATCATTTATTCTTTTAATTGAATGATTATTATCTGTTAATAGTTTACCTCATCTTATACAAGTTTGTATTTTATGCATAAACCCAATGTTGCCACAGCCAATAATCATTTCAGTATCATATTGTTCTGTTTTAATATTCCATATATGCCAAAATACTCAGAAATGACCTTTTTGAGTGTTAGCGTTGAAATTCAATGTTTCATTAAGTAAAAGGAATATGGTAATCTATGTTTACTTTCCCATGTTTCTCAAGCTCATGATATGTAAGAAACATTTATTCAATAAATGTTAAAAGTCCTTAGAAAATGAGGCTCAAATAATAATTTTAGGGATAACTATTTTCACTTTTTCTTAATCTATCACTATGGTATTTTATATTCTTACTAGAAGATCTGTGCATATAATCATCACATTTATGAACCTATTTTTGAGTAAAAAGAATAGCACCTCTTTTGCATCATAGCTTGGCCTGCAGATTTCACCTGGAAGGGGTCTGGTACATGGCTGGGAGAACAGACCGGGGGAGTCAGACTTCCCGCCCCTTCCTATTGTCTGCCTGCCGAGCCAAGTACTGAAACTCTCTGAACCTCGTGTGCCTCACGCTTAAAGAGCAGAACATAATAATAATGGTATCACATATATCAGAAAGTTATCTTGAAGATGAAAGAAATTACTACACAGAGAATATATCCAAATGCTCACTGTGAAGAAACATTCTCACAAAATCTGTTAGTATGAAAGGTTACTGCCATCCCTGGTTCTTCTCTTTCCTTCATCTTTCATATCTAATTCTCAGAACCTCCAACCATCCTTAAATGCAAAACTGTCTTCTAGGGTAGCCTTTCTGTTGTTTCCGTCTCTGCTGCCCAAGTCCACAGCATAAAGTTTTATGACTGCGGTGGCTTCTCCAATGATCTCTGGCCCCACGCCTTACTCCCCTTTTTCCCTTTCTCCACACAGCAGCCGATGGCTCCTTCTTAAAGAAAAACTGAATTAAATGATCTCCCGACTAAAAATCATTTGGTGTTTCCTCTATCACGGAGAATAAACTTCAAACAATACTAAAGATTGAACTCACAGCCTTGCACACGTCAGGTGCACAGTCTACCACTGCCTCTCCAGTCTGAAACTCAAGCTCATCTTGATATAAGAGGCTGCAAACACTGGCCCCACAGGGCACCAACTTCAACCCCTGTCCCCTCCCCTTTGCATGAAGTCCTCCTGCCAGTGAGTGCTTTTGGATACACCAAGCTGGGTCTGGTCTCGGTCCCAAGAGTTTGCTATGTCTTGGTCTATAATGATTTTCCCCAAGATTTCAAACAGCTGGTTTCCTCTTTTCACTTTGGGTTTTTATAGATGTGACCTCAGAGAAGCTTTCTGTAACCATATAACCCTCTCCATGGTGATTTATTCTGTTTCGTTTTCTCTTAACACCATTTATTTAGATCTAAAAGTCCCATTATTTGTTTATGATTCACATGATGATGTCCTCTTTCTCCTCTGGGAACATGGGACCAAGCCACAATCTTTCTGTGTTTCACACTGAAACACTCAATGCCTGTAACAACACATAGAAGCTCTCAATCATTATTTTCTCATCAGTCCTTATTTAACAGATGCCTGTCAGTAGCCAGGCTTTCCTGTAGAGCAACCTAATCCTCTGCCCTGTGTAGACCAGGCCCATTTTCCTAGCAAGCCTTTGTCTCTCCCCAACTGGACACCTCCATCTGGTTTCAACGCTTCCCAAACACAACTGATCCAGGTTTGTTCAGTATTTTCAGATATGAGTGAAAGCAAACACAGTGTCTGGTGTGATGCTAGCTGCTAGTTAGAGAAAAGACAGGATTTGAGGTGTGGCCTTGTCTTATCCATATCCTTATCCAATGGAAGAGCAAAGGGAAAAAGTACAGGAAGAGTAGGGACAGAAGCTATAAACCAAAGAAGAATTGGGTTCCAGAAAATCTCCCTGAGCACACTTGAAAAGATCTGTGACTGACAACTAGAAAATATCAAAACACAGAATTCTCTGTTTATAGTATAGTAGGGACACAATCTTATAGATATCACAGTAGATTCATGTTTACAATCACCTTTCCTTGGACTGGAGCACCAAGGCCAATTATAAGTACTACCCCTCTCCCATAAAAAGCTTCTTAATCACTAACAGTGTTCTTCTAACATACCATAAACTTGATGCAGTGATAAGTAGCCCTGAAATATCAGGTATCCACAAGTTAGATACACAGCCATTAACTCTTTAATTTTTTCTTTAACTCAATTTAATCTTCTTAGAGTTATCATTCTATCAGATGATATAAAATTCAATCAACATTACTCCAGAAAAGTGGAACAATTTTTTTATTTAAGCTCATGAAGTAATGGAAAGTCTAAGTGTAAAAATGTACTTAAAAACTCCTTGTAGAAATGATCAATAACTACATGAAACAATGTTCACCTTCCCTAGCCATTCAAGAAATGCAAATTGAAATAACACTGAAATTTAACCTCATTGTAGAAAGTGGCTATCATCCAAACATCAACCAATAACAAATCCTGGAGAGGCTGCTAGGAAAGAGAAACTTTTCTTCATTGTTGGTGGGGATGTTAACTGCTACAACCACTATTGAAATCAGTACCAATATTCTTAAAAAACTAAAAATAGAAATTGCATTTGGCTCAGCTCATCCCCTATTAGGTATCCTCCCATGAAAGTTATACATTGTATCAGAGTGATATATGCATTCTAATATTTATAGCAGCACTATTCAAATAGCTAAGTCTTGGAGACAACCTCTATGTCTATTAACAGATGAATGATAAAGGAAATATTGTATTCATGCATAATGGAGTGCTACCTTGCTGTAAAGAAGAATAAACTTGAGTCATTTATAAGAAAATGGATGTACCTTAAGACCATAATGTTAAGTGAAGTAATTTTATCACATGGTGTTATGACTTCTACCTGGATGTCCCCCTATAGCCTCATGTGGTCATAAGTGGGACTTTTTCAGAAGTGACTAGGTCTAAAGTATGTGATGTTGGATTGATTCATAGTGCAATGCTTGGCTCAAGGGCACAGGGATTAAGGGTGTGAGTGCTACCTGCCCTAAGTAACCTGGATAAGATACAAGGGATAGGAGAAGGGGGTCATTCCTTGTTGCTTTGCTACCTTCTGCCCTCCATGAATGTTTTCTTCTCTATGAAGCCACCCTGGTTTGGAGCTAGCTGATTATAGGCTGAAACTTCTGCAAACTCTGAGCTAAATAAACCTTTCCTCCTTTAACTTTGGATGTTAAGTATTTCATCTCAACAATAGTAAAAGTAACTAAGATAGTTTCTCTTGAATGAGAAACCCATATAGAAATAAAGTGCAAAATCAAAACCAGACAATAGGCAAAAAAGAGAGAGAAAAAAAGTTATTGTAATATCCAGCATGGACAAAGTATCTAATAGTGTACCTTAATTTAGTAAAATTGTCTTATGTGTTTTAAACTTTTCTTGGCCTGTTAGTCTGCCTGTTAGTCTACATTTATGATAATCAACTTAATAAGGACTTATAAAATAAGTGAATGAATCTGATGCTGGCAAAAATATGTTTTTAAAGAGTGGTGGAAGGGGAAAAAAGAATTGATACGTACATATACCAATTTTCCACAGTGAATGTAATCATTATGTACTAATAAAAATAAACATTTTTAAATGCTTGCTTTGTGTATTACTAGTATCCAACAGATGACATTACATTGATATGTACTATATATTGAGTATCATTGGAGGATTATCAACAGACCTAGATTTTATGATAGAAAACATATCAATAAATATATGGTTCAACATAAGAATATTGGCCAGATATAACTTTTTGAAATACATACTATTTTCCTTTACTGCAAAACTGGGGACTGAATCCACTGTCTCATGTATGCTGGGCAAGTGTGGTACTGCTAAACTATGTCCCTTTTAGCAAAATATATATTGTGATAAGGTCTAATTAAATTGCCCAGGCTGGCCTTCAACTTGCAATCCTTCTGCCTCAGCCTCCTGAGTAGCTGGGCTAACAGGTGCGCATGAGCATGCCAGGCTAACCATACAGTATTTTAAAGCACTCTTCTCTCTTCTAGCAATCTCACTTGTCTCCGTGCCCATCTCTTTCCTCCAGGAGAATTTCCAGTGGCTTAAATGTTGGCTATTTATTTTGGCCCCTTAATGTCCAAGAAATTGTCACCAAAAATAGGTACTTAATAAATAAATGGATATTTGCTTTTGTAAATCTGTTTTCCTTTCTTTCTCTAGTAACAATAACTGGACATTTCTGGATGGTTATTTGAATTTCTTATTCTTTTATCTAATATTGAGATGGTTGGTGCCTTATTTATGAATGTAATAACATAACCAATCAATAAAGTAAGACACAACAATGTAAATAGGATGCGGCAGAAAGAAAGCATCACTGTTATAGGGAAGGGAAAACATCACTGAGACTTTATATTGTATTTGCTTCTTTTCTCCATGCACAATTACATGAATCTATGAATTTACAGTTGCTCTCCTCTCCCAAGGAAACACAAATTAGTTAAGGATAATAAAACCAACACTCAGCTTCATGTTTGTGGGTTGAATTGCCACATGGAATCAGAATATACTTTCTGCGGCATAACATTTTTATAGTGAAGCAGCCAAAATACCTCAAATGCATAGCGCAGGCTGCAGGCATTTTAGGCCTTCCAGGCATTTCTGTGGCTTGGCACTGATAAACGCAGGTAACATAGGTTGCCATTGGGTCAGATTACAGCAAACACTGCCCTTTCCCAAATTCCAAGAGTTGCTAAAACAGCTTTCCTCTCAGCTTGGAGGAGATGCCTGTCGATCAAGAGTGGGGATTTCAGAGCTGGTTCTCACAATTGTATTTTCTAAGAGACCACAGCATCTGAGCCCAGCCAAAACCAAAACAAAAATAAAAGACCCTTTCCTCACATTTCCACAACAAGTTTGTGTGGCAGACACTGCATGCACAGCACTTCCTCCTTCATTTCTGACCCTTCTGTGCTCTTAGTTGTGTATTTTTTGGTCTGGTATGGAATGTCGGTGTAAGATCACTCCTTCTCGAAATAAGCAAGTAGGAATAGGAACAGTATGCACGTGTATGCAGAGCAGCCCATCTGTCAGCGACATCCATCACTGGTCATCTATAGACTGTTCAATGTGAGCTACATCTTCTAAAGAGTTCAATAAGTCCCGCGTTTCTCTTAATATTCCACAATTTTAATTTGTTTTTCTGTAGTTTTATGTATAACATACGCTCTGTGGTTCGCCTATACTGCTGACTGTGCTCACACTAAATTTTCGATTATTCTTTGTGATTGAGATGAAATTCATGAGTTGGAATGAAGTAACTTCTGGAGTTGAGGGATCTTTACACTCAGAGCTTCTCATGGTGAATTTAGTTTTTTAAGACCATTCCTCGGGAAAAGGCATTTAGCTAAGATATTGCTGCATATTGATGATTACAAGGTCCATACATTTCGATCCTCATGATGTTAAACCGTGCTAAATGTAGCTTATTTTCTTAAGAGAAACTTATTCAAATATTGCAGACAACAGTAAAATTTTCATTTATTCTCACTGAAAGAACTCCTCATATCTCATCAGTCATTTTCCTTTGTTTGGCTTCTCTGTGATGTTCCCTCTTAACACTTTCAACAAACTCCCAGTGGATATTGATCTTAGGGCAGCAACTACCATTCTCATTGTTACAAAAAGTCGTTTCTTACAGTCAGATCAATGCAAACTGGTACCATTAAACCATTTTCTAATTAATTTCCTCCTCGATTGATCTCTCATCACCCAACCAACTGGAGTTTGGTTCTTTTGTTTTTACTTGCACAAGCATGGGCCGCATTCCGCCTTGCCTACAAACACACGTTTAGTCATCACAGTCACGACAGTCACACTGGCAGAAACGCCAGCTCTCCTGACAGTTAGTCATAGAGCAGACTCCTTTGGAAACAGTAAAAAGGCAGCTACCACAGCCTCAGTTCAGGCTCTGATGGAGCATTTCCACCAGCAGAGGAGCAGGTGAGGTGCTGTGTCGTTGGTCATCAGACTGAAAATGTGAGTTGAACGGGCCAGCGTAGGTTTCAGGCAGAGAAGAAGCTCCCTAAATGGCACACCATCCCGCGGCCGGAGCCCTAAGGATTCACCGCCTTCTGATACCAGAAACCAGCCCTGGTTCTGAAGTTGAGAAAAGGCTGGGCCTCTCCTCTCTCAGAGGCGGCTTTGCCAAAGCCAAAACAAGCTTGGGAAGGGAAGCAGCAGTCTGACCAAGGTTTGGCAGCAGAAAAACCCAACAAATATGTTAATGGCTGTTTGTTTTAACATTGAATAGAGTCAAATCCTTTTTTATGTAAGACAAACCCATTAAAGGGGACACTCCCAGGAGGAGGGTGAGCAGGGGAGGGTCGCCTGTCAGCTGTGCCAGGCTTACTGAAAAGTAATAAAACAGGCTGAGATTTTTTCTTTCTTTTTTTGGTTTTTTTGAGACAGTCTCACTTTGTAGCCGAGGATGACTTGCACTAGTGATCATCCTGCCTCAGCCTCCTAAGAGCTGGAATTACAGGGTGAGAGGCTAAAACTTTTTGTGAATGGTGTCAAAATCTGAAGAAAGAAGTGTATGAAAATCGTGCATCATGTCAGACAATGTGTGTGATCTGTAGTTAATGCTCACGCAGCGAGACACATTTTTCTCATCAAATTTCAGTGTTTGAAGGGTGTAAAATATGTTAGCTGAACATTTTAAAAATGCCTTTGAAAGATGAAACTGTTAACATACAACAATGTACATTCTTGTTAGGTGTGAAATTTTACTCTAAGGATTGGACTGAAATTTAGAATGTGTCTGTATTAAAACATATTTTGAATGCATTTCCTTTTCTTTCGCTAACTTGGTTAACATATTGTGAGAAGTAAAAACCAGTTAATAAAATTGGTACTTACAGTCACCCTGCTAATTCCTAAGTAAGATCCATTATGCTCAAAACCAAAGAACCACAATGTATTTGATACCCGAGTGGGTATGGCTATTCTGTGAGTGCTACCAACCAATGCCTCCTGGTAAAACAAGGTGAAAATCATAGTTTAGATAGCACAAGTCATGAAAACAGCACTTTTCCTCAACATAATAATCATGTTAATAATAGTAATAGAAAGAATCCACTGAATACCTAACTCAGAATATAGCAATGTAGATAGTCTCTTAAATTAATCTTTAGGTTATTATTGTTAGAGTTTTCAGCAGGATGAAAGAGCAAAATATAAAGTAAAAAAGTAGCCTTTATTCCAAAGACTAGACGTGGAGAGGAGTCCATGACCTTAGATGGTCTAGCTTCCTCTGGCCGGAATGTGGGGTATGGGATACACATACAACCTCTGACCCCGGGTGGCGCTTACTACAGGCATTGATGATGTGCAAGGAGCTGATTGGGACCTTTTTCCCATGTGCTGGGAAAGGAAAAGGAAGTTGTAATAGGGACGGAGGAAATGACCTCAGGGTAAACACTCCTTGACCCCGCCTCCACTGCCTTAATACCATGTAACTTATTCTAGGGCAAAATCCAATTATTATCATTCACATTTTACAAATAAGGAAACCTGTTAAGTAGTTTACCAAAAAAAAAAAAAAATTTTTTTTTTTTTTGAGGGATGATCTTGCCACGTATTTTAGAGTAATCTTTATAGCCTAGGCTGGCATCAAACTCATGGCAATCCTCCTGCCTCAGCCTCCAGAGTGCTGAGATTATAGGCAAATGACACCACCCTTGACTGCATATCCAAATTTAATCACACCATTAACGCGAAGCTAAAGCTTAGATCCAGAATTGACTGTATTGATAACCTAGGTTCTTTTAGTTCAGAAACCTTTTGAGAAAAAATGTTAAGAGTAAAATTTTTGTGCTAAAGAAAATGTGACACTCAGGCTCATGATGTGACTTTATACTTCCAAAGCTTGTTCTCTGCCGACCCCATAACTTGCTCCAAACACAGTGATTACAAAAAGAAATTGTGTGTATGGGAGGAGGGATACAATAAATAACAGAACCAAATTTTTGGAGATAGACCTCTATGAACCTGAAGGGCGTGTGTGCATGCTTGTGAGTGCACATGTGTGTGCGCACGCATGAGGCAGGCGCGGGGCGTAGCGGCTATGTCTCTGTTTAACCCGAGTCGCAGCAGCACTGTTTCCCAGGATCCCTTGCAGCCGGGTTGTTTATCTTGTGCTGTGGGTGAACCCTGGCCAGGAAAGGAGGGGCGAGAACTGAAACCCACCGTGCAGTCACCACAGCCCTAACCATTCCACCCACCCGGGCCGCCCAGCCTGCAGGACTGTGTCTCCCAGGCCCCAAGGTCTCACCCAGCCTTCCCCTCTGCAGCTCCAGGTCCTGGCACCCAGGATGGCCCCAGCTCTGTCTTCCACCCGCGGTGAGTCTCTGAGGACCGCTGCTGCTGCTCCTGTTTCCCCAGTCAAGAGGAAGGAGTCGCTCACTGGTGATGGTCCCCGGGATGACAGTGTCCCTTTTTTGTCTTCTCCACGCGTGTAGTCACCTGATTGAGCTGCGTACACTGCACAAAGAAGACTGCTCCAGCCCGGGTGGAAGGGGCTGCAGGAAGCTGATTTGAGAACGACATTAATAAAATTCCAAACCATGAATGATTTGGGAAGCTAAAGACAACAGTGTACTGGTGAAGGTGCACGGTCCCAGTGGAGCAGGGTAGGGGTGAGTGGAGAAGGAGAGAGAGGGAGAGAGGGACAGAGAGGCAGAGAGAGACAGAAAGAAAAGACAGAGAGACGGAAAAATCCACAGAGACAGAGAGGAAACAAGTGTACGCAGATGAATATCAAAACCAAAATTTCAGTTGAATTGAATAACCTTAATGAACAGGTCTACAAATTCAGGGTGCTGATTCACCACAGACAAAATGGGGGCAGGGGGTAAAAACAGGGGGTAGAACCAAAGCTATGAAAAATAGCAATCAGCAGAAAGAATAGACACCATGGTTCCCACTCCTCCCTTTGAGGTGTCAGAGTCACCACACACACCCACACACAAATCCGCCCAGTTTCGAGGTTCAGGCCACCAGTGCAGTCTTATGGGATCCCCTCCTTCTGTTCTCAGCAAGCAGGGTCTCAGCTGCCACCCAGCTCCTGAGTGTGGACCTGTACTCCACCCGCCCAGCCACACCATGTGGTAGAGTTCAGCTCTGAGATTTTTAAGTGGCCACAGATGACGTGTCCTGGATTTTGCCTTGAAAAACTGTGCAAGTGGAAATCAATTCCGTTGTGTTTCATGTTGTCAACCTCTGAGGATTTGTTGCTGACTTACTCATGTATGGTAGACAATAACGTATTGACTCCTGATTTTATTGATTGACTGTGTGTGGCTACTTGTGTGGCCAGCTCTATTCAGACAGGCTTGTGATTTATTAATTCTAGTCCCTTAGTTAAGACTCTCAGTTTTTATAAAGACAAGATCATTCTGTCATTTATATCATCTTAGTAAATAACTAATGTTTCTATTGGTCAGTAGCACGTATACCTGAATTCCAAGCCTGCTGGAAAATCAGTCTTCAAGAGTTTGCTGTCCCATATTTGTTAAGCACCCAAATGAGTGCAGATATATTCAGAGAAGGGGATTTCCAAGTGAATCATCCTCCCACACACACACACACACACACACAAGTAGGCATCCTTAGTTCAACCTGTGTCATCAGGGAGCCACACCCTCCAGGACACGTGCGCCTCACCCCAAAAACCTATTTTCATTGACTTACATCTTAGTAGTGTGTCCCAGTTTGTACTGAAGGAAATTATAAGAAAAACAAAACAACAAAACACTGCTTAAAGTAGACCAAGTGACTTTACAAACACACTCAAACATCTCTGTGTGTCTGGCATGAAATAGAAACTTTAGGCACACTCATGTGACAGCCTGGACCACGGGCTCCTGGCCAGCATATCATTGTACCCCAGGGAATGATCTGGGAAAGTTCTGGGCCTGTGCCACACCTCAGCCCTTCTCCACCAGGCACACCCATGGACAGAAGAGCAGGAAGAGCCTTCCTGAAGTGATGGCATCCACCCTCATCTCGCCTCCTGGGGGCACAGAGGGACAAGGTCACATCCCACTGCAGAGAGCATGGGTTCTCTCCTTCCCAGAGAGGCCTATGAAAGAGAATTGTGCAGGCAAACGCTTTTGTCATCCCCACTCCACTGTCACTCATTCTTACTAGGGATGCGTGAGAGTTTACAACTAGAAAGAGGCGCGTGTCAGGTTTCTCTCAAGGATAAGCCAGAGTCAGGGTCTCGTGAGTGATCACTGCATTTGTAAAAAGGCACATTGTTAGTTTCCAAGGCCATGCAGAGTTGGTCATATCAAATAGGACTGTATTATTGCTTGCATATTTATATAGGACGTAAGTCTGGCTAAGAATCTTTCTCCACTAAAATGATCAGGAGCTAAGAGAAGGGAATAAAAAGAAAACTCAAATGTTCGTTTTGCAGTGTTTGTTTTTTGTGACTGTGGTTTTGTTGTTGCTATAACACTGTTAATAGATATTCATGGGTAGCACACTTACCTTGCAAAGTTCACTTCTTATCATCATTAAAGACTCTTCTTTGTCTTACCTAATGCTTGTGTTCTGTTCTCGGTCACTTCTGAGATGACAATGATTTGCATTTGCTTGTTACACAGGTGTCTGTCTCCCATTTCCAGCCTCTCCGAGTTGAACAGCTCCTTTGCTGCTGGCTTCCTTTGTAATGCAACCTGACAATGCTCTTTCCTTAGTCTCAACTTGAGCTGGTTCAGTTGCATTTATCAATATGCCTTCTGTGTTTGTTCTTGGTTCTGCAATCAACATACTTCATATTATGGGAGGTTTTTTCATAGCACATTTTAATCTTTCTCTATAATTATTTGTTTCAAACTGCACTTTCCCTAGCTCTGGAATTTTGTTTTTTCTTTTTTATAGACTGTGAAACATTGTGAAATGTGTTGTCAAGTAACATGGAGGAATATATATGTCTATATATACATACACATATGGAGACAAGCATGCACCTACAAAATATGTATATTCGTGGACACATATATATAGACCTATGTTTAAAATTTCTCTGTCAAACAAATAATTTTACATTTCTTATACTACAGATCACTGAAAAAGCAATTCCCACAACACAGAGAACAGTGTTGTAAGCCTGGAAAGGCCTGGATTCTGCTTCTCACTCCGAGCTGCGCTCCCAGAGCACGCGGGCTGTATCATCCCCAGGCTCCTGCGGTGAGAGCTGAGTGCCACTGACCCTGGGAAAGTTGTTTAAAAACCTGAAAGAGTTTACAGTGCATTCCAAAACTACCTGCCTTCTCTCTCTTTTTCTAAATTTTTCAAATGGTACCTGAAACAGCAAAGCTAGGAGTCAGTGCTACGACCTTCCCACAGTGAGACCCCTGCAGGAGTGGGACAGCCTGCCACCGCCTGAGACGTGCCAGATCAGTGGTGCCAGCTCTCCCCGCACAGTCGCCCTGGCATGCACACGAGCTGCAGAGACCTGCTGCTGGCCCTCAAGGACAAGGGACAGAAGGCAGAGAGCAGGCACTGCACCATGGGAAGACAGCAGGTCACTCTGGGCACACAGAGTCTGCCATGCAGCCGCCCAAAGGGGCAGCATAGATGGCCATGGGCAGACATAAGAGCAAAGGTTGTTTGTGCTGAAGAGAAACCAGAAGATGGTCCAGAGTGTGAACTGTAACACGAGCAGAGCTGGTGTCTGGCCAGGATGTCATCCCTCGGGCCTTTGTTGTGCCTCAAAATAGAACACAAAGGCCAGCCACACCTCCTGTGCTAAAGTCCAAGCCCACAGGAACCAGGGAGCTCAGAGCTCGGACCCTTGTCCGCATTAATTATCTCTGGGACATTGCTGAAAATAACAGCTCCCAGTGCTGGTGTGGCCTCACTCACTTCTCACCATTTCTAGCAACAGTTCTCTTCAACAGGCAGCAGGAAGAGGCATCTGTGTCCCAGTGTCGCACAGGGCTGAGCCTCCTCCGAAGGGTACCTGCCTTTCTAGGTAGCAGCAATGCACCAGAGCTCTTAGAGGTAAATTAAACAAACTGGGTCTGTAACCGGAGAAGCCACTGCATTCTGTACCTCGGGATCCATGCAAGAAGAGTGTGTACTTCAGCATAGGACGGTTGCATGAAGCACTAAACCAGAAATTGACAAATTTGGAAGCTGGTCATTGTTTCCTGCCTACATGGATCTCTTTACTGCAAACCCGTCAGTTAAGTGTTTAAGTTTGTATTCTTATTTCACAGATGAGGAATTCAAAGTACAAACAGGTTAAAGATATTTCTGAAAGTCCCTCAGCAAGGGAATGGCAAACTCAGGATTCAAAGCCTGGCTTGTGCAGCCGTGGTGGTGCACGCTTGTAATCCAAGCATTCTGAAAGCTGAGGCGAGAGGACACCTGGAGTCCAAAGCCAACCAGGGACACGTAGTGAGTTCAACACTAGCCTGAAATACATAGAGACAAACCCCTGGTTTGCGTGCGCAGGATACCACACCATTTCCTCAGAGGGTGCCTTACAGGAGTGCTGCCCATCTGTGCAACGGAAGATATTTAATGGGGAGAACATATATGATTTATTCTTATTAGCAGATTAGTCCATATATTACAAATAAATATAACACAAAACAGGAAAAATTTGAGGTAATAACAGATTTAAAAGGTGGATATCCAATTTGATCTGTAACATTTAGGAGAGACTTCATGAAGAAGGCAGCATTTAAAATATTTTTTCTATTTATTAGCTTCTTTTTTTCTGGCTTTTTTGAGATACAGTCCACCATGTAGTGCAGGCTGACCTTGCATGTGCTGGAATTACTGCATGCACCATCACACTAGCTCCATTTCAAATTGTTTCCTAAAGACTGGAAGAATTTTGTAAAGAGAAAATGCATGATTAACATACTTTATAAGCTATGTTCCACTGGATGTTTTATTTCTTTGTTGATGGATACATTGCAAATAGTTTACATCTTTCCTGGTACATTTTGTGAAAGAATTCTTTAGCAGATAAGAGGTTGCTGCAGGTAAGATTTATTACATCCACACTTACAACACGTGCAGGAAAAGTAAGGTAGATATTTTTCTAAAAGTCTGGGTTATCATATTCATATCTCAGCCAAATTTAAGGTAATCAATCTACTGTTGCTTATAAAATGAACACACCAAATACAGTTTCCACAAACCAACCACAAAGAAGAATTTAGCATAAAGTTATGCCGATTAAGGTTCAGAGGTACAGATTACAGAGCACATGTACCTGATACCTGAATAACTTGTGTTGACATGTGTTCTTGGGAAATTGCTCTAGCAATTTAAAATTCATCTGTGTCGACATTTTAGAGTAAAGAGTAGACTAAAAAGATCTCAAAAAACAAAGCAATCCTTAGGAGAATTAGCCAAATTCTTACATATAACCGCTGCTAACATCAGAGAGAGGGATTGGTCTTTAGTGAAAGGAGACATTGATTGATTTGGACAGCACTTGTCCCCAAATTTACTATTCTGTACAAGTTTAAACTAACCCATGAAAGAAAGCAAAAGGACTATTTTTTTTTTTCCGGAATAGGCTCTTGCTATGTAGTTCAAGCTGTCCTTGAACTCAAGGCAACCTCCAGCCTCAGCCTTCTGAATGCTGAGATTACAACCATGGGCCACATTGAGCCTGACTCAAGAATCCTATTTTTATATGATGAATGAATAATATTTTGTGCAATTATAGGAATCTCCCTTCCACGTAGCCCACAATAGACAAGTGGAAGCATAGCCATCAGATGACTTCTCCTCATAACAAAGACCCCGGTGCTTTCCAAGGGAGGCTATACCAGGATTGAAAACCTCTTCTCCTTAGAGAATCAGTTCTTCTACTTAACCATCTTCTCTCAAATCCTTACCTGTTTTAGGGTTAGGCCAAACTATAATTTAACTGTATTCAGGGTACCTCTTCTTTTTTGTTTTGCTCTGCTATTTACATTTCTCATGTATTACTTTCATTTGAAATACTGTTTAGTTTAAATTGACACAATAACTACACATATTTTTGGTCCACCATGTGATATACATATATATGTGTGTGCATGTATAAAGCTGTGCACATAGATGTACTATATATGCATACACATTTATGTATGTAAACATTCATGTATGTGTATACATGTGTGGTATGTAAGGGTAATGACATAAGTATCCTTTCTTTATGTAGGGAAATTCACTCTCTACTGGCTGTTTTGTGATAGTCAGTTAAGTTTTGCCAGCCATGGTTCTTTATTTTTACCAAGCTCTTTTTCTTGGGTATAGTAATGGTCTTGCCTTTGTTGTTAACTATTGAATAAGAGTTCCAGTTTTTCACTGAGATAGAAACAGGTGCATTTACTGGTGGTTTCTTGGGCTCCCTTCCTAGTTCAGTGACTTTTATGCCTACCAGAAGCTGAACACAGTGAGTCCTGCAAAGCCCTGCAAAGCAGCCTCAAGGGTAGAGGCCCGCGCTCTGTGACTACAGGAATTGGAAGGTACCACTAACAGGGTCTGTAAGAGTTCTCTCAAACCAACCTTCATGTAGGAGACTTGGTTCCTGTTCCCTCTCTTCCCTCCTAAACCTGAAGGCTCTGGACAGAAACACTGCATTCCCCAGCATTGAAATCTATTACCCCTTTAATCCAATTAACACTTTAACCATTCAGAGTCCCGTCTATCGGTCACTGTCACATGCCCTGCCTTTGGTTTTTCCCCATCTTCTCTACACACATGGGCCCAGAAGCCCTTCCTCCTGCTGTAGATGGAACCCAGCCCTTGCCCAGTACCAGCAAGTACCAGCCTTGCAGCTGGCTGTTTGCTGGTCCCTCACCGTACAATATGCTTCCCAACTGATTGTTCCTCACAATTCCATACCCCACAGTTCCTGGTATATCATAAGCATTTAATAAGCATTTGATAAATAAATAAATGAAATATTACATGATTTCTTTCACATGAGAAACCAAAAGAACAAAGAAAGAGCAAAAAAAAAAAAATGTAACAGGGCGATGAATCTCTGGTAAATAAGAGGAAGACCAAGAGATGAGAAGGTAAGAAGAATTAAGATGTGCTAAGTAATCATCATGTACTGCAAACATGTAACAATAAAAACTAAAATTTTTTTTTTGTCTTTTTCCTTTTTTATTGGTACCAGGGATCGAACTCACGACTGCCTGCTTGCAAGGCAGGCACTTATGCCGCTGAGCTAAACCTCCAGCCCCTAAAAACTAAAATTTAAATAAACAAGTGGATATCCTTGTGTGGTGCCTATATTACGTATACAAGAATCATATTTGCCAACCTTATACATAATGACTTTTGGGTAGGGTCTTTTTGAGGCAGGGTTTCACAACATGGCTCAGGCTGGCCTTAAACTCACTTTGTAGCCCAGGCTGGCCTCAAACTTGCAGCAATCCCCCTAGGCTCAGCCTCTTCAGCGTTGGAGTTGTAAGCATGCATCACCAAGCCTGGCTCATAATGAGTTTTTATTCTTCCAATCTATTGCTACTCCAGCAAGGAAAAAAAAGAAAAGAAAAGAAAAGAAAAAAAAAATATATATATATATGTAATGACTTAAGAAAACTTACAATGAATCCAAACCTTGGGCAGAGATGGAATTTCCTGCATACTAGGATTAATATAATTAATATAATTAACTTCTTCAAATTCCTGAATTTATTCAAGTGCCCGTCTGGTCAAATCTTTCGTAAGTTTAAAAATTTCCTAGCAATTCAGCAGGAGTTCACACTCCCTGAGCGTTTATCCAGCCTCTTTGCTGGCCTTCGGTGGTATGCAGAAGAACAGTGACCGTGTCAGGACCACACACTCAAGACAGTATTTTTTTTCTCCTGTACTCACCTGCAACTGCACCTAGCCAAAACGTGTGACTGCTTTTCATCACCAGAGTTATGTCAGGCATCCAGCCATACAGATCACTTTAAAAGGTCCAAGTCTTTAGTCTAGTCAGTATTGATGGATTAGATGGGACATCTTTAACCTTTACTGTGCTTTCTACTTGCTGACATCTTTGAGTGACACATGCACAAATGTATTGCAATTTCAAATCTGAGATGGACTGGAATGTAGAATATTTAAAGATCTTGGGACTAGGGACAGGGAAGAAAACAAGATGTTGAAATTAAAAAAAAATAAAAAAGACTGTGAATGGCAAAGCACCGGGACAGCAGGGGAGCAAGGTTGTCACGTATAATGAAGATTTAGTGTTTCAGCAATAAATCTAATTCAGCTAGAAGAGCACACTGCCAAAACACTGTGCAAGAAATACCCCCAAGGTATCCAGCAAAGTCTTTTTAAGCCCCATTCACTTCACATTGCATATTTGAACACAGACAGTTGCAGTTTGGAGAGCACACATCTGGGTCACTCCGCGAATCCCCACTTTCCTTTTAAAAAAATAAAACGCACGTACTCCACCTACTCTAGACTTACTCTGCTGCTGTGTCTGCCAAGGAAAACGATCCCATTTTGGAGTACAAGAGCCAAAACACAAAGTGGAACCAACCCACATAGACTCATGCTCAGCTACTTTATGTATCCAAAGAAAGAAAAATATTCAGAGCACAAATTCTCAGATTACTACTCCAACAAGCAACTCTACCCAAGGTTATTTTTTAATACTATTGTCTTCTCCAGTGAGGACTAAAATCTCCAGGAAATCACGAGCTTTCACAAAGTAATATTCTGCTCCATTTGCTTCTCTCACATTTAATGTAGAATTAAGCTCTGTAAATACTGTTCTGCATGCTATACTATTTGTACATTATTTTAATACAATATTTATACAATATTTTCATCATGATAATGTAAGAAGAAAAGTGCTGTGAACTTTAAAACGTTGCCCATAAAAGCAAAAGACTTTATACTGTTCTCGTCTCCTTTTTATTTTATACCTTCATACTTTCAATATAGGAAAACAAATATTTATATCTGGCTCATTACCAGGACCCTCAAGCCCAATTTTTTGTTTAGAAATTGCTGTATAAAAATAAAGTTTCTGGTTGTTACTCGAAAATATCCTATGTGTTTTCCAAAATCATTCAGTGAAAAAGAAATTATATAAGCATGATCATCATGACAGTGACAGGAAGAACAAGAGAAAGCAACTCAGCTATTGTTTCTAACAGCGGTGAATCCCAGCATATATATATTGAAATAGAACCTAGACCAGGAGTGATGCGTATCCTGTCATGAAAGGTATTCTCTTACAAGTGCTAATGACTGTATCTGATCATCTGAGAGTTCATATTCCCCAGAGAAGAAAAGGAAGTCCAACCAGTCTTGGATGAACTATACCACGCCCTTCAACCTTTATCTCAGCAGAGGAATCCAAGTACCCAAACAGTAGTCTAAGGAGAGCTTAGCCCCGCTGCTCCAGTTGATAGTTCTGTTCTTTTTCTTTCCTTTCCTTTTCATTTCATTTCTTTCCTTTTCTTCTTTTCTTTTAGATCTTCTTTTCTTTTGGTGAGTGAGAGAGATAATGGGGGTATTTTGATATTAAATACACTTACCCTCACTCCTTGCTTTATTTACCAAAAACTGAGCTGGAAAAACAAAGACAAAAAAGTGCGATTTGAGAGGTTCCCACTCACTTGGCTTTCTGTCAGTTTGAAACATGTTGCCTTTGGCTTTCTCCAGTTGGAGACACCAAGCACAGGTACTTAAAGAGCAAAGCAGAACTGTATTTCAAGTACAACAACTAGCAATGTAGAAATACCACAAAAGAAGCTTAAACAGTAATTGTTGGGAACACAGGTTATTGTAAACCACAGTGAACTGGAATTACTTGTAAAATATCACTGATTTTACCACTTACACAGATCTATTCAGACTGTTATTTGAGTTGACTAATACAGTAAATGTAAGAAATACCTAAGCCTCAAAGGATTACATATGTATGTATCTAATGAGAACGTGAATCAACAGAGATGGTGGCAATAATGCTTTAGTCTTTATGGTTACTTTGTTACATTTGTCTTTGGAAAGCATCAAGCATCTATAGGTTATCTTTATTCAAGAGACGAAGGTTAAGTTTCAGAGAAACGCAGGGGCTGCCTGAATTTACATGTGTTCATGACAGTTTTTACTCAATCCATATTTTCTGGCTTCTAGTAGAATGTCAGATCCATTTCAGAATTCTAAATATTATCATATGGTAAACATTTATATAAGACTTAAAGACACTTTCGACTTGAGGATAAGTAAGACAGACGTGACCATGTCATTTCTGAGTTAACAGAACTAACATTTACAGGCTTCTAGAGTTAAGAATATTTACATATTCTACCTCCCTAATTTCCTACAGTAGTTTTCTGTGTTGGGTACTTCTAGCACACCATTTAACAAATGGAAGAACTGAATTAAAGTCACTATTCCAACCCTAGTCTACAAAGGGTCCAGAGGCTTTTCTTGTAATTAAATCCATGGCACAGACTCTTCATACACACACACACACACACACACACACACACACACACACACACACACACACAAAACTATTGGAGGCTATAACAGATGAAATTTTGAACCTCTTCCTGTCAGCATTTTGTTGTAAAATTTCATCTGAAAGTATTCTAAAATCACATTACCATTTACCTCACAATTAAAGAAATCATCCTCATATAAAATAGTATAACAACTTTAGAAAATAAGGATTTCAGAAACACTTGGAAGTGATGAGTACTTTTTACTACCTAGGTGACAAGAAAACCAAGCTGGACTCATCTCTAGTAAAAAAAAATCTTTAAGAAGGCTCCAGATTTCAAATAACATTATGCTAACCAGAAGTCATTTTCTAGTTCCATCAGTGAGTATGACTTTCCATTAAATTCATCTCTTTTAAATTAGCAACCATTCTCAAAATCCTGCTGTTAGATCAAAATGAAATTCACCATGGCAAACAATGAACTTTCACTATACTTTTAACAGTTATTGCTGTACTTAATTAATTATCAGATACACAGCAGATAAAATACTTTTTACCACTAATTGCTTTTTTTTTTCAGTACTGGGGATCGAACGCATGACCTTACCCTTGCCAGGCAGGTGCTTACACCACTGAGCTAAATCCCCTCCCCCTAAAATATTTTTTAAATGAACATGTAACTGTTAGCATCTGAAGACACTTCCAACCCCAGATATCTGAACTTTTTCCTGACCTAGAGATTTTTCAATAAACTCTGAAGTAAATAAATATTTCTTTAGCTATAATAGATGGACATAAACTAATAAGTATTTGTATACACGTGATTCTTTAATATTTTTTTCTAAAAAATTCATATTTAGTATTCTTAAGGTGGCACTGGAATATTCCCATTTTTAAACCAATTTCTGTCCTTTTTTTCACTCAATAACCAGTGTTAATGAGGGAACTTACACTGTAGAACATTTCGATAAAACATTTCATTATCTGATAGTGTCAATGAACTAGGTGTTATATTTATAATGCAAATAAATCCAACATGAAAGTTTATAGAAAAAGTATTGCAAATAATTATTTTACAATGTTAAATAGTAGACTTAATTATCTTTCTAATCACTTAAGTATGAACAACATTGTAGACCACAAACACCATATTCAACTTAAGTACGAAGTAATTTTTTCTACATGGTAAACAACAAAAAAACTTCCTTATTTTTAATTATTTCACTGATAACCAACATAGGGTAGCAGGCATGCATGGAAATAGATGAATTAAGGTAATATCTGAGATGACATTGGTCAGGTCTTAAATACTTAACTCAGGAACTTTACAATAATTGTAAATAGCAAAGATCCATTGTAAAACTTTTAGCAAAACTGACGTGATTAAACTTGTGCTTTAGAATCTCAGAAAGAAGCAATTCAAAAGGATAGAATTTCAGGGAAGAGACCAGCACAGACAACAGCTAGAAGTCCTAAGTGATGAGAGTGGAAAGCCATTGCAATGGGCATATATAGGCAAAGTAGCACGTAACATTTAAATATTGGTTCCTGTACTTCTGGAAATCTTTTGTACACTTTACACACATTAACTCACTTAATCTTTACTAAAAGCTTGCAAGCAAGTGGTTGTGAGTTCAATCCCCGGTGCCGATAAAAAGTTAAAAAAAAAAAAAGAACTAGATAGTGATTCTTTTTGGATAATGAAACAAAGCACAGTGCCTGAACACAGAACTGTTTGTCTAGCTCTATGTTGGTGGTTCTAGTCTTGACTAAAGCCACGTGAAATCTTCAGACAGTGGCATGTTGTCTGGAGACTGAGCAGACTACAGTGGCATCATCTGTCTTTGCCCCACCTGGTCCCTCATTCCCATTCTTACAGTCATTGGGCAAATTTTGAGACATCAGAAATACTCAAAGCCTATGATGACCCAGACCCAGAGTGGATGCACTACCATGCCCTCATTCTGTTGGCCAACGCAGGTCACAGTACAGCCAACATCCTGGATCCCACCATCGACTTCATCACTGGATGATAGGAGTTACAAAATCACACTGCAAAGATGATGAGGCAAAAGACTGCGGTGGCCTCCGTAGTCTACTGCAAGGAATAATTGTCAGTATCAGGTGTTTTCTCCAGATAGGGAACCACAAGCACAGAGCTGTTTGATGCTTAACCTTAGGTCACACAACTAAAGCAAATCAAACACCATGGCTTCAGAGTCTGTCTTCAGAGGCACTTTCCTGAATGTTATCAGGGTTTTCAAAATGAGAGAAAGCTTAGAGAAATAGGAACAAAGAGAACCAATAGGATTTATGAGACTGGGAAGACTCACAGAAGGAATGAGAGGACTCGGGGGAAAAAAAAAAGGAAAGAGAAAAACAAAAATGAGAGAGGACTCAAATTTGAGAAAATAATATCACTTGTCATTATGAAGTGACAGAATTTATTGAAGTTACTGCTGACAAATTAAGAAGTTATTAGGTGACATGACTCAGTCCTGGCCATGGTAGGAAACTGGCCTCATAATTATGCATGTAAATTTGAACATTAAAGATTGAGCTGAATTCAAATTATTAAGGTGGAAATACCCATGGAGCTGTGTAATACAGCACTTCATTCAAAATAAAAGTGACCTGGATTTGGGCTCTGAGCATTGAAATCATAAGACTCCATGAAAATAGCCAGAGAGAGTTTAAGGAAAAGGCTGTGGACAGGGTCCAGAGAAGTGGAGAGGCATCACAGAGGAAAAGGCGTTTCTGCGAGAACTTTCAGAGGATTACAACCAAGAAACAACAATCACAACAAAATGGAAGATGCCATGCCTGCTCCTGACGGGAGTAAAGATGATGTGCTTTGAACTAAGAAGCACAGGAAAAGCTGGACGATCTACTTTCAATACAATAATACATAGCACTGAATCAACCAGGGAACCAATAGAGCAGTATAGATTTACCACACTGGATGTAAAATACAGAGAGGAGGCCAAGAAAATAAGCACAGCACTGAGGGAACCATTTCAGAGGGAGCTTCTGAGGGACTGACCCGAGCTCTGGGCAACCTAAAGTGTGCTCAAGGACTGAAGACGAGACAGGGTCTTCAAAGGGGAACGGCCCTTCATTTTGGTTTCAGACCTTACAAAGCTGCTTTGTAGGTATTCAAATAAAAAACAAATAGCTCTTCCCAGAACCCTTTCTTTTCCTTCCCTTCCCTTCCCTTCTCTTCCCTTTCCTTTTTCCTCTCCTCTCCCCTCCTCCCCTCCCCTCCCCTCCCCTCCCCTCCCCTCCCCTCCCCTCCCCTCTCCTCTCCTTTCCTTTCCTTTCCTTTTCATGTCTGTCTGTATGTCTTTCTTTGTTTCTTTCTGACATGGTCGCTACATAGTTTAGACTGGACTTGAACTTGCTGTGTAGGTTCCTCTTTTAATTTTCTTTTTAAATTAACGAGACTCATTTAGAGTACTAGTACACCTGGCATGTCAAAGTTGCCCAGTCTCCTGACAGAAATACATGTGTGTAGACCCTATGTGTAAGATAACACAGTTAAAGAAACAGTTAAGAAACTGAAAGATCAGGAAAAAATAGCCAGAATTATTTACAAAGTATAAGTACATAAAATACAAGCATAGAAAAGGCACAGTGAGAAATGCTGCATGTAAAATTATAGACTATAATTATATGATAGAAATATAGTTGTATATAATTTTGTGATAGAAAACATAGAGGAAGAATATTGGACATACAAAATACAAATATCAATGAAGCCAACACATATTTTTAAATATGTGTCTCACTGCAAGAATAGTCAAAAAAAAGGCAAATTGAAAATTACCACAGAGTGAGCAAAATTTTTTTTTTAATGTTTTGTTTTTTTTTTTTACCGGTACCAGAGATCGAATTCACGACCACACGCTTGCAAGGCAGGCACTTATGCCACTGAGCTAAATCCCCAGCCCGTGAGCAAAATTTTAAAAGGCTAAAATAGTCCAGGTTTAGACAAAGCTATGGAGTGGCAGGATTAACATACAGTTCTGGCCATAGTGGGAGAAAAGAAGAAGCTACTGCTGGGTGTGACCCAGGAGTGGGAAAAACACTGATATACAAACGACCGTTTACCAGAGTACTGAGTGAACTCGACCCTGTCTTTGAGGGGAAGAATGATGGATGGAAATACAGATGGTTTGTGGATCAAAATGTCAAGGGAGTTTTAGCTTAGGACGTTCAAGATGGGCCGTTTTCTTGGGCAACAAGAGTGAGGGTATCAGAAGAGGAAAAGAAAGCCAAGATGGGCTGGGACTTTGCAAACGCTGGACAATATTTTGGAATAGCTGTCACAAAGAATGAAAATGAGGCTCAACTAGGCACGTATAGAAGGGTGGCTAAGAGCACAGAGAAGCAGGGGGATAAGGAAGACAATGGAATTTAAGTGATGCCAATCAGTGTTAGAGATTGTCTGGTTTCGGTGATCCCCTGGTATGTCAGGTATTATTCCAGTTGTCTTGGAAGTCCGATCCTTCACTTAGGGAGAAATGCATCTGCATCTTACACACTGCAATCATTGTGCAACTTACATATCTCCTCAGAAACAACTGTTTTTGCCTAGTTACAGAGCAAAGCCTACGAACAAAATGAAGGTAGAAACTTTCCTTGCATCAGGAAGAGAGTGGTAAACTTGATGGAGGGGTGTTTAGCCCACGTGCTAGCTAGAGACGCATATTTAAACCATCGTGGGCACTGTGGCATTTGTATCTTGAAAGCCACCTCAAGCACAGTGGTGCAGGCCTTCAGATGCCACTGAACTCTCCTAGCAGGAGAGACCTGGCCACTGGAGACCCTCTATCTTTCTTCCAATTCTCATGGCCTGGTCATACTTTCTTATATGTTTTATGGTCCATTTAACTTTCCCAGAAGTCTGGAAAGACTCAACAGCCTGTTGACAGCAAAGATTTTTAAAAATCTTTCCTAAGACAGCCAAAACTGTAGCTGAGCCTGCCTAGAAATCTTGCTTTTTACAAGCAGACTGGTGATATAGGTTTCCTCTTATACTCAATTACATTCCCTCATTTTAGCTCAGCTTTGCATATGAGTTTTACCAAGCTGAGTTTGATGAGATGAAATGTTGTAGAAGCGAATCATGGGAACACCTTGCCAGAGATATTTTTAATTAAAATGGCTCACACAAACAACAAAAGAAGAGGCAGCCTGGTAGAGTGTCCCCAAAACTCTCTTCTTACCACCAAACTTCATGCGTTGATCTTAAAAAAAATGTTACGGAAGGCACATAGAATCTAGAAAAACATAGATGCTTGGTTAATACCCTTTTGCATTTTGTTATCCTTTTAAACAGAATAAACAGAATAAAATTCGCAAGCACGGGAGAGATTTTACAGAAACCGTATCTTCTTTGGAAATTTTCTCCTAGGTCACATGGAAAGAGGCAGAGTCTGACAGAGAGTATGTTAAAGGCCTCAGAGTGAGCGAAAGAAAGCTCTGCTGAGTGCGCCAAGGTCAAGCATCTTTAGAAGTAGATAAATTAAAACAATATGATATGTCTTGTCCTAAGACATATTCCATTGTCTAGTTTTGCAAAAGCGATTTATGACTTGGAACCCTAGCTTAGCGAACACGAACAAAGGTATGTTAGTGTCAAGGTGTTGGCTAAATTTGTGTTTTGTTTTTGGTGAGTGTAGTGACAATGGTGTTAAAAATAACACAAACACATGCCTGTATCCAGAGACAGTGGTTCCTACAGGAAAACTGCAATTCTTGAGAAAATGCAAAGAGCATGTATCTACCATCCAGGCTGAGGAACGGAGGACGCTCAGATTTCACAGATAGCACCACAGACAGCTATTAAAGTCTAACCCAGTGTCACATTTCTGCTCAGGACTGCCTAACTACCAGCCCAATTTGCCGGGTTCCCTTGCACTGTGTTTCTTCATTGTTTTGCGCCAGGCAGAGACTTATCTTAATAATGGGTCAATCCTCAGCCAAATGTGTTCAATTGAAGGCCACCAGGGGAGAATGGCAGGATATTGTCTTTCCAACAGCAAGCGAATTGCAGGCGGCTTAAGGCAATATCCATTTCACTATAATGCTGGTTTATGTTACAGCCCTTTTCAAACTTCTAATTGCCCTGTATTGCTGACATTTATAGACATGCCCTCCTTTAAATGAAAACACAACACTGAGGTCAGGCGCAGTTACCAGGACAGCAGAGACCCCAGGTGAAGCCAAAAGGGGAAATTACTTTAAAACTACTAAATGCCAAACATGTTTGAGCAAAAGAAGGAAAACAAATGAAGTCTTGGGGCAGAAAAACATTAATCATAGACCCATGATATATATTAATAATAGCTATATTTAATACTCTTATGTAAACTTTCGATGGTTGGATTATATAATTTTTAAATGAAAGTAAATATTATTCACTTGGCTTGGTAAGACTGGTCTCGGCTTATGGGAAGTAACTTTGACTGTGATTTTTTTTTTTTTTTTCTGCTCCAAATTTCAGTTTTATTTGTTAAAAGCAAAGGGAAGAAACTAATCAGATTTGTCAGCTGCTTTGGACAATTACTCTGTTATAAGTCTTTCAGATCATTCTAAAAGTCATAATGAGGAAAATAATGTTTCACATTTACACAGAGCTTTTCACCTAGCATCTCAGACTCTTTAATAAGCAATAAATCATTCATTCCAGAATTGCAAATTCAGAGTCTCCAATTCAGTTCTAATAAGTAATTTTTCCCAGGCAGCTCTGGAAGAAGCAAAGCCATGTAGACTACAATCCCTGTCACATGTTTAATCAGATCTTCATACGCAGAGCAGAGTCACTGATCACAGCCTGAACGTAAATACCCCCTGCATGCACACTGTAGATTTCCGGCTACAAAGTGTTAAAGAGCCTACACTCTAGTTAGGTTCTGGTTAGGAAATCAGTATCTTTCACCGAATTCCCAGAACAAGTTCTTTTTATACTATAGCCTCTTATTCTTCCTAGAAACATCGTTGTTGGTTTGTTCGTTTGTTTGGAGATAGTCTCACTCTGTAGGCCAGTCTGTGTTTAAACTCCTGTGCAGCCTAGGCTGGCCTCAAACTCACAGTGATCCTCCTGCCCCAGCCTCTCAAGTGCTGGGATTATAGACTTGAACATTTTATTAAGAAACAGACAACAATAGTGTTTTCTTTTTGTAAGAGTTATACATTTTCACATAAAAAAGATTTTAGAAAAGCACACATTACCTGCCTGGCAAGTGCGAGGCCCTGAGTTCAATTCCCAGTACCAAAGGAAAAAAAAAAAAAAGAAAAGAGAAAGAAATCCCACTATTTCTACTACACAGAGATAAATACTGTTAATAATTTAGTACAAAAATTACTTATCTGTTTTAAAATTTTGTATTTATATAAAATACAGTATAATCACTTTTTAAGCTCATGTACACATATTGATTTATAAAAGGCTTTTAAAATTCAGCAGTATATTATGAATATTTTCTCATGCAATTAAAGTTAAATTTTAAGAATAATAAAGTCAGCTACGGTATTCTTCCACGTTATAGAGCATAATTCTTTTTCCACTTCATCTCAGCCAAAACATACTCTGTAGAGCATTTATTTTCCTATCTTTAATAAATATAAAGGTTTTCTACCTTAAAAAAGTATATTAAGTCATACACAATGATTGTTAAGTCTATTACAAGTTGTTTTAATTATGCTTCAGGTTTGCTCTTAAAACTGTTATTCTACTTTTCATGTGCATTAGAGATGAAAGAATATGCAAGTAAAGACAAATGTATGAAAACGTTTAACTCTTACAAAAAGAAAAACACTAGTGTTGTCTGTTTCTTAATAAAATGTTCAAGTCTATAATTCCAGCACTTGAGAGGCTGAGGCAGGAAGATCACTGTGAATTTGAGGCCAGCCTGGGATAACACAGGAGTTTAAACACAGACTGGCCTACAGAGTGAGACCATCTCAAAACAAACAACACTGTTGCTATAAGAGGCTATAGTGTTAAAAAATTTGTTCTGGCAATTCAGTGAAAGATACAACTCCTAAGCAGAGACAAATATAAAAGGCAGTATAAATGTATTTTTGGTTTTATCTTCCTCTTCCTCTTGATTAGAAACAACTGCAAAATGGAATAGTTATTGACCTCAAGTCAATGAGCACACTATGTAAAAATATGTAACTGATTATAATATAAATAAGTACAAAAGCACAAAAGAAAACTTCTTGTTTATTATTAGAATTAAGTAGGTATTAATCAACTAAACTGTGATACATCAAAACTTTACAATAAGCTCTAAGGAAACCATTAAGAAATAAAATGACTAAAAAACATTTTAAGTGAACAAGGTAATTAAAATAGTACAACAGAAAATATCTGTTAACCTCAGTCAGTAATGGAAGGATTGTGGGAAAAGAGATATAACATACAGAAAATGAATAACAAAGGCCAAATTTAAATCCTCCCTTAGATTACATGTAAATGAATTAAAATTTCCAAGCAAAGGCAGAGATTAGCAAAATGATGAAAGAAAGGAAGGAGAAATGTAATAAAAGAAGGAAGGAAACAAAGAAGACATAGGTCTAATGCCTCCAATTTTATGTTTGTAGACAAAAGACTCATTCTTAGAGTCTTAGTTATAAATTCAAAGAATAGATAATGATATAAAAATATACAGAAAAAGATTTTGTTTACAATAGTAACCAAAAGAAGGTGACTACATTCATGGCAAACAAAATAGATTTTGATCAAGAGCTATTACAGAGCTAAAAAGACATTTAAGATAAAAGATGATCCATCAGAAAGATAAAACAATTTTAAACACACATGAGTTAGCTAGCTTCAGCTAGCTATAAATCTTAAGCCAAAGCTAACTAAAGGGAAAAATAAATAAGTCAGACGTAATGGAAACTTGAATATGCTACTTTAAATAGACATGTAGCTATAAGCCTGAGGGACACAAAGAACAAAAATAGATGACTTGGACAGTGCTGTGAAACAACCGCCCCAAACAGACGTCTCCAGGGCAAGTTCCTCGCAACTGCAAAGTTATCCTTCTCATTTCCAGGACAAGTCGTGTGTTGGGCCATAGACTGAGGCTCAATAAATGTAAAAGGGTTTAAATAACACGAAGCATGTTCACTGGCCATAAAGCAATTCAATTAGTAACAGAAGTAAATTTGAGAAATTGTCAAATACAGTGAAAATTAAACCTAATCCTATATATGAAATGGTACAAAAGATAAGCAATAAATGTAAGTAGAAATACTATATTAACAGTATGAATTTAAAAAAAAAAACCTCTTGAACTTACAAGGTACACAAAAACAAGGCTCAAGGGAAATATACAGATGTAAATGCCTACATGAAAAAAGAACAGAGAACCTATTCAACAACTTAACATTTTCCCTGAGAAATGAATAAAAGACCAAAATAAAGTAAAAAGTTAGAAGAAAATAGTAAATAATATGGAAAAAAGCAAAATAAACCAAATGGAGAGTAGAAAAATAATGGAGAAAACAATGAAGCCAAAGGTATATTCTTTAAACAGATTAATAAAAACTCACTGGGGAAGAAGAAGGATAAATCAGAAATGAAAGAGGACATATTGCTAAATTTATTGAAATAGTCAAGAATATGAGACAACATGAATAATTACATGCAACAAATTAGATAGCCCAGATGAAACAAATACTCAGAAAGATGCATGATTCAAGCACTGATAAAATAAGACATAAAAAATTCGAATAGACCCATAACTATTAAACACATTGAAATAGTAAAGTTTTAAAATTCCATTAAAGCAACATAAAAAAAAACTAAAAGTACAGGACCAAGTGACTTCACTGATGAAATCTCCCAATATTTAAATAACTAACACTAAAATACTTCTAAAAATCTTTATAAACGTAGAAGAGGAAGAAATACTGATTCAAGAAAGCCAGAATTTCCTGACCCAAAGATCAGATGAAGATATCACAAGGAAAGCAAATTACAAATATCCCTAATGAATATACAATAATCCTCAACAAATAACAGGAAACTGAACCTAGTGACATCTAAAAAGGACCATATACCATGACGAAGGTGGATTAGCCTAAGAATACAAAGCTGGCTCACACAATGAACACTAATCAATGTAATGCTCCATATTAATTTTTAAAAAGAGAGAAAAGCATGATTGTCTTGATGAATGTAAGAAAGCTATTTGGTAAGATCTAACATTTTCTCATAATAAAACTCTCAACAGACAAATAATGGGAGGGAATTTTCCTTACTGAAAAGGGCATTTATAGATAGCGTATAGCTAGCATCCTGTTTACTGGGAAAAAATTGAAACCTTTTTGCCCAAGATAAGGAAAAAACCAAAAATCTTTATTACCCCCACTTGCATTTGACATTGTGTGGGAGCTTCTAGCCAGGGAATTGAGACAAAGAAAAGAAGGAAAATCACCAGATTTGAAAAAAATGAAGCAAAACCATCTTTATTTGTTAATGACATAATCATTATGTATAAAATCCTAAAGAACCCATAGATAGACATAAATGTGCATAAAAATGTCAATAACAGAATTCTGTAAAGTTAGTAATAGAAGATGATAATATTTAAAGTGATATTTCTACACACTCTTAATGAACATACCAAAAATGAAGTTTAAAAATTGAATTTCTATTAATATCCCAAAAATAAAATATTTAGGCATTTAATGAAAAAAGCCCCAAGACTTGCATACTGAAAATTATAAAACATTGTTGAAGGAAAATTAAAGACCTAAATAATACATCCTATATTCTTAGTGTCAATATTACTAAGATCCCAACGCTCTGCCCACTAGACCTCATTCAAAATTCCAATTACTTTCCTTTTTAAGACAAGTTAATCTCAAAATTTATAAAAATACTGTTGGGCGCAGGCGCTCAACATACCATACCCCACCTGGGACTAAGGACCACACCAGCTTCCGCAATGCGCTACGTTCCTCTTTAAATTAGCCAACCCGTGCGCACCCCGCGCTCACTCCGTACTCTGTGGCAACTCCTGATTGGCCACAGCTGGATATAGTAGCCAGAGCCTACATCCCATTCCCGCCCTGCTTCGTCGTGGCAGCCTGTGATTGGTCACGGCCAAATATATAAACCAGAGCCCGCGTAAATAAACTAGCAGTTAACTGTCGTCCACAAGAGCGTCTCCTGTCTCCTGTTTCATTGGGGCTGCGCCGGTCAACTGGTGGCCCGTACAGGGAGCCCGGAACGCTGAGACCCTCTCTCCGACAGTACGGGGAACCAACCTCTCTCTCCGACGGAACAGAGACGTTAACAGGTAAAACCGTCAAGCGCCAATAGCGGGGGCTACTCGGCGGGCGAGGGCTGACAGGTTAAACTGCTCAACGTTGGTAGCGGGTGCTACACAACAGGGCCGGATAGCGGGGGCTATCGGGCAACCTTGGGCAGATGCGTCGCAAGGGTCAGGAACTCGTAAAGAGAGTTCTGGGGGCCGTAAAGAGGCCGGTTTTGGGGGCGCCGTAAAGGGGCACGGGGACTAAGCTGTCCCTGTATAAAAAAAAAAAAAAAAAAGAAAAGAAAAATATAAAATAAAAAGAAACTCTTAAAATTCCGGTTAACATGGGTAACACGGCTACTCAGCCACTGTCAGTCGCCTTAAGCGACTTACTGAGAGAAAAGGGATTACAAATGAAACGAGAACAAATTCAAAACTTCCTTGATCAGGTCGATAAGGTAGCACCTTGGTTTGGTCCCACGGGGGTCCGTTACCATCCCCAGCTGGGATAAATTAGGGAGAGATCTTGATTTTGCAGCAGAAAATGGCCTCCTGGAGCCAGGAGTCAGACCCCTTTGGGCCGTAGTGAGAAGCTGCCTCGCAGACACCTCTTGTCGTGACCATATAAGGGCTGGCGCCATGGCGCTTGATTACCATCAGGCAGAATCCTCCCGCGAGCAATCTCGCGAGTCCAGTGCCGCAGGCGAGGTTGACCCCACCCAACCCAGACTCGTCAGATAATGAGGGGGAGGAAGGAGAAGTATACAAAATGGCGGAAGCCGACACCACCAAAAGAGGGGAAGTCACACACATGCAGTCGAGAGGGCCCTACTCTGAGGCCATAAATGAGCTGCAACGCAGGATTTCTCAGAGTAAATGGGTCAATGAAAGCGAGTATGGGATCCCAGGGCCACCCCGTATAAGACCTACAGCTAGCCCTAACCCTAACCCTAACCCTAACCCTAAGTTAATCTCAAAATTTATAAAAATACTGTTGGGCGCAGGCGCTCAACATACTATACCCCACCTGGGACTAAGGACCACACCAGCTTCCGCAATGCGCTACGTTCCTCTTTAAATTAGCCAACCCGTGCGCACCGCGCTCACTCCGTACTCTGTGGCAACTCCTGATTGGCCACAGCTGGATATAGTAGCCAGAGCCTACATCCCATTCCCGCCCTGCTTCCTTGTGGCAGCCTGTGATTGGTCACGGCCAAATATATAAACCAGAGCCCGCGTAAATAAACTAGCAGTTAACTGTCGTCCACAAGAGCGTCTCCTGTCTCCTGTTTCATTGGGGCTGCGCCGGTCAAATACAATGAACACAGAATAGCCAAAATAACCTTGAAAAAGAAGAACAAAGTTTAAATACACACTGCTCCTAATTTGAAAGGCTGCCGCAAAGCTACAGCAATCAGTGTGGTCCAGACATAAATCTGGATAATGGATCAGCACTGAGAGCGCAGAAATAAACCCATTGGTCTACGATTAAGTGGTTTCCACAGAATGCCAGGGCCACTGAATAGGGAAAGAATAATCCTTCACACATGGGTCTTTGACAACTGCATGTCCCCACACAGAAGGATAAATTCGGACTCCTGCTTATCACCAGGGAAAATGAACTGAAAACAGGTAGAAGACTCAAATGTAAGAGCTAAAGAGAGTGGCAGTTTAGCTCAGGTAAAGCACCTGCCTAGCAAGCACAAGGCAAGGCTGTGGGTTTGATCCCCAATACCAAAAAAAAAAAAGAAAAGAAAGAAAGAAAGAAAAAAAGAGCTAAAACCATCAGCACTTACAAGAAAGCATAGTATCAACCTTTGTGATCTTGGACCTGGAAATAATTTGTTAGACAGGATATAAAAGTTAGATAATTCGGGTTCTGTATTAGAATTTTTCTAAGAGACAAAATCAATAGACAACAATAGATGATATAAGATGATAGATAATAGACAGATAGAAAATAGATAAATAGACAGACAGATAGATAGATAGATAATAGGATCTATTAGAAAAATTCGCTCATGCAGTTATGGAGTCTGAATTCTGGGCTATGCAGTCAGAAAGCTGAAGAACCAGGGGTGCCTGTCACTTGACTCTGTGAAGACTTCAGGGTGAAGTAACCTGACTGTGTCACTCTCGACTTGAGGCTACACACCTGAGAATTGAGGGGTGATGGGAAGGGTGGATCACTGGTGCCAACAGCAGAATGTAAAGGTCAGAAAACACGGAGTTCTTCTGTGTAAGGGCGGAGGAGAGAAGTACCCTCACTCCAGGCGAGAGGAAGCATGCATTTTCCTCTGCTCATCCTTTCCCGTTCCATCCTGGCCCTAAAACAATTGGACGGCACCTGCTTACGCTGAGGCACAACTGCCGTCGTCCTTCTAGAAACAGCTTCTCATATATACTCAGAAATAATACTTCATCGGCTAAATATCTTTTAATCCAATAAAATTTACAGCTTTATTTGCCATCACAGACTGCAGTGCAATTAAAAGTGTGTGTTAACAGATGCTATAAATAAAATAATAAGACAATCTACGAATTGGGAGAATGTATTTGTCAATCATCAGTCTAGTAAGGTTCTACTAGCCAAAATAGATAAACAACCATTCTAAAGGAACGACAAGAGAACAAATCAGCGTCTCTCAAGAATCAGCCATGCTAGAACTTGGGGCACCAACCACGAAAACAACAAGCCCTCCTTCCTAGTAAACAACACCAGCTGTGGGTGCACCAGGGAGAGAATAAGTCAGTGTATCCCATCAGCCCACTGACCAGTGGGCTGAGAATCAAACATCCCATGCGCTACCCCCTACCCCTCCCTTTAGCAACTGGATGGTTTTGAGGTCAGTTTAAGTTGATAGCAATTAAGATACATAAAGCAATTGATTATGCAGGCCTGGGGCCAAAAGTCTGAGTATCTCTTGGGAGGATGACAGTATGCAATGTAGCACATATGGGGGATTTCCTTCTATCTTGTCTTTGAAGGCCAATATTTGTTTTCATTGTTCTTGTTTTATCCTGATTAACTGTTTTGTTCTATATTCTGTTTCGATTGGTTTTATTGTGTTCTGTTTGGGGTTTCATTTTACTATACCTGCTTGAATGGACAACTATTGTGAAGATAACAAGGATACTGGGAATAACCATGGTAGCTATTATTGTTATCCCAGGATCCTGCTCTGAAGTTCTGTACCAATTTCACTGCATTGTTTTGATTAGCTTTGTTTTTGTCTCGTTTTGTTGAATTTGCTATCTTTAAATTTTTTTTTAAAAAAGGAACAACAAAAAGTAAAAAAGCCCAGTTACAAAACCCACAGACAAAGGATGTGTATAGACATTTTGCAGAAAAAGATGAACAAATAGCCAAACAGCCCACAAAATGTTCAACATCATTAAGAAAATGTAATTCAAAACCACAGGAAGATAACATTTTGCAATCACTAGGATGACTATGATTTTAAAAATAAAACAAAATAACTAGTTTTGATAAGAGTGTAGAGAAACTGTAACACTTTTACATTGCTAGGGCAATTGTGAAGTGTTGTAACTGCTAAAGAAAGTTGATGCTTCCTCAAAAGTTAAAAGTAGAATTACTACAAAACTCAACAATCCTTCTCTGAGGTATATATACCTGTGAATATAGGAAAGTTACACAAAAACTGATACATGAATATGATAGCAACATTACTCACACTCACCCAGAAGTAAAACAACATAAATGCCTATTATCAGAAAAATGACTATAAAAATGTACTGTACACCAATATCACTTTGTTCACCTACAGAAAGAAATGAATACTAATACTAATACTAATACTAATATATGTCATGCATAGAGGAATCTTAGAAACATTATGCTAAGTGAAAAAACCCAGGCAGGAAAGGCCACATTTTGCATATTTATATTTATATGAAGCATTCAAAATAGGCAAATCTATAATGTCATTAAGTAGATTAGTGGTTGGCAGGAACTGGAATTGAAATGGGAGGCTAATGATGGCTAAAAGAGTATGGGTTTTTCTTTTTACAGGGATGACATGTCCTGGAATTAGTGGTGATGGTTGCATAGCTTTGTAAATGCAATAAAAAACCATGGAAATGGTTTTAATGTGGTATATGAATTATATTTCAACTTTTTAAAAAATTGGGCCTGAAAGGCATTGGCAAACATGCTAGAAAGACACAGCTAACTGAAAAGAAGAACTAAAATGTAGAAGAATGTATGGAAATTATAGAAAAATACATATTCTTAGTGAAAGAGATTAACAGGTGGTGATGAAGTAACAGTCAATTTTTTCTCTTCCATTTTTAGAAAACATATAATAAGGTACCCATTTATGTATTTCATTGTTAACAGAATATAGCACACAAGTAACCACTCTTTTTTGAAGCCCAGATAACTCTAGAAATCCTACAATGTACAATCCGTATTATTCTAGAAATACAACCATCTGTGTATGCCTGTAATTTTTCTTCTCTAAATGTAACCATATGATAAATTGAAAATATTGGTGGACAATTTGTTTAATTAACATATAAACCATTGAATACTTGTAAAAATATTGCTGTATGCACAGATACACATATAATTTAATTTACTAAAGCCTTTAATCAAGATATAGGGACTTTTTAGCTATAAAACATAAACAAGTTATTACCACAGGACACAAATTAGCATTCTTGCTATAGAAATTTAAGGCTAGTGCCAGGGATATTGCTCAGAGGCACAGCACCTACCTGGCAAGCATGAGGTCTTGAGGTTGATTCCTGGCATCAAAATAAAAGAAGAGAGGAAGAAGAAGGAGGAGGAAGAGGAAGAGGAAGAGGAGAAGGAGGAGAAGAAGAAGGAGGAGGAGGAGAAAAAAGAAGAGGAAAAAGAAATAAGGTGAAAAGAAACAAGACTAGCTATGGGAATTAGCTATATTATATATATGATATCTAATATATTAGATATATTTATATCAAATAATTAATAAGCAAATATTAGTTGCATTCTAACCTCTTCTTTCTCTTCTTCCTTGAAACTTGTTTTTCAGTAATGTGGCTGGATACAAAATCAATACTCAGAAATCAATAGCATTCCTATACACGAACAACAAAATTACAGAGAGGGAAATAAGAGAAACTGGACTATTCACATTAGCAAGCAAAAAAATGAAATATTTAGGAATTACTCTTACGAAAGAAGTGAAAGACTTATACAGTGAAAATTATATTACACTGAAAAAGGAAATTGAAGATGATCTCAGAAAATGGAAAGACATCCCTTGCTCATGGATAGGAAGAACAAACATTGTGAAAATGGCCATTCTCCCAAAACTGTTATACAGATTCAATGCAATCCCAATAGAAATACCATCAACATACCTTATAGATCTAGAGAAATCACTCCTAAATTTCATCTGGAACCAGAAGAGACCTAGAATCGCAAAGGCAATTCTAAGCAGCAAAGACAAAGCAGGAGGCATCACAATCCCTGACTTGAAGTTATACTACAAAGCAACAGTAGTAAAATCAACATGGTATTGGAATCAAAACAGAGCTGAAGATCAGTGGAATAGATTAGAAGATACAACCACAACTACGAACACACTCAACCACCTTATTTTTGATAAAGGAGCCAAGCAGGTTCACTGGAAGAACGACAGTCTCTTTAATAAATGGTGCTGGAAAAACTGGCTCTCCATTTGCCGAAAACTAAAGCTAGACCCATGTCTATCACCATGTACTAAATTAAAATCTAAATGGGTCAAGGATCTGAATATTAAAACAGAAACACTAAATCTATTGGAAGACAAAATAGGTAGAAACCTTGGAGACATAGGAGTAGGTAAAGAATTCATGAACAGGACTCAAACCGCACGGGAAATACTTCCCAGAATCAATAACTGGGACCACTTCTTATTAAAAAGTTTCTGCATATCAAAAGAAATCTCCAGCATAGTGAAAAGAAAACCCACAAACTGGGAAAAGATTTTAGTGAACTCTCTCTCAGACAAGGGCCTCTTGTCTAAAACATATAAAGAATTAAAGAAACTCAGACCTCCGAAATTCAAAGATCCAATCCAAAAATGGGCATCTGAGATGAATATGCAATTCTCAGATGAAGAAATGCAAATGGCAAATAAATACATGAAAAAATGCTCATCATCATTGGTCATTAGAGAAATGCAAATTAAAACCACACTGAGATACCATCTCACTCCTGAAAGAATGGCCAGGATCAAGAAAACCGACAACAAATGCTGGAGAGGCTGTGGGGAAAAAGGAACTCTCCTGCACTGCTGGTGGGAGTGTAGACTGGTACAGCCTTTGTGGAGATCTGTCTGGAGATTTCTCAAAAAGTTGGGACTGGAAATCCCATTTATTCCAGCTATTCCACTTCTAGGCATATTCCCAGAAGAACTGAAAGCATCATACCACAGTGATATATGTGCACCTATGTTTATAGCAGCACAATTTGTAATCGCCAGATCTTGGAAACAACCCAAGTGCCCATCAACTGAGGAATGGATAAAAAAGTTGTGGTATTTCTATACAATGGAGTATTATTAAGCTATAAAGAAGGATCACATTGAGATATTTATCAATAAATGGGCGCAGCTTGAGACCATACTCATAAGTGAAATAAATCAATCTCGCATATGTGAATACCGAATAGTTTCCCTAATGTAAGTAATGATTCAAATATATAAAAATATGTGGTAATCATGATTCCCCATTAGGTGGCCTTGAAGCCTTATAAAGTTTTCACTCATTAATTAGAAAGGCTTTATTCTGGGCTTCTTGATATGAAAATATTTGAAGCTAGAGTATATGAAGTTTTACCCAAATATTTCAAGGAAAAAGACACTATGGTAACTACTATTAAGTCAGGTTATATAGTGGTGAAGTACTAGGTTATTGAAACAGTCATGCTGTGACCTCTATTGTTATATTGTTATGTCCTGTTTTATCTCAATCTCCCCCTTATTGTTTCAAAAAAAAATTATTTAGTCATTTCTTATGTTTGTCTTAATTAAAGAAAAAATTCAAAAAAATTAGGATATATAAATAGTAACTCTTTTCGATTTCCTATTAACTTGTTTTGAAGTCCTGTAGTACTCCCACGATCTTGTTTTGACTGATTAGACTCTGTTCCATTCTATATGATAGTATCAAGTTTGAAGACATAGGCAACTACTTTGAAGACAAAAAGATTCACTAAGATACCCATTCTGGTTTGACTATTGTCTTCTTTGGAAGTCCTGTAATGTTTACAATGCCTAAGTTTTATTGGTCTTGTTCTCTACTGTTTTGTCCAACTTTATAATATCTAATAAGATAGACAATTCTTTTTAAGGAAACAAGGGACAACGTTGATAACCATTGTTGATAACCTTGTACTCTGTTCTACACCATGTGCTATGTCTATCCTTGGTATTGACTGACAGCTTTGTTTTGCCATATTTGACTGTATTCTTCCCCCCCCCCCCAAAGAAAGTAATAAGCACTAAGGAGTAATAAAATCCAAGATGTGTAAATTTTGTTGTAAAAAAGAGAGGGAAAAAAAAAAAAAGAAAAAGAGCTCTAACGGATATAACAGCAAGTGTGTTTGGGGGTGTTAAATAGCTGGCTTTATCAATGTTTTTGGAACATTGAACACAGCTGTTCGCAGTCTCCCTGTTTGAATGTCCACCTTGTGTTCTTTAATACTGTGATTTGAGGAACTATTTTCAAGAAAATAGTGTGTAATCTACTAGCAGGTAATTTCTTACTGTTATGGTTTTTTGTTTCGTTTTGTTTTGTTTTGTTTTGTAGTTCTGTATTGCGTGTACCCTTACGCCGCTTTGGTTTGTTTTGTGTTTTTCTCTTTTTCCTCTTAAATTAAAAAAAAAAAAAAAAAAAAAAAGAAACTTGTTTAAGATTTTAACTGTACTGCTTTCTATACATTATTTCCACTAGATTTAAAGTTATAAGTTGCTGGAAATAACTACTATATATTTTTCTTCAAACCGTGTTGCTGGTGGAGGATCTTACCATACAGCAGCCTCATGGTACCTATTAAATATGAAAACAAAGAAGTTATGGAGGGCAAAGTCAGAGGGAGAGAATGAAGGGAAGAAGGCTTATCTGGCTTCTAATCCATGTAGAATACTGTGGTCTCTGCTCTCTGAAGAGTTTAGAGCAATGATTCTCAAACTTGTCATATCTACTAACTCTTTTTAAAAAATAAATGTTTGGGCTGCTCACTTGGACTGCTGAAAATACAGGTGCTCTCCTTCTTATTATTTCTAATGAAACTCCCCTAACTTCTTCTTTCAGTTTGTGACTTTATTCCTTGATGAGCTTGGTACATAGAGAAACATCTGGGGGCTCGTCCAGGATCTAAGAATCACAGGAGTTCATTTGGGGAGTTTATTGTCCTTTGTTTCTTGCAATATATTAGTGTTAACCATGATTACATTTAGGAGATAGATGCTGCATATGCTCTTCTTTTTAATGGATAGCTTTATGTGTGTTCTGTGAATTTTCCTTGTGGTAGATTTGGGGAACAATATGCCTCATATAAAACGCAGGACTTACTGAGCCATGAAAAGACTGCTGTTCTAAACTGATGATGTAGATAAAGGGGTCAAGAGGCTCCTAATCTAATGGCCTCAAAAGCAACCTCTGAAGAGCCTTAACTGACCTTGATGCCTATAGGAAAAGGGTAATTTTGATTAACACAATCCTAACATTAACTTGCTCTTAAATACCCAACAGAAAAGTATAACCAAAAAAATGATTATAGGCTGGATATAAAAGGAGGAATCCAGTTACTACACTGGTCCTGCTGTCAGTCTCCATCTACACCCGTAGTTTATCACTCTTATGGGTCAGCAAGGACTAGAAAGCCACAGTAGGAGCTATTGAAGCTCAGCAGGAATTTCTAAATTCCTTGGCTGAAATTGTCTTTCAATACTACAGAGTTCTCTATCTTCTTATGGCTAAAACTGGAGGGTCTTGTGCACCAGTTGATGAAAGCTGTTGTCTTTGGATAAGTAACATCAGGTAAAGGGAAATCTCCAAATAATAAAAAAATTAGATTTATAGATAATCTTCATGAGCAGGCATGTCTAAACCCTGTTATAATCCTTACTCCAGTTTCTTAGAAAGTGTCTAGACTTGACTCCTTACTTTATGCACTCTGATCTGTCTTTATTCTGATTCTTATATTTGGGCTCTGTGTTAAAGTTGTTTCTTTCTTTTTTTCTTTTTTTTTTTTGTCTTTTTCCTTTTTTTTATTGGTACCAGGGATTGAACTCACGACTGCCTGCTTGCAAGGCAGGCGCTTATGCCGCTGAGCTAAATCCCCAGCCCCCTTAAAGTTGTTTCTTCTTGCTGAGAGGCTGTCAGACAGAAAATGGTCATGCAGAGGTGCCCAATAATGAATGTGCTAGGGTCCTTTACTCGGGTCCACTAGACTGTCCCTCTGAAGAGAGTACAAAACTGTTGAAACCCAACATGATTCCTAACAAAGCCCCTTAAGTAGCTTTCTAGAGAAAATTCTGAACTGCAAACTTCCCTCTATTGAGCCTTCTCAGTTCAAAAAAAGACAGATTCAACCTTCAGCCTCTCTTCCTTCATGGCAATTAGGAATACTTTCTTCAGGAGAGGAAAGGTAGGAAATTGTGTGTTTAGTTACCTTATGACGAAAGGCAGCTAGCTGGGGGGAAGGACTAGAATAGAGGTGGGTGACCAGCCATAGTGGCAAAAATTAAAAGAAGAACAAATAGTGAACTAGAACTTTGGACCAAAAATGAACTTCTTCGGCAACATGGAACACAGTGCCCTCCCTACTCACAAAAGGTACAGCCACGCACTACAGAGCTTCTGAGTTCTGGAGAATTTGAAGCACAAAATAGCCAGATATTTTTCCCCTGAAATTCCAGTTTCCTTTAAACACTACATATCTAAGTACTGGCAAAAAAGCCTGAGCTCCAACTGGTCACTTTGAATGCGCAGAGCCACCTGACACCTGAGCAAGTCCTGTGTTGTCTGCTCTCTAGTTAGCTCTGGAAGGAGGGGCCACGCGGCCACTCACTTGGAACCCCTCCTCAAGACCCAGCAGCTACGCTTCTCGTCTCCAATAAAAGCCTTCAACCTCCAAATAATAAAATAAAATAAGCAAATATGTACTAATAGTCTTTCTATTCTGAAAAGAGTTCATGGATAGTGCAAATTATTTAAATACAACTTTTTAGGAAAATGTATCATGAAATACTTACCATCAAGGAATTTTAGCCAAGGAAACCACAGCTGAATACGCAAGTGTTCAGTGCTGCAAGACTGCAAAGCATAGATTGATCATCAGATGCTCACTTGCAATGAAGTCGGTTTTTAAAAGAACTGAGAAGATCAAAAATTTATAAAAGATCAAAACTTTATAAAAGACATAAAGGAAAATGAAATAATGATATTCATGACAGAATAAAAGTTAGAGAAATAATAACAAACCACATTTATTCATTTATAATAAGGAAAAAAATATGAAATAAGAAAGACCAGATTATATCCTGTTAAATTGATGAAAGAGACTATTCTATAGTTTTATTAACTTATTGCTTTGTTCCTTAGTTAAATATTTACTTGATTGGACTATTTGTTTCATTATTTAGAAAACAATACATTAATACATTGCTATGGATATTTTAACTTTCCCTATGTGGGCAAAATTATAAAACCCAATTTCAAATATTTAGCTGAATGCTGTCACAAGTTTTTCTTTCTTTCTTTTTGTTTGTCATTTTAAAAAATCAGAGTAATAGTGTGTCTGTTTTTGTTTGTTTTTACTAGAGCAAAACCAGGCCAAAACAGACCAATAAAAAATATGATGAATTGATATGTTAAATACCAATGTAGCATTGCCATCAGTAATATGATTTTCCAAATTTTAAAATGTAAGCTTACTTCAATTTAGGACTTAAAGATTCTTGGAAAATGTAGTGTACATTTGGCTTTCCATGTCCGTGAGTTCCACATTTGTGAATCTGAGTAGTGTGGATAGAAAATACTTGGAGAAATAGCGCATCTGTATTAAACATGCATAGATTATTTTTCTTGCCATTATTCAGAAAATATAGTGTATAACAACAATTTGCATATAATTTACATGTTATTGGTTATTAGAAGTAACATCCAGAGAACCTAAAGTAAGAGGGAGAAAGTGCTGCCAATCCTATGCCATTTTACACAGGAGATTTGAGCAACCATAGACTTTGGCCCCCATGGCCTGACCTTGGGACCAGTCATCCATGGATATGAAGAGACAACACTACGTACAATTTTTTCCCAGAATATTTCTTCTATGCATTAAGTAATGTTAGTAAGGTCCAGATATTCCCAAATTCATGTTTGCACTTATGTCATTGCACAATAGAATACTCAGAAGCCATGTGGGCTGTAGTGTATGAGGTTGCCCCATTCATTGCTCTCCCTCAAAGGTCCCTGACTCCTGCCAAGTAAACACACACAGCAATAAATTTAAAGATGTGGTTTGTCTATGTTTGTCTGTTTCTTGAGAAGATCAGATCGATGAAATCTGCCTCTGGAGATGCAGTTTCAAGAATAAATTGATTTGGAGCATTTTAAGGATGACTAGTGTCTCAAATTAAAATCTCATTAATTTAGGATAAAAGGCCTTAAATACAAGATTTTAAAATGAATAATGTGTGGTTATTAAGGAGGAGGAGCTGATGACTCACAGTTGCTTACCAATATTTGCTTAATTATAATTTATTGTAATGAGCTCTGGCACTAACAGCTTATGAATCCTTGTGACAGCTCCTTTTAACCTAAACAATAGAAAGCTCACAGGACTGCATCTCTCGCTGAACTAAATTGTCTAAGATGTAAAATTGACCCTAGTAAAAGAGACCTTATATAGAAATGTTTATTTCTTCTTATACGATTACTTCTCCCCCCCAAAAAAAAAAATTACATGAAAGAGAAATAAAATCTTTGGTCTAAGCAACATAAGAAATATCAGAAGGACAAATAGCTAATTGATTTAACCCAGACTGTGACACAATACGAAGTGTAAAATTGTGAAGGGAATCTGAGTGTTACAATAAAATGCTGCCTGCTAAATGCAAGGTTTAAGACTGAATAAAACACTTGTCTCAGAAAGGTTTTAGGGAGACAGAAATACTCTAAACCTAAATTATAGTGATGTGCACATGATTGTATGAATTTAGGAAAATCAAAGTGCTGTTCATCTAGAGAAAGTGAGATTTTAAATTTAAATTTAAAGCTTCTTACAAAGAGATTAGAAAGTAACAAAAGAGGAAAAAAAGTAGCAAAAATGACAAGGACAAAGTTATGAGACCGGCTCTCTGTGTTTTATCATTAAAGGAAATGGTGTGGAGTGACAGATGCAAAGTGTACAGTGCAAGCTTAAGAAGATGGTTTCTGGTTTGTTAAAGAGCAAGTCATTCAACATCTGACATTTTGTAGCCCAAAAGAAAGACTAGAGAAAAAGGTTAGGATGGAGTGATGGTTTTCTGTGGGGAAGGAGATGTTCTGGTGAATTAAATCCCTGTTTGCATGTCTGTTCCTTCCTGGGTGCCCAGGGACCCAGTAGCTCCTTATCTCTCTCCTCGGCTGTGTCTGTCAGTCCCTGGAACACTGCCATAGCAATGCAGGCTCGGTGGGCTAAAAAACCAGAGACTCACTTTGTGCTCAGATTACCTGTTCAGTGTGGCCCTTGCTGGCAGCATCCCTACTTCTGTGGCATTCCCAGTCACAGCAGCAGGAAGAATATAGCTCAGAGAACAACATCACCCATCCTTTATTGCCCAGCACAAATCATTTGGCAAGACCTGATTTCAGCTAGGTGTGGAAACATAAGTCCTCCCCAATGAGGGGAGGAAAATATTGATGAACAATAGCATAGTCCAAAACAGAAAGTGCCCCCTGCTTGACCACACTCTACGCTGAAATTCACAACAGCAGAAAGCCTGCGTGATGCTTTGGGAACATTTTGCTTTTCAGGGAAATTTTAGGTTCACAGCAAAATTCACAAAAAGGTACCGATTCCATATGTCTCTTCTTCCCCAGCCTACACAAAGCCTTTCTCATTACCCAGATCCTGGATAACAGCAGTGTGTGTTATAACTGACAAACCTATATTCATATCACAATTAGCCCAGGCTCACAGTTTACTTTATTAAGATCCCCTCTCTTGGTGTTTTATTTTATGTTTCTTTTCCACTCTCTTTTTCCTTCCTTTATCAAGGAAGGAAGGTATACTAAGAGTTACAAAGTTAAAATAAATCTTTAAAAGCGCTCTCCAGCTAATTTCTGAAAACTGAAAACCACATCATCATGCTTAGCCATTGACAAATTGTGACACTGATTGGCTCCTGACGCATGTCCTTCTGCCATACATTTAAGAATAAAATCCTCGTAGGAGCTGAGAATGTGTGCTCTTGCTGCAGACATAAGATCTAGTTTCCTTTGCAGGTAGATAAGATCCTATGGACAATTCTGTGCATAAGTTGACTGTGGAAACAATATATGGAAATTTTTTAGTAATCTCCTACTGGTGGATCTTTATCTCAGAAGCTTGGTTTGTGCCTTACTTAATACATGGGTGTTAAATTTTCTCCTACTCTTCGTCAAAGTTCAGTATCGTTACAGAGGTTCCAAAGTTTGAAAACAGGCTCATTGGTCCGACATCCAGATTATAATCTTAGGACACTTCCTGTTCTTTCTAATCACCAAAGCAACCTCTCAGCTCTTGGGCTCCTAATGAATTGCCTAACTCCTGTCTGAGAATAGCCTATCCGTGCTAAGTTCATTTGCAGAGCAGATTAAAGCACCAAATTCAACAGTACATAAACTATGAGATCATCCCACTTTGCTGAGTTCATTTTTTTTTTCACTTACACGAGAGTCTATTAATTCTTACTGAAGGCAGCAATCTGCCAAAATTCTACTGTGGTAGCTTTGCTTTATCAGTGTATCTCAAATGTAAGACTTTCAAAGCAGATACAACTTCCTTGAAGAAGTGGAAAGCCATTCTCTGGCGATTTTACTTTAGGATAGATGTTCAGTGAATTCTGCTATTTGATAAGGGGTAATGGAATTGGTGACTGAGAAGTTTATGTAATATTTAGGATTAGTGATCTCTAGCATAATTTATTTTTATTTTCTTTGTAAACTATTATAATCCTCAGGTTTCTTAGTTGTCTGTTTTTATTTTTCTTGGGGATCAAACTCACCTCATGCTTGCAAGGCAGGTGCTTATGCCACTGAGCTAAATCCCCCAGCCCTCCCCTATCCCTTAGTTGTCTGTATTAACGTACTAATGCAAACGTGTGCTTGGTGAGTATTGCTTCATAAAACACCTATTGTTCCCATGACAAAAAGCTCTGCTGTGAATTCCTAACAAGAAGTTCTCTGCCATAAACTTGGCTACAGTCTCAAAGGTCCAGAAAGCATCTTTCTGTGCCCTTCCCCTGCTCCTTTACCTCATCCTCTCTGAACTCTGCAGAGATGGCTAAATCAACACCCTTGGAATGCAGGTTGCACCCCAGGTCCATACCTGGGTCAACAGCTCCCTGTGTCCAGTGAGGCTTCCTCCTCGGCTTCATTTTCTCCAGTGTCAGGATTCTGGTCAGCTGGTCTTCAGTTACCAGTGGACAAGTGTGGGTGGATGGATAGATAGATAGATTGATTGATAGACAGACAGAGAGGCAGAAAGACAGATAAAAAGATCAAATATTAAAATCTGAGTCCACAATTTTCCTTTTAAATACAAGTAAATAAAGCCTGACATGATGGTACATGCCTGTAATCCCAGCATTCTGGAACACCAATGCAGGAGGAAGGCAAGTTCAAGCTCAACCTGGATAATTTAGTCAGACTGTCTCAAAATAGAATGCTAAGAAAAGGGCGAGGCAAAGGCTCCGGTGTCCCAAAAAGACTGAATATGTAAAATTGTTAAATTATGCATAACCTAAAGTTTCTTTCCTTATCATCAGTACCAAGATGTTAACTAGAGTGTGATTTGATGAGAACTAAGCTTTGCTGCTAATCCCCAAGTGTAGGTAAAGATAGCCCTAAAAACAGGTGCTTTGGTGCACGCCTGTAGTCTCAGCACTCAGGAGAGTGCTGGAGCCAGGAGAATTGACACAAATTAGAGGCCAGGCTAGGCTACACAGTGATTTCAAGGCCAGCCTGAACTACATAGCAAGACCCTGTCTCAAAAAAATAAAAAATAAAAATAAAAATAAAGCTCTATGATATCTATAAAAGGGAACTAGAGACAGGACCACATTAATCTGAGCCCCCATAGCAGAATCTGGGTGAGAATAAAAACTGTTGGGTAGGAAGTTCTAGAAAAGCATCTCCCACCGGTGTTCCAAACAGTGAAGAGGGTGCTTATTGTGATTGCCACCACCAAAGCCCCCAAAGCACGCCACTGGGGTGCTGTTCTTCTTTTTCTGTAGTCAACAGATCAAAAACCTGCGATGGGATGGGATCTGCTGTTTGTAAGGAGAAACAGTCTACTCAGAAAAACAGAAGAACACATCTGGAAACATCTGGCTATGGAGCCGCCCGAAAAACCACCATGCAGCAGCAATAGGAGAAACATCTGTGCGGTGTGCCGCAGAGCAGCTCGGGAAGGGTGCTGCAGGGAGCAGATCCCCACAAAGCTGGGGTGGAGATGGGCGCCTACTGACCATCGAGCTTCTGCAGACCCTGTTGTTAACCACATGCAATCAAGAAGGGCAGTTTTCTCTTTGAAAGTACTGAGGTTCACAGCACCTGCTCCAGGCACAGCATGGCAAAAGCAGAATGCTCTGTGTTAAAGAACTCTTTGGGAGCTCTGCAAAGGCAAGGGAAACAGTTTACGGCTTGTGCTCATCGCAAAGTTCTAAATACCAAGTGTCTTAAAGTTATTCATAAATATGCATTTTACCTCAGAATAAGTTAAGTATGATTTACTTACATGGTTTATATGTATATGAGTTTTTAAGAAGCAGATTTGCCACATATTTTTTCATCAAAACTAATACAATTTAAGGGCTGGGGATTTAGCTCAGTGGTATAAGCATCTGCCTGGCAAGTGCAAGATTATGAGTTTGATCCCCGGTACAAAAAAGAAAGAAAAAAACAGACTAACGCAAGTTAAGTATCACAGTACTATTACACTAGTTACTCGGGGGTAAATGAGCACATGCTATTTGGTGGCAGGCCCTTGAAAATCTTCACTAAATTATTTTCCACATTGTACATGTGGTAGGTAGCTCTATCATTTTTGCTAAATTAATCTAACTCTGCTATTCAATTAAAAGGGAAACTTATCTACCACACTTACCTGTCTTCATTTTTACCTACAATTTTAAAATATTGTATCACTGTGAAACTAGATCAAAACTACACTCAGTGCTGTTGTGATCTACAAGATTTGTCATAAAACCCCATAGGGATTCCAATATTGGGGTTAATTAACACTTGTCACTTTACATTAGGCTGGCTAATTCTTTATTGCGTGTGGAGACTGTGTTTATACTATAAAGTGCAACACAGAAAAACTTATGCAGCTATTTCAAACAAAATATTTAGTGTCAAGAAAGACATCAAGTATTGTTTTTTAGAATTAATATCACCTTACCTCCCCATTGAATTATTTCACTAAAAAATTGCCTCTTTTTTCCAAGTCTCTGTTGCCAGAATTTAAAAGGAACAACAATAACAAGAAAAAAGATTATACTATCAAAAGATCTCCAAATAGATTATTTGCACTTAGAAATTAATTTGATTCATTTGATTTTTCCCTGCATTTTGTATTAAAGTTTTATCCATCTGATTTTGTAGAGGACAAAAATTGAAGCTGTAAAGTGACTTAACTTTCAGCTTAGGCTTTGGGTAAGTCCCTAGCCTTTTTAACACTATTAAGAGAAGCTGGAATGTTTTGGTTCCTACTTGGAAATCTTCCAGCCAAATTGGAGCATATGCTGCACAGGATACAGGAGCCTGATTCCTCTTTGTCTCTTCCTTGCCATTCTTCATGAGATGAGAGGTTTGCTCCACTAGTTGTTCCCATCATCAAAGGTCCAAAAGAATTGGGACCTACTGACCATGCACTGATCCTCTGAAATCATAAGCCAAGATAACTGCTTCCTATTTTTCAGTTTATTATTTCAGCAATTTTGCTGCTGTAAAGGAATCCTGACTCATTTGCTTCAAGTCACAGAACTGGCAAATGATGGAGCTCTTTGAATCTAAGATTACTAGTTCCATATCTAATAACATTTTTTCTAAATAATTTTTTAAAGAATTTTTCCAAGCTATCAAAGACTAAAAAGGGAGAGAAGTTTACAATTATAGCCTCTACATGTAAGTTTGATAGTAAATGACATATGTGAGATATTTAAATTAATGTTTGTTCCAGTCTTGGGAAGTTGTCTTATTTCGTCTAGCAGGGTCTAAAAGAGTGATGTGTTAAAGATTTGATCAGGTGCTTACGGCACTGTGGCCAGGTGGTGGAACCCACTTGGAGGAAGTGAGGTGCCATCTAAGGCAGTACTGGGATTGCAGACCCTTCCTTCTCTGATTGCCAGCTGCTGGGAAATGAGCAGCTGCACCCTACTTGAGCTCCCTGCCACCACGCTCTGCCCACCATGGGTCCAAACCACTAGGTCAACTCACCCAGGTCTGAATTATGAATCATTTGCTTTTTCCAGGTGTTACATCACACACAGTGCAAAGCTGCCACACTGCTGATACAATGAAATGAATGAATGAGTGAAAGTGAAAATAATTTGCAAAGTGAAAGAAAACTTTCACACAGCAGAATTCTCCATAGGTGAAGTTTTGGCAAAGACAGATGAATTAATGGTTGAGGAAACAGTTACAACACAAGACATAAATGACACCCTTCTACATTATGATGGAAGCCTGTCATCTTATTTATGTTTTTTTAGTACATATTTGCAGTAGAAGTTTATTTTATAAGTGTACATGCAGTGGATAAACTCACCATGATATATTTAAGGCAATTATTAACTGTAACCTATTTTGAAAAATAACTAAACAAATATTGAATCCATTTCTTGGTATGATCAATGAAATATCTAAACAAATATACTAAAACATTATCAGTAAAATTTAGCTGTGGGTATATAAATGTTTACCCTAGACTCTTCCATTTTTCTGAGAAACTTGAATAGTTTTCTAATAAAATGTTGGGGGTATGATTACTCATCACATCCTCATATATACTGTCTGCTCTAGCCAACATGGTCTACTTGTCTTTGAATACCGTCATAGTTTGTCACCTTTTTAAAAAAATCTACTTTTATGAGTCCATGTTTTCAGTATATAACGATTGCATTCATCATGGGAAGCTGGAACCTGTAGCTAACACACCTTAATTTTCTTCCACTCCCTTCCACTTCTGCCCACTCCTACTCCCTCTCTCCATCCCTTGGTCACCTTTGTATTTTTAACTTATAAACGTCCCTGTTGCTTTCTTTCATCTTCAACCCAAACTTACCCGAACTACAAGCTGAACTCTTCCAAAACACTTTTAACAACTGGTTCCACCTAAACTACTATTTCTCTTGAAGTTTAATTAATTTAATACCTTTCAATTGTACTTTTATCTATATTTACCAATAGACATCTAATACAGTGGGTTGGTATTTAGACTGGGTTTATAACAAAAGCACAGACTTTTAATCATAGCCCCAAGATTTAACATGGAGCCTCTGACTTCTAATTTCTTACAAATAGCAGTAGAAAAATATTACTTGTTTTGGATGATTACTGTAAGGAATACATATGTTCATTTGTGTCAATATCTTGTCCTTGACAGAGACCAATAAATGTTAATAATTAGTATCTTTGTAATACTTAACTAGTATCTTACACTGCAACTTAAATACTGTTCCTTTGGCCCATGTTGACATGGTCTCATTACATGCAAAAATGTATGCCATTGTGGCATAAAGTAATCACCAAGAAAATATTCCCTTAAGGAATGAAAATATTGAAAACGTTCAGTGTATCTTTGCTAGAATGCTGTATTATCTGTTTGACCCTCTTTCCCAGAAATGTAGCTTTAGCCGTAACAAAATTACTTACAAATGGAGGACTATGATTTTTAATTTAACACATGCTCTTTAACTGTTGTTCTAGGAGTACATCTATGTTTTGACTAGTTTCACAGTCATAAAAAGAAATACTTGCTCTACATTGGCATTTTCCAGTGGATCCTTATGTATTAGGATCCAATTAACCACTCATTCATCTTCCAGGGTGGGGGTTCTGCAGTCCCAAGGATGCTGAACTTTGAAGCCCTGTAATACAGAACAGAATCAAACAAACATGAGTTTTATGTCTCTTTTGTTTCTTTAGAGCAATATTAAAAAACTGCTTCACCGGCTGGGGGGGGGGGAGAATCAAATATCCTACCGGATCATGGTAAGACTAAGCCTCTCCATGAGTGTGGCAGTGATGACAACACAATGATTACTCTAGGATATAAAAGTATTAAACAGCTTACGATAAACTGAGTGAGAAAATGAACAAGTTACGCAGAGTTGGAGGAGCCCACCTCACCACAAAAGCAGAGGAGCCTTCTAGAGGACAGATGAATGTAAATCCTTTTGGCACATCTATCAGCACGATGAATGTTGGTCTCCAGCACACACGCTTTCTTTCAGAGTTCCAGAACCGTAGTTGTGCCATTTGTGCTATGGTGTGAACAGCCCCCTCCATGCCTAGCAAAACTGTAAGGCTCCGTCCCAGATGGCTTTAGAATTAACAGCACTGTTCTTCACTTTTCAGTACCCAGAACTTTTTAGAGGAGCCTTGGCATCGTGTCAAGCAGAAGACAAGAACTCAGTTCTAAGGAAAGCTCAGCGTCTTTGTTCTGCACTGAGCTTTATGCCAGCATGGCCTCAGATGGAAGGTTCTCAACCATGAAGGACTCATGAGACAGCTCACGTAGGCACAGACCCAGCCCGGGGGCAGCCTCAGATAGGGCAGCATTCGGCCCAGCAGGGTGACAGACTCTCACGGTACCTGGGGACACGTGTACCCCTGCCCACAGGGAAACCCCAGCCCATTTCCCCCATCACTCCAGCATTAACTGCCTCCTCCAACCTCGTGGGGAGAAGGCTGCCCCACATCTGCTGGCATGTCTGGCGGCACTATTTATCTCAGCATGGCCTCAGATTCATTGCCCTCCCTTCTCCTCTCACCTGAACAGATTAGAATTGCTTTCTAGGGTCGTCTGGTCTTTGATCAGCTTTCTTGTACTCTGCGTGGTTTATAAAAGCTCCATCACCTAGAAGCACCTGGCAGTGCAGAGGTTCCACCCCTGTAGGTAAGCTGCGCTGCGCGTGCGCCCCATGTGCGCAGGTCTCGGATGTTCCCAGACTCACTGACACTTGGCAAACAACTTCAGGATTAATTTAATTAACTGTAACTTTATTAACTGTAACTTATTTTGAAAAATAGGTTAGGGGATAATGACACCCTTGACTCCCTCTTGTGACTGAATTTCAATGGGGGGAATGACCCCATTGTATTTGCTTTCCATGGCTGCTCTAACCAATTAGCACAAGCTTGGTGACTTTCTCAGGGCTCTGGGTGCCAAATGCCCCCTACAGTATCCTCTGAACAAAATCCCAGCGTCAGCAATTCTGCCCCTCAGGGCCACAAGGCTGGCCTCCCCTAGCGTGCGGGTGCTGCTGGCAATTCTTGGTTTGCAGTCTCACCTCTCTGATCTCTGCCTTTGTCTTCTCATCATCTTCTACGTGTATCTTTCTCTCTGTGCTCGCTCTCCATTTCTTTCTCACTTCCGGGAACGTGCGGGATTGATTAGAGGCTTCACCTTGATAATGCGAGACAATTTCCCATCTCGACATCCTTAATCACACTAAAAAGGTAAAATCTGCAGATTTCAGTCATGGCGATGCAACATGTGTGAGAGGCCATTGTCAGCTCACCTCGCCCTCCAGTCCTCATTCAAAAGTGTTTTCTCTGGGAATCACAGGGTCCAGTGGCTCCTACTGTGGCATCGGTCTCATACGTGACTGCAGGTTGAATATAGGTGAGGACTGAAAAAGTGAAGCTCATCTACTATGTAGAGAAAGAGGAGCTGAGCTGCTAGCTGAGGTCATTGCTGGTGATTCATAGGAAAACAAAGAAACAAATTAGAATACCCAGGAGCAGTTTCAAGACTGCTATCACACCTTTGGAACACAGTACTCTTCATTTACTGCACAGTTTGTACATGTCTTGAATTCTCTGCTTTCCCTTTTGGTTTTTAATTCATAGAGTCATGTACTCCACGCACGTGTCCTGTGCAGTGCCCAGTGGTGTGGTGGAGATCCTCCCCTGAACAAAACAGATAGAGGCTCTATTAGCAGCCGGGACTTTCTGGACTTCATAGGAAATCACACTCTATCATCTCTGCAAAGTGGAATCCAGGGCAATGATTTCGCACAAGTAACCATGAGGATGAGGGTGAGCCTGGAGCAATGCAGGACCTAAGACACTAAAGGAAACAGAGGCTGTGTGCTGTGGTCTGCTGGACCTCTCCTCTTGCAGGCTCTCTTCTCAGTACAAACCCACAGTGCTCCTACACTGTGTTCCAGTTAACAGTCAGAACTGCTGTGCAGCAGAGGTCTCCGGAGTCTTCAGAGATGCCAAAGAGCACTTCCCCGAGCTCCTTGTGGGCCTGTTTCTGACACAGCAGCGGTCCTCATCTGTTTTACATCTTGGGCTTTTAAACAAAGGGTTCTGCGACCAGAACAATGGAGACTGAAATCACTTGGTTGAGAGGAGCAGACCCTACAGTGACCAAGAAACGTATGAAGTGTGGCGAGCATGGGAAACAGCTCAGGACTCACGACTCACACACAGATCGGGTACCATCCAGATGAAAGATGCAGAGCTGGAGACAGTGACAGTGGCTGGTGTGGATGATGATAACCTGATTCTTTCTGGTGTTTCATTTCTCCCTCTTGTGACAGGAATGATAACCAGAAAGGGAATAAAGAAAGGCAAACTGTTGTTTCTCACAATTCATGTCACCTATCAAGTGATAATTTCCTTGCTCGTGTTCTGTATATTCTCCTCTTTTTTTTGAAGCACTTTACATTTTTATGAGTTTCTGAAGAGCTGTCCAGGGGAATTGAAAACACAAGGATCATAAAAAATTGCATAACTCAGAGTAAAAAAACAAAGGAGAGGCATTGAGTTGAGATCTGGAAGTTTGATGAAAACCTCCTCTCATCCATTATGTATGTATCATTTTTATTATCTTATACATTTCTAGAAAGATGAGGTTTTACAACTCACATTTCCCAGACGGCACTGGCCTCTGAGTAGGGTAAAGCAATCATAACATAACTACCAAAGTGTCCTGGTGCTATTTATGCCCAGTGTACCCTTCAGAAAGTCCTTCCCAGGTGGTTCTGAGTTTCTAGATAGTATCTTATGCCATGGCACCTCACTGGAGGGGGCCCTTTCTTTCTTTTTCCATAATCACAATTTTGGTAGGAACCTTTGATTCTGTAGTGATAGGCATGTCACTGTGAACATGCAATCTCTGGGAGTAAGTGAACCAACTGTGGGTTCCAGTACCTTAATGAGCCCTACTGAGATCTGAGCTGTGCCAGATCCTAGCGGGGCTCAGTAGACCAAGAAGAAGACTCCGAGCTGGCCATCAGCACTGAGTACAGAAGGGACAGGGCAGTAGGTCACTCTTGTATAGAGGACAGTGAGGGCCAGACCGCAGACCCCTCTCTTCCATGCCCTGGCTCCCCCATCCCAGGGTTTCAGAATGCAAATACAATTACAGGGAGGGTGTGGGAGATGTTGTCTTAATACACGTTTCATCCCCCAGAAGAATAATGTTCATGTGAACAGCAGAGTTTTATGTTTAATCACCTGAAGTCACTGACTGATGATTTTTTCCCTTTACACAAAAGATGAGAAGTATTAATTATACAAAACTAATTAAAGAAATATATGATTATAATATAATGGCAGATTTCTATAAATGGTAGTCATAATAAAAAATTACTGTAACACATAATTAGCTGTTATTAAATGTTAAATTTACATTGTATAACGCGTTTTATATTTTTCTATACTTCAGTCTCGAGTTTTTAGGCTATTTTGTTGAGTCCACTAACTATTCTCAAAAGAATATTTTCCAATCTTTCAAATTTTTACTGCCTACAGTTTGTTAAAACAACTGAGCTCTACAACTCACGTTTATGGAGAAAAGAGCACTTGCTTTATTTCTATGAGTCATGAACAAAACAGAGAAAAAAGGCAGAAGTGAAAGGGGCCAAGTTTTCAAGTCCAAGAGCCCAGTGAAAAATGGCTCTTGGAAGTGTGAACGAGAAGTTGTTTCATGAGCATTCTCCCTCTTTATTTAGGGGAGTTTCTATCCAATTGCTCTCAGTAAAACTGTAACCTAATGCTGCAGCTGAGCACTTTCCTTAACAGAGCAGAGACTGTCACCAAGGAGGGGGCTGAGGTATCCCCCAGCACCCCACAGCAACACATCAGCAACTGCACCTGACGATGTCAGCCGAGCAGGAAGGGGACAAGGGGGTATTGTCTAAGAGAACAATAGGTGTCATGGACTCACTATGGACAGGAGCAAGAAAGCAACTACTGCAAAGTCTGGTGAGTCTTTGTGTGCATCTGGAATTGATAGGAAGAAATGACACAGGACCATTATTTGTCTTATATGAATTCAAAAAGTCATCTTGTTGAGCACTTTATTTTTTTTTCCTAAGAACATTTGTACTGTATAGTACAGCTCTTTCTTGTACACAGATGTACATGATGGATGAATAGCACAAGGCTGATGGTTTCAATGTTCTCACCCTCCAGAGTTGAATTATACCAAGATGCTGCTAATTACACCATAGTTATAAATGAAAACTCACAGCAACAAAACTCATAGTTGGGGGTTTTAATGGGTAGCGTTATAATATTGGAAACTTGAATCTTTAACTCTAAGTCTTCATATGAGAAAGAGCTTTACAATGAATTAAAGGAAGAAATAGTACTAGAAAATAAAATCCTTCCTTTTTACCTAGTTTCTTCTCCACAGAAGTTTTGCACATTTTTACCACAGTATTATGCTGTTTACCATTCAAGCAAAATTAAGATGTTATATTTACTTTACATAGAATAGTTTATGTCACACTGAATGGGAAACAAATTGAACCCAAGACACTGAAGCTCATTGTTTTTCTTATGCTAAGTAATTACACTATTCCTAATGCTATAAAACTAATTTCTTGACAGTTAATCTCACACAGTAATACTGCTTCTACAGGTAAGGAAATGGACCACGAATCTTGACCAGACATAAACAGCTAACACGCTGAGGGGCTATTCAAAGAGGGAGCTTTCTGTTTTTATGGTGCAAGAGATTTTTATTAAATGGCTATTATACTTTTACTAAAATCTAACTTTTAGATTTTCATCAAATGGTTCCCTCTTAAACATAGTTTTTCTGTTGTCTTCCTGTCTAACTGGAATACTAGAAATGCTCAAGGCTCTTCACAGAGTCTGATTTAGGTCCTTTCTAAGGATCATAAGCTCCTAAATGAAACAAATTCTTGCCATTTATGAGGCAGGTTTGTGTCTCAAGCAAGTGATATGGAGCTCATTTCTTTTTTCCTCATGAAGTTTCCTTAGCAAAGAGACAAAATGATCTCACTTGCTGTCTGGCTGTTCAAATCAACACTGTGACAGTCCCATACCCAGCCTGCTTCTCAGCACAGGTGCTGTCGGCTGAGCTGGAACAAACTTCTGTGGTGTTGGACCCACTGTCCCAATCACTGGACTGTCCCAATCACATGCCCAACCCTGGCGACAACCCTAAAACAGCAGTGATCCCAAAAGACCCCTGCATAAACACTACCACTCACTGTGGGACGCTATTGCCCCTCGTTAAAACAACTGAGCCAGGCTGTAGTCAGCAGGCAGCTGCTCCTTAGCTGCCATACGTGGTCCTGGACTTGCTGTGCAGCCTTACATCATTTTGGTCCCAGCCCAAGAATGTTAGGAGCAGATAAACTGCTGCTGTTGTCAGTTGTGAACTAAGCCTCACTATGGGGCAAAAGTTGGAGGAGATCAAGAGAGAGATGTTAGGAAGGCAAATCAGAAGATACAGAGGTGGAAAGGTAAGTTCGAATATTAAGTCCCAGACATTAATGGGACAGAAAAAAGTAGAGCAGAGGTTTACGTCTCCTGTCACTGGAATAAAGGAAGAGAAGGCAAGCCCAGCTCCAGCTGTTTCTGGCCAGAAGCCAGCATCCCACATGCTGTTGGCTCAAGAAATGCCAGTACTCTGTCTGGAATCCAGCAGTCCCTTCAGGCTCCATGACCACTCCTCATCACCTAGTAACTACTTAGAGGCCTCACCTAAGACAGGCACACTGTCTGCTTTCATGTCTTTGTAACTTATCCTTGAAATATGTCACCATGAAGCCTAAAAAGCTTGATGCCCCATTCAACACATTTTGAGTTATATTTTTGAAAGAGAATGTTTGGGCAATGACACACAAATTGCCTGCACAAAGCAAATTAATGATTTGCAGATATGTAGTGTAATTACATAGGTTGTGCTATCCATCTGTGAACCTCCATCTCCCCCAGTGCAAGCGCTGCTTATAATAAAAAGGGTTTAATAACGTTAAGAAAAATATATTATGCTTACATTTGCACAAGGGCGAACTCTTCTGTATTTGATGGCATTTACAGGCTCATATGGACGCAGGGAACCTTGCAGAGTTGACAGATCCATTCCCTGGCATTCAAGAGCAAAAGCTTTCAACACATCCATTAAAGACGGTGTAGAAGTGCCATGGCCACTTGAAGACTTCTTCATTGTTTAATGTCTTTCACCTTCAGGAAGTTTAATGGCTTCATTTACATTTCCTACAACAGCTTCAACTATTTACAATCATTTGGGGCTCGGGCATACTGTAGAATGACAGGGTGTCTCCCAGTGAGATATGACAGTAAAATATGTCGTGATGGAGGGTTGCTGTGCAATGATTTCTACATCCTCTATGGCACAAAGAATACCTGTACTTTTACCCTTCCCTCGTGGGTCTTATTTTGTAAAGCTTATTAATCGTCAGTAAATAACATACTAATTTCCTACACATGCTCTGTGTGTGTGTGTGTGTGTGTGTGTGTGTGTGTGTGTGTGTGGTGCTTGGGAGTCAAACCCAGAACCTCACATGGGCTAGGCAACTATTTGAACACTGAGCTGCATATCTCCAACCTTCTCTCACTCACTCTTAATGATAAAAAAAAAATTCTTCAGGAAGGCTCTGCTCCCTACAAGATTGGGTGGGTGGGAACGGCATCTCACCCGAGACCCCTTTATGCGTTTGTGTTTAGTTGCATTGGCACGATGCCAGCCTTCAATGAGCAGCGTATGACTGGCTGTACGTCCTTTATGCCCCAGGGCATCATGATTGTGGCCTAATAGCGTGGGAGCTGACCTGACAAACACAGAAGGTGTGGGAAGCGTTACAAAGGGTGATCACCTTCCCCATGGGCCTTAGGGATGCTTTGCAGAAGATCTGACCTTTTGCTTCGCACTGAAGAATAAGAAAGTGATTTACTTTTAGAGGAAATATATATTAAAAATATAGGTGGATGGAATTTTTTAAAAAGAGATTCAAGCTATTACAGCCAGTCAGTAAGCAGACACACGGCTAAAGGTGATAAAGTGAAAAAAGGAAAGAGTAAAACACACAGCATTTTCTACAGGTTCAATGGATCATACACATGGTGCTGCTTTATGTGGACAAATCTGCTCACCCACACTTTGTGCACAGAGAACCCAAGAGTCAGAGAGGCAGCTATGTCAGGGCAAGGACCCAGAAGGGGCTGATGGCAGACACGTGCTCTGGGCTCACCATTGCATCTCTCTCTCTAACAGAAGCAGAGGCATCCAAGTCACCAGGAACTCACTGGCACTGCGAAGGAATCTGAATTGTATTTCACAGACCAAAGACTTGTAGAATAAATTCCATTTGTAAAAATTTTTTAGGGAAAATGTTATTTTCCAAAAAATTTTGTGATAGTAGAAGTCAGAAATGTTAAACAGTAGAAATGGTAGAGGAGGCTGAGGAAATAGCCCAGATCAGATCCAAGGAAGCCGTAGTGCTGAGAGAGACGAGGAGTGGAAGGGTTCATGAGATCTTGCAAACGTTTTATTAACTTGACATGAGAGTGAAGGTCCACGGCAACTCAGATGAGGGTGGCAGTGAGCAGTGGTGTCACCAATTGAGGCAGTAAATGGCATAAGGAGCAGTCCGTGAGGAAGTAAAAGATAAAAGAGTTCAGGCTTCTGCAGTGTTGAATTTGAAATAGAGATGTGCGGGTTCCATCGATGAGGAGGTATCTGGGGCTGAGTTTGGAATAACAGGGGGTTGCCAGTTGTGATGGCACACTCTTGTAATCTCAGCATTTGGGAAGCTGAGGCAGGAGGATCAATGTAAATTCAAGATCAGCCTGGGCTGCAAAGTGAGCCCAACGCTAGCCTGAGACTCTGTCTCAAAAAGACAAAACTTAATGAATTACAAATAACAGAAAGTTGGCAGAGAAGAGAAAAAACACCCAAGGGGAAGACATAGAATTTAGAAAGTACAGATTGAGGAGAGAATCCCCAGGGGTATCTTCTGCCTCTTGGCCCAGTGTCTCCCACTGAAATTGCTGCTCCTCATGGTAAAACAGAAGCATCTCTTGCCATTCAGCTTTGAGCCTCACCTTCCCCAAAGCCACCTATTCAACTGGTAAAGGAGTTTTGCCAGTCTGCTGATTACATTCCCCGACTCCATTTCCTCAGAGTCCACTTTCTTTAGGAGCTTTTCCCCGCACGCCTCAGCATCCCAGTCCCCAGTACCGTGGCCTTGAGCAGTGAGTTCCATTGACTCAGGGCAGGCTCCAAACAGCAAGATCTTGTTACCTCATGGAAGAGCTTCTTCTCCTCCTTGTGTACCACATTAGTCTGCTCCCAGGGCTAGTGCTATGATTGCATCTGCCTGTCTGACAAGAGGTCCCAGCTTGCTGAAGGCAATTTTTTCAGTACGTGTTTATAGTACATAATGATTACATTCATTTTGGGGAGTTGGCACATGTACATAACAATCCTCATTTTTTTTTATATCCCTTTCTTCTCTCCTTTCTCCTTGCTCCTTCCATCTTTTGGTTCCCTTCCCATTTGCAAAAGATCTGTCTTCCCATTCTCTGTCTTTTATTTTGCTCTTTATTTACATTTTAAATTTCTCATGTAAGAGAACCCATACAATAGTTAAGCCTATATGTCTGATTTCTTTCACGTAACATTATGATCTCAAGGTGTATCTTGTCCTATAAATGATTCATATATCTTTCTTTATGGCAGAGTGATACTCTGATGTGTGCAAATACCACATTTTCTTTATTGATTCATCCATTGATGGGTATAGAGGACATTTCTAAGATTTAGCTATTGTGAGTTGCACTGTTATAAACATGGGTATAAGTGGATCATAAAGTATATTGTAAAAGTTTAATTAATACATTGAATATGCAGAAATATTCATGTAGTCACTTTCACATTAATGGAAGAAAATAACTGGCACCAAAATTTGAAGAGGGGGGGACTCGGTTTCAGAGAGTTCAGTCCATGGTTGGCCAACTCCAATACAGAAATGGCATGGCAGAAGGACCTTGTAGAGAAAGCTAATCAACCCATGGCAGCCAGGAAAGAGAGTGTACTATAAAGGTAACCAGGGGCAAGAATACACCCTTCCATTCACACTCCAGTGATCCATCTTATCTGACCAAACTTCACCGGTGAAGACCAGACTTTTGAAGTACATTTTAGATCTAAACTATAGCATTCTACCTTTGCCCCATAAAACTGTCATAATCACCCATTATGTAAATGCATTTAGTCTATCTCTAAGAGTCACCAAAGTTTTAACACTTCTGAGAAGTTGAAGCCAAACACCTACCCTATGAATCAAGGCAAACTACTAGCTGTAATACCCTGTAAAAAATTTAAAAGGAAGCTAAATAACCCCCAGAAAACAATGACACAGCATAATCATGAAGCAAAAATAAAGAAATGAAGAACTGGAACAATGAGGGACTGAAAACCAGCACAGCAAACATCAAATCCTCTAACTCCATGTCTTATAGGTAGGGTACTGTGTTGGTTACTTTTCTATCATTGCTGAGACAAAATACCCAGGGCCCAAAATTGAGGAAGGAAAGGTTTATTTAGCTCACAATTTGTGGAAGTTTACATCTATAATCTGCTAGGTCCAAGGTAAGGTGGCTCATGACAAAAGGCAAGAGTTCAAGATGGCAGAAAACAGAAAAAGCAACAAAAGCAAAAAGAGAAGACTCTTTCTGTCCCTTCTATTGTATGCGGGCACCCACCCTATGGTAGGAGTAGCATTCACACCCATAATCCCAGCATTGGACCATGAATCAATCACAAATTCTAGAATCCTGCTTCCATGGCTGCATGAGGCCTTAGGAGAACATCCAGACACTAACCACAACATTCTGTTCCTGGTCCCCCAAAGAGTCATGCATATCCTTTATGCCAAAGGCATTACTCCATCTCTTAAAATTTGCCAAAATCCTAACAGTTTCAGCATTGCTAAAATGTTTGAGTCCCAGGTCTCTTCTGAGATTTAAGGCAGACTTTTAGCTATGAGACCCTATACAAATGAAAACAAAGTTAAACACTTCCAACATTCATTGGCACAAGACAAAAATTACCATTCCAAAAGTTATACCCAGTGAATGCAAAGGATTGAGACCAAAGCAAGGATGAACATTAAGTCCTGGAGGACCATGTGGAATGTCCAAAGCAATCTGTGGCAAAGGGCTTGCATGGCTTTGCCCCTGTGGCACTTCCAGTGGTTGTACCGCCCATGGATTCTCTTAGACCCATTCTGCTCAGTCCTTGCACAATTCCTCAAATACCCCACATTCCTGGATTCTCCAAGTTTCTGGGGTCTCCATTGTACCTTTGGCTTCACCCTCACAGCTGTACATTGCCTTCTCAGAAGCACACTGTCTGGTCTCTCAGGCCTTCTGCTAAATTCCAAGTGGAATTCTTTTTAACCTCAGAACTCTTGCATCTTGCATGCACTAAAACTAGTGCCACATGGATGATACCAAGATCTGCTGGCAGCTGGAGCAGTAGCCAGGCTCTCTTCCTTCTTGACTGTAGGGACCAAGTGCCAGGATTTCTGGGCACACTGAACCTGATTCTGAGAAACAAATGTCGTATGCCACTGCCATTATGGAACCTTGTGTGGCTACTTTCATTTTGGAATATGGCTACAGCCATTCTGGAATATGGTCTCTAAGGTATTCTTCTCAAAGAAAAATCTTTCACTCTTGCAATTTTTAGGCTTCCAAGGGTATAGACTTGCTGCTTTTCATGATGCTCTCAGGACATCTTTTATATTCTCCTGTTCCTTCTCAGGTATCAAGATCTGTCATGATGACCTCAGACTTATTGAGGTAAAATACAATTTGATGCTTCTGATGTTTGATGTTTCACTGACTTGGCAAGGCTAAAGCCAGTAGTCTGATAATCTATTCAGAGCATAATGGTACACAGTGTGGCATCTATGGGTGGTCTTCTTATTGATGGTGCTAGCCATTGTTAATTCCCTATTATCTTGTTTTGAAGTCATACCATTTTCATTGTTTTGTTGGATTGAGTTTTATTGTTTTGTTTTGCTTGATTTTGTTATATCCAATGGCATGAGCAGCTATTTCAAACATATCAGGATATATCATGGTAGCCATTTTGGATTTACTATTATCTTGTTTTAAAGTCCTTTGTTTCATTCATTATTTTGTTTTTATTGATTCTATTCTGTTCTCTTTTGTTTGATTTTTACTAGGTATGAAGCTATCTGCAGCTATTTTGAAAACAACATGAGGCACAAGGATGTTCTGAAGTCCTGTGTCACTTACACTGGTTTATTTTGATTGTCTTTATTCTGTTTTATTTTGCTTGGTTTTATTCTCTTTAAAATAAATGTTAAAAATAATTAAAAGATGTCCTGTGCTTATTTTTGCAGTCCACAGCTTTACTGGAACTTCCCTTCTGGCCAAACTTATAACATTTTAAATCATCCTGCTGGCCTGTTTTCTCTTGATTCTCAAGATAAATCTAGCTACAAATAAATAAATAAATAAATAATAATACCCATGCCTCAGTCTCAACATTTGACTGCCTTGACATTTCTTCTGCCAGATTAATTAGTACCTTGCCTCTAATCATAGTCTCAGAAGAAGTCTCTGAACAGGAGCAAAATATAGACAAACTTTTTGCTAATGGATAACACACATCATTGGAGTCCAACAACCAACACTGTCCTTCATCTCAGCAGAAAACTTCTAAACCTGGTCTTTCCCGGAAAACTTTCTATCAGCTTTCTGATCTTTGGAGCCCTGACCAGTGTCTCTTATACAGAAATGCTTAAGGTATTCCAGCACTACTATTTCAGGCAATAACTCTGAAACTTTTCAGACTTTTCTTATGAGCCATCTCTAAAGGATTTTCAACCACATGGTCAACCACATTGACATAGGAACAACCCCAACTTCTCTGACACCACATTCTGTGTACTTTTCTCTCATTGCTGAGACAAAATACCCAACACCCCAATTTAAAGAAAGAAAGGTTTATTTCGATCACAGTTTGTGGAAGTGTCAGTCTGTAATCTGCTGAGCCCATAATCTGCAGAAGGTGGCTTATGGCCCTAGGCTACCCAGCTTAGGGTAGCCAACATATACCCATAATCCCAGCATTGGACCATAAATCAATCACAAATTCTAGAAGCCTGCTCCCATGACTGTATGAGGCTTTGCAGGGACATCCAGACACAGACCATAACAGGTGGGCTGTTGCAAGATGTTAGCTCCAAAAGACTTGGCCATCCCCACCCAGAGCTTTGCTGGTTGCAGTCTACATGACTTCTCTCTTAGGCTACTCCAGCTGCTTCGATATCCCACATACCTTACATCTACAGTTTCCTGGAGTCTCCACTGCATCTTCAGCTCCATTCATTTACTGTTCCAGGAGTAAACTGCTGGCCTCTCAGGCCTTCTTCTTAAATCCAGGTGGAAGCCTCATGACCTCATACCTCTTGCATTCTGCAAGCTTGAAAAACTGAACAATACAGATGACACCAGTGTCTGCCCCCAGGTCCAGCAGTAGCTGGGCCCCCTTAAACCATGGCTACAGCAATTTCTGAGTGTCTAGATGACTGACAAGATGAAATATACTTTGGGAAACCAATTCCCCAAGCATGCATTCTCCAGCAGGGTACCCTGGGACTCTCTTCTGAACAAAATGTTTCACGATTTGCTGTTTTACATTACTCAGCTTGCGATGGGTAAAATCTAACCATTTGTTGGGATGCCCTCAAGGCACATTTTCAGTTTTCCTAATACAAAGTTCTTATCTATATCTTAATGTAATCTTTTCACCAACAACAACCTCCATGGTCCCAGTTTTACTGGTGCTTCTTTTATGGCCAACTGCAAAGTTTTACATCATTCAAGTCTTCCTTTTCCCTCCTTTTTGAGACAGGGTCTCACTATGCAGTTCAGGTTGCCCTTGGGCTCACTTTGTAGCCCATGCTGGTCTCGAGGTTGCAATGGTCCTCCTACCTCAGCCTCCCAAGTAGTGGGATTACAAGAGTGCACCACCGTGCTCAGCTCACATCATAGATCTGACTAAAAACAGCCAGGAGTAATCATGTCACAGCCTGAGTATTGTACTATATTAAAAATTCCCTCACCAGACTAGTTAGTCTATCATCTATAAATTCAGGCTTACACAAACTTTTAGGACATGAGCAAAATGTGGATAAATTTTTTGTCAAAATGTAATATGTGGCCTCCAGTTTAGTTTTGAAATAAACCCTTACTTCCCATATAAACTTCATGATCTTGGCTTTACTGTTCATAGTTATATCAAGCATTCTCGTCTTCTGAGCTCCAGCCAGAATCATCCATTATCTTGGCTTACAGTGTTCTAGGGTTTATCTAGCTGGCATCTCTAAAATTCTGAAACTTGTCCTGAAAACCAGTTCCAAAGGCTCCTGAACCCCAAATTCAGGAATCACCCTACATCTGTGGTACCATTTCTGTATTAACCACTTTCTCATCACTGGGCTCAAATACTCAACTGGAACTTAAAGAAAGAGTGCATTATTTTTCCTCGCAGCTTTCAGAAAATTCAGTCTATTGTCAGCTGTCTTCTAGAAAGAAAAAACATGGCGAAAGGGCATGGTAAGATAAAGGTGATCAAATTAGATGAATGGAGAGAGACAGACACAGAGAGAATGGAGAGAGACAGAGACAGAGACAGAGAGAGACAGAGAAAGATAGAAATAGATAGAGAAGAGGGGAGAGGAGAGCAAGAGAAAGGAGGAGACAGGAGAGACGAGAGGAGCCAGGGACAAGTATACACCCTTCCACATCACATCATAAGTACCTGCATCCTCTGACCAAATCTATCTCTGAAAATGAGAATTCAAAGACATTTTCGATCTAAATCAGAACAACCTCCAATCCCTATAGAGGGACAAGGATGAGAACCATAGTAGATCTCAAACATCTGATTCCAAAGAGAATCATTTGTTCCTTCCTACTCTGAGTAAATTTATATTCTTAGTATGTGAGGAGTAAAAAACTCAACAGATATACTCTTGATTATCTACCATGACATTTTATGTATGGCATACGATCTCCTTTGAATTTCAACATGTATTGTTTTTCCTTATCAAAATTTAACTTCAATATTTCTTTGTAATGAAAAAAGTCAGAAGTAGGACACTAGCCAAAGAAAAGTCTAGAGATTAAGTATTATTTCTTACATACTATTTTTTCACATAATGTGAAAGATTTATTCAAAGCGTTGTTTACATGGGTCCACTAGCGGAAAAAGAATTCAAACATACAACAAAAAGATATCTATTCTTTATTAGTTTTTAAATCTGTAAAATGAAGCTAATAACATTTTTTTTACATAGAAAGATTGTGGAAACAAAGGAAATAAAATATGATATATGCAATATATATACATATATATATATATATATATATATATATATATATACTATCTCACAGTAAGAGGTCAAAAATCTCAAACTGAAATATTAAGCAAAACAAATTAAAATGATTTTTAGGAACATGATGTGGGGCTCTTGTTTCAGTTCAACTATAAATCTCTATCAGTCAGGTTTACTAGAGAAACAGATAGAACACAAGATATGGGGCTGGGGATTTAGCTCAGCGGCAGAAGCGCCTGCCTTGCAAGCGCGTGCTCATGAGTTTGATCCCCGGTACTGATAAAAAAAAAAAAAAACACACAAGAATACAAGGTACCCAAATGTATATGAAATTACAAGACTGGCTCACAGTGGTCACCACAGAGGCGGATGGGGGAGCCTGCAGAGGGTGCCTGCACACTGGAGTCTTAAGGGTCCCCAGGGCTGGAGCTTACTGCAGTGTCCCGGTCTGTATCAGGAGGTCAACAGGTCTATGACAGAACACTGAAGAGTCTACAAGGAAGGCTAAAGAGTCCCTGGTAGAAGTGGAACAGTCTGTGCAGAAAGCCAGGAGATCTCTTCCAAGCTGAAGGTGAAGACTGGAGCTCATTTACCTTTTATGTGTGCAGGCTAAGCCCCTGGGTAGGTGCAGCACTCACAACCTCTGCCCACCCTCCTCTTGCACTGGCTGAGGATGTTTTACAGCTAGAACCCTCTAACCCCTGCTGAATCATTCACCTAAACTTCTGACCTTCTCAGACAGACACGGTGAACACACCCTAGAACTTAAGTGCTCCTCCTCTACACCCCAGGATGTAGAGCTGCTGAGTCACTTAGTAAAGTTTCTAGACTTCTCCAGTTGACACACTATAAACGGTAACAGAATCTGTCACTTTTTCCAGTATTGTGATAACATATATGAGATATATGAGAGGATTTATGCTTCATAAAAAATTATAGGCTTTTCTCGGTACCTGCAAATTAACTTTAGTATTAATTTCCCTCTTTTATGCCCTGTACTTTTCAATGTCGTGTATAGATGGGTATGAATACACATGATGTATCAGCTCTTGTCTTTTTCCTTTCCAGGAACGTGATGATCCATAACAACAAAGGACTGCAGACCTGGTGGCTCAAACCCCAGAAATGCATTTCCCACAGCTCTGGGGAACCAGAGGCCTCTTCTAGTCTGTAGGCTGGCACCCTTTCCCCGTGCTCGGTGGTCCCTGCTTCCTTTGCAGGAAGACAAAGCTGAAGGTCTCTGCTGCCCCACATAAACTTCTAAGATGTCGATCAGAGCTCTATCCTTAAGTCTTTATTTACCCTTAATTGCCTCCTCATTGACCTGGTCTTTAAACTCAGTCACAGTGGGAGTTCGGGCTTCAATATTTGAATACAAAGAATGGGGACAAAATTAATTCCATCCCAAAGACCCTCACAGAATTAAAAGAAAAGACAAAGCCTCCCACCCTCTCTCTCTTTACCACACATCCAGAGGCTTCCTTCTCTCTTGCTTTACTCTCCAGCCAGCTTTTCCTAACAATCTTGGTTCTATGCTGAGTAATAGGAAACCCAGGTCCAGAGTTTGTGCTAAGAACTGGTAGATACAAGCCCACACAGATTTTGAAGTTAGGTTCCACCCTGGAATAGAGCACCTGGTATCAAGATTTACTTTCAAGTTTCTTTCCATTTCTAAGCATAATGAGGAGAAATCCCCACTCTGAACCATTTGCTAGCTGATTTTCTTTAAAAATTCAAAACTTTTAACAGGTCTCAGTGTACTGAGAACATAATTAAGAGATTAGATACAAAGAAACTTTACACTATTATTTGCTAAGTTATTCTTAAGCTATTATTTCTAGAGCTTAAAATTATAATAAACATGAACAAAAGTCTTTACAAGAAAAAAAGTATTTACATTATATACCATTTTTAATCTTAAATATTCTTTGATAAATTAACAAACCTCTAGTTTCTCTACAATAAAAATCAATAATACTACATGTCTGAGATTGAACCAAATGCTTAATTTTTTCTTTCTTTTTCTCTTCTCTTTCTTTCTTTTGAGGCATGTCCTCACTTTGTAGCTCAGATTGACTTCTAACTCACAGCAATCCTCCTGCCTCTACTTCCCAAGTGCTGGGAAAGAGAAGTATACCAAATGCCTGGCCCAACTGTTTAATTTTCATAGCCAGTATTTTTTAAAAAAAGTTTCAAAAGTGAATCACAGTAGCAATAGATAGACAGCGATTGTGTGGCTCGCTAAGTACATGAGTGTACAAGTCTTTTTACTTTGGCAATTTATTGAAGGGGCATAACCCATGTCATACTCAGTACTGGGCAAGAGACATCTATCATAGACTTCAGCATAGGATAGGAACTTAATAAAAGCTATGTTAATCAGTTAGCCTTGACTGAATGCTTAGTGTAAGACCCGAACCACTCCGGTGAAAGCTAAAATTATAAAATATTGTGCCTTGTTTTCAAAGAGTTTACACTTAAATAGGGGAGATGAGGGTTCATACATGAAGGTATTAGGAGCTGATTAGAGAACAAATATCTTGAGATAACAATTCATGATGATAAATATGTCACTAAGTGTGAACAACTGCACTTAATATCAGAACCAGACAGTGGTGTTACATTTCATCAACTGTAGCTCAGGAGAGATCTCTTCCTCTTGTATCCAAAACAGCGGTGTCCCTATTCCACAGCTATTTGCAGGGTTAGGGCAGTTCCAACCTTGAAGAGGAGATGAGCAAGCCTCTACTCATGCCCCAACATGCTTCTTTGCTAATGATACCCAAAGTCTTGATGGAGACCAACAGGTGTCCCTGGGCTTATTTGGTTGCTGTCTGCCTCATCTATGAGGCTACAATGCTTTCTGATAGCTTTAATACTGACATAATCGCTAATAATACAAGTGAACTGAAAGACTATCCCGCTGTCCTTGTGTGGTATTGAGCAGGGTGCAGAGAACGCTACCACCGCTATCCAGATCCGCTCCAAAGAGAGGCAAGCTTTGAGAGAGCAGGTAACACGGGCGGAGCTGACCTAGATTTCCTAAGATCTGTTCTTTAACACCCCATCGGTGCTCTGATTTGAAATTTAGTGAAACATCAAGGAATTAGAAATAAAATAAGCATAGATCAGAGGATAGAAAATATATAATTTTTGTTCTCAGAAAGAACAGCTTTCTATGCTAAATAGTTTCGCTGAAGACAAAGTACTTTGAAGATTTCTCTGTGTTTAATCGAAACCAGTAGTTTTTCCAACAGTGTTCTACAGAGAAGCTTACAGGGCAACACAAATGTTTGATAGAAATAGAATTCTAAACATATCTTCACTATTTTAAGAACTAGAAAAATGCATGATACAATATAGAGCGTATTTCAACACAGAGAAAGACCTTGACGCTACTCTGACTTCTAGGTTAACAGGTTTTATTGCAGATGTTAAAGTGCCTTTTGCCATCTCGAGGTATACTTTGAAATTCGTACAAAGGCCATAGTTATTCAGATGCGTACAGTTTTGAACGAGTGTTGTGAAATGTACAGACACACGTACTCATTCCTATAAAAGTGAATAAATCACGACAGAATGACAAAGCATCTCAGCATTGTGCAACCAAAGCAAATTATTCAACTACAGAGGATGCTGAGACCTGATCCTACACAGTAATCATTATTTTTATTCTAACAGCCTCTTTTTTTTCTGAGTTCTTTATAAATTCTATAAATTTCAATTTATAAATTTCTACACATCTTTTATCACTTATAAAACAATGTGTACGTTTTATTTAAACTTATCTCACTTACAAAAGAAATATGTGTTAGTTGACAAAATTTTTTTAAATTTCTCCTGCTTTGGAAAAAAAAAAAAAAAAACTTAGGTGTGTTATTTAGAGTCCAAAGTGCCCTGTTAGTTTTCTACTCTAACTCTTATCACTGGTCAGCTGCTTTCTACACAAACAATTGAAATATTTTCCCTTATAATTAATTTACCAAATGTTTGGTATTTGTGCTAGAAATTTGCCACTGCATTAACAAGACACTTTAGAGCAACTTAATTGCACAGAAAAACCATTTTATTTGATTTATCACTTGGAACTATGGTTCTGGGAAGGGCACAGCTTCAAGGGTCATTTCTGATCCCCTTGATATTAGCTTGGCAACTTAGGAGCCACCAGGAAGAAGACACTTCCTAATAGTGGCCCAATGTGGTTCTCTCTCCTCCCCCCTCGTTCTTTACCCACCCCCACCCCAACCCCGTCTTTTTCCAGAGCTAGGACTTCTCATAACACAGTTCTTTCACGGAGCTTACAGTTCTTGCATGGCAGCAGGCTTCCAAGATGAAGAAAGCGACAGCTATTGGATATCCAGAGGCCCGGTACAAGGCTGACTCCACACGACTGCACTGCTGCTCACTGGAGGAGCCTATTTCTGCTTTTATTCCCTTGACTTGGAGTACTTTCTCCCCTCCAACCCTGCGGGGGATGTATCTTTGTCTTCTTGACACCCTCTGATTTATTTCCAAGTTCATTTCATGTCCCTGATGTAGCCTTCTCATTTATACCTTATTTTCACATCTGTGACAGTTAATCTGATTGTCGACTTAGTTGGCAGAGATGCCTAGGCATTCGGGTGCATCTGGGCAGGTCTTGGGCACCTGGCCTAGGGAGTGTGTCTGTCCCCTGATCTCTTCTCCTCTGGTGCTCTTCCGCCCCACTCTGATTCCCACACGCCATGAGGTCAGCAACTCTGCTCCATCCACTCTTCAGCCACGATGTTCCTGCTTAGAGCCAGAAGCCCATGGACTGAAACCTGGAAACCGTGAGCCAAAATAAATATTTCCTCCCTTATATTCCAGGTGTCTCTGCAATGAGAAAACTGACTAACACCACACATGAGTGTGCATAATGGACATCACTGAGCTGCTCCTGGACCACCAGTAATCTCAATTCATTTGAGAGAGGCAATATGTTGAAATCTCTGGAGTGCTCAGTCACTGTCTACAAAAGAAGCTGCCATATTCAAAATTCTCCAGAGAAACAGAATCAACAAGATGTGTATGTAGAAAAAGAAAGGTATTTATTTAAGGAATTGGCTCATGTGATTGTGGAGGCTGGCTGAGTCTAAAAACTCTCATTGGGATAGACTAACAGACTGGAGATTCAGGGAGGACTTGGAGTTCAAGCCCAAAGGCATTCTTGGCAGAAGTCCTTCTGGCTAAGGGAGGGTCAGTCTTTGTCCTAGTAAGACTTTCAACTGGAGGGAAAGAGACTCAGTCGCATCATGGAGAGTGATCTTTACTTAAATCCTGCTGTTTTCAATATTGATCTCATTCAAAAGATACCTTTAAAAGTAATATTTACAACAGTGTTTTACCAAATGCCTGTGTACTGTAACCAAATCGACCCATACCAGTGAACCATTGCAGAAGCCAAACAGACTTGTTTCCTTGAGAAACAAAGCACGACACAGTGGACAGGTTTCGTGAATTAGGTCCTCACATCAGGAAAACAGGAGGCTGCCACAATGGTATGGAGTCCAGACTCGACCCAGGCTGCCAGGGCTTCTGCTGCCTGGCCACCAGCGTCTCTGACTTCCTCCAGTTGGCAAATCTGTTTCTCTAAGCCCCCCTGGGTCTGGAGCCTCTATATTCCTATCTGATAAACATGCTCTTTTTCTGGAGATAAGTACAATTTGTTTCTGCTGTAGTTAGGAACCAAGATTAACTTGAAATCAAGTTAACCTTGATACTATGATATGCAAATTGTGTGCACTGATTGTACTAAAGATCATCAAATTAATAAATAAGAATGGAACAATCTAATACAGTAGGCATTGCTGTATTAATATTTTGTCATTATTTTTCTTCCTCCTATTATTCTATGTGATTATTAATATTATCATTGAAATATATTGCTAAAAATTTTATATATGATCTATGTTTAAACAAGAAACATGACTCCTAGCATAAAACTCAGGACAATGTAGTACCTAGTAATAGTCTGCTTGGCTTGTAAACATTAAGACTAAAGTTTTAAGACTCTAGATCTAAGTAGTTAATGCAACGTGCTATCTAGGTTAGTCCTGAACTCTTCAAACTATGTTACACTTTACTGCATACTTTAAATATTTTGGTTATCTGCAGTAAAGAATCTTACTAGCATAGAACTTGGAGATGAAAAAAAAAATCTAAGCCAATTTCTCAGAACTACAAATGCATGTTTATTCTAATTAGAAGTTAGAAAGGAAGTACCATTCCTCTGTAATTTCCATCAAAAAACTCCACAGAGCACTGCTGATGGCCGTGAGATGATGAAAATGTACTAGGATAAGATAGAGGTGATAGTTGTACAACTTGTGGAACACTAAAAACTATTTCAGTTGTGTACATTTTTTAATTTTATGATGTGAATTCTGTTTTAATAAAAAGGACTTTTTAAGTACTTAACCCTGCCATAAATATCTAATTAGAGATCAGATTATGGGTATCTATCTTTCAGAGATGTCTTATTAATTACACAGATTGGTTCTGAGCTCTCTTGCCTGGAGGAAATTTGAAAATCACTACTTTTTATTTCTTAGGCAATCTGTAAACCTGTCAACTTCTATATTCACTTTAAATGAAAACTTCATCATTCAGATTTCAGGTAAAAATCTAGTTGTGGAATTCTGTCATTCCTCATGGACACGTATTTTATCATATCTGGAGTTTTATCTGGCAGCTACTTAGTAAAGTAAGGAAATGGACCGATTCCAACAATATTTGAAGCTATGCAGTGGGCCAAGGCAGCCAAGCTCATGAATAAATCAATGACACCTCTCCTTTCTTCATCCTAACTGAAGCACTCAGCTCTTCTTAGGAGTGGTCGCATGGAAGCCTGTGTGAGACAAAGCATTCAGCACTGCTTCGTTCTAATTCCCAGCGCACAACCAGGGACAAATAAAGGTTATGTGATAGCGATACTGATGGTTACAAATAGCTCATAAGCGGCACCCCGCATGTGAATTCTCTGACTGTATTACGTTACCTCTCTAGGAAACAGAGACAGAAACACTTCAAAGTCCTCAAGCTCTAACTTTAGAAGAAACATTTTACCATTATTCACCTGCTTCCATTTAAGGAGTTCCCAGGGCAGTTCCTTGAGAATGTAGCTGGAGTTTCTGCAACATAAGAAAGGAGGAGAAAAAGGGAGGAAAAAAAGAGAAGAAGAGAAGAGAGTGGAGGGGAAAAGATGAGCAAGGAAGAGGAAGAGGAGGAGAAAGCAGTTGCTAAACCTGGCCACATCCCAAGCCTGGTGCTCTGTACTACCCTGTGAAAAGCATTTTACCTCACGTGTTTCCACATCTCTCCATTTCCTCTCTTTTTCCCTCTCTCTTCCAAATAAGCAATCTACTTATCATTGTGCCCAAACTGGATTAGATTTATAGTTTGTTTATCTGAGAGCTCAATGCTTTATTACATCCAGAAGCCAAAATACGTGCACCTCCACAACTCAGCTGAATAAAACAAACTCATTTTGATCTTTGTGTACGAAGCCATCATCACGGGTTCAAAGTGGAGCGCAGCCAGCTCTGGACAGCAGATGCGGGCGAGTTCAGCTCATCTGCTGGCCCTTGGTTTCAATTAGGCCGTCCGCCAAGCAGCCCATGTGCCTCTGTGTGCCGAAACAGTTCTTTGAGGCAGCTTTTTTAAATTAGGAAATAAAGACTTCCCATGTGATTTGCTATATATACAATTTATGACAATTGATTTTTATAGCTAAAATATGTACATTTTTTACATATTTCTCTTTCTACAAAATAGCAGCTTTCTAAAAAGAGAAGAAAATTAGCAAAATGTAAATACTGAATTTCATTTATTCTTCCTGCTCTAAAAGTTACATTAAAAAATAGAATGAAGATCTCTCAGTTTCCAAAATAAATTATCCCTTTTCTTAGACAGAAAAAAAAGAAAACAAAACAAAAACTATTCTCCAACTTCTAGGAACTATAAATAAGGAAAAATAAATAAATAGGAACAGAAAGAAGCTATAATTACTCGAACTTGGCCAATTCTTCAAGATGTTTTCTTTGCTTTTCCTATTGTTTGGGTCTTTTTCCTCCTGAACTTCCAAACACTACCTTGTGACTTGGCAGGGGACAGAGCAAATTCCAAAGGCCAGCTTTGAGGTCTCGCTGATTTGGATTGAGAAGCTAAATGGGCAACAAACAGCCGTAGTTCACCCTTCCAAATGCACAGGTTATCTATAAATATACTGTGCACCAAAGACAGCTTTGCTTTGCAAAAAGCCCAGAAATTATAAAGCAATAACGGAGTTGCCCCAAAACTATTACTGTTGTTGCTTAGGCAAACAGGCAGCTCCTATTGGGCCCAGTTGGGCAGCAACCATGACACACAATGTACAAGTCTGTGTGAAAGCCACAGCACCACGGCTGCTCACAGTTTGTGGAAGCCTTTGGGAGAGCTCTGAGGCAGCTCCCACTTGGGTCCTGCCACCTTTCCTCCCTCCAGTGAATGCAGAGGTGCTTGGCCCCTAAGGACCCCAGTCTGCCATTGAGCCACCACTTCTCAAACGTTAGCCATGGCGTGGGCCAGGCCAAACCGCAAAGGATTGGGCGCTGGCATGTCAAACAGCTGTTGGTGGCTTTGGGCAGGCTCTGTATCATCCATGCCATTCACAGAGCAGAGACATGAGTGACCACACCGATTTTCAGCTCAGAAGAGGTGACGCTCAAATATCCCTTTATTAGGATGCATCCTAGTCTGTGAACACTGCCTTGCCATAATGGGAAAAGTGAACCATCTGTATATAAAAAATTAGTTTGGGGGTAACTATGTCAATATAATATAATGCCTGCTATGGATAACATCCATAGATTTGGAGCTGCTTTACATTTTCATTAACTTTTATCAGGAATGTTTTCCAGGGAACTCTATCTTGAGAGTGAGCATTGAAGCCACTGAACATCACTAAATACATTCAAGGTGAATTTCTTATGTGGGGATTCAGTCACGTGAAAAGATGGGAGCAAAGAAAGATCAAAGGTGCTCCGCTCACTGCCACAGAGAACTTGGCTTTTTATCTCCTGCACCAAACCATGCCTGGGACTCGCACCTTGATACTCAATGTGCCACCAAGTTAGAAGAGCTTGTTTGTAAATTAAATAACCCTGTGCCTACCCTCCCATGCCTATGGATCTGGAAGCCTCTCCCATCTGTGCACTGCGTCATCTGACCTGAGAATCCAGGGCAGAAATTTCTGTTTCCACAAACACTGAATTTGACTGGAATTCAGCGTACCGCTGTTACTCTTGCAAAGCGCATTCCTAGGCCCCGGCCTCACATCCATGAACGCCTCGCTTCTGATGTCCCATTCAGAATCATCTCATCAGCAGAGGGTGACTTTTTATCCCGCGTTTGCCTTGGTTCATTTTTCAAATGCTGGTGTCTTCCACAGCTTTGAGGAGACTCCTTCCTCACACCAAAGCTCGGGGAACCCTGGAAGCTTCCAGTGAGAATTTGACCCATTGCAAAAGATTTGGACACATGCAAACAGGCAGAGCGAAAGGGCTTTTATCCAAGATACAGCCAGCAGAGATGCTGTTCCTCCCTGTCCACCAAGAGCTGGCTTGGCCTGGACAGTTCCCTCTTGAGAGCGGTCAGGAGCCCGTTTGCCTACCATCCCACTAGAAGAGGCAGATGTGCAAATAGGAGTCAAACAGAAGACTGTTCTGCTCCATGAAGTAACCATCCCTGCTCTGGATCCAGCCATTCCTGCCATCCACAACTTTGCCTGAAGAAGACTGAAAATATCTGAAAGCACCCAGGGGAGGTCAACAGTATGGCACTGGCGAGGTTAGAAATGGGAGTGCCTGGAGTCACTAATGGGGACTTGCGTGGGCACAGATTTCGGGTTCCAGATTGCATCCGAAATCACCTGGGGACTGCACTGGCAGCAGGTCAACCTCTGTCCTCTCCAGGTGACATCAGCCCAATAGGAGACTGCTCCCAACCCCAAAGTCTTCTAGACCCCAAGGGGAGACCTAAAGGAGTCAAAGGCTCAGATCAATTACATGAGGACAGAAATCAAAATGAGAAGCCAAAGAAGTGCATGGGTGTGCAGAGAAAGTCAAGTTTGCATCTATAAAAATCTGTTTGTAGAAAAGAAAATGTCAAAGACCAGTAAAACTTAGTGATTTGTTACCATTTGCGTAGAGATGGTATTGTGTCTAACAGCAAACAAAACATGCACACAGCTTGGCTATACACACTACACAGCTGACAGTAAATTGACAAAATGATACAGTGGCAATTTGTAAATGCAAAATAAATAAAATTAATAATCTTAACTATCCAGATGTGTTAGGAAACTCTCACAGTTGAGTTTTCCAGATAGCTCAGTTATAGTCCCTCTATAATCCAAAGAATTTTTACTTCCATTCCTATTTGTAAAATAAACAAATAAATCAAAACAAAAACTTTCCAAATTATTTACTCAGTTCCTCAATTATTTAGAGTTTATGACATAACAAAAGCTTGCACTTCAATTTGATTTATGAAGAAACAATATTAAATTTTTCTTTATTCTTACCAATACAATGTAACTGCTTCTTTAAAAACAGAACTAACCCAGGTGTGGTGACACATGTTTGTAATCCCAGCACTTGGGAGGCTGAGGCAGGAGGATTCTTGCATGTTTGAGATCAGCCTAGGCTACAAAGTGAACTCAAAACCAACCTGAACTGCATAGCGAGACCCTGGCTCAAGAAGACCAGTAATTAATTAATTAACTAATTAAAAACACAATAACACATATAGCATAGGTTGAGTATCTCTTACTCTAAACTCCCAGGATCAGATGAGTTTCAGATTTCAAATTCTTTTCGCCATTTTTCATATTTTGAAATACCAGCACGTTTATCGTGAGGTATCCTGTGAGTGGGACTCCTGCCTCAAAACAAAATTCATCCTGTTTTGCATACACCTTATACATCTACTGGAGGCAACTTTAGTCACAGAGTTTAATACATTAGCTTTCCACTATAACCTGTCATGAGGTCAGTGGTGGAACTTTCAGCTTGTGAGCACACCATTGGTGCTGGAACTTCTCTGACTTGGGAACGCTTCCAATTCAGGAGTTTCAGAAAAGGGTGCTCAACCTTAACACGAAATACCAGGCACTGTTCTCAGCACTCAGCAGTCGGTCGAGTCTTTGTATGGGCTGTTCGAGGAATGTGCGCTGCCCTTGTTCACCATGTCAGTCAGCTCAGCCACCAGGCTGCACTGTTTGCTACAGGTAAGGCAGCTGAAGAGCGAGAGGCCAGAGGCCACTCAGAAAAGCTGACTCGGGCTCTCAGCTCACGGCTACTACGCTCTGCCAGAGCTGTTCCGATTCTGCTGTTGCATCCCAGTATCATGGTAAAATAAGCTTGCTTTTTGTTTTCATTTCTGGTTTTTTTGTTGTTGTTGTTGTTATTGTTGTTTTTGGTTCTTTGTACCAAGAAATCAAACTCACAGCCTCGCATTTGTCAGGCAGGTACTGTGTCGCTGAACTAGATCCCCAGCCCCAAAGTAAGCTTTCCTTCCATGGCGGGAACAATCATTTATCTGTGTTGACTCTGTGATCCCTGTCTCACGTAACACTGTTAACATCGCTCCATAGTTTGGTATGACTTTCATGAAGAGAACATATATAAGGACCATTTCATTCTTCCCACTGTGAAACTCTTAGGTCTCTTCCATTGTTTTGGTACAATTATATTTATTTTAAATGTTTTGGGGTCAAAGTTCATGAACTCCTCTATCTCCCAAACAGCAACGTTTCTTGGGAAAAGTAATCTGCCACATCACCCTCAAATATAAATTGTCCTATGGTGACCTATTTTTGAAGACTCAAAGCCATTGTTACACATTTCTGTTTTTTAACAGTGACATGCCACACTGCAACATCACACAGGGCTACTTTGCCAGCAAGCTGTAAGCTATATTTAAACTATGCAGGTAACAAATGTCACTGCTTTTTAAAAGATATATCTAGGGGCTGGGGTTTTAGCTCAGCGGCATAAGCACCTGCCTTGCAAGCAGGCAGTCGTGAGTTCGATCCCTGGTACCTATCAAAACGAAAAAGACCAAAAAAAAAAAAAAAAAAAAAAAAGATACATGTAGCAACTACTTCTAAGATAACAATGTGTAAGTATTAAGTAGTGTTGATTTCTTACTGTTATTTCTTTAAAATTCTGTATTATTTCTACCTTTTTTATGTTTTCCTTTTTAAAAGCAAAAAAAATGTTAATTAAAAGTTACATCTGTTTTCTATAGGTACATTTGTTTGTTTGTTTCTTCTTTTGCTATAAAGTTGAGGTATCTCAGCCTTCAGAGTATTTTCAGTTTATTGGTATCACTTAAATAATTCTGATATGTTGCATAAACAATGAATCAGAATGACCTGAGTGAAACTGGCAGTGCTCTTCCATCCCCAAAAATGTGGCATTTGCACACTCGCTGGGCGCGAGTATCTGTCTACCATACCCTCCTCCGTGGCACACGGGCCGGGGGGTCGAGCAGCAACTCTGTTTAGCACTGAGCTACTGTGACCCAGCTGCTCCTCTACCTCCGACTGAATTTTGTTTGGGTAAACAAGTTGTAAACTGAAAATATCCTAAGTGTCAAATGTGTCAAGCACACACAACCAGTGGCGGTCCTGGCTCGGCATCACAGCTCACGGCGGAGGCTGACTGTCAGAAGTCACAGTGTCCTGTCGCTGCCCTGCACGGTGAGAAGGTATCTTACCCCGCTCCTTCAACAAGGAGAAGACCACAGTCAGGCTTCCCAGGACACTGCCTACTGCATGCGTATCAACGTCACATCATCTTAAAAGTCAGGGGGAAAGTGTAAATCAAACCATCCTAAAGCAGAAACCCCTGTAGCTTACTAGTGAGGAAACAGAAAAACTCCCATTGAGAAAGGGACGGAAAGGAAAGAAATTACGTCACTGGTATATAAAACCTGTAAGCGAACTTAAGGTGCTTTATTTCTAGGAATATATATGTTAGGTTTTGTTTGAAACCTAGTTTTCTCCATAAACCACTATAACACGATATCATACTAGTTACTAACGACCACTACAATTAAGATGCATTTTAATATTTACTATTGACAATCATAAAATGTGATGATGTAAGCATAAATAACTACACACATTTATACATATATATATATGTATAAAATGTGACACCTGGTTTTAAAAATACAAATCCATTTATAGGCAGCACACGGAGTCCCCAGAAGGCACCACAGAAGGGTCTGGAAACGTGAAGTAATGTGTAGACTCAGCCTGGGTTTCCCATGGAAAGGCTTGGTGTTTCCCAGTGTGTTAGAGGAACAACATTCATATTGAAATATGACTCTCTGTAAATGCCTTTGGAAACAGTGGATCTCATCATTAGGATAAAAACAAGAACAAATAGTTAGGCGTTTCTCAACTGCAGAGAGAGAAAAATCTCAGAAAAAAAAAATGCCCACACTGCTCAGGAAACCCAGACGATCGCTATGGTCTTTACATTAGAACGTGGGGAGAAAAATGCCGTGCATTATTCTGCAGCATGTTTCTTTTAGCTCCCCTCTGCCATTTCCTTAATGTTTGCCTTATATTAATAATGACTGATATGAAATAATCAACTGACTTGTGCTATAAATCCAAAGAGAAAACTGCAAAGAATTTAAAGATTTAGCCTCATATATAATTCTACTAGGTAAGTGGAAAACAGTCAAATACAGGATAAAATTCAATGTCATGCATTTGCCTTCATGAAGGGTTTATGCTGAAATATAAAAATATATACAAGATCTTCCCTGTCAGCAAGTGTGAATTACTAGCATCATCAGGAGGAAAAAGAGAGGCTGGGCATGGTGGCACACACCTATAACCTTAACGTTCAGGAGGCTGAAGCAGGAGGATTTCTGCAGTATATGGTGAGTTCAAAACTATCCTGCACTACACAGCAAGACCTTGTCTCAAAAACAAAAACAAGGTGGCCCTCAAGGAAAGAACAAGAAGCCAACCTCTTCCTGTGAGTCAGCACCTGCCCAGGCCACAGGGAGGACAACCAGATGCCAGCCCCTCCTGGCACATGGGTTAGGAGACAAAAAGGGCCAAGGCCTCCCACTCATCACCCCCTGTGAGTGACCTGCTGATCTGGAGAAACGCAGGCTGAGATGACAGCTACTGAAGTAACACAACTTCATGCTTGTAGCGTTTAGTGTTTCCCTGACTTTGCAGGCCTAAAGCCAGTAGTCTGCTCATCTGTTCAGAGGATAACAATACGCAGCGTAGCATCTATGGCTGGCTCCTTCTGAAGGTAGTGGTCATTGTTAATTCCCTAGTACCTTGTTTAAAGTCCTATGTTATGCTCATTGTTTTGTTGGGTTGGGTTTTATTCTGTTCTATCTTGTTTAATTTTGTTGTGTTTGATGGCATGGGCAGCTATTTCAAAGATAACAAGATATATTATGGTAACCATTCTGGATTTACTATTTTCTTGTTTTGAAGTCACATATTGGGTTCATTGTTGTGCTTTTATTGGTTCTATTCTGTTCTGTTTTGTTTGATTTTCCTATATCCTATGGTAGGGGCAGCGATTTTGCAGACAACAAGAGACATTATGGTAGCCATTGTTGATTTCCTACTATCTTAGTTTTGAAATCCTGTATCACTTACACTAGTTTGTTTTGATTTGGTTTATTCTGTTTTATTTTGCTTGGATTTATTTTCATTAAAAGAAAAACTGAAAAGATTTTAAAGTATAAAACAAAAAAATTTTTAAAAGGCAAGCAAAAGAGAAACAATAGAAATGATTATAATCGCCTCATCATCAGGAGGGTGTTAAGTTCCTATATTATCATTTGCACTAGATTAGATGTGCTGTAAGTAAATTAAATAGACATGGCCTCTGTCCTACGGTAATATATGATGTAAGACAGACTGCCTAACCAAGAAGACATTAAAGAAGCAGAGACAAATACATGCACCTCAACAAAAGACATTAACTGAGTGAATGAAAGAATAAATAAACCAAATCTCTTTTATTGTTTAGAAGTTGAAGACAGAAAAAGGGAAATGCCATGCCTCTGGCATTCTCTGAATTTGAAGTTTAACCACAAGTTGATTTCAAAGAACTTCTTTTGGGGAGCTAAGATACCAGTTGTGGTAGAAGTAGAAAATAATCTAAGCAAATTGAAAACTCAGAAAGCTAGAACATTTCAGATACCAAACCCAGAATTAGGAAGCACCTCTTTGTCCACTGACAGATTCTTGGATGAGGGTTCCATATATCATGTCCTCCATCAGGATGGGGTGGCTGGTCTATTCAAAGAAAGAAAAGTGCTAAAGATTATGGCTAGGGAATAAAATATAATTCTATTCATGTGACAAACTTTGAAATGTCACCTCTTTTCCTGTTCAGAATTACAGTCTACTTTATGTATTCTGATTCAACCAAAATGAAACTCTAGCAAAGGTAATTTTTAATAGTTAAATGTAAATTTCTATCATACTGAAAATACTTTCATCTGTATTTAAAATATCTTCACTAATAAAAGAAAGCTGACAAGATGCTTTCCTAATTTTTTGCAGTGTAAGAAGGAGTTGTAGTAGTTGCACAGTTTTATAATTTTTTAAAACATTGTTGGTGTTATTAAATATTTCTTAGTGAAACCCACTTCTAGGTTGTTTATTTTTTAATTTGTTCTTCATAGCCTGCTTTGCAAGAGAACATGTGTTTGCAATTGTATTTAGCAAAATTCATGATCTTAACGTTGTACTCTAAAGTCAGTGTGCCTCCCTGGCACAAAGCAGGCAATATTCAAACACTTTTCTAATGTTTGGGGTTTCTGTCTCAATTGACAAAATTGAAAAATATGTATTAGCCAAGTAAAACCACTATCTCAAAGCCACGTTGAAAATTACTCCAACCTGTCAAAGCCAATTGAAATTCCCTTCCCAGCCCAATTTCCAACTTCATTTTGTACATAAAATAGAAAAAGTTGGATTTGATTATAACCACATGCAGAGAAAATAAAGAGATCACATATACCTTATATATCTTATAATCCATATGATTTTCTTTACAAAGAGTTTATCTTTTTATTTTTCCCTTATTTACCCCATCTTACTCTGAATATGTCACTTATTGTAGTATCTGTGCATAAGCAGTTTGATTAGCAGTGAGCTAACACACTTAAAAAGCACCAGCCAGGCATGGTGATGCACTCCTATAATCCTAGCACTCAGGAGACTGAGGCAGGAAAATGATTGTGAGTTTAAGACCAGCCTGGGCTACAAAGTGAGCTTGAGGCCAGCCTGAACTACATAATGAGACCCTGTCTCAAAAAGACAAAAAAAAAAAAAAAAAAAAAAAAAATCACAAGGCAGACCACATCATTTTACTGTACACTAGAACATGATATCTAAGATCCACACAGGTCCAGGGATTTTGGGTGTTCCTCAATGTTAACATCTTTTCCATCATTTATTATATTGTATTCCTGCCACCACGATCTTCTAAATATGGTGCTCTGTTGCTGTTAATCCTGTTCTAAGAAAAGGCCGTTGATTCTTGCTCCAGTGTTCACTATAGAGGTGAGTTTCCTTTGCGGGGATGAAAATGAAATCTGCTGTGGAGCAGAATCGCCACGGATGGGCCTGAATGCAGAAGCCCCACTGGAAAGATCCGCAGGGTTGCAGTACCCACCCTGCCCCAACTGACGCCAGGCAACACAAGCTGCCTGACTGTTACAGCCCATAAAACCTTGGCAAAGCTTTGAGCACAACAAAAACAAAATAATGGCTCCAACTGGGGAAAATCAAGGAAGTCCCTTGGAATAAACAATGATTCCCATCTATAAAGTTGCTGGAGTCAGTTTTATCTAGCACATTAGAGCACAATCTAAGGGAGAAAGCAAAAGACGCCTGAAGAAGTTGCTGAGAGCAGCACAAGCTTGACGCACATCTGTGCCACTATTATTTTATAGGTGAGGTGTTCTAGAATTGTCACCAAGGCTTGGATGCAAATATTTTTCATCTTAGCTAAGATAATTGTAGTTCCAGTGAGTAAACAGCATGTTCAAGTTTAGCCATGCGATGGTCAAGGGGTGAAATTAGCTGAAATCTAACTTTTAGATGCTACAATGAGATGAGATAATAAACAGGTAGAGGTGAGTGGATTACTGGCTTCTAACTTGAGATAGATTTTTTACAACTATGCAATTGCACTGGAACAGCAACCATGAAAGCACTTGCTATAAAAACAATCTATATGGGAAGCTGAGGCAGAAGGATCATTGCAAGTTCAAGACCAGCCTGAGCTACAAACTGAGCCCATGGCCAGCAGAACTGCATAGTGAGACCCTGTCTCAAAAAAAAAAAAAAAAAAAAAAAAAAAAAACAATGTAAGATCAGATTCGCTGGGAACTCAAGCTCCCACATGGAAGACAGCTGCCTGGAAGGATCTCTGTACCCTCTGTAGAACTTGAGAGAACAAATAAATAAACCATCATATGTGAAGCCCCTGAGATTTTGATGGTGTTTGCTTCAAATAATAATGTAACCTATCTTGACTGATCTACCAAGAAAATCTCTTAATAAATCTGTATTAGCTTCCTAGTATTTTATATATAGTTACTAATAGAAATTTGCATCATTTTATACAAGCTTGGTAAGCTTTTCTTTGCTAAATAATAGCATTTTCCAAAGTAATAAAGTTAAAAAAAAAACAGTACTTTAAATAGCTACACATAATTGAATTAAAAGTCTACATATTTTATCTAAGCTTTTGCTGATTTGTAACAGTTTTGCTAATGTCACACTGGCTAGGCTATTCGATGTCTTCCTGAGTATTCTGATACTTTTCAAGGCCGTTTCCTGAGTGGATACACTGAATCAATGCTTATTCAGATCTTAAAGGCTTGGATATACATGGCCAAATTGTCCTTTAGAAAATTTGTACCAATTTCTATTTCTTGAGAGTATGGAATATAATGTCAGTATTGTGCTCTTCATAATTCTAAAAATTACAATTTCTTAAAAGAAATTTTTGTATATAAAAAAATTTTTTTCGACCAGGGATGTAGCTCAGCCGCCTGGCAAACACAAGGTCATGAGTTCAATTCCTGATACCAAGAAAAATTTTTCACTCCGAATTTAATTTGCAGGTAAAATTAACAGACACAGTTGATTTTAAGATCCTAACTGTTTCCAGGTGAGTAGGAAAACTGACTGGTTTGTATTGAATTCCCTATATTTTTAGTATCATGTCGCAGTGTTATGTAATATTTCCTTATTGTTATTTTATAAAGACTCCATAGTTTTTGTTTTCAAACTTAGGGGAATTTTTAATGCTAATGTTTTGGCTTATTTTCTTTGTTTACATATCTATTACAGATTACTAATTTTATTAATTAATGGTTGAAGATTGATTTGTACAACTCAGATTTTTTATCATTTAAATGAATATTCTCTATGTCCAAAGACTTCCCCATGGTTGGAAAACACTCATTTCATGCTCACAGGTGGGGCACATGGTGATGCTGGCACCCAGAGTCCACGCCTACCAAGGGTGGGAGCTAAAACCCACAACTGCAAGACAGCGCGAAGAGCAGGGCTCCAGACACCGGTTCGGCTCCACTGAGAAAGCCGGGTCCACGGCTGAGACGGAGGACGCCAACGGGCAGCGCCAGGGGTGCGGAGGGAATGGGGCGTCTCTCAGCGCCTGGCTTGGCCTCATGGCGCTTGCACTTGCCAGGCTGCAACTCAGATCTGGGACTGCATTCTGGGCCTTGAGGGGCTCCGTTCCCAAGGCTCCCAGGCTAGCGGCCTCCCCTCTCCCGCACTGGACTGTGGACTCATCCCTGGGGGCTCCGCCCGTGCCCCCCCCCCTCCAGCCTTTCCAGCCACTGGCAGGACCTGGCAGCGGGTCCGAGGTCTGCTTACCACCCCCGCGTGGTTTCCTGCTCCTGAACCTTGACTGATGCAACTAATCCTCGCCATTGATCCCCTCACAGCAATTTATAAAACTGGATCAAAATGTTTAGAATAATTTGATCAGTTACTTAGATGGTTTATATTTCTTTTGCCTACGTGCATTATTTTCTTTTTATTAGTACATTTGTAGTACGTAAATGATCACATTTATGTACATGCAGAATTAAAGGTGCATTGAAGTTTTCTTTTGTGATTGTGTCTTTTTTACTTTCTACTTGATTTATCATGGGCTTTTCTCATAAATTTTGAAATTTTCTTTAAAACTTCCATTTGTGGGGCTGGGGATTTAGCTCAGTGGCATAAGCGCCTGCCTTGCAAGCAGGCAGTCGTGAGTTCGATCCCCGGTACCGATAAAAAGAAAAAGACAAAAAAAAAAAAAAAAAAAACAACTTCCATTTGTTAAAATTTTGGGTTTCTTCTTGTATCCTAACTAAAAAACTAGACCGTTTGTTCCATTTATGCTTTTATGTTTCCTAATAAAAGTATGGAGACTTGGAGCTTCGTTCTGTTTGCATTTATCAGATATAACTTTTTTATTTAATCATAATTTATCTTGGCTTTATATATGAAAAAGTCATTCACAATGAAGAATTTATTATCTGGGGTGAGAGAATAATGCGTACAAAGAGCTAAAACTGAAAAACATAAGAATGAAGTAAAAACAGCTAAAGCATGTAATTAAAGTAGAAACTCTAAATTCAGTTCCACAAACTAGTCTGGTTATTACTCTACGTTAGCGTCATCAATGTGACCTAACACAGACTGGTTTGAATATATTTTCTTTCTTTCTTTCCCTTTCTTCTTTCTTTCTTTGCTTTTTCTTTTGTCTTTTGAGACAGAATCTCACTATGCAGTTCAGGCTGGCCTTGAACTCTCTTTGTAGCCCAGGCTGACCCTCAAACTCACAGAGATCCTCCTACCTCAGCCTCTCGAATGCTGGGATTACAGGTGTGCACCACCACATGCAGCTCTGAATAATTTTTCAAAGACAATATTATCAACATGCAACTTGTGCCTTATGCCATGATATGAAAATCTCCCTCTGCCTGAAGATAACAACTCCACGATCTATGCTACACACAGCCCTAGATGCTGGCCATTCATTGAGAGCAAAGAAGTTTATGGCTCGTGACAAGTAACTTTCCATATATACAGCTCTTCCTACCAGTGCTGCTTCCTAATGCTACCTTTATGAAGACGTGTGAAGCAACAATTGGGGATACTAATGGGTTTTATTAAGCAGTGGCTTCTGTAATTCTGATATCTACAACTCAAACAAACTGAAATTTGTATAAGCTCAAAGCTAAGCTTGCAGTAACTTTGGAATAACTCAGGTCTGTGCCCTTAGGGGAGCAGATTTGTTTTCACTTCAATTTAAAGGATCTCAATTTCAGAGACAAGCATGATAAAATATTAGAGCCAGGAAAACATAAACACTTTGAGTAGTTGTTCAGTTGATTGTACATGGCTTGTTTCATAAAACCGGTCAATTTTAAGCAACGCTTTGCTTTCCTTCGTAATTCTTAGAAGAAGAAAAAGGATGCTCATGTTCTCAGACCTGAGCTGAGAAAACACAGGGATAAGTGTGGAAGTAGCCAGGTCCATCCACACCAGTCCTGCTCCCTGTGCACCTGCTCACATAACCATGTCTCATGTCGAGGCTGACCACAGAGAGCCTTAGGCAGTTGCTACACCATCTCTGGTGTAAAGAATGCAAAAGGCACTGGAAGAATCAGGTGGAGTTCGTTTTTTGATCACTGGATAAATATCACAGACTGAGTTCCTGAAAGCCACCGCTACTTGTCATCTGGCAGCTCTACAGGTCACGGTTACATGGTAGAGTAGTCACTTTACAGAGCCCAGCATGGACGCAGCCAGGGCTTTCACCAAGGCCATGTGGGTAGAATTCAAGGCATTGAAGCTGCAGGACTGAGGTCCCCACTTTCATACTGACTGCAATCCCAGAACTGCACTCAGTTTGTTGAGGCTCCCTCAGTCCCTGAGGCCCTGTCCCAGCAAGGCCACTTCTTCTACAAGAGGCTCTTCCTCCGGTCTGACTAAGGGTGCTGGGGCCCACCCCACACACAGTTCCTGCTGTCTTTCCAGGCAGGGCTGCCAAAGGGAGCTCCACCCCACATAGAGTGGTTTGAGACTTCATGTCTGTTGAAAACATGGCTCATTTTCCTTGCTTGTCCCTTACGAAAGTATCAAGGGCAAGATTTCTGCCTAAAGGAACAGAAATTGAACATTTAGCAAAAAAAACAACCCTATCTCAAAAATACCAAAAATTTTTAAAAAGTTTAACCGCAATGTAATGTGATAGAATCTGTCTTCTTCAAACTCAGTAGTATGGAGGGCTGTAGGGGGAGAGAACAAAGATTCACCGGGAAGCAAGCCCCCTGCCCCTTGCAAACCAGTACCACGCACGAGCTGCCACTAGCAAGGGGACAGACAGACCTCAGCCCCTTCCAGCGCGTAGGCTGGCAAACAAGAATATCCAACCCCCCTCCACCCTGACCCCATAAGTAACCAGTTAGTTAATCCAGAGCTAGTCACTTACTAGCTATTGAGGTGAAATGTAATTTGATGCTGGTAGTGTCATGGCATTTCACTGATCTTGAAGATCTAGTGTCAGTGTGTTTTATAATAACACAATGAGTAGTCTGATGACTTATTCAGAGGACAATGATATGCAGTGTAGCATCTATGGGAATTTCCTCCTGTTAATTCCTTATTATCTTATTTTGAAGCCCTGTATTATTTTCATTGTTTTGTTGGGTTGGGTTTTATTCTGTTCTGTCTTGTTTATTTTGTTGTATCTGATGGCATGGGCAGTTATTTCAAGGATAACAAGATATATTATGGTAACCATTCTGGATTTACTATTGTCTTATTTTGAAGTCCTTTATTGCATTCATTGTTTTGCTTTTATTGGTTCTATTCTGTTCTGTTTTGTTTGATTTTTGCTATGTCTGAAGGTAACTGCAGCTTTTTGAAGACAACAAGAGGCATTAAGGTAACTATTGTTGACTTCAGATTGTTTTGAAGTCCTCTGTCACACTGGTTTGTTTTGATTGAATTATTGTTTTATTTTCCTTGCTTTTATCCTCTTTAAAATAAAAATAAATACATAATTTTTTTTAAAAATCAGTAGTATTTAGAAAACTGTGATTTAATGATTTTGAAGCAAAATTACAATACTGAGCATTTCAATATATCTTATAGTAACACAGCGAGTAGTCACTGTGATGGGCCCTACGAGCGACCATGTCGGTGACACTTCAGTGTCTCACCCAAAAAAGACAAAATGTTGAAACTGCTTTGAAAACTGCAGATTCTGCTTATGCCGAAAAGTGCAATGGAATTACCTAATCCAATGGCTCTGTTCTATGATGGATATCCTGGGTCAAATAATTTAATGTACACAATTTAGTAATTTTAAATGATTGGTTTATAAATCTAATTTGCTTATTATGTTCTGTCTGCCTGTTATCTTAAATTGAAACTTCTCAGACTGCATCCTGATTCCAGTCACATTGCAAGTATTTTTAATAAAATGTTAAAGGCTACAGATTACACTGGCCCATTCAATTGAATCATAATTCCTTTTTAGAGCAGTCGATGATAACTTGAATACTTCCAGATAATTTTGAAGTTTTAGTACTTAATTGTTCTTTTACTAGATTACAGATATATGAAAATATGTATGGAAGCATATCCTACGGTATAATTTGATTTAGTTGTCTTTTTCTTCATAATGATTTCTAGACTCATACTACCAAAGTATTTTTAAAATTTTAAACCAATTCTTCCACATGAAGAATGTGGTATTAGCATATGAAATAACATCTGCATTTTCCTAAAAAGGAAAATATAAACATCAAGATACTGAATAAAACAACAGTAAGAAGATATATAAACCATCAACAGAGAGGACGTAGGATGACATGTAGGTCCGTATGTGTACCACAGGGCATTAGCTTTAGTTTCCATGGAGACTTTCTTGACAAATATTAACAAGGACAGAGTGCTGTGAGATAAGAAGTCACATTGCACAAATGTATGCCTATTTTCAATCTGTTATTCAGTTACTACACAAGGAGTTGCAGATGCTAAACCACAGTTATTACTGCAATTAACAGAAGAGAGTTTGATGAATCTGAGAGGTCTGACTATAAACAAAGTTCAATATCTGGGCAAATTGTTCAGAATCTAGTAGAATAGATTTGAAGAATGATATCAGGAATTTGGGCCAGGTAATACTTTCTGTGAACAGAATTCTGCCTGTGTTGTAGCCAGTCACGATATTAAGACTAAAACATGAGTTGTAACTGGTCGGACTGGAAATCAGCTTTATACCTTTTCAGAAAATTATTATTAAGGGGACGTCACTTGCTATCTTAAGTCAGAAACCCACCTGGAAATAACAGGAAATCTTTCCTTAATGAGCAAAGCCAGAGGCGGGACCATGTTTGAACGTCTCGTTGATTCTCCCCGCGCGTTCCGCTCCTGAGCTACATCTGTGGCTGCCATCGAAGTCACAAGTGACTGTCATATTGCGAACCTGCTTACCTGTCAAGCTTCAGGCTGTGTTTGCAGTAAGCACTGTTCATCATGGCTGATGGATCAAAACTGCTTGAGTCCCTTACTTTGGTCATTTTTCTGGATACTGGTGCAGTAGATAACTTTTGCTTTTATTTTTTCAAAATATTAACTTAATTTACTGCCTTCATCGAATGCTGTAGAGGCTGCCCATAGCATTCAGAACAAAACAACCAGTCTGCAAGCTGTCCACAGTCTGTGCACTTCCTTTCCTTGTCTCCCACCCGCTCCCTTCCTCACCTGCCCTGCCAAACAGTGTCTTGCTTCTGCACAGGACAAGTGCACTGCATTTGCTGTTTCCTCTGCCAAAACCTCTTGGTCTGTATAGCTAAAGGACTCCTTGCATCTCTTAGCTATCTGCATACATTTCTCCTTTGCTTTCTTGGTCATTCTCTCCCCTCTCCACCACACACAGACACCCACACACACACACCCACACACACACACACAAACATGCATGCTTCCCAATCTTTTCCCTGTCTGTGTCCCTTGTTTCCCAAGAACTTCCTTCTGGCCCAAATAGTATCTAGATCTAGTGATGTAAAAACTTTTCTCAATGGACAAATGCTCAGTTCAGAGATTTAAATTGTGTCATGGGTTCTGTCTCCCATCCCGTCTCTCAGCAATTCTCTTTTCTGCTTGAGCTCGTTCTGCATTCACATCAATCCAAGAGTTCAAGACGATATCTGCCATCATCAGGACTCATAGTCAATCCATCTCAACATAGGGAGGTTTCCTACTGAGGAGCAGTGTGGGTAGGAGGAGCACTGTCTTCCTGATCATGTCACAGTGCACTTGACATGGGAAGAGGCCCTCCAGGACCACCGCTATAGAGTCAGAGGGCTTGTCTGAGGGAAAGATGTGGGCGTAATGCTCTGCGTGCCTCCCACACTGCTGTTTAATGGATGAACATCTGATGATGCCAATCTGAATGCACTAAGGAAATGCTGACAGTGGCAGGTTCCTCAGAAACAATAAATGGTAACTTGTTTCTATGTCCCTTTTTCCTCTCCAGAGTTTCTCTTTATTTTGAAATTTTATTTTAAAGAGAGAAAAGTAAACAAAAATAAAAATAATGATGCAGGGTTTCAAAATAGAATGATAAGAAATTAATGATAGAGAGTGTCAAAACAAGATAATAGGAGATTAGCAATGGTTAATGTATTATATAATGTCTTCAGATTAGTTTCTCAGACTACAAAATACAGGCATGTAAAATAAATCAACCAATATTAGCACCAACCAATCTTTTCAATGAACTGAAAGAAATTAGTAGTAGAATTATGTTAGCTATCTTATGTGTGAGTACACAGACACACACACACACACACACATATTAGTTTTTTTACATTCCCTTCCTTCATTTCTCCTTTACCGCCCCCAAGGTGTTCTTTCTTTGTGAGCAGTTTCTTTCCCTTTCTCAAGCTCTATTGTAGATTTTGTGTCTTATTTACTCTTTTAGATTCTTACACTAGGGAGTTAAGACAATGCTTGTCTTTGGCTCTGTTGACATGGTATATTACATTTATTGATTTTCATGTGCCAAATCATTCCTGAATTCCTGGGATGAATCCCACTTGATCATGGTGTATAATCTTCTTGATTTTTTTGCTGCATTCTGTTTGCTAGTGTTTTATTGATGAGTTTTGCATCTATATTCATTGGGAAGGTAGGCCTGTAATTCTCTTTTGTGGTTGGATCTTTCTCTGATTTTTGGTATAAGAGTAATACTTCCAGACATGATTTAGGGAGAATTGCTTCCCTTTCAATTTCGTTAAAGAGTTTGAGGAGTATTGGCACTATATAATTGCTAAATTTCTTGTAGAATTCAGCAGTGACTCCATAAAGACCCATGATTTTCTTTGTTGGTAAGATTTTGATTGTGTTTTCAATTCTGTTAATTTATATTGGGTTATTCAGAAGTTTTTATCTTCTTGATTTAGCTTTGGTACTTCATACATTTCTAGGAATCTGTCCACTTCTTCTGTGTTTTCCAGTCTCTGTGAATAAAGATTTTTGAAGTATGTATTGATGATCTTCTGACTTTCCACAGGGTCTGTAGTGATTTCACCCTTTTCATTCCTTATTGCATGCATTTGAGTTTCCTCCTTCCTTTTTTTTGATACAATTGGCAGGAGTTTGTTAATTTCTTTTATTATTTCAAAGACCCAACTTTTCGATTCATTAATTCTTTGTATTATTTTCTTACTCTCAATTGCATTAACTTTTGCTCTGATTTTTATAATTTCCTCCCTTATATGGGCTTTGGGCTTGACTTGCTCTTCTTCTTTTGGAAGCTTGAGATACAGCATAGATTGTATTCCTTCTGTTTTCCTGATGTGAGAATTCACCACATGCATTTCCTTCTTCCAAGAGCTTTCATTGTGTCCCACAGATTCCAGTAAATTGTATTTGTGTGTTCATTTGATTGTAGATGTTGTTTCGTTTCAACTGCGATTCATTGGTTATTTAGGAGGGTGTTCTTTAACTCCCATGTATTTATGGAGTTTTTGTGGTTTCTTTTGCCATTAATTTCCAATTTTATTTGCACTGTGATCAGATAATGTGCATGGAATAATTTCAATTCCTTTGTATTCACATAAGCAGGTTCTATGGTTTATTGTAGAGAACAACCCATGTGTACTTGAGAAGAATGTGTATTCTGACATTTAGAATACTCCAAGCATCTATTATATCCATTTGTCTGCAGGTTTGATTTGGTTCTGTTATTTCATTGCTAGTTTTTTGTCCAGGTGACCTACCTCTTTGTAATAATGGAGTACTAAAGTCACATGTTACAAATGTGTTACTGCTTTTTTGATTTTTATGTCTATTATTATTTCTCTGATATAGTTGTTTGCTCCAGTATTTGGTTTATATACATTTATAATTGCTATCTCTTCCTCTTGAATGTTTCCCCTAACAAGTATGTAGTGACCTTTGTGTCTTTTGATCATTTTTGGTTTGAAGTTCACTTTCTCTGCAAACAGAATAGCTACCCCCGGCTTTATTCTGGGTTCCTGTTGCATAGAAAACTGCTTTCCAAATTGACTTCCAGTCTATGAATTTCTTTTTGAGATAAATGTGTTTCTTGTATGCAGCATATTGGTGGTTCTTGTTTCTTGATCCACCCTGCCAATCTGTTTCTTTTTACTGGAAAATTGAGGCCATTCACATTGATGGTTATTATTGATATGTACTGACTTGTCTTTGTCATCCTGTTTTCCTACTGTTGGTTTTCTATTTTTTCTCTTTGTTTAATTGTTTGCCCTGCTTGACGGTTTCTTCCTGCTATTCTTAAAATTGTGGTCATTTTTGTCCCTGTCTAGCACCTCTTTCCGTAGCTTTTGTAGTGTTGGTTTAGTGATCATGAATTTCTTCATTTGTTCTTTGTCATGGAAGCATCTTATTTCTCTATTAATTTTGAAAACTAGTTTTGCAACATACATCAATCCGAGCTGGAAGTTTCAAAACTTGAAATACTTCACTCCAAGCTCTTCTTGACTTGAGAGTTTCTATCAAGAAGTATGCTGTGATTCTGACAGGCTTTCCATTATAGATGATCTGTTTCTTTTCTCTTATAACTTTTAATATTCTGTTGTTGTGCTGAATATCTGATATCTTCATTTATTATGAATCTCGGTGTAGACTGAATTTGGTTATGGCTAAATGGAGTTTTAGATGACTCACTAACCATATGCTAGATTCTTTTCCCACGCTTCAGAAATTTTCGACCATCATTTCTTATAAATAGTTTTTATGTTATTTGTGTTGACTCCTGCTTTTTCATTTATATCAATTATTCTTATCTTATTTTTCTTGTGTACTCTTTCAGCTGTCAACTTGTTATTTGTTGCTTTTTGTTATTTTCAAGAAATCTTTCCCTTCATGATTGCTAGCCATGACCCTGTCTTCAAGGTCTGGAAGTCTGTCTTCAGTTTCACTGAAGCAGTTTACCACATCTCAATGGAATTCTTAATTTCCTGAATGTCTGTCTGAATCCATTTCATGCATTTCATTTCTTTCCTATATTGGCCATTGATGATTTCCATCCTCTTCCTATCATCATCTACTTTTGATCTATCTCTACTCTAGATTTGCTGAGCATTTCCTTTATAAATATTGACATTTCTTTTTTTTCAACCTGACAGATTATTTCTAACCTGATTTTCTCTATAGCCTTATGGATTTGTTTCTTTACTTTGATTGCCATCATTTCAGAGATTTCAGATGTGTGTCTTACAATTTCTTCTGTGTCAGTGTGTTCTGGGCTTGTTCTGTGTGGGCTAGAGATATGAAACTTCATTTTGTTTCTTCATCATCATTTTCTATTTAAAAAAATTTTTATTTTGTTTACTATGATGATCCTTGTGAGTTTTTGTATTGGGAGCTATCACTAGTATCTAAGCCTCTCTAGAAAAAATCTATTCTTCAGGGATGTATTCTGTATAAAGGAATCTTGGTTTGTGTCATCACAAGGTCCTATCTTCCCAATTAATTAAAGGTGGGATGTTAGTGTCTGTTTGGCTGGTCCCCCATTCTTCATTGCTGGGCTGTGGTGGTAGGTTTTTACTATAGAGCTGCCCAGTATTGATACAGAAGGGAAAACCACTGATAACAGCAGATATGATATCTTAAAGTAGTAAAAGTAGCAATAACAATAGCATCAAGCACCATTTAGAAACTGACAAATTGTGGTAACTATGGATTTTGGACTTTAGTGCATAGGAGCAGATTCTATTGTTACATAACAGAATCAATTACAAACTAGGAGTTTGTAAGCAGGGTGTTCCCCTTGGTAGACACTGTATAAAACAAAGATAGTAGAAAGAAAGTGGAAGCAAGGCTGGAGGACAAAGGATGATCACGCAAAGTTTGGGAAATTGGGGGAGGGGATCGAAAAGGAAGAATGAAGAAGTATTCGAAAGCTTGTCTGATCTTGGTCTCTGGGTTTGGAGGATAGAATTAATTTTCTGTGGCTGGAGTTCTCCCCAGTTGTTTAGGAGAGTAGGGAAAAGAAAGGAAAGATGAAAAAAATATGAAAGTATAAAATAAATTGAGAGAAAAGGGCCAGTTATTGGGCCCTGAAGTGCTTCCTGTTTAGACATTCTCTTGACTCATTAGATAACTGAAAATGTGTTAATTACCAATTATTTAGAAATTTTTGTGTAGTCTTTCTGCTATTGATTTCTACTTTAATTAAACTATGGTCATAGAAAATGCTCTATGTTTTGAATTCTTAAATTTATGTTTAAATTGTTATAATATATGTTACACATTACTATAAACTGCATACCTGTTTCAAAATATGGCTTTTAAACTTTTTATTATCTAGACCATGGTATACCTTAGTGCATATTACATGGGCTTTTGTAAAGATGTGGATTCTGCACTTCTTGGGTCAAGCATTTATGTATGTTTATTGGATCCTGTTAGTTGATGAAGTCTCTGAAACCTTCTCTGTTCTCTCTGAATTTCTATCTGTATTTTTGCCGCTTACTGACAAAAAGGTATTGAAATTCCCAGAGCTAATTTTAGACTTTATTTTTTCACTCTTTCAGGTTTTCATTCATTCTTTTTCTGCATCGTTTGACATGATCATTGTTTCATTCTTGTTTTGTTTTACTTCTCGTATTTTTTCAGTGGGTCAAGTAGGGAATTGCTTTACAACAAATTAATCAAAACCTCAAATCTCTTCTCACACTGGAGTATTCTTTTTTGGGTCTTTAAGACCAAGAATGATGTAGTGCTTGCTTCAGCAACACATATACTAAAATGAAGAAGGATGTAAATGTAGATTCAGATCCGCTTGCCCTATACCACTTCCTCAGGAAGTTTAGACAATTCTCCAAGACTGTTCTTTGGCTCCCTTAAGTCCATCTGAGTCTTAGACATCCTGGCAAGTTGATGTTATTACTAGATAGCCTGTGGAAGGGAAAGTAAATATAGAGTGTTTCCATTCAGAGTGTCAGCTCCCTTAATCTTTAAAATGCTGTGGTTTAATGAAACCAAAACCATAATGTTAATGAGCTACAACACAAACTTCATGAAATCAGCAAAATAATTGAATAATTGAAGTGACATCACAAATGATATGCTTAACATCCTCAGCATGGTGTGCAATCGTGTGTCAAGGCTTGTTTTCACAGTAGTGAGTGCATGTTTTTGACGCTGAATGTAGGAGAGTTTTAAAAGGAATGACCAAAGAGCTCAAGTTGCTTTATGAGTAAATTAATTTTTCTGATGTGGTCTGCAACTGTAAACCAACTATATACTGAAAATGTGAAACAAATCATCTTACAGCATGGACATATTCAAGAACAGTTATCTTCAGTAGAAAAATGAATAAAAGATAAATTTAACTCAGTGATATACTTATCTTTCCCAGATTATCATATATAATCTTCTAAAACACTGGTATTGACACTGAAGAATTCAGGTAGTTTTACTGGAGAATCCTCATAATTACTTTCCATTAGACAGTACACATCCAAGTCTACCCTACTATTGATTTGATTAAGTTCGGCTTTGTCATTATATGCTTGGTTTCCAAGTGACATTCCAGTAGAGTGTTGGTACCTTATCTGTTTTCTGCAACAGCTTCAGACTAAATTTTTGCTTCACATGCAGCTGCCTGTTTATTGTATCTGAAGAGCTTGTGTCATGATTTTTCTACTTAAATTTTTTCAGTATATCCATATTGGTGTCAGGATAAAGGATGAATCATTCATTTTGCATCCCAGGCTCTTAGGAATCTCCTACTGAACTATCTTTTCTTATTTTTCAAAGTTTTTCAATTGAGGGCTGGGGATTTAGCTCGGTGGCATAAGCACCTGCCTGGCAAGCATGAGATTGTGAGTTTGATCCCCGGTACCAAAAAAAAATTTTTTTTTTCAATTGAAATTCAGGATTCTGTGCAAACTGTGATACTTACTGCATCTCTTGAGAACCACAGGTCTCATAGCTTGGTACTTTTGATTCTGTTCTCTCATCCTGGAGCTCATATATTTTTCACTGATTTATAGGAATGGTCTGTTTAAGGTTGCAGATCTTATCTCAATATTCTACCTCTAATTTCTTCCTACTTCAATATCATTACCAAAATATTCATTAGCTTATTCCCTGCCAGCTAACTGGGGCAGAGATTATTTGTGACTTGCCTTTACATTCAGGAAAGCATCTAGAAGAAGATTTGCAGGTAGTCAAACCAATCAATCTTTCCACATACATTGATGCACAGCTGAATATCTAGTACAAAGGTTTATAGTTCTCTATACAAATTTGTTTAACATATGCAAGACCTATAAATGAGAATTATGAAGCTCTATTAATAAATAATAAGGCCATCTTTCTTAGATGGCATTTTAAGGATGGTTCAGATTTACCCTTCCAGCAGAAATACCCAAAACTCCTGGACAAATCATTTTAAACAATTATTTTAAAGACACAGATATCACACAAAGAGAGGATGAGGTGATCTTTCTTTTTACCTAAGTACTCTTCACAAAAACAATGATTTTATAATTTTCTTACTTTAATTAATGGAATGCAGTTAATTAATGAATATGCTTCACAGTCATGTCTAGACTTCCGAAACTATTCAGTCAATTATATCTAAATCTAATTAACTGAGTCTAAAACAGAGTTTAAAGGCAATACAGAAGACAAAGTAGCGTACTAAAACTATATAATAAAGATACTCAGCAAACTCCAGGCTAAAAAAATGTGTGGGACTCTTCCTTCAAGAAATGAAGTACATGGCAGAAACAAGGAAATAGAAAGAGCAGATTACAAGACAATAAAAGGAAAATCAACCAATCAGACCTTATTTGTAATTCATTCCAAACATATTCCAAATTAAATGACATATACAAAACATTTGAATTTTTTATGTTACAGTTAGTGTTTCTATATTTCTAAATTAGTGCAGTCATTTTAATGAATCCTTATCTTTTATAATATACACTGATATAATTAAAAGTATAAATTATAAGATCTCTAGATTTTGCCTCAAAATAATGCAAAAGGGAAGAAAATGGATAATAGTGAATAAAAATAAAAGCTTAGACTTTAGACTTTATCTTAGTCCAGTTTCTGCTACTCCAACCAAATACCCAAGTGTGGATAATTTACAAACAGAAATAATTTACTTCTCACAGTTCTGGAGGCTGGGAAATCCACCAGGATGATACCAATATCTGTCCAGGTGCCATATGCTAACATGGCAGAGACATCTGGAAGCAATGGAAAGGCTACTGTCCTTCCCCTTCCTACAAAGCACTAATGCTGTGATGGGGCCTCTCCCTCATGACTGCATCTAACACTCATTACTTCCAGTGGTCCCAATGGCAAGTAAGTATCAACATGCAAATATGAGAATTCAGTTTCCCACATAGGAACATTCGAAGGACACAAACAAACCATAGCAAATTCAAACCTGATCATGGTTGAAGTAGATTTGTTCATTGTATAAATGACACAGAAGCTATTGTTATCCTGATAATGCCCTAATTGCTGCCTTAGTTGTACAGAAGTTATGTGGCTATGCCCTATAATTATGACTGGGTTTTCCCTTGCTGAATTGAGGAATCCCCTTGTCTGTGTCTCTTCAGATTCTTCCCTTGTTCTCCGACCTGCCTAGGCTTCTTTCTGCAGTTACTCAACACGAAGGTTTTTCTACTTTGCACTATTAATATTTTGGGTCAAATAATTCCTTGTTGTAGAAGACACTGGATGTTTAGTCTGGAGCTATACTTCCTGAGGTTTAAATTCCTACTGTTACTTTTTATCTGCCATATGTTGTCTAGATGAGGCTTCTTAACATTTCTTTGCTTTACAAATGTTCTAATTCTCAAAATTAATTTAATATATGAACAAGCCTTAATTATATCTGAACTGTTACATGTGTTTGTGGAGAAAACTTGAAAAGAGCTTATACTCATAAAGTAGCTTTATTATAGGGGAGGCAGCAGCAATAGCAAATCAAAGTTATTCATGGAAAGGCATCTGGAGATGTCAGGTTCAGGTTATTTGTCTTCTCTCAGCTTCCTATAGGTGATGAACCTTCTCTCCTAGTACTGAATCACTGCCAAAATATATGCAAAGCACCTTGGTTCAAAGAAGAAAAAAGTCTTCTTGGAATGGAACTCTCTTACTATGATGTGGCCATGTAGGCACAGCCAGCTATGCAATCATTTTTAACCGTTAAAACTCCCCAGGGTTCATCAAAAAGATTTCAGATTGTACCTTACAAACAGTGTTGAAGGCTGGTACATCCCATCCTGGGACAACTCATGAACCCATAATAACAGAGTATAACTAATCATTAGTTCATACGTACAGTGACATTGGCCAAAGGTGATTTGCATATCCCTGGAAGCTTTAAATATAAGCATGAGGCCCACACAGGCAACTGAGATTATTCCATGCTTTACACTATCTCGAAGGACTTCTGCAATGTTTGAGGAACTTACTCTATGTAATGCATAATTAAATATATTAGTTCTTCAAAAAATATTACCTATATTAATTGTATTTTAATTTTTGAACCCCATAAAATTAGTTGATTTTATTTTTTTCTGAGACACTTGCCTTTAACTAAAACAAAATTATTGCATTTATAGTTATTGGAATTACAAAAAAAGTTGAATTCATTCATAGCATTGTCGTCCTTTTTATTCACTAACTTTTTTTTGTCTCCTTATATTTGTAAATTTTCATTCTATTTTTATACTTAAAATTTTTTTCAATGACTCTACTAATTTTTTAGCATAAATACATTCACTCTTATCATGTTTGCTATTAGTAGATTAGTGTACAAATAAAAAATTGTGAGTGCAAATTTTGGTACCAGGGATGGAACTCACGACCATAAGTGCTTACGCCACTGGGCCCCAGTCCTCTGAGTCCAAATTTTGTGACTCCGCACTAGTTAAAATTAGAGTTGAAATGAAGTATCACATTGAGATTAACTTCAAAAGTGAGAGAATTTAGGAAAAATTTGTAGGTACAAGGTCTCATGAGGTATAAAAACTTAAAACATTTTCCAAGTGATATAAAGGTTCTAATTGAATAAACATTTTATATACTCTATAGTTTAACATCATATAGTTAAATTGAAGTACTTTCTTAGATAAGAAGAGTAAAACATCTTCTGTGTTTGCTACTAGCTATAAAAATTTAAGTATAATTTCTCATAGTATTGATTCATGTAATAAATTTTATTTTAACGAATTATTTCTTAAATTTATGTGCACATTCAGAAGTCTAACTGTATATCATTTCTTTCATATTTAATTTCTTCCTTTGAATCCAGTTTCCTTTCATCTGAAATTTTTTTTTTTTTTTTTTTTGTCTTTTTCCTTTTTATCGGTACCAGGGATCGAACTCACGACTGCCTGCTTACAAGGCAGGCGCTTATGCACTGAGCTAAATCCCCAGCCCCTCATCTGAGATTTTTAAAGAAATATATTATAAGAATCTATGACTATAAATAGTTATTAAAAATTACTTCATGTTGGCATCATACGTATTGATCTAAAATCAACTCTCTCACATTGGACATTATGTGTGACAATCACTAACCCCAATATTTCCTTGACCTACTAATATTATCCTAATCTTAAAAATAACTGGTATGACAAAAACAAAATTTGTATATGATATAATAAAACTCAGCTGTCCAAGTGTAAGCAGTCCAAAGCTCAGAAATGATAAGCTGTGAAAAATCAAATTTATTAAAGCTCAAAATTCAATATTAGTTTCTTTGGCTAATATATACATTATCTATATTACATATGTATATCACATATTACTATACAATATATAATAATATATTATATTACAATATATTTATAATACATAAATTTATGTATATATACACAAAATGGACCATCAGTTTCTTTCCTGTTCATGTGCTATATAATTTGATATATTCTGCTTATTATTAAATGTTTGTAATAATTCTAGTTACAACACCTAACCAGAAGCTCTAATTAGCAGTTTAATGCCTCTTAATTTACATAAGATCCAGAACTAGTCATTGTTTAAATAAGAATTGTAGGCAAAATGTTCAAATTCATATGGTTACAGAGTAACAGAGTGGTCAGATATGACAATTACAATTTGAGTCATTATCCTTGAAAGTAAAGAAACCGGGGCTGGGGATTTAGCTCAGCGGCATAAGCGCCTGCCTTGCAAGCAGGCAGTGGTGAGTTCGATCCCTGGTACCTATAAAAAGGAAAAAGACAAAAAAAAATTCTTTAAAAAAAGAAGGTAAAGAAACCTTGGTAATTCTACTCTCATGGCTATCTTGTATATTCTGTAAAACTGTTTCCCGTAGCACAGTGGTCAACCTTCTTATGGATGTTTTGCTATCTCCACACTAAAGTTTTTGTACTCCTCTGTGTTCATGTATATAGTACCCATGTATACACACCACACTTCACTTGGAGTTTATCTTTGCAACTTAGTATCTAGTTTGCATCTCTGCAACAAACTACCAGACTGATTAAATCCCTGCCTTCATCTTGCTTACCTTGTGTTCTTACTGTCTAACTCAGTGACTGACATACTAGAAGCAATACATACTCAGAAAATGGGAACTCTTTCCCCTCAACATTGTTTTCTTTTTTAAAAATACTTATTACTCGCCATTACATAAAAATACAAAGTTTGAGCATGAAAAACTGTAAACATTTTTTTCTTTTTCACTTTGTTCATTATCAAGTAACACTCCTGAGTTGATGCCCAGCCAGCTTCTTACATTTTCACTTTGATCAAAATAGAGATAATTCTATCATGAACCCTATCCCTGGTCTATAAATACATTATTTTTCTACCTTAGCCTGTCTTGTGCAACCCACTCTATGAGCAGTTTCTTCAGAAAAATTGACCAACCCTTCTCCTACTCTTTCCCTCTATAATTACGGCTGATAATAGATACTGGTGGGCAAAACACTACATACAAGGAAAAAGGAAAATTAAACCTGTAAGTACAATTAGGCCTGCATTTTATGAAAATTCTAATCTTTGAATAACTCAAAATGCTCTTGAGCCTACATATACAAGAAGCCCCACACAAATGTCATTTTCTAGCTCCCTATATAAAGTACGCTTTTCTTCAAGTAGGTTATACCTTTCTCATAAAATTTTATTGTGAAAAACGGAAAGCATTTTCTTTACATGTTTAAATTTTAAGTGTGTGTTTTATTGTACAAAGTAGACATTTGTATCCCTATTTCACTGGGCAAGCTTGCACATGTGGTTTACATCTAATTTAGGAATTATGTTAAAAATAGTAAAGGCTGGATTATTTGGTGCTGGATCTACTGGGCATGTTTCTTTGTTATTTGCCTTAGGAACTTTTTTGTTTGTTTGTTTGTTTGTTTTTTCTTTTTCAGCTTTTCATTTGTGCCTGGTGAAACAATTGCACTTTGAAATTTAGAATGACTGCATCAGATGTTTCTCACTCTGATTCCACTGAACGTATTATCAGTTTATTACTGGGCTGGGACATTTTTGTTCTTTGGATTGTTCACAAGGCACCAGTGAGTTTGCAGTGTATCTAGCAAGTTGGAACAATGCTTCTGGAGATATTAAATATCTCAGGAACAGGTCAGACCGTGGAAATGGTCTAGTTTGTTGCTCTCTGTGAAGACAATTTTTCAGACCTTTGGATCAGGTGAAGCCTCTCTGTTCTTGTTAATTATAGCTAGGCCAAGACAAGGCTTGGTCCAGTTGATTTCATTCTCATATTGGACACTGTTTTACACATCATGGACCCAAAGCAATGGCCAGTTATATTTTTCTCTGATCTCATTCCACGTGGTTTGCTGGTCTCACCTTGCTCCTCCCGGAAAGCACTGGCATTGACTCCAGTACTAGGCACAAGGCAGCCAGCTGAGGGCTTCCTAGATCACACAGCAATGTAAGACCCCAGAAATTACAGTGTGGTCTTCTTGCTTTGCACCTGTTGCTTTTGAATAGTAATGTAGAATTTGAAAATAAAAGTTTATGATTCTAGATAAATTATCAAAGTTATAAAAGGAAAGAAATACTCAAAGTTAGAGCTAGAGTTCTCTTCTATATAAGAAAATATTAGAAGGTAATGTAGTCTTACGGCTTGGGTTTATAGGGCTTTTACTAAGAATCAGAATTTTATACCCATGTTCTTCTATTGTATGCACAAAAGAAGGGATTTGCAACAAAGCTTTAAGCACTCTTAGGTCCCGATTGATCACCATAGCCTCTTCTGGGTGCTGGTACTAAGTCTTTCAGTCTCCACTAGATTGTTATTTTGCTGCCTACTGTTTTTAAATGATACTGTTCCCCTAAAGTTACAAGAGGAAATGGACACCTTTACTTACATAATCTTATTACTTTGGGGGAACACACATTTTATTTAAATTAAGCCTCCTTTAGAAATATTCAAATCCAGGCACTGAGGACACATGCATTCTCTCAAAGCATCCTTTTCTAAATGTCTGTCAAATTATGCACCTGAGTCTCGTTCTCGAGGAGGAACATGACACACAGACACGATGCAGCTGAGGAGACATAATCCACCAAGACGTAAAAATCAGCTCATAAGCTGAATATCAGATTCATTTTCAGAAAGCAAACTGCAGTCAGTAGCTAAATTTTGTCCAGTTGAGAATTTGGTGTCATATATACTATGATTGTGTGCTAGTGGAAAAGAAAAATTGCAGGAAAAAAGAAGGGAGGTAACGGATTGTAGGTCACTGAAAAGTGGGGAGAAAAATGCAGACCCTCATGTTATAACTGAGGAAAAAGAATGAGAGATCATTTAACATGATGACGCCATTTGTTAATATGAAAAGCCCCAAATCAAATTTTTCAACAGGGAAAATTACCGCTGATTTCAGAGTAACTAGAGGTGGCTTCATCATAAGGCAAAAGAGAAAAATACATCATTACTCAGCATACTGTAAATTTACCAGAACAGAAAGACACTTTTCTCCAGCATATGTTTTGAGGAATCTACGGAGCTAGGAGTTCTTCACCGTGTTAAGCTATATTAGAAAAACCTTACACATCTTACAATTTGAACAAGAGAATGAGGCTTTGCACCAATAACAGACACTGTGGATCAAATACTCAGAACCACCACTAAGGCACAGCACAGCTTCCTCCCTGATTGCAAGCACAGCAGCATTAGATCTGGTTAGCCCAGCTCCAGAATTCTCCTGCATAGCAAAGGAGATGCTGATTGATCAAAAAGCCTTGGAATTCAAAGACGTTATCCAAACAGGGCCTAATAAAATCTTTGCTTCAATACCAGGAAGAGTAAAGATCTGGTGGAGTCTTTCAGATGAGAGCCCCCAGAGACTTAACATGTCATAGGAAAGTTCCTTGGCTCTGGCTTGGACTCATTTGATTCAAACACCACAGTTCAAGATACTGATTTCTCAAGTCCAACTCAAAGCATTGCTCCCCCAATCCTGTGGCTAGGATGTTTCTTGGAAAGTTCTTCATGTAAACCCTCATGACTTCTATCACCCTCCACCCACAGAATGACTATTTAGCATTTGTTCTGCCTTGTATCCATCTCTATCACGACAGTTCTATGCATTAGTACATATTAATACTAAGTCTATAACTACTGTAGTGGAAGCTCTTTGGGGCCAGTAATCATTATATGCAAATTGCTTTACACAGTGCCCACATCTCATAAGGATACAAGAGCTATTAATAAAGAAAAGAGAATGTTTAAAGTTCCTCTTAAACCAACATTGCGCCTCAGGTACAGCTTATTAGATTACTTCATACCAACTTGGATTTGGTCTGCACAGCCTTTAACATATACATCATTAAGCCGGGCGAGGTGGCTCATACCTGTAACCCCAGCACTTGGGAGGCTGAGGCAGGAGGATCGTTGCGAGTTCAAGACCAGCCCGGGCTACAAAGTGAGCTCAAGGCCATTCTGAACTGTATAGCAAGACCTTGTCTAAAAAAGACAAAAAAAAAAAAAAAATATGCATCATTGAATATTTACCAGAGTTAAGTTTTATCTCCTGAGCTCCTCACCCTGAGGACGGTGCAAGGGAGACACAGCGCTCTTCTGGCGCTCTGCTGTGAATCCTTGTTTCTAGGACAACTTCATAGAGCTCAAGAAGTCATTGAGTGGATGAATAAAAAAGGGAACAAGTTACCACATGAGTTAATAGAGTTCTTTTTAAACTACATGCTGGTTTTCCTTACTTTACTCTGATATATATAAGTTATTAGCCCAGGCAACTACATAGTATGTGGCACTCAGGAAACTAACACTGTGAACTGCCGTGTTCAAAAAGCAGGAGAAAACCTGCCCCTGAAGTTTCTAAGAGAAAACAATTTCTCCCTTATTTTATGTATTTGTCTCCACATTGCCATCACGGTTCTGTTCGCCATTTAATGTCGTTCTGCAAAAATTAATCCTTTTAGTTTTTACCACCAACTTTACTGTTCCTTTTACGTAGCACATTTCCAGTTTTAGACGCAAAAATAAAAATATCAAACTTCTTTGCAGAATCACTGAAATCACACAATTCACATTTTGTCGCTAGCCCACACGTACATATTTTGTTCCCGCTAGAACAAAACCTCTGCACGAAACTGCCTCAGCTGTTGCCGCTTGTCTTCTTGGTACACACGTGCATCAGCCCTCTGCCTGCAGCTCATCTGTCAGGAAGAAAGGAACGGAAAAGAAACCACACTCCGTCTTTCTCCCCATCCTTCAACAGCGCGGGGTAACCATGCACCCTCCGCTGAGTCCTGCCGCCCCTCGCATCAGGAGCCCACTGCTCTCCAGTGTGGAGGGCCCCAGAAGCTCCTCTGCAGGTGGGAGCCCAGGCCGGGGCGCACTGACACTGCTCCTGGCTTCTCTGTTCATGTGCAACCCGCTAATTCCTCTAACTTCACTATAAAGTCCAAGTTCAAGATACAATTATGAAGAATGTCAAGTCATTAACGATAGAGCGTGAAGCCAAGTGCAGGCCTTTGGGTGTGCAGAGCTTTGTGTGACCTGCACAAGTCACACACACACACACCCTTTGAAGCCCCAGTGCCTTTCAGAGAGAAAATTCCAACCATCAACCTAAGTCAGGTGCTGATATGGTTTGTGTCTGAATGTGTCAGTCAGTCCCAGAGGGCGGGCTTTTCAGAGAGGGCTAAATGGAGAGTTGTGACTGTTTCATGGTCTAGCGCAGGGATTGGGGTGCGAGTGCTACACCCGCCCTCGGGGGCGTGGCCCGTGTACAGTGAGGACCCTCCCCCCCCGCCCTTTTGTTCTCGCTGCTTTTGCCGTCTTCTGCTGCATTGGATGGTTGGCCCTTTGTCACGTACGACCCCACCTGGGAGCCAACTGATTACACGGACTGAAATTTCCACCAAATGTGAGCTGTATAAATCTTTCCTTCCTTAACTTTGGGCATCAGGTATTTTGTCCCAGCAAGAAGCAAAAAGTTACCAAGACACATGCTAAACGTATTATTGTCTAATAAATGTCACCAGAGAGCAAAGAATGTAAGTTTTGTCTTAAATTGGACTTGCAGACTTTTAGTCTGAGTTCAAATATAATATTATCTTTCAGACTGTGGAAAGGAATGTTAATAAGGTGGTTGCCAAAAACTTGGAAAATTGGAAGTTTATTTAAGTGATTTTAGTGGTAACATAATCAGAAAAAAAGGCTTTGTTATACATTCATATCTGAAGTAAAGGAAGGTTTTCTAGCTGTGAGATTTTATTGGTGGATTTAGTCATTCATTAGTGGGTCTTGAAGTCAACTTATTAGGCTGTCACCAGTATTTTTTACCATAATAAGACAGATGAAACCTGAGTAGAAAAGATGAGAGTTCTTTATATTTAGCAAAGATATGGGATAATTTCAAGAAAATTTTGCTTCATGTGCATGTAATACATATAACACATGCATATAACAAACATACACATGTTTATGTGTGTACATACTTATTAAATTAATATAGTGGGTTGCAAGTTATGATGTTTTTCTTACAGTGAGTCATCATTTAAAAGGCAAAAAATTAAATATAAAAAAGATAAAAATCTGTGTCCTAAGGGTCAGGGATTTAGCTCAGCAGCATAAGCACCTGCCTGGCAGGTGCGAGGTCATGAGTTCGATCCTCAGTACCGACCCCACCCCCACAAAAAAAATCTGTGTCCTCATATGAATTCTATAGATTTTAACTGAAGGACCATAGTTCCACAATATAACAAAATTAATTTCAAAAAGACAACACATTCACATAATTCATTCTTACAATTTTTTCTGCAAAATGTCCCATTTACAAACTCAGTTTCCCAAGGATGGTTACATTCTCCAGGATCTACAGATAACCAGCAACCTTTAATGGTTTTGATGCCCAACAAAGAAAGAAAGGGTGCCTAAACAAAGAAAGGGAAAGCACATTGATGCATCTGTATCATGTGACTAATTCTCAGCCCAAGTTCTAAGATGGATAGGATCAGGCTTCTTTTATAAGAAAGGACGCTGAAACTCAAATTGGAATAAAGTTACATATCTCATAGAGGCAAAATGGGACTTGGAACATAAGTTGCTTATATTGAAGTCTAGTATATAAGTCTCCTGAGGTGTTATAATCTTAAGAAAAATGCTGAAAAGATTAAAATTAAAAAGGGAAATAGCATAACTGGTGCACAAAAATCAAGGTTTGATTGTGTTACAGTCTAGTGAAACATAATTTAATTTTGGACTCCATTTTACCACTGAACCATACCGTAACTAATAGGCAATATTCTTTTGTGAATCAGAGCCTTAGCGTTTGCGTTTTCTTGTGGTTACATTATAAGAAATAATGTGCAATGTTTGGATTTCTCTGTACCCACAATCTAAGCCATTCAAAAACAACAAAATTCCACAAAAGAGGAGGAAAAAATAAATCTTAGAGAATTTTGGAAAGAACAGTATCGACTTTTTATAGCAATCATAAGAAAATCGTCTACATTTGTATCAAATATCAGGTTTCCAGCACAGGAAAAGAACACTGCATTACCTGCCATTTTAAATTACTCCCTGTCATGTTTTTATTCCTCCTCCTCCCCTGGGATGTTAACGTCTTGAAGAAATATGTGTGCACTCTGAAAATATTTCCTGAAGTCAGTGGATTCCATATGTTCCTAGGGAAACAAATTATTCACTCCGTAGGTCATTCCTGGAGACATTCAGATCTTCTAATCAGTACATTTAGACCCTATGCACTTTGTATTTTCAAAGCTCTCTTCTGTAGACCTAGATAGACCCATGGAACATGTGCATAGAATCGAACTGCCCTTTACCCTAACAGAACACACTTGCACAGACACTCCCTCTCATGCATACGCATGGGCACACACACAGAGACGAATGTATGTATTCTTTGTAGTTTAACAACATTTGATAGTGGTAGACTGAAAATAAAACACATGCTTCCAACTAAATGAACCGTATTTCCAAATCCAAGGGAAATTTTTTAAATGTGCAGGAAAATGCATCCAATATTCTTTGTTTATAAAACTGAGCATAAAGAGAGGGCAGCAATAATAAATGATGAATATATAATAAATTGTGTTCTTTAATTCATGTTTATTTTTCTATAAAACTAAAGCCCAAGAAGTTTTTTTGTAATTTTTATTTTAAAGAGAATAAAACCAAGCAAAATAAAACAGAACAAAGCCAATCAAAACAGAACAGTGTAAGCGACACAGGACTAAAGCTCAAATTTGGAGTGGACTTTTGCTTTCCTTTGAACAAAGAACAAAAAAGGTGGCTCTCGAAACACTTGTCTTGTTGGATTTCTCTCTTTCTGCTCTCTGAAATGTCCCCTAAATGGTTCTATTTTTTTACTCTGATAATGGAGTAATCTCAGATTATTTCATCAGATCTCTCCCTCACTAAACTTAGAGATTTTATTAGTGTTCCTATCTTTGATTACGGTCAGTAGTTTTGAACTCCCAAATGCATAACTCATTCATGTATACAGATTTGTTGATGACCATTAACTACAGGAATTTGTAATTGCCAATCAGTCAGAACAATACTACCTTTTAATTTACAGTGGAGTAGTGGAGCTACTACTTACTATATAAACACACCAAACAAATAAGTAAAGAAATAAGAATTTAATGACAACAGCAACATGGAAAGAAAAAAAGCAGCCCACAAAATATGTAAGTGAACAAAGGAATAGACGGGAAAGCCATGAGAAAGTGACAGTTAAGTTAGTATCGAAAGGAAAAGAAAGATCTGATGTAGCAAGGATTTTGAATAAATTGTTCCAGGATTTTGGGCATGGAACCCCCACCCTGTACCAGACAATCCATGTGTGCGTCTCGAACAGCCTCAGTCTTAGGAGGTGTGAGACGAAACACTCACAAACACAAATGAGAAACAGCACGATTAACTCTTCACTGCTATTTCTGTCTTAGTCAAAGGGCACCACGGTTCCTCCAAGCCAAACACCTCAGAAGTCTTGGCAAGAGCCTTCCTTCCCCTCACAACTTGCATTATTCCACACTTAATCCTGGACGCTTTACTCCAAGTAATGAATAATGAATGAATCAGAAAATGGATGCATTTGGATGTCTTTGGGCTTCTGCCTACTGATGAGAAACCTTTCCAAATGCTAGATCTAAATAGAGTGGTTCATATTCCTTCCTCACTCCCAATGCATACTCCAGACCTTGTTCTAGTTCTCACTGTTGCTGTGTCACGTGGTTATGGTTGTCGTAGTTGTTGATGTTCTCACATTATTGAAGAAATGAAAGAAGAAGCCAGTCCTTGTCACCCAATTATACTCTGCTGGAAATCAGTGTTTGATAAAGGAGATTCGTAGAGCCTATATTTTTATGTTAAGTATTGCTGGGAAAGAAGAACAAAAAAGAAAAAATAGAAGAAATAATGCTTATCTTTCACCTTTTATTATCTATAGGATGACAATGTAGAGATTTATATTCCTGCCCATAGCTCATCCCAGAAACACTTGGTGGCAGACATATATCCAGCTACCTATTCAGCATGTCCACTTAGATGTCTAGTTAACTTCTGAAACACAATTATCCAGAGTGAATTCCTGATGGTCTCCCTGCAGCCCACTTCTCTGACAGTCTTTGTCATCTTTGTGGATAACAATTTCATCCTTCTAATTACTCAGGACAAAAACATTGGAATCACATTTAACTCCTCTCTGTCCTTGTATCACCTGTCCGCTGGTTCAGAAGAAATCTTAGTTTTGCTTCTACCTTTTTGGTGTTTGCAGGACCTGATGAGTTGTGAACACCCCCCTTCCTAAATTACCCCCTTATCCTAAGTCAACATTGCCTCACTCCTGGATCATGACAAAATCTTTCCGTGTTCCTCGATCCACATTTGCTCCTTATATTGCTGTCTCACAAGTAAGCTGAGAAAGACTTTTTGGCTCTGCAAGTCTCCATCTCACCTGGGGTCATATCCCAAGTCCCTGTAGCAGCCTCTTGAGCCCTTTTGTCCTGCCTGATGACCAGCTCTGTGGGAAGCAGACTTGTACCCAATTTAGATTTGAAAACCCCTTAGTTTAACTCAAGCTTCCATGCATGTCGACATTCTCAGCTCTTGTACTGTGCTCTCTGGAATCCATGGATCATGGTCCCAGTAAATCCAGTGTTCCTAAGCTCTTCTCTGCTGGTCCCTTTACTGCCAGACCTAGCATACTCTGCGCTCCCTTCCATTGATGGTTTTTTCTTCCCCTAACAGTGAGGAAGTGGATCTCCTCTCTACCCTTTCTTGCCCCTTCTCCACTCCTCCTATACCCAACTACACTTAAGCAACACTGTCAGACTCTGCCATTTGATAACCCAGCCATACTGCAGACATCTGCCATCTTCCAGGCCCCCAAATGGTTTACCACAGGGAGAGCCGTGTGCTATGTTTGGTGACCTCACCAGTCATTGAAAACCTCACTCACTCTATGCTGCTCTTGTCCAACACCCTCAAGCCACGCTGAACTCTGCAACAGGTGTCAAAGACGCCCTGTGTTTTAGTCTCAGAATATTTGTTCTTTTTTTCTTGTTTTTCTTTTGTTTTCTACAATACTGTTTTTTTATCTCCACTTAGCAAATTTCTGCTCAGCATATATCATCTGCCAAATGTTTTTATGCAGTTTTTCTTGATTAAAACCTGATATGAGATAGTTTTAGAAACTCCTCTTATTGAGGACATAACTGAGAATTCCTTCCTTTTCTTGCCAGGGACACAATCTCAATGGTGAGATTTGTGTAGATGGGGGCTAGGGGTTTAGCTCAGCGGCATAAGCACCTTCCTTGTAAGCAGGCGGTTGTGAGTTCAATCCCTGGTACCGGTAAAAATGAAAAAGACAAAAAAAAAAAAAAAAAAGAGAGAGATTTGCATAGCTGAATATACTCTTATCGAATAAGCTTTAGGAAATAAGATGGAGGCAGATTTGCACAAACCTGCAGATCAGTATTATTAGGGGAGTATTTTAAGGTTTATTATTAAATATGGGTCTACTTCACTTAACACAGATTTATATAATGCATTTTTTGTGATTTGGGTAAATGAAAAAAAAAGATTGCCTAAAATTGTTAAATACAAAATAAATAGGAAATATTAATGTGTGATAGTGTTTGTTCTTGGCATATCATGCGTAATTGTGTCATATGAATAAGTTCAAGCCAAGTAAAGATAACTTAACATTCTAAAGTAGCGTAACAGCTAAGGAAGATTATTTAAGGTTACGGAAGATAGCCAGTTAGAATTTTTGTTCGTCAATCTCGGGGTTAATCACAATGGGATAACTCTAATTTTACTAAGCTAATCAATATCTCTTCCTTTCAGCAAAAACTAAGAAACCACACCTTATTCTCAGAAAAGATTTAATAACTGAGAACTGAAGAAAGATTGAAATGTCAACTGCTATTTCTCAGACTAAAATTAAAAACACAGGACAAGAAGCAAAATTACTGGGCATTGTTGAGTAGTTATTTAAATTCTTGTACTAATTCTACCACTGAGTTGTTATACAGGAAACAAAAGATATCTTTTAAAATGTGTCTGTTTTGAATTCTGACAGCATTTGAATCTAAGTAATAATTTTAAAAGACAGAATCCTTGCTTTGAATGATTTAAGTATAGAAAATCCTGACCCAGAGAAACAAAATTAATTCAGTCATCCAATAAAAACACATTGAGTATTAAAACACTATAGCAGGTACTCAAAATGATTTCCTTACCTTACCACCCCAGCTCCTCCAAAATCAGCTTCTCCAGAGCTTTGGATGCATCAGCTGAGTGAAAGATAGGGACAATCAGAGATCGGCATGAAAACATTGATGGAGTATCGACTGTGTACTCCTAGACATCTAACATTACATTTCACTGTGGGCTTTTGTAGAGAAACTTCTTTAAGGAAGAGAATTTACTTGGGCTTGAAGCATAACAGAAAGATAATGAGACCAAGAAGATGTTCTAAGAAGCATTCTGAAAGGACAGCTGTGTGGTGCTTTCACCATCATAAGATCTCAGTCCCTTAAGTCACGTGATCTTTGCAAACCAATTCATCTTTTTTTACCTCAGGCTTCTCAGGTGTGAAATGGAGAAAACACAAAAACCACCTGTATCTTGGGACAATGAGGAGGACCATGTGAAATGATGCCCACAGCAGTGCCCTGGAAATGCAAAGAACCGTGACAGGCTCTGGGTATTACTTAAAATGCAGGGTCCCCGGCAGGTCCTGCCCATGAAAAGGAAGTGCTGACAGCAAAACACTAGCTTAGCTGGACTGGAGACTTGGGGAGAATAATGTGAATCAAGTCAGACAGGACTCATTCTGATCATGTGGTTTGTTTTCAACCTTTCAGATACGTTTGGAGTTCATTTTAGTAACATCAAGTACTGCAAACTTCTGTAGTTGAGCAGAAGGAGATAATCCAAAGCACAGTGGGTTTTTTTGACTAAAACTAGGTACAAGTAGATGAATTTTTAAGTGGAAGGATGGATCAAATAGTAAATATCTGTTAGATTTCTGAGATGATTCAATCACATTCTGTGTCAGAATATCGTTTACAGTGATAGACAGAAAGGTAAGTCTGAAAGTTTTGCAACGACAAGATTAAATTTGCCATAGTAGTTGGTATTGCTAAAGTCAACATTCCCAGGATTCTTAAAATTTCATAGACTTTCATGTACCTGAGTAGAAATGGAGTATAGGAAAATAAGATTACTTGAAGCATTTAAAGGAGTCATTTTCATGCATTTTCCATTGCTATAGTAAAATATCTGATGCTGAGTAGTTTTTATTTCAATGTTAATTCAGCTCACATCTCTGGAAGATGCCATTCTGAGGTTAGGCTGCCCTATTGATTTGTCCTCCTGCAGTATCAGTGTGGCAGATGGCTTCATGAAAGAAGGACCTGGAGAGAGGAGCGATTCTATAGTGAGGCAGGAAGCCAGAGGCCCTGAAGGGGCCAGTCACACTCTATTACAGCCCACTCACCCAGGAGCTCAGCCACCAGACCAAACAGCCTGCATCCCTTCTGCGAGCAGCACCCAGTGACCAAACCTCCCATCACCAGCCCCACCAAGCTCCATTTCTCAAAGGCTCCAGCACTGCTCCCCATCACCATGCTGAGGACCAAGCTCCCAGGACATGAGCTCACAGGGCCCAAAGCACATCCAAGTCACCACGACAGGAGAGCCACATGACATAGAAAACAAGAAGGATGGGCAGAAGGGCAATGTTGGTTTCAGCAGGTAGGGACACTTGGAAAACTGCATGCAAAGTCTGAGAAAAGAAACACTGAAGTCATGAGAGCTGGTTACACTGGAAATGTCAGGAAACTTCAGTGAGAGTCAAGTAGAATGAGTGTGCTTAAGAAATGAAGGCTCAAGGGGCTGGGGATTTAGCTCAGTGGCATAAGAGCCTGCCTTGCAAGTGTGTGGTTGTGAGTTCAATCCCTGTTACCAATAAAAAAGAAAAAGACAAAAAAAAAAAAAAAAAGAAAGAAAGAAAGAAATGAAGGCTGGGAAAGGGTACAATAGAGAAAGCAACTTCTCCTCATCTTGCAGTTATCTTAATAATTTTAAACTTTTAAAAATACCTTAAATACTAATGGAAAAAAGCTTTTGAGTGAATCTTTAAAGATATCTGGATGACAAATGGGAACACCCTTGTGCAATGTATTTGTAGGCAAAGAGAAGAAATCAAGGAAACCCTGGGATGAGAAAAAGAAATTCCTGACAGGGACTGATTGAAAAGATGGGATCAAATCATACAACATTTATTAATGCCAGGTGGGTGTGATGGCTCATGCCTATAATCCCAGCACTCAGGAGGCTGTGACAGGAGGATTGTTGTGAGTTTGAGATCAACCTGGGTTCCAAGGTAAACTGAAAGCTATCTTGAGCTGCATAGTGAGACCCTGTCTCAAAAAAATATAAATAAATAAAATGATCAAGAATTGTGTGTGTGTGCACACGCGCACATGTGTGCATTTGTGTGTTTGAGACAGGGTCTCACTATGCAGTTCAAGCTGACCTTGAATCACTTTGCAGCTCAGGCTGGCCTTCAATTCACAACAATCCTCCTGCATCAGCCTTTCCAGTGCTGAGGTTACAGCCATGTGCCATCATACCCACCTGGCATCAAGAAAATTTTTTATGACTTAAAAACTCCTCCATTATTTCTATCTTTCCTACTACATCAGACCTTTCTTTCTTTTTTCATAGTTGCACCATGAGACGCAGGGTAGTATCTGAAGAAGAAAGAAAAGCAGGCCTTGCAGTTCAGCCTAGCACGAGTATCCTGTAGGCAGATGGGCAGATGGGCTGTGGCTGTCCATGAAAGTGAGAGGACCTGGGGGGCTTGATGAAGTGGATTCCAGGACTCGCAGTGGGTCAGACGATTATGTGGGGGAACTGGTTTTATTGAATGCTTATTGGACACATTGCATGTCTATAGCTGCTGTACCTATTTATTTTCGTGAAGTCGTCCCAAAATCTAATAAAAAACACAGAATTTTTAAAGTTCCAATATCTAAAATGTTTTGATTCTCAACATGCTGCCACAAATGGGAGGTTCCACAGGTGACTTCACGTAGTGGGTCATCGTCAAACTATGCACAATTATTAAAAAATACTGTGATAGAGTTATCTTCAGGCTCTATTTATAAGGTACCATAAGTAAAGACAGTGTTTAGATGTGGGTTCCTTCTTCCAAGATATCTCATTATGTGCAGGCAAATATTTCCTAATCTAAAAAAATCTGAAATCTGAAACATTTCTGCTCCTCTTATGTTAGATCAGGGATACTTAGCCTGTACTAGTCTCATTTTTCAATGAGCTTAAAGTTTAATAAGTATCCAAATGTAAAATAGCTCGCAAGTAGCAGTACAGAAATTTATACATGGACCTGTCTGACCCAAAGGCTCAAAGGCAAGCTTTTCCTCTTACACTTTTTACAATCTCTTTATCTGTAAGATGAAGATCTGGAAATCGATGTTCCCCAAGTATCCTTCCAACTTTCACATCCTCTGCCGGGGGTAAGTCCTTTTATTGGTCAACTCCCTTACCCAGAGGGCAGCTTTAAGAATTATGTATTGTGCAAAAAATTTTAAGAATGAATCAAATCTACACTGATAGCGTTCGAAGAGTCCTTTATGAGAACCTTTGCCAATCCTTATCCTTTGCAAATGAAATAACCAAGACACAGAAACATTAAGGCAATAGAGAATTCAGCAAATATATATGCTGGAAACATGACTGTCAGGACTAAATATTAACTACAGTGGTTTCTAGAGCTGATTCTTTGTCATAGTATTTGTAAAATGAGGACAAGTATAGTCCAGACTTTTAAGAGGATTTAGTCATTTGAAGCTCATAGCACAGTGTCTTCCCCAGACTAATTGCTCAGTGAAAGTTTTATTGCTTTGGTCATTATCTTCATCATCAGTGTTTTTGTTTTGTTTTGTTTTGTTGTCTTTTTCCTTCTTATCGGTTCCGGGGATCGAACTCACGACTGCCTGCTTGCAAGGCAGGCGCTTATGCCACTGAGCTAAATCCCTAGCCCCATCATCGGTGTTTTCAAAGCCATCAATATTATCATCATTGTTGTTTTGTTGCTCTCAAAGGCAACACTGAGAAGGCTCAGGTCTCAGGAGCACAAACTCGTTTTTAAGTCCGTGTACCCTACAGAATTTCAAGTTAATGAACAGGACCAAAGTTAAAAAAAAAAAAAAGAAAGAAAGAAAGAAAAGAAAAGAAATCACTTCTTCTTGTGGACTTCTTTCAACCCTGGAAATTCTGTTTTCACCATCTAGGTACTTCCCACAGACACTAAACCCTGAGTCAGGTGGAGGAAAGTTGAAGTCAATCTTTTCACTAGTCAGACTACTTGTGGAACACAGCCTCTGGATGGTCATAATGAAAATCCACTTCATGTATCACTACCCAGTTCATAGGAAAGCCTTCACTCACATTTGTCCACTTGTTTCTTCCAGAATTGCCCTCGCTTAAGAGGCAACGACACTGAAGCAAAGAAATATCTTGCTTTCAGCAAGCAGATGGCTAAGCCACCAAGCCTGACTACAAATTCCAGAATTCTGATTATTATGTGCTTTTCCTACTTACAGAAAGCAAATTCTCTTGAGGTTTCCTTCCTACCTATAGCATCAATTGTTCAAGAGGAAGTAAAAGAAAGTTTGATTTTTGTGGGGTTTTTTTCTAGATCAGGTTAACAGACGAAAGACCTGCTAAGGGACTTCTCAGAGTGACTGAAGTGGACTCGCATCCTTCCACTGAGTTACTGAGCCCACCGAGAGGACCAGCCTGGTGGCCTGCAGGGTCAGTATTTGCACCCCTGCCAGAGAGAACCAGACACCTGTAGACATGCTGCTAAGCCTCTTTCTTTGATTCTGGCAGTATCCGTACATAGCTTCTAGTAAAAAGGAGACCCGACAGTCTTGTTCAGGAGGCAGTGACCATCCTGCTAAATTGCTGTCAAGACATCCCTGCAACCTCTGACTCTGCGGTCTGTCAATACCCAAAGCCAAGGAATGGAGAGAGGAGTGTCGAAGCCTTGCTGAGAGTGGTGGGTTGTGGGGGCTGTTTCCTTCTTTATGCCAAATGGGATCCACCCTGGCAGCGGCGCTTTGAATAAATCGTGAAAACACTGCTAAGGGCCAAGAATTACTTCATAAGGGAGGAGGAGGGAGAAAGAATAGAGGCACTGGCTCCCTGCAGCAATCAATTTATGCGCTGTGCTCTGAGATTTGATTATCTTTATCTGATTTGTATAACTTCAAATGCTAGTGGTCACGAAGTACCCACGTTTGTAAGATCTGTGACTCACTTTCTAACCTGGTGACCTACCTCAACTTACTGCTCAAGCAATTTAGTGCAAATTGGCCTCGTGTTACCTGAGTGAAGTATTTTGGCTCAAGGAGCATTGGTTTTCATTTTTGAATTCTGCAATTCTAATTCATTTTTTCAACATCAAGCTAAAACAATAACATCAGAGTACATTGAAAAAATTGTGGAGCTTGATATACAGATATATAAATTGAAGCCCTGATTTTGTCCTTATCCAATTGCAGGACATTGATTATGTTATTTTCACCCTTCAGGAGCTCAATTTCCTTCTTTGTTCAGGAAATATTTATTTTTAATCTCTAAGGCTTTAATACTTTCTAAACTTCTATGAATTCCTGATTTCCAAATAATCCACAGGACTTTCCATGGTGCCAAAACACTCAGGTAGTATTTCCAACTATAGCATATGCTTTTCGCATTCTTATAAGAGACAGAAAGAATTTAGAATCTGCAAGAAACTAGCCCTGAATCAAGGCCAGCATCTTCCTGACACTGTTGGTTTCAAGCAGGAGCCTAAAGAGATGTCTTTCTATGATCAATTGGCCATTTCAGAACTTGGGCAGTGAAATGGTCAATTCATTAGAAAGAAACAGCTTTAAGCAACCCCTCCCTCCTGGTGAGTGGCTGTGAATGTAGCAGGCTTCGGTGGCCCAGGACGGGAGCGTCCGGCATTTACTGGGACCCACACCATGCTGGGACCTGGAGCACCAGGAAACCAAGCAACCCCTCCCCCACTGCCTGTTTAGTTTTGTTGAACTTCAATATACATGGAAGTATGGACAGCTATGTTGAAGAGAATGAGAGAATGAGAGACTCCACTACAGCCATTAGTGACTTCTCTATTGTCTGGTTTTGAAGACCTAAAATGTCTTCCTCATTCTGTTCAGATCAGTTTTATACTACATTGTTTGGCATGAATTCTCTGTATGTGAAAACATGGACAACTATTTGGAAGAAAATAATAGGCAATATGATAGTGAAGATCTCAGGTCATCTAGCTTTGAAATTTATATCTTAAGCAATGTAAGCATTGCTTTCTTATGTCCTATTTTGTTCTATTTTGTTGTGTTTAATTTTACTCCCTTTAAAATTAAAAAAAGCAAAAAACAAAAGAATCTATAAGAAATGTAGCAGTGGTCAAAATTTTTTCCAAGGCATTCCAAATCAGGTGAACTAAATTAAAATAAATCAGTGAAGATGTTATGTGTTTATGAATAACTTGCTTTAATTCACAGCTCATAAGAATAAATAATATGGAAAAAATAAAATATTAAACAGTCAAAATAAAAATTTGGAGTAGAATAGACTTTTAAGATCACAAGAAAAGATGGGACAAAGATATTCACAGATCAAAATGCCTTGTGAGGTTACTGTTACCTTCAGATCAGTCCTTATCCTTAAAAATCACAAACAACTGTATAGGGTAGCAAAATTATATTCATTATTTACAAAGTCAAAAACATTAAGTACCTGTAGCCTTTTTAAAGTAAAATATCTGTGTCATTCAGGGAAATCCCTGCCTATTGCACACTTCCATATTTACTAGAACCTCAGTGATACAACTGGAGTACTTGAGATTGGATAATTCCATGTATTTTAGCAGAATCATATATTCCTTATAATTTCTCATGTGTGTACCTGATTTGTTCTGAAATAGGCTTCAAAGCCAAAATCTGGGTTGTTATTGAAATAGCTTTTAATTCACCTCTCAAGTACATATTACAATTCAGTCTTTGTGACTGCGTTCCAGGAGACACAAATCAAGAAAAATCTTGATGGCCATCTACTGCAAATCTCATTGGTTAGGATTCTGTAGGGGAGCAGAATCATTAGGAAACACACATAGTCACACGATGGGGTTACTAGGCAGGCTTGTAAGATCAGAGGTGGGACAGTACACACTGGTCCCAGAGAGCTAGAAGGTCCAGGAGCTGCTCAGCCCAAGAAGCTGGAAAAAGCAGGACAAGAGGGATCAAGGATGCAGCCCAGCCCACAGTCCAAGGCCTGTGAGCTCCCTGTAGAGTTATAGGTGTGAATCTGATGTTTGAAGGCTGCAGAAACTGGAGACAATGACCAAGGTGATAGCAAAGGATAGAGCTCTTCCAATCAAGTGTACTTCCTTCTTCCTTCCCTTCTTATGCCATCCAGGCTGCAAGCCTGTTGGTGGGTGCCACCCACATCTGGAGTGGGCCCTCCCTTGAGTTTTCTGGCCAACGTGTAAATCACCTAGAGACACAGCCACCTGTGTTCCACTAGCCTGATAGGCATTTCTGAATCCACTCAAGTTGTCATATCATGTTTAACCATCACAGTCCACCCCATGTCACTGGGACAAACAGGTACACTGCCTTAAAGCATACGTGAATTCTAAATACAATAGCAAGTTTATAATTATACCCAACAGGATATGAATAATGGGAGAGGACAGATTCCTTCTCCAGAGGCAAAGTTCTATTTTGGGTATGTTTCCTTTTATCCCAATATTTCATAATTTACTATTATAATGCATATTTAACAATTAGGTATCAATATTAAGACATTCAACATTACATTATAGTGAAAGAAAACAAAGTTAACTGCTTATTTCACATGTATATATATGTAAAGATACTAGCAAAATACAAAAGAAACACTCATGATAATTACAATCCTTGTTTATGTAACCAGTCATGCAGTCATAGCTGGTATTTATAGTTACCTTCGTCTACTATGTATCCTATATTCCCTTGGCACTCAACAAGCACCCCAGAAAGTCTTAGTTTTTATTGGTTGGGTGACCCACACTTCATTCCTGAAGGTTCTAAGCCATTTGTCATCCTGCTTGGGTTGGACTGGGATTGTGACTTCCTATGGACATTCATGACAAGGAACAGCAATACTAGGCGATGCCTAGGAGATAAGAATGAAGAAAAAGGAATTTGCCAAATCTGAAGCTGCATGGAAAATATGGATGTTTTAGTCTGCTCAAGCGAGGAAACCACATCTAGCACAACAGCTGTAACTTTAGAGTTACAACTTGCTTCAAGCTTAAGGTTACCCATCATCATTCTCCAAATCCATCTGTCCTCTGCACAAGCCAGATAGGATAGTTAAATGGGAATCACCACCCCAGCATCCTTCAAGTCCTTCCTGAAATCCGCATTAGTTCAAAATCAGTATCCAGTCATCCCCCAAATGTCTGATCACTTTCTTGTATCCAGTGTACAGTTGTGCTGGTAAAAGGTCATTAGAAGAAAGACTGATGGTATAACTTTTTGATAATGCCCAGAATCATTTCTCAAAGGGACCTGGGCTCTTCTCCTTATCCAAGGGGGTCAGCATCTGCACACTGGTTCAAGCATAGCAATTGGTTGAGGTGATTCTGTTGCAATGATTTAAGGAACATTTTTTCCCCATTTGCCCTAAACTTTTTCTGCTTGTATAGGTCCAATAAAATTTAGTAGGCTTCCATTCTATTTCATTTATGGGAGCACCATGATTAACTAATTACCTAATACCATGACTAATTAGTCTAAAACAGCCAGCCCATCCAGATCATTGCTCTGCCTTTTTGTATGTCACGGTAAGTGTACTCACTCTGATTCTGGCAGTCAATGGCTACCATTTGGCCCTTGCTAGTCTAGGAGCCAATTATACCATCACATTCCAGTCTCCCAGTCAAGTGACTGCACTCCCCACTGTAAGGCTTAGCCTACAGTGAAGAGCAATAATGGAGAGCTTCAAGGACGCTACTGCTCCCCTCACAAATCTGTTTCTTAAGGTGCTCTTGAAGAGTACACTTTTTGCATATTCCGTATGTGGAAGAGTAACATTCTTCCCAGAAGATGTAGCATTCCTACTTCTCCAGCGTTTGAGTATCTTCATCAACAGTAATCCAAGGACTATCAGGCATCTCTAGCTCATTCTCAATCATCCTTTTGATCCATATTTTAGTTAACCAATCAAGCAAACTATTAGCACTTTGTTTTAACTCTAAGAGTTGTGACATAAATCCAGACTCTCTATTTATTGGACCCATTTCAAGAAATTTGACCTGACCCAGGTTTGTTCCTTCCACAATTATCCCACAGCTCTTAAATTTTTTTCTCTTTTCACTTCCCAGACCTCTGCTTGTAAAAATTAAAAACTCAAGAAGTTCTTTGGAGGTGTAATGGACTTCGTTATGGGTCACACTGTGTAGCTCACCATTAGGACCCTTCGGGGACTTGAGAGGAAAGGGAGGGGATAAGCATTGTCTAGCTTGGTAACTGTGTCATTTCTGTTTCCATGGGATTATTTCCTTGGGTAGAAAGGAGAGGAAAACCAACAGAGGGTTGCCTCTGCCATTGAGGGTGGGGAATTCTCTTCCTCAGACAAAACAGTCTCATCCAAATCCAGTAGGTTAGTGTCTCCATCCTTGTGGTATTCATATTTTGGCCAGAGTTGTGGTAGCTTTACATAAAAGCTAGTGAAGAGTGTGGACCCAGCAGACCAATCCTCAGCCATACCATAGAATGCAGGAGACTGGCTGCATCAGTTGCTGTGCAGAGCACTGAACAGCAAATGCAAGCCAAGACGCGACAGCCAGCCACAGGGATTACCAGTCACTGTCAGAGAACTATTACTGGAGTGAAGATATAAGAAACAAAAGTAAAGACACAGACAGGAAATGAGGGAAAAGGTCATGAACTTAAGAGCTTGTGAATGAGCCAGAATTCGGAGGGGGAAGGTAGCTCACCACGAAGTGTTTACAACAGTGCTGTTAGCTGCGAATAAATGAAGCAAGACTATTGCAACCATTTTTGGCTCTGTGAATGGTAAGTAGATTGGTCAGGTTAAAAACACTGAGCCGGGTATTTCCCACTACAAGAAAAGACATTCAAATGAAGCTTTGCACCAAAAGGAAAGTGTCAAGCCCTCTTAACTTGGCCCTCGGCTTTTGGGATGTTGCCTTAGCACCGCTGGCGAGTAGACTATGTCACTGCTGACTGCTCAGTCACTCAGGAACCTAAGTGTGCCCAACTAGAGGACAGGTACCTCTGGGCGATTGTTGCTTCTGGTTTGTTCTTTTCCTTGCATTCTATTCCCATAGCCATGGAGAGCTTCAGCCAAAGTCTACTGGCTCACCCTAATCCACTGTGTATCTCTTCTCAGCTTCATCTTCAATCGCATCACATGGCAGCTCGACCCTAGAAGGCAGCACTGAGGTCACAAACATTAGCAAATGCTAAAAGCCAACGCTTTTCATTTGCGAAAAAAAAAATGTTTTTACTTTATGGAGAAATAGTTATAAAGCATTTGTTAGCCAACCTCTACAGGTCTAAAAAGCAAAGAGATATGGTCTCCAGTTATGACACTAGGAGAAAGTGTCAGTTTATCTCTCTTCCTTTCTGAAATCACACACATACACATGGACATGCCGTGCTAAAGGAATGAAAGAACAAAAAGAAAAGGAGAGAAATTAAAACCAGAGAGAATATGTCACATTTTTTCAAAACTGCAAAGCAGCCGGGTGGATGTGGCAGACCCAGCACACCTGGCCCGCCAGCCAGTACAGAGACAAGGTAGATATTACCAGAAGACAATTCTCTAGTTCTCCAGTGACTTTCTTTCAATTTTCCATACCTGTGAGGGTAGGCACTTTTGGTCTTTTCCCCAGACTCTCTCTTAAAGAGCATTTTTTTTTGTTTTTTTTTTTTGTCTTTTTCACTTTTATCGGTACCAGGGATCGAACTCACGATCGCCTGCTTCAAGGCAGGCGCTTATGCTGCTGAGCTAAATCCTCAGCCCCTCTTAAAGAGCATTTTAAAAACACAATGTTGGCTGCATGTGCAGGCATTACCTAAATCTTATTTGCCTAGTCTTTTACAAACCAGAGCACAGGAGTTCAGCATGAAAGAGTGCTGTGCTTGAGCCCTTTCTAGTTACAAAGTCTTGTGTCTGTGAAACAGGAGGCTTGCATGTTCCGCCGGCATCCATGAAACTGTGGTAGACGAACGTGTTAGCTTCCAAGAAGCTCCAAATTTCAATGAGGATTTCTAAAACAACTACAGGTGACTTGCTTTAAAAGAGCTACCTTAACAAACTCATACTATTTATTGTCTCCAAGTGGCAAAAGACACACAGATTTATCACAGACTTGGGAGAACTTAAAAGAAGTGAATTAATACAAGCATATGTTTCAGATGATGTTATCTTACTACATTTGAGGCATAAATACTGATTTTCTATAATTTGACTTTCAAAATTTGTGTATACCTTCTTAAAATTAACTTATTCATACCTAAGGACATAGGACACTATTTCTGTCCTAAACCAGATTTCCTTAGTTGAGAGAACTTGAATTGTCCCCTTTGACTCAGTTTGACTGAAATTCTCCTTGATCTGTATTCCAGTTTAGTCTTAGTTTTTATGATATCCTCAAGGTGTTCAGCACAGTTGCAAGTAACAATTTGTAAATGAATTATATTGACTTTTTAATTTTTAATTATCATATCTATGTGTAATTTATCTAGTCAAGTCAGTACTGTAAGTTTTTGTTAATAAATGTAGGCAACGTGAGCCGTTTCTAGATGGTTCTCCTTCTAAGGAATCTTTTACCAAGTTCCTTTCCTAATGCTAACAGCAGTGTTTTTTAGGTTGGGGCAATCATGCCAGAATACAGCTTGAGAGAGATACAGATGGAGATGAAAGAGTAATAAAATATATAAATATCAGAAGGAAAAAAAAAGGACAGACTTAAATAGTAGGCAAAGAAACAAAGAAGTCCATCTCCTATTTCAGTGCCTTAACATTCAGAGCAACTTCATCACACAGATGCACCACCCCATCTACTTCAGCAAGTCTTTGCCAACCCTCAGTGAAACACATCACAGAACGTTGCATCAGTAGGCAAGTCTGAGAATTTTCAGCAGGATATGCACTCTGAGCCTGGAAGTTTGTGATCTAAAACATTCTCCTGCTCAAAGCAAGAGCATGATTGGGAAAAAAATAGCCCAAGCTAGAAATAGACTGAAAGTTTTTAGAGACAAAGGGAAATGCTGTACATTTTCTTAAGCACTTCTACACCACGTGAATCAAGCCACCTTCCTGGTTACACCAAATTGGCCAAGACCAGATTTGTGTGCTTACTTGGCTCAGAATAGAGGGGGAAAAAAGGAAAATGTGTTTATTTCAATGAATACACACTGGAAGTCCTAGCTATGGCATTTTCAGGGCTTTAAACCAGGACCCTGGGTAAGGAGCATTCTTATTTCCAGTGATGGAATTTTTTTCTTAGAGTTTATAGCATTTTAAACTGTAATTTTCCATTCAGTTTATAGTTTTTCACTCCCTGTTATTTACATAATAAAAGTCATTGATCATCTACTATATTTAAAGCAGTATACTCAGTTCAGGGTATAAAGAGATGAATAACACAAAATCTTTGCCCCAAAGAAATTCAAAGTTGGCAGTTATCTTTGGAAACAGACCATCACAGAAACAAACATGTGTTGCCTCTCTAACAAAAATATTTAGGTTGTTAGTTGCTTTAATTTGCCATATTTATTAAGTTACTTGACTTATTGGAATAAAATATTTTATAAATATATGTATATATACTTTTGTATATACTACATAAATCAGTATATAGAACAGCAACTATTTTTTGCAAAGTTGAAAGTGAAGCAAAATTACAAGTGACTAAGCTCTTTCTGAGTGGTCATTTTTATTAAATTATAGCTACCAGAAATATGAAAACCATATTGAATTGCAAGTAATAGTAACAGCCAGCTGTGGTGGTAAATGACTGATTCCAGTCCAATACTCAAGAGGCCGAGGCAAGAAGATTGCTGCAAGTTTGAGGCCAGCGTGAATTACAAAGTGAGAAGCTGTCTCAAAAATTAATAATAAAAATAATAGTAATAATGATTCTTCCAAAACCACTCTAATCTCCATTTCCAGTCACACTGTCACTACTTTGATCAACAATGTGGTCCCTCATTTCTGCCTGTGTAAGGAACTCCTAAATTGATCACTTTTTATTGGGAATTCACTATCACCACGAGATTTGCACTTTTTAAGAAGGAAACTCAGAGGAGTAGCTTCCATGGGGAACAGGAAGAGAACTAAGAAGCCAAACCACGCCTTCCCATGAGCCAACTGGTGCACGAGCTGGGAGACAAAAAGAGCAACACCCCAAAACTCCCCCCACCCCATAAACAATGGGCTGATTTGGAGGAAATCAGGCTGAGATGATAGTAACTGAAATACAATAATAATAATAACAACAACAACAACAACGTTTGTATTGTTTGATTGACTTTGCAGGCCTAAGGCTGGTAGTCTCAGTATCTATTTGGCGGGTAACAATATATATTATAGCAACTGTGGGGGATTCCTTTCTGTCTTGTTTTTGAAATCCAATGTTTTATTCCATTTTTCTGTTCAGTTTTATTTCTGTATCTGGTAACCTAAGCAACTATTTTGAAGATAACAATATGCAATATAGCAACTATTGTTAAATTCCTATCATCTTGTTTTGAAAACATAGATAGCTACTGTCATTCTTTGTTGTTATCATCATTTGGCTTTTGTTGTTGTTGCTGTTGTTTTATTTGTTTGCTTCTTGATTTTTCAGGGTTTTTTTTTCTCTTAAAAAGAAAAAAGAAGAAAATCCAAGAAAATCTCCAATGACATAGCCAGGATGGAAAGCTTGCTCAGCTGTTAAAGGACCATCTTGTAGCCGTCAAACCACAGCTGACAGTCCTGTGATTTACTCACTGTTGCAATTTCATCTTTCTCTGTCGCACAAAAGATAACGGGAACACAAAGAGATCAGGCCACAGACAGAAGCAGCCTTGCAGCCTGCAGCTGATCTGTATAGGCAACCGGCCACAAGGCCAGAAAGCCACCTTGTCTCCATTCATATATATCCTTCACTTACTGCCTGGAGCAGTCCAAGAGGGGAACAAAATAGATAAATGAAATGTAAACACAAACACCTTGTTTCTAGCCCAGGCTGCAACTCTTGCCTCCTTCTAACTTACCTTCCAAAAGCTAAGACCCCAGTTTTTTCTCCCTAGAAGGGTAACTTCCCACCCCACGGGCATGGTTTCATCTGTTCTCTACCCAGCGTCCACCTCCACAGCCCAATGCTGTGGTCCATTACACATTTGCCACTTTAGAGCCTCTGATCTCTCCGCAGTGCCTATTTGGAAAACTCTAACTTTGTCTCAGCAACAACAACAAAACTATCACCTGCTTTTTATGCTCAGATATAAGGGGGAAACACTTTATTGTGAAAATTGCCCCTGCAAATCTGTGGTTTCTGGCCTGGGCTGTGTCTGACAGGCTTCGCCCGACCCTGGTCACTGTCCTTGCCCTCTTTGTGCTCAGATTCAGCAGGATTTTCTTAGCTTTCCCTGGTTTCTGAGATTCTGTCCCCTCTGTCCCAGCAGAGCCTGCCCTCCTAAGCACCTCCCTGCCTTGCTCTTGACTGGGTACTGACACCTCCCTCCTCCAGGTCACAGCGATTTTCTAATTCCTCTTCCTGCCTGCAGTCTCGCCTTTCCCTGACTTCTGTCCTTGCTCACCGAGTGCATCCTTCCCTCTCATGCTCCTCTCAACTTCCCAGCTTCTTTCCTGCTGACCTCGGTCCTAAGCGACAGGTCTGTGCTCCAAGTGACCTCCGCGTGGTCATTCTGTGGACTCCACGTCTAATATGTCAAAAACCACACAAATTAAGTGCCTGTCCTGCAACTTACCCTTCCTCTCCACTCAGTTCTTGAGTCAAATGTGCAAATGGCTGTTTCTCAATGTAGTGTTGCTTCCTTAGTCACCAATCTTTCCCAGATGTCACTGGCCATTATTAAATGTTTTAAATTGCTCAGCTGTCTCTTGAATACCCTATCTCGTTCTCTGTCATCTCCTCTTACCTCTGTATGTTTGGCTTGGATCACAGACATAAACTACTCCCCAGCCTTCAACCTCAGTACCTAGGGTTGCAATTTCTCCCCTAACCCTAAGCAATATTTGTAAAACACACAAACACGATTCAGTATCAAAAGTGTGGAGCCTATGATTCATCTCTGTTTACTGACTTTGTCTTTAAAAATGAAAAGATGACCCTGGCAACTAGAACTGACAATCATTTAAATATCAGAATTTAGGAAATGTACAGAAATAATACTAACACAAAGTCAATGGGACTTCCAGAGTCAGAGGATGCTTGCTCAGCACAAAGAATAGGAAATAATGATACACATTTTTGAGAGTCTACTGTCCATCAAGTAATCCAGTAGAGGTTTTAGATAGAAAACTAATTCATTAGAAGGGTACTATCCATCCAGGCATGATGGTGCATGCCTGTAATCACAGCACTCAGGAGGCTGAAGCCAGAGAGTTGCTGTGAGTTCAAGGTTGGCTTAGACTACATAGTGAGTTTAAACCAAACTGCATTACAAAGCAAGACCTTGTCTCAAAAAGAAAAAAAAAAAAATGAAGGAGGAGAAGGAAAAGGTGGTGGAAGAGAAGAAGGAAGAGGAGGAGAAGGAAAAGGAGCATTCTATCCAGAGGAGGTGGTGGAGGAGGATTGCGGAGTGACAGATTTCTTCCCACTTGCACTATTAAGACCATCCTGTCTACCACTGGTCCAAATCTGCAAACTCTTAGAAACTGGGTGGGACATAGACTGTGAGCAGAGTCACAATGGTACATTTTATTCTAGAAGGAATACTTCTTACAAAAGAGTCACCATTTTAGCAGGTAGAAACAGGGTTTGTGCAAGAAGGGAATGCTGAAGATCTAGCCTTTAATGCAGCCAGTGAATGGAAGACTAGGTGGCATTCTGACATCAGCAGCACACAGTTGCAGACAGTCAAAACTGGAAGGACTTCACGCACAGTCCGGTGACTCTCGCACTAAGTGGAAGAAGCACACTTAACCAGCTCTAAAGAAATGAACTTGGAAGTCAGCAAGGGAGGCACAATGCAGGCAAACACCAAAAGTAAGTGAATAGAAAAATAGAGAGTGAGCTGGAGCTCTAGCAAAAACCAATAAGTAATTAACCTGAGAAAGGCTGTGACAAATTAATGCCCAACTGAAGAAATAGAACTTTGAAAATACATTCACAGTAGAAGAGAAAGCTGGGAGAATAAGAAAATCAACATAGAAAATATGAGAGGATTGCTTTCTTTATACAGTAAGAAAATCTATATTGGAAGACAAATGACACCATTAATACTGTGGGAATTAAGATAAGTATGCAGTGAGCATGCTTGAAATATCCCAACAAAACATTATAGAAAGATAATAAAACTAAATGGTCAATACTTAAGAGAAGTAGCAAAGATCTAAGCACAAGCAATTATAGTTAACAGCATCTTTCAAAGTACTTTCTAGCACTTTCTTTTAACTTCCTCAATGGCCCACCTCCATATTTATACATATATAAACTTCTAGGGTGCAGAGACTTGCCTAGCAAGAAGAGAGGGGGAGATTATAAGCAGGTCGTTTTCCATCAAAGTCTGCTGCTGTTCACTGTGCCACAGTGTTCCTGAAAAGGAACATCTAGGAGGGAAAGAGTCAAGGGGAAAAAAAAAGAAACTTTACTGAAGGAACATGAAAAGTCACACACATCAAATATGAGAATAAATCCATAAAAATAAACAAAGGAGGCAAAATTTTTGCATGATGAGAATAAAGGGGCTGAATGCTTACATAAGCTTTTTTTCCCTGCAATCATAATTGGCAAAAGCAGTTGAGAAAAAACTTCTGGACCCAATAATTTATATGCAGCCAAGTTACTATTCATCTGTGAAGACAACTGGAAAACATTCTTAGATATTCAAAGGCTCAGAAGTATACCACCCTTGCAATGTTTATTTAAAAAATACTCAAAAATGTTTAATTTGACAGTTAAGCAAAAAATAGATTATGAGAGAAAGAAGTTAAAATGCCACCATGTGATATATAGTTGTCAATTTTGAAAGTTTAAAAACTAAAAATCTAAAATACGTATTATTTGAGTCACGTTTTGAAAGTACATCTTTACAAATATATACATAGAATATAAAGAGATATTAAGAGAGATATTAAGAGAATATAAAGAGATATTAACATGTATCAAAAGTTCTGTTTTCAGTTTTTTAACTTTCTTTGTTTATTTGTTTTTCTAGAAATGAGGAGTTGAACTGCAGTTAGGAACTTAAAAGATAATCACACTATTTGCAAATTGCTAAATACTATTAAGCAGAGCATCAAGTAAAATATTTGATAATAAAACAGTGAGAAAACAATAATGAAGTAATAATAATAATGCAGAATAAAAACTAATCTAATCCAGGTGTGGCGGTACATGCCTATAATTTCAGCACTTGGGAGGCTGAGGCAGGAAGATCACTGCAAAGTTAAGGCCCTCTAGGGCTTTACAGTGAGTTCAAGGCCACCTGAACCACATGGCAAGACCTGGCCTCAGAAAACAGAAAAAGCAAACTTTAAGAAAGAATCAGTACTTCAATATCATAAAGAAGTAAGAGGTAAAGCATTCAATATTATGTCATTCATTCATGTGACCCAAAAGATACCATGAACAAAGAATAAAAATAATCACCTCCAAATAAAAAGAAATTTCATTCTTTCTATTCTCTCTCTGTTCTTTTCCCTTCTTCCCTTTCCTCCATTAAAAACAAAGCTTTTGTAAATAAGGAGAGGAAGAAGAGTTGAAGGGAGGGGAGGAGAAAGGAGAAAAAAGAAAAATCAAGTTATTTTTGTACAGGTACAAACTCCCTCTGATGAATGTGACCATTGCCTACTAACAAACATATCTAAGTGTACCAGTAAATTTAATTTAAACTTAAAAAAAAGAAAAAGAAATTTCTATGCCCAGTATGCATGGAAAGGTATTGGTGTCCCTTAACGAGGAACTATTGCAATGTTCTAAACATTGCAGTGTCACTTTGCACGTATCACCTTGGCATTCAGTAAAGGCTTATAGCACCCGGTGTTATAAGGTGTAATCGACCCCAATATGAACATGTAGAGGTAAAGAGAGACTAAGACTTAGCAGAATCTAATGGAGCAAATGTGCATAGCACTCACCTCCAGAAATCTCAGGGCACGTCCCTCCCCCCAAGATATATTTCAACATGAGCACATAGAAATATTGATAAAAAATATTTATGGCAACATTATTTGTAAAGGCAAAAACTGGAAACATGTAAGTATGTGCTAAAATCCAATGGATTAAATTACTATGGTACATCTTCAGGATACCATCCTGATGCCCCATACAATGAAATATTGTGCTTAAAAGAAGGGGAACACTATGTACTGGTCTAGAACAATATCCAAGAGCCATAGTTGTATGAAGAAGTCAAGTTGCTAGAAAAATCACCCAAGATTTTTAGTTCCGTCCCATTCCATTTATAGGAAATCTCCACAAGCAAAAAGAAAAAAAAGCTTTGTGTGAGCAGCCATCCTATAAATAAATACAGAAATTCCATTAAAATTCCAGGGGAAATGAGAGGTACAAGAACTTTCTTAACTCCTATGTTTTTATAATGCTAAACGCAATTTACCTAAAGGTAAGTTGAATTTTGAATCGCTCAAGGGCCTCAAGGCCACCGTGACAGTGTAAAGACAAGAGCTCAGGCTCGACCTGCCTTGGAGGGTGGCAAGGCTGGTGAGACAAATGCGCCCAAAATGATGGGGTGTGTTTTGGGGGGGATTAGTGGCAATGTGTGTTTTAGGGTAACAAATGTTTCTTTAAACATTAAGGCAGAAAGAAAGACATAAAGATAGAAAGACAGACAGACAGACAGAAAAAGAAAGAGAGAAGAAAGAAAGAAAGAGTCGATATTGAGATCTGGCCATGGTGGATCTTCAGTGGTTAAGGAAGGAAGCAATTCACCTCCCCTCCTGGTAAGCGGCTCTGGCACCCCGGAGGAGAACCTACCCGCAGGGTGGCTGAGGATCAAACATCCCGTCCCTTCCCCCCCAGCAACTGGGATCTGAGCATCTCTTGGGAGGATGACCGTATGCAATATAGCAAATATGGAGGATTTCTTTATATCTTCCATCTGAAGGCAAATGTTGTTTTCATAGTTTTGCTTTGTTCTGATTGTTTTGCTCTACTCAGTATTCTGTTTTGATAGGTTTTTTAATATTCTGTTTTTGGTTTAATTTTGCTATACCTGATTGAATGGATAACTATTGTGAAGATAATATCATAGTACCTATTACTGCTATCTCAGTGTCCTGCTGTGAAGTTCTGGGCCAGTTTCACTGCATTGTTTTGATTGGCTTTGTTCTGTCTCTACTGTTGGTTTTACTACCTTCAAAATAATAGTAATAATAATAATAAAACCTTAGGTTTCCTAGAAACACAAGCTAATGGCCATCGTGGATCTTAATGCTTCATGGAGAGGTGGGGGAGGCAAGCTGGGGACAGCATGCAATTTCAGTTCAACAGGAAGCTTGAGATCAACAGGGTGCAAGAGCAGGGAAGCCAGGGAGGGCGGAAACGACCTTGGGAGGCAAAGAGCAGCGTTCCAAGGCAAAGAGCAGCCACCTCCCAGAGCAAAGGGCAGACGCCTCTGCTGGGCAGTCCGTGTGAGCACCTTCCGGTGCAGCACGGGGAGTGGCCTGACAGCCAGTTCCTTCCCCACCCACGTCTGTCTTTCCCTGGTCAGCATCACCTCCTCCTTGAAAGGATTTTGCCCTGGAAGCTGCAGCTGTGGGAGGCTGGAAGGCGGAACCAAGGGCCTCTACCTTGAGGTAATCTTCCCCGCCCCTAGGCAATTTCCCTGTGGCACGAAAATGAATTCCAATAGGCCACCTGTGCATCAGTAATGCCCCTCATGCACCACCCCAAACCTAAGCTATATGTATGCCCCCACACCACGTGTCGGCAGAGAAAACCAGGCCCAGCGGTCATGGAGCTTCTCTTCACATCTTTAAAATGAAGGCCACTTTACCTTATATTCTGTCTTCTAACCTCGCCAAAAACTCTTTCACTCCTCAGGAGAGGAGGGCCTCCCTGAGCTGGTGCTTTCTGCTCTTTGTTCCTGCGGGGCATTTGCTGGAAAATTTCATACCCCAGGTTCAGCTTCCGCCTGAAGGGAGAGTCGGGGGGGGGGGGGGGGGAACCCCCAGGCTCCTCTGAGAGAAGCCCTTGGTAGCAACTGGCCCTGGTCTCCCTTCACTCAGGGGCCACAAAGCCTGGCTTCTCCCCTGGGGACCCCAAGAAGGAAGTGACACCTGGGGTGTGGTAACTCCGAGGTGAGTCCACCCAAAAGCTCCATGGAGGGGGTGACCCAGACCCTGAGAATCACCTGAGATCAAGTGAATTTGGGGAAATACTCAGATGTCTAATTTTACAATTTGCTTATTAAATTACATAAGTATACTAATTGTAGAATTAAAAATGAGAAAGATAACAAAAGTTAATAAGACATGTTTTACTCTCAATCATAAGGAAAATGAAAAATGAAGGTTTTTGGAAAAAATGAAAGTTTATCACTAATGCATTAAAAAATGAGGTATTAAAGTACCAAATTACTAAACAAGTAAATACTAAAATAGTTTATAACAGAACTAAAAGAAGACTAGAAAGAAATATAAAAATCAGAACGCACAAAACAGCAAACTCAAAAGAAATACATATTTCAATTATGACCTATGGTTAAGAGCCTATCAAGAGACAAAAGACACGGTATTCAGTCAAATAAACCAATATCCAAATGTGTATTAGCAAAGTATCCTTTCTGTTCAGTTCCTAGACACCTCAGCTCATCAATATTACCTTTATCTAATACAAAGTGTTGCTGTCTAGCTCTCAATTCAGAGGCCCCCCAAAACTAACGTTGAAGACACAGATTCACAATTGTTAGAGCACATGCATGAAACGTGATGGCAGAGTTGAGCGACTTGGAAGTCTGAATTTAAATGCTTCATTAAATAATTTGCAATGACATGCAGGTTACCCATAAAACAGAAATAGGAGTATTTTCTTGGCTTCTAACCTAAGGCAACAAAAATATCACTTTTCCAAGTTACAGAAATGAAAGGGTGGAAAGAGGAACTGGGGAGGGACACAGCAAAGCCTTTTGCTTGTGAAGGAGTGCCAAGGGGCTGCCAATCCTTTGTTTATTTTATATTTTCTTCTACTAATATCAAGGTGAAGGGCTGAGTATATATCTATGACCACAAGCAAAATCCACCTGGAATCATTTGGGTAAGATTTTCATGAAAGTTTATTACGACAAAGATAAGTTCCTCGTTTCTATGTCTCTGCCTAGCACTTATTTTTTTTTAATTTTTTTTTTTTGCTTTTTGGGGGGCACCATTATAAATAAGACCTACACTTTTTTCCACTATAGTAGGGATTGTTAGTGAATTTTCCAAAGTCAATGTGCAAATCTTTGAGGTAATTATTGTATTATAAAAATGTTCATGTGCCTTCAAAGTCCATTCCATTAATCTTTAGGAAAATCTGCAGTTGAAATGAAAAAATTTTTTTCTGTCCTTAGGAACTACAACCAGGAACATGCAAAATAGGAGGAACAAGGGTTATACACCTAAAATAGAGACAATAAACCTCCCAGGAGCTGTCGTGGCTATGAGTCCTCCACGGATTACTACCAAGATGACTCAGTTTTTCCCTAAGGAATGATGAGGGTACTAGCTGCCTATGTCTATGTAAATTCAACAGCTAGGATGTGTTCAGTTCTAGATTCTGAAGATATTTTATGACAATAATGTTTCTACTCAAAGATTCAAGCATAGTACTCAGTTACTCATTTTAAGTAGTTTCAAAAAGATTTAAATTCAGTACACATGAGGCACACACACACACACACACCCATAAACTAGTCAGTTAATCCATAATTTCCAGGCATTAAAAGAGAAAGAAAAATGGGAGGAAGAATTTCCAAGTGAAAGAAATAGCGCAATAAATGGATCCAAGAAGAGAGAAGGCATCAGAGGTATTTGGAGGAAACACATGTTGTGGGGCTCGGGATTTAGCTCAGCAGCATAAGCACCTGCCTTGTAAGCAGGTGGTCATGAGTTCAATCCCTGGTACCGATAAAAAAAAAAGAAAAAAGAAAACACATGCTGTACATGGAACAAAATGGTAGATGTTTGGGTTTTCTGGAAGTACTGACCCAGAGGCAGACTTTAGGGACATGCCTCTGTATAAGTCACAAACCATCTTCTGTAAAAGTATAAACATAAAATTTAAGTCAGAGACCTTCATGCTCCACCCTCCATTTAGCAGAAATGGAAGCTCAATTTCAACAAGGTGAATGGTGATTCCATGTCCCCTTGGCTACTTCTTGACACCCACATGGGAGTTTATTAATCTGGCTGAAGACGAAGCATTTTCCTTGGCCCTAAAATATTCTAAGTCTGCAAACTGCTTCCTTCTCTCCTGCACTCCACCAAGGTGTGGTGCTCGAAGCTGCCCCGACCAAGGCAGGGGATGTTTTCCCCGTCAGATGCTAATGTTTTACACCACTTTGTTCCATGGTCTCCTTAGCTTTAGTTTCTAACCAACCCCCGATAAGGTCTTTGTTAACTGAGACGGTCCAAACAGACTGTCACCACGAAAAGGGATTCACAAAAAGAACCAAAGCTCTTGAAGTGTGATAAGCATAACTTTCTTAGATTTGACTCCCTCTAGAGTATGCTAAAGGAAAAGACCTGACCAGTAAATTCTTTTATTTTTCACACACATTTTAAAATGCGAAAAGCTCCAGCTTCAGAACTCTTCCTCCCCCTTCAAAAATTTTATGAGCGGAAAAAAGACAAAATGAGTATGTCTTTTTTAGTGGGGAGAGCTAGAGCTCTCGTGTTTCGGTTGCATAAACTACTGATTAATACACTCAACCTATTTTTATCTACTGGTGCTTGAATCGGAGATCTCTAAGTAAGCTCATTAAATACAGCCTCTGTGATCCAAAACATTAAAATTCAAAGCTCACAGTGATTGCTTTTGTATGAGGCAGATAATTTCTTTTCATGGGTGCATATTTAATAAATGCTATCAGAGCAAATACACTTGTCATGAAGCTTTTACTTCTATAATTTGAAGTTAACCTAACTCAGTGAGATACAGCTTTTCACATCTGTAATGAGCACACAATCACTTGTAAGTGTACCAGTGTCACATGTTCCTCTATGGAAACACACACATATAAGAGGAAATAAAAACATGCAGTTAATCTTAAAAATACTATTACAATAAAAGATCCACGGCCGAGAATCCCCTCATTTCAAACACACTTATCCCACCAGTCTTGTCATGGTCTGAAGCAGTTCTGCAAGTCCTCTTCGTGAGTGTCTTTATGAGGCTGAACCAGACTTGCAGAGAATGCTGCCCTCTCCTGCCATCCAGTGCTATGGCAGCTTCTAAAAACATTAGTGTGTCCTGTTTGCTTGCTCCGCCAGGTGTGTACTGTGCAGCTCCTCTCTTCCAAAGTCAAAACAGCAATGAAAAGTAAGCACTCCGAGATGGGCAGACCAACAAGGCAGCCACAACAGCATGACCAAAAACACTCACAAAAGAAAACTTCCGGACCTGCTTCGAAGTGTCAAGAAAGACAAAATAAATGTATTCAGGTGGGCACGTATGCCACTGAGCTATATCTCCAGCCGTTAAAATAGGTATAATCAAAAGGAGGGTATTTTGAGAGAGACTAAGGGTGGTGTGTCTTTTAGGGAAAGAAATTTTTAAACATTTTCACTTGCTTTTGATCACATGTTGTATCCTATACAGGCATTAGTTGCACACTGCAGAAGAATGTAAAGTGAGGAACTTGCAGGTTGAAGATGTAGCTCAGTGGCAGGGTATTCACCTAGAGTACACAAATGTTACCTCGGTGGCATTTACCTGCCTACGGTTCGATCCTTTCCCCTAAAGAACTGTAAACTTGCTGAATTCTCCTAAAATTTTAACATTAAATACGTATAAAGAGGTTCTTTCTTCACTTTGCATTTTTAACCTCAAGTAGATTTATTCAACATAAAATTTTCTCAGTTCACTAAAGTGTTATGTGTGTGTCGATTTCAACAGGAGTACAAATGAAACCCCTCATAAAAATAACACTCATGTAAACCCAGCACTCAGGAGGCTGAGGCAGGAGGATCATTGTAACTTTGAGACCAGCCTGGGCTACAAAGTGAGTTCAAGGCCAGCTCAAACTGCATAGTGAAATTCTGTCTCAAAAAGAAAAGAAAACCACTCATGCTGGGACAATCAAATTACAGCAGATCTTTCTGTTCTTTCCCATTCTAGCAGAAAACCAACACACACACACACACACACACACACACACACACACACACACACACAGAGGCAAACATGCATATGCAATCACACATACACACATAATATTTGAGTATTTTCTCAATAGGTATATTTATAGATACTTTTTAATTATAGATATAATTACAGATGTAGTGTACAGATACATTTTTTAAAGAGTTCCATTTGATGAGCTTTGCTATCATGTGTTGACAGACCCTATTACTTCATTATTCTCTACCAACAGCTCAAAACTTAACCTCAATTGATTAATCAAGTGATTTGGCTTGTCCAATACTAATAATAATTAACTTGATTGATGAATGTACATTAAGGGGCTAGGGTAAAATCCTGCTGGTGGGACACTAGTCCTGCTGGTGGTTATTGATTTGAACACTACAGTGCACGAAGGGTTCCTTTTCAGAGAATTGCCCACCTTCTTCAGAAATGAGGGGGAAAAGTCTTCCAGTTTTTCACAAGTTGCAAAATGCAGTGACTAATCCTTACAATATGATATTACATAGTCATGGGGATGACTCCTGCTATCATAGACCATTTCCCATTCCCCAGGCTGGACTGCTTGCCTTTCTGTTTATCTAAGTGACACTTGTTTGAAATGCTGTGTGCTTCTTAGCCCTTTGAGTCACACACTGGTCTGGGAGCCCAGGCTCTGGCACTTTTAGCACCTCATTAATTACTAACTGTAGCAAGGTCCTGCTGTTTTGCAACTTCCCTGCCTTTGTTGGGAAATCACAACCCCTTGCTAGACCAAGGAGGCTGCAGGACCACAGTTATCAGCCAAATGTTCCATTTGGGTGCCTGTGACTAAGGCTGATTATCGTGGGTCTTGTAATTTCTCTAGATATTCAAACCAAATATGAAAAAAATTTGTTATAACTCTGAAATTTTTATATCTTCTTTCAAGTTTAGCACCAGGAGACATCCAGGAAGCACTTTCTTTACTATTGTATTTGTATTTGATTAACTGCTATTCAAAGAAGTTAAGTACAGTCATGGATAAAGATTCCAGAAGGACAAGGGATAAAACAGAAAGTAGCTTCCTGGTTTTTACAGGCCCCGGAGCTACCCCACACCACCTTCTACTTCTTCAGCACTTCTGTCTGGCCTCTCATACACTGATTGTCAATCTATGCTCTGCTTCATTGTCATTTTTTGTGAATACAAGTCCTGTCCTCCCCTCCCAAAAAATAAGTTTTATTTATATAGTTAATTTACTTTTTTGAGACAGGATCTCACTGTGCAGTTCAGCCTGGCCTCAAACATGAGCAGTTCTCCTGCATCAGCCTCCCAAGTGCTGGGATTACAATCATGCACCACTACCCCAAACCAAAATGTAAATTTTAAACCTTCAAAAGCAAGGACTGTGCTCTCTAATATATTCTATCTGTACCAGCTGCTAGAACACTTCCCATATTTTATATATATATGCTTACAGTACATGGTATTTCTCATACTAAAAAGTAGAAGTAAAATTAGTGATAGTTCTGTAAATCAATGTGGAATCTTTGCTTCTTTATTTTTTGCCTTTTTGAGAGAGGGTTTTGCTATGCAGTTCAGGCTGGCCCTGAACTCACTTTGTGGCCCAAATTGGCCTTGAATTTAGTGTGATCTTCCTGCCTCAGCCTCTCCAGCGCTGGGATTACAGGCTTGCGCCACCACACCCAGCTCCAATGTGGAATTTTAAACACATTCTTGACTTAATCTGTCACACCAACCTGGTAGTCTATTTCAAGACAGCAGATATAGTGACAAATAGACTGTAATCAGGGGGTATAGCTCAGCAGTAAGCACCTGCTTGGCAAGCACAAGGTCATGAGTTCCATCTTCAGTACCAAAAATAAATAAATAAAAATAAATGTAATCTGTATCGCTCTGAAATGTGTTGTATTTTGTGCTGAATTCACCATTAAAGAAAGTACACATACTCGAAATCAGTATTCCTCAATCTAAGAATCATGCAAAAGGAGCTCAAAGATAGTTTCCCACCGTCTACAGAGCAGAGACTCATTCCCTTTATACTGAATTGCAAGACGTGGGGTTAAGCACCGTCATTACCTCTTGTTTTTCCTAACTCTGGTTATCATCTCTGCAAGGCACCTTTCCACACCAGGTCTCTGGTAAACAAAGAGATTTAGAGTTGTGGGGAAGCACTGGCTGATGTAGGTGTAGCCACGGGTCTTGGTAGTAAGGAGGGGAGGTGGGCTTCTGGCCTGACGTCCATGCCTGACCTTCCCAGTTCTGGACCTGTATCTCACTGCACACTCTCTGCCTTCACTGTGTGTCTCCCTGCTGTGTGAGTCTCCCATCTCTACTCAGCTGATGGAGAAGGGGAGGATGCAGATGAAAATGGGTTCCCAAGGTCACCAGACAAAAGGAATGGAATCTCACTTGCTTGTTAATATACAGATGAATAGCCTTCTCCTCTGGAAATTCAGATTTCTGATTCCCACCTTGACTCTGGAATTTTTTTTTCAAAGACTTTAGGTGATTCTTATCTCTAGGTCCATTTGAGAGAATAAAACAAAGTTTCTCACCCCTGGGGGCACACAAGTTTCCAGGGGAGTGTTTAAATCCGACTGCCGCCCCAGCACCAGCATTTGATGCAAAGCCGTTGAAATCCAGCCCATTCGCCAGCGCATTTGAATGCTCTCCTATGCTCCTTATCAGGAAGTAGCTTCTCCAACCGTAATGTGCATATGAATCACCTGGGAAAAGTGGTCCCGATGATTAAGTACCTTGTGACTGGGCAGCTCTAGGGCGCAGCATGAAAGTCAGCATTTTTACCAAGTTTCACTTGTAAGGAGCAAAAAACTGAACAACAAGGATTGGGAATGGAACCGAAGTGTGGCCAGTGCTTGTTCTCATCCTCCTTACACATACACACACACTCACAAGCACACGGTTTATATATTTTTGGTTCCCCTGATGAGTCAGATGGGCAGCGTGGAAGAGAAGCTTGGGAGTAACCTGCTAACCTGAACACGTGGAAAAGCTGTTCAATAGAGGAGCCGAGGAGGTACCACAGCCAGGACACTTTGCTCAGGCCCGGGAACCTGAGCTCACAGGAGCCACCGCTGAACGTCAGGGGCGTGTGGAGAGCACAGTGATTCCACTGGGCTAGGAGAAGAAAGAAAGGGGTTCTGCATCAGTCTTCCCGTGGACAGTCGGATTCAGCTCCCACACTGCCATGTCCCAGCAGCATCAATTTAGTCCACACAGACGGGGACTGTGATGGAGCCGAATTCATTCCATTCATTTCTCCGTAGCCTGAGAACGACTGTTTTCCAGCGATCAGAAAAGTATCACATTAATGTGACTGACACATTTCTTCAGGTCTTCATCATAAATATGGACTCCTGAGGATCTGCACCCTTCATTCCATTGGTGGCTTTCTTGCTATATTTGATACATTTATACTTCTGTCCACATGGTCTGATCTCAGCCTGCTCACTGATGGGCAGCGTGGAAGCTGAATCCAAAATAAGAAGTGAATAAATTTCATCAGCACAAAAATAGAATAATCCATAAATGCGCTGCCTTGTTTGTTTCAACAGGCTATTATTTTGCTCTTAAGTGTGAATGAAAAGTAAAAATCAAGATCAGTACAGAAAATTCACATGGAGCTCTGTAGGTAGAAGAACGAATAGGGGTTTCCACTCCTGAAGTATATGTAGAAAGATTAGGTGCTCTTTCTAGGGTGTAAAAACTCACCTGACCCTAGAACGTAAGAAATAAATAAGAAATACATGAAAGTCAGTGGGGAACTATCAAAGATAGAGAGTTACAGCGCTTCATCGAAGAACATAAATTGATAAACTCATCATTGCTTTAAACTTCACCAAGAGTTCACATTTCGGATGCAGTGAGAATCAAACAGCAATGTCTAGTGAAGGTGCTTAAGAAAAGCAAGTGGGTGAGTGAACTACTAAAGGAATGAATGACTTTCACCCATCAGGAGTACTGAACAAGAAGGTGGATTTCTAAACTAGAATGAGTGATAAAACGCTGAGTGCTGAATGGAACATTCCATTAAAAAGTGTCACCACAGTAAGGAGGAATGGTTTAGCCCCAATCTTGCTGGAGGGGCCTCAGGCAAACCACTTAATCTTGCCCATTAAGATCATCAACACTGGGAGACAGCTGCAAGCACTTCAGCCCTACAGTCCGATGAACTTTGCAAGTCAAAGCAAACTAGAACCAGGCTGAAGCACCAAAGGTTTATTAATTTCTGGGCAAAGGATGCGTACAGTTTTGAAATTTCAGCCCAGTACAAAACTGTGATGTTGACATTTGAAGGAAATGAAATTTGTTTTGTACTTCTATTTTATAAATTTGTTCATTGAGAAGAGTTTAATTCTTTGTCTTGGGCTGGTGATCAAACCCAGAGCCTCGCTAGGCACATGTTCTACCACTGAGCCACGCGGCCAGTTCTGTTTGTATTTTCAGAGGTTTTGGAAGGTGATGTGAAGTTCTCTCCCCAAGAACTCTTCTATGAAGGCAGGCATGTGAGTCTCTTAAGGATGCCCTAGATGTCAGCTTTGGGTGATAGGCAGGTCTCCTGGGGTGGTCTACTTAGAGCCCACTGGTGAGGACTGCCCAAAGCCTTGGGGAAAGGGTTCTGAAACTCCCTCCCTTATCCAAAACACCAAGATAGGTGAGGCTGGTGGCTAGAGAGGGTTTATAGCACCTCCATCAAGCACTTGCCAAATGTGAAAAATTCAGTTAAGTACCATCCATAGAGATGTAAATAATTTCAGCAATGATAAAGGGGAAGTTATAACTATACATGTACTTAGAAACAAAGTGGTAGGGAAAACAAGTTATATATTAAAACAGTTATTTGGAAGAGTAATTATCCTCAAGGCATTTTTTATTAGAAATTAGACTAGACTTGAACTTTCTAAATGTTATACTATATATCTCAGTCTGTTTCTGCTGCTATACCAAAAAAGCTTTCAACTAAGTAATTTATAAACAATAGAAGGTTATTATTCACAGTTCTGCAGTAGAGTCAGTGTCTGTCAAAGCTTTGTTCTCTGCTTCAAAGGTGGTATCTTCTTTCTTTGTGCCGTTTTGTTTTATTTTGTTTCATTATGTAGTTCAAACTCATTATGTAGCTCTAGCTCTAGCTGGCCTCAAATTCCTGCCTCAGCCTCTCAAGTGCTTAGATTACAGGCATGCATTACCACACCCAGGCATAAACTTTAAATTTCTTTCTTTTTTCTTCCTTTGTTTCTTTCATTCTTTTTGAGACAGGGTCTCACTATGCAGTTCAGGCCGGCCTTGGGCTCACTTTGTAGCCCAGGCTGGTCTCCAATTTGCAATGATCCTCCTGCCTCAGCCTCTTAAATGCTGGGATTACAGGCATGTGGGACCACACCAGGAAATTTTAACTTTCTACTAAGGATATACACATTAGCTCTGTTGTGGATTGGAGATAACTCACAATTCTTTGCAGCACCTCCTATCAAGAGATAGGCTCTGCAAACCTGGAATGGAGGCAGTCCCTGTGAGTTTATTTGACCAATAAAATGCAGTGGAATAACACCAGAGGACCTTCCAGGGCTCTTTAGACCTCCCCTCTCCACAAGAACCTATGCTCCAAAGAAGAAAGCCTCCTGGAGCAAGCTGCCATCCTAACCATCTCAGCTGACCTGGCTGAATGCGGCATGACGAGGGGTCAGGAGGGTCCGGGATGACAGCCAGTTCACCCATTGAAGCAAGTCCACAGGTGACATTTTAAGCCACCACGCTTAGAAGCACTTTGCTGCACCACAGTACATAACTGAAAGTGTGTGGCTTCCTCTTTCTCTTCTCACCAAGGCCATCTTACCCACAAACATAATGCAGCACTGGAAAGTCACAACCACATCCACAGAGTGGGACCATCGGCCCTCAGGACTGTTGTGGTTCTTCTTATTCCTCCTAATGGCTTGCAATTTCCCACAGCCAGGGTGCACCCCAACAGGCCGATGTGAAATCAAAGTATGTTTCCAGAAAGAAAAGATGATGTGGAGGGAGAGGGGTGCGACAGGGCCAGGGTTCACAGTGGGAAATCTCTATCACAAGGGAGGGCTGGAGAGCCCCACACACCCCCCTCAGGAGGCGCAGCAGAGGACTTCCTGTGAGGCTGGGTCACAGCACCCTGTCTGGGGGACCTTGTCCCAAAGGAAGGGATGAGAACAGAAGCGGGCAGACACCTGGGAAGGCCAACTCTCCGTTTCTCTGTTGGCTCCTCTACAGCAACTCAAAGCCTGCTAGGAAATGGGAGAAATGAAACATCATTTCTCTCCCATGAGAGGAATCTGCCTTTAGTGCAAGAACAGTAAACGGGTCAAATCATTAACCACAAGGACCCCCACATAGGTAGCCATTAACAGCATTCCCACCATGCCTACACAGACTTGGGAATTAGAGGAGGAGGAGGAGGAGGAGGCCTGATAAACCTCACCTATGGTTGCCTCCCTAGCAAGCAGGCAGCCAACTGCAACCACTGACCTCCAGGAAATAGGACAGCAGAGTTCAGCCTGCACCTCACAATCAGGGCCCCAGTCAAAGCAAAGGAGGCCTTCAGTATCCACACTGAGGCTCACCAGCAGCTGATCTCCTTCCTGCCACCCCCCATGCAGTGTCCTTATTTCCCTCCTACAGCACAGCATGCGGCTCTTACCGCAGGCACTTACTGCACGGGAGCGGGAGCTTCGGTGGTTGATGGGTTTACCTTGCTTATGAGAGCCATTCCCACAAGCAAGCACAGGTTCTAGTCACTAAGAGCCTTGCATTTCCAGGGCCTAGCTCAGAGCTTGCCACCTGTTCAGTGAATGTTAAAATAAAAGTAGTCATTGACCATATATACATCTGTAATAACAAATGTGAGCCCTGAGAGGTAAGTGTAGAGTGGAAAGAGGTTTGAGTTACGTTTTGTGTTTAAATATAAGTGCTTGGAAGGGGTGTCTCCTAAAACTGCTTGCTGAGCATGCCCTGATGTGCTCGTTCCTGTCCATCACTGCCTGTGATACTGCTTTTCATGGGAACACCAGTGTAACCCAGCACGTCATCCTCTCAACATCCTTGCTTTACAGGCTGTGCATCAAACTCTGCCCAGGTATCCAGCCTGGAATTCTGCAGAAAAGGTACCATCAGCAAATATTTGTAGGATGAGTGGATGGTGAATTGACCTTAGAGGCCACTCTTTACTCCTTCCTGTAAGGTACCTGTGGCTTACACGAGAAAAAGATAAGCGCGCCCATGAAGACATTCCTCCAGTTATTGTCAGCTGTCATTTGCTTCTGCAGCTCTCTCCTGCCTGCCTTGTTTGCTCTTTGCCTGGGTCTCCTGATTGCCTGGTACGATGTTGACCATGGTTGTCGCTTTGCTATTTGTCCCTCAGGTTCTACTTGTTCAGACTGACTTAGCCTGTGTCCTTGCTTTGACACCTGCTTCCTGACTTTCCATGGCTGATTCCCTCTTCTCTACCCCACAAGACAGGAGGGCATGGTTAGATCAGTACCAGCTGGAAATCAAGTCCCAGCTCTGACACATCTGTGTCACTTATGGACCTCACAAGAACTCTTGAAACATTGCTTTTTGTAAAATGAGTATTTCTGACGGTGGGGACCAGGTAAAAGAAAGCAACAGATGATGCTGAGGGACCCGTGGAGTAGGAGGAACAGGAGGCCATTCCTACTGCCAGGTGCGAAGTGCAAGTGGGATGAGGGATGGTTTTGAAAATGGCTTGAGCACTGCAGGCATGGGAAGACCACAGCTTGGCAGACCTGTAGTTGCCCAGGACGCAGCCATTTGCTGCAGTGATGCCAGGCAGAGCAGGGCAGAAGCAGTGCCCCCTTTCTCATGCTCTGAGTTTCTGCAGGAACCCCCTCTGGAAACCAGTGGAAGGGATCTCCGGTGACTTAGTCTTCGAAGTCAACACCCTGAGGGAAAAGAGAGGCAGAGAGAACATATCTTGGGTGTTAATCAAACATCATCCTTAATGCTTTCTCCAGGAGTTTGAATGACTTCCCCTAACTTCAGTTTTCTCATTAGTAAGGGCCTGTTTTAAGATAATACACACGAATGCAAATGCAAAAGTTGCTTTTAATATTATCTTCATCTGACATTCTACACAGTAGTACTCGGATGTTTGAGAGCAATTCCTCAACCCACAGCTGTGGCCACAGCCACTCCAGCTTCACTGCTGACCTTCTGAAGAGGTTTCTGGAGCCAGAGATGCAGATATCAATCCTTATTTTATTTTATTGTAGTTTTTTGGTATTGGGGATCAAATTCATGACTTTCTACTTGCCAGGCAGGCACTTTGCTACTGAGCTATGTCCCGGCCCAGTCCTTATTTTTAAAAAGGCATGATTAGGAAAAATAAAAAGTGAGTTTCTGACTTTGCATTTTAAAAATGGAAGCAAAACATGAAATGAAAGAAAATTCCTTATTCAAGAGAGCCTAAATTCTTCCTGCACCTATAAATCTGAACAACAAACCAAGTGATTGGCATCTCTAGGAGGTGTGGGAGTCCTTTTCCCCCTTTATCAAGGGGTCTGCTCAGAAGACCCAAAATTCCTTCTTCCTTGGTACCCCAAAGCTCTACAGAGTTAACTAGGATTCTTGTAACGGGCTAGGCATTCCCAGAAAATCAACATACTTATGAGCAGATTTCTAAATCTGGGCCCGTTCAATTAAACACGGCTCTGCGAGTAAAAGTTGTGATGTCACAAAACCCCAGAAATAGCCCTGGCATTTGCAATTATAAGTCTGTCTTTCTTTTTTGGGAGATGTTGCCATTATTTCTGGAGCTGACAGGGACTTTGGAAATCACTTAGTTGAACTTCCTCATTCTTCAGATGGAAAAACCTGGGGACCAATAAAAACACAGAAAAGGGACCCCAGGCCCCTGGTTCCTTTTACTGCAAACATAGCGCCTTTCCATTAAAGCTCTGTAATCAGGCACAACTTTGAGGAATTACACTCTATATAGTATTACTGGATGTTCACTTCTTCACTAAGACCAGCAATCAACTGATCTGTGAAAGCAGTGTTTTAAAATACAGGCATACCAGACAGTCCACAGTTTTATAAATGTCCCAGAACTTCATCTGGGAGGAAGAACATTCTTTCTTGTTGACAGTAAGTGATCCATCATCGGTCTTAATTTCTTAATGCTATATAACCTTTTAATCGCTTTTTAAATGGCCACAATCATCCTGCATCCTTCTGTTCTCTTGAAACAGCAGTAGTGCTTCCTCTCGGCACTTCAGTGGCTCTTCAGATCTGTCTGCTCTGGTTTACAGTCACACAGATCGGCCACAGTACCTTGCCTGACTCACTCCCTCTCGCTGCTTCCAGCTTCCAGCAACCAGAGAGCCCAGCATTTCAGAATCTGCACATTCGCTCTATGCTATAATGACTGATGTCAGCCCTGGCTTTGCCAAATTTCTCTCATCACAATTTCGTTATAGCCCATTCTGAATGATGGGGCTGTGCTGTCGCGCTGGAGCTCAAGCCCTTCCACATAGTTGCTGTATGGATTCAACAATATGACAATCATTTTCTTTCGTTAAAGTTCCATGGCTGCAATGGATAAAAATAACTTGTTGCTGTTGTCACTGCCTGTTTGGGGGAGGTGGTGGAGGAGAGAGGAGATATGACAGTAACCACAGTCCACAGAACCCTCTCTTCTTACCCTAATGAGTCTCCTAGCCTGAGTCTCTTAAATGCCTGCTATCCAAAGTCCCTGGGATTTTTTTTTTTTTTTTTTTTTTTTAAGAAAAGCAAGAAGAAACCCTCCACGTCTACTCTGAGCATATGGCTTTTAACTTGCTTTAGATTTGAGCTCTAAAATACACTGCCAGTTGTAGGCTTCTGTGAGTGTTGTTTTCTTTATTGGAAAAAAAAAATAGGTTCTATGTTGCACAAAATAGGCCATAATAAGCCTTCTGTAAGCTTCTAGGGCAGTTGAGGGAACTTAAGACTCAGCCAGGCAAGTAAACATGCATTTAATAGTGCAGAAACACAGGTCAGAAAAAAAGTTATTCTAAAGCACAGTGTGGAGAAGAAAGACTCCTCTCCCCATTGGTTTAATGTAACCCTGAAGTTCCTTCTAACACTGTCTATTCCTCCACAAGCTTTTCTTGCCCACCACCTAGCATTTCTTTGCTAGGATGTCTCAGGAACCATAACCTCTCACTGGGTGTGTTTATTTATTTACACTGTCATTCCTGTTCTCTTCCAAACTAACATATGTCTGCAGAGCACAGGGAAAGAAGTTAGTGTCTCTTTTCATGTTTATTTCCCCGAAGCTGTTCACCAAATTGCTTTTTTTTTAATACCCCTTTTGCAATCTCACCCCTTCCAGCTCAAGTAAACCAGATTAAAAAGAAGTCTCTGGAGTCACTGTCAAAGGGAGCCTCTCCTAGCCTTCAAATCCTCCACATTTTAGGGTGCAGACACTGCAGGTCGGGGGAATTAAGCAAGAAGGCAAGAGAAACTGATGCAGATGGGCATAGAAAAATAAAAGTGTTTTTTTTTTTTTTTCAGATAATCATTATTGGAATTGTCCGGTTTTCTGTGGCTTTCCTGGTTCAAAGTGATAAACTCAAGTTACTTGCAACTAGCCGTTGTGCAACAACAGATGTGGGCACTGCTTGTGTGTGTGTGGGGGGGTGCATGCGTGCACGTACGCACCCACGCACATGCAAGAGTGCTGGGTGGGGTGTTACAAACCGGGAAAAAAAAATCCAAAGGCAAAGGGATATCCTTCGATTCTCTTCTGGTTTATAGACTTCCTGCCTTCCTTCTAGAATCAAGCATAAAGAAATTTATGCCTCCTTTCAAAATTCCAATGCAACTATGCAAAACAGTAAATGATGCTCAACTAAGGACTCAGTGTCCAGTCTCTCAGATTCTAATTTTTATCACCTTGAAAAGAACTGCACAGTCCAAATCTCTTTCACATGCAGGCCATCTCATTTCCCCAGTCCTCCTTCAGGGACGCGCCATGAACACACCACTGGACTCCAGGGACACAGAATAATGAGAAGCATTGCAAACTTCCACAATGAGATGATGGATAAGGGGGATAACCTGTATTTCTCTCCTGATTTGTTGTCATAGGTGAAAACCATTCTGCAAGTCTTAGTTCTTTGCTGCAAGATTTGAGTAATCTCCTAATCCTAAATGAGCCGAGCATAAGAAATAGCAAGGTGTCTGTGCATCAGGGACTTTTCCAACGTGGTCTCCCACAGGTTTGGTGCTGCATGAACCTGTAGCAAGGCAAAGTGGGCTGTGTTCCTTCAGAGTCTGTTAACTCCACACACAGGGCAGGTTTATGTTTAAAATGCTTTGGGAGCCTGTGACCTTCAACTACTTACTTCTGTAGTGACTACTGACGGCTCACAGGCTTATGGAGAAGAGAGGAACTCACCCTGGCTACTACCGGCCAGGGCGCGTACTGCTGGCCTGGAGGAGCAGCCCCTGGCTCTGTGACCCCAGCACGGCCCAGAGACCCTTGCTCTCCGCCACCCTGGATCCCTACTTGTGCTAGGGACAGAAGACTTATGGAACGTCTCCCCCAGACAGAGGAAAGCTCAGCACATATTATTCCCAGTTCGCCAGATGAGAAACAGAAACGCACAGCGGATTGTCTAAGGAATATTGAGAGATGGAGGGAACCAGAGGAGCTGCACGCGAGGACGAGCTGTCTACTGGGGGAATCGCCCTAGGAGAGGCGGCATCGCCCAGAGCCGCGGCAAAGACTGCTTTGGAGGAAGCCACGGCACAAAGCATTTCCGAGTAGACCGTGCGGAGCACACACGCCTCCCTCCGGTCCTCGCACTCCGAGCAGGTAAAGTGCAGCCAAGATCCCCCGCAGCGCTGGGGGCTCCCTCAGCACCCCGTGCCCAGCACCCGGCTGCAGCTACTCTTGCTGAACGGGAGAGCGAGGAGGGACAGAGAGAGAGCAGTATCGGAAGGAAGGCCACGGGACCTGGGAAGGGGTCCGCGACCAGAACCCCTCCGGCGATTCGCCAGAGGGGCGAGGGGCCGCTGCCTGGGACCAGGCGCCGGCTGCAGGGGGGCGCAGGCCCCGGAGAGCAGGGTTCGCCTAGCCTGAAGCTGCGACCCCAGGCGGGCTTGGGGACGAGGGAGCACCAATTGACCTGGGTCTTGGACCCTGCAGCGTAGCCCCCACACCCACGTCCTCTCCTGGCCCTGGAACCCTCCCAAGGGGTTCTCTTGGCCCGCGGGGCCGTGCCTGCACCCCATATCCCGACCCGGGTCTCCCCGCGGGCCCCGAGGCGCCCGGAGATGCTGCGCCGCGGACCCGGGACCCCGCAGGCGCCTCTCGCCGTCCCTCTGCCAGAGCGCAGCGCCTGTACTTTTCCAGCTCTCTCTTTCCCTCTTGAAATTGAAAGTTATTGAGGTCGCTCGGGGTTGTCGCTCAGCAGTTTCCTTCCCCGCCCCCAGCTCCCCGCCCCCCGCGGCCACCCCTCCCCTCCCCCTCCGCCCCTATGGGGTGCTCCCCGGAGCCCGGCGCAGCACTGCCGAGGCTCGCGCTCGCCCTCGCCGGCCACAGCTCGGGGTCTCCGCCGCCCTCGGCCATGGCCGCGCCGCCCGCGCCCCTGCGCTCCCGGGGCCCCCGCGGCCGCCGCTGAGACCCGGGACCCGCGGCCGCCCGGGATGCGCCCCGAGGCCACCTCTGCTCCTGCGGGGTGACAGCCGCCACCCCCGCGGCGCGGCCGGCCGGCGCAGAGTGAGGAGCTCGCGCGCCCGCGCTCGGCGCCCCCGTCGCCCGCCCGCCCCGTCCGCGCGCCTCGGGGACCGCGGCGGAGACGCCCGCAGCCTGCCCGGTTCCGCCCGGTTCCGCTGCGCTGCGCTGCGCTGCGCGGCGCGGGTCGCTCCTGCGCCTCCGTCTGGCCCGAGACACCGAGCACGCTGAGCAAGCAGTCGGGAGCCGAAGGAGACCGAGAAGGGAAACCTTCCTGGGTTACTATGCACTTGCGACTGCTCCCCTGGTTTTTCATCATCGTGAACTTTATGGAACACATCGGCAGCCAGAACGCCGCCCGGGGACGGCGCCAGCGCAGAAGTAAGTGCGGGGCCGCGCCAGGCGCGTCCGCTCCCCCGCCCGGTTCACCTGTCGGGCTCGGGTCGCCTCGCACGCCCTGAGTCCGTTTCGAGCGGCGCCGGTCGGGCCACTTGGCGCCCCCCGGAGAGAGGGCGCTCGGGACTCGGGTCGTCGGCGGCGCCCCTCTACCCCTGCGTCCTGCGGGCTCTGGGGTCGGCTGCGCTGGGTGCCTCCCGCCCCACGCGTCATGTCTGGGTCTGGGAACGTCTGAGGCTCCCGTTAGATTCTCTCCAGGGATGGGGGCTTCACTGTGAGGGTGCAGAGGGGGACCTCGAGGCTCAGGGAGCTCCTCACCGGGCTGCCCGCGCTGCCCTCGGGTAGGAAGAGCCCTGGGTGGGCCAGGGATGCAGGGGCGAGCGCCTGCGGTGCGGCTGCCCGCGACGCGCGCGAGAGGCGAGGGGTAAAGGGCATACGAGTCCGAGAGCTGCACCCCGCGAATCCGTGCGCCCCCGAACCCCAGAGACTCGGGGATCCCGGTCATCCTCAGCCCACTGCACGTGAGCATCTTTGCCATCCTGGGCGTTGGGAGTGGGTTCGCGAGTGGCGCGCACTCACGGAGGGTGGGGTCCCCTAGAGCCTCTGGCTCCACGGGGCGCGGGGGAGACCGGCTCGTGACAGCTTCCCCGCGGTGGTCCGCAGCCCGAGGCGGACGCCCGAGCAGTGTGGACCGAGGAGAGAGCTGTGCTTCTGCCTACTCCGCGTTCCGGCGAGGCGAGACCCTCTGAGAACCCGAAGGCCGGGCGGCGCCGGCCCCGAGCCCGGGGCGCGGGAGGGGAGCCGGGCGCGGTGGGGGCCGCGGTCGCGCTGGCAGCTCGGAGCGCGGCGCTACTGGTCCCGGGGCCGATCCCCCGAGCCCGGCCCGCAAAGCCCCTCCGGGCAGCAGCGGGAGGACACAGCCCGGCTTGTGCGCCCTGGAAATTTGGTAATTGCTCCCCGGCCGCAGTTCGTCTCTGCCCTGCCCCTGGGCGCGAGGGTCCCCTGAAAGCTGTCTTTGTGCCTCGGGCTCAGCCAGACAAGGTTTGATTCACCTGAAAATAGCCTTGAAAACCATGGTCGGGTCCGAACGCCAGGGGCCCGGCCCAGCCTTCCCGCCCGGAGGGTCGCGGCGCGGGGTACACCAGGGCCTGTGCTGAACACGTCAGGGCGTCCGCTTTATTATTCTTGGCCTCCGAATGGTTCGTATCCTGGTGACTCTGCCACCCGCTCGGTGCAACAAGGGCGCGGGCGCCTTGCACACCCAGACTTCTCTCTTGGTGCGGATGGTCGGGGGAAGTCGCATCATGAGGCCACTGGGGAAACCGAGGCTAGGGCAAGCGTAGCCTCTTGCGATCGACCGTTCAGCCATGGCCCGTCGGGGATGCGAGCCCACTCCCACGGGGGACCCCTTCCCAGCTCACGCCTGCCCGATACGGCGGGGTACCGAGTGGCTCGTGTCCGGGTTTTGGGTCTGGGGCCCCCGTCAGAAAGCAAGGAGGCCGCCCCTGTGTCCCATCTTGCGCTTCGAGGAGCGGGTGCAGCTGGGAGCAGGGCGCGGGGCAAGGGGGCTGGGCGCAGCCGGCCGGAGGGCGCTCCCCGTCTCAAGGCCAAGTACGAGGCGCCCTCTGGCTGCGGCGCGGAGGACGGCAGGGGTGAGGGTGGGCGGGCGGAGTGGGTCTTGGAGGGCGAGGGTCCAGCGGGTCGAGGCTGTCCCAGAGCGGCCCAGGGCGAGGCCCCTCGCGCCTTCGCACTGGAGCCTGCGTTCGCGGCTTGGCTTGCAGCACAATCCTGGGAGAGGGGCGACCCCTGGCGTCCCCCAAGGAGACCGCGGGGCGCTCTTGGCAGGTGCAGCGCTTTTCTGAGTGGCAGGGAGGTGGAGGGCAGAGGGGGCTTGGCCACGGTGTACCCGCCAGCTCACTTGGGTTATTTCCTTGGAAATATCTGAAAAAGAGGAGATTAAAAAACCTTCTATAATAACTAAATAAAATTATATTATATTAAAATTATAATAAGATGGTGATCAAACGTATTTTTAAAAGCCGCCAGTGTTCCTATTTTTTCCTACAATAGGTAGCTAAGGTGAATGTTTTAGTCTCTTGACTTAGATTTCACATTTCTAAATCTTTAAAAAGCACTACGAAAAACAAAGGTACAGATTGAAGATGGAAGGACAGTGACGAAATTTTCTTTTCTAATGGAGCCTTGAAAGTTTTAGTAACAGAGTTTACTGCATGCAGATACTGATAGCCCAGAGAACCGAGATTGGGAAACGGCTTATAAAGACGTGTCTGAGTCCCTAAAACATATTTCTGCTTGCGGTAACAACTGTTAATTACTTTCTACTGTGTTACAAAGTAGTGTTTCCACTTAGAAAAGAAACGGTTTCAAAAGAGGAGTCTGAAGCTATCTAATGAGGGTTGAATAAACGCGTAATGACATTTTCTTTGTTCGGATTGCTGAACAACTCTTAGAGACAAAATATCAAATGTCTTCAAGATAAAAATTAAGTGCAGTCCTTATTGAAAAACCCCACCCATCAGCATTTTTGGAGGTAAGCCTTGACTTTAAGTATAGGATGCTAAAGCAAGAAGCCTGGACCAGTTTTAAACTCATTTCATTCCAAGTAAGTTTAAAAATCATCTGTGACGAAACAGTAGTAGTTACAGTAATAATAATGCCTTACTAGTGCATCACATTTCCCCTTGCATTCTGTGCGTGGGTCCCCAAAAAGTCACGCAAAATGCACAGGCAGTTATTAATGTCTCTGTCTGACAGAGAATGCCCGAGGAACAGGAAGGAGGGAAATGACCTGCACAAAGCCCTCGAGCCAGTAAGCGGCGCCTGTTCTCTTCCATAAACCTCACAATTAATTGGTCACACGTTTTGCTGAGTGTTGATCCATGTTATAGACAGCACGCTTATTAGGTAATAAACTAATTGAGGAATAAATTTGATGCTCTGTAAACCATCATTTTTCCAAATGTTTAGAGAACAGCTGTTCTGCTGGAAAAGTTTTTTGTTGTTTTTGTTGTTGCTTGAGACAGGGTCTCCTGTTCAGGCTGGCCTTGAGCTCCTTTGTAGCCCAAGCTGGTCTCAAACTCTCAGTGATCCTCCTGCCTCAGCCTCCCAAACTCTGAGATTACAGGTGCATGGTCACCATGCCCAGCTCTGCTGGGAAATTTTGAGCTGATATTGATATGCATTATGCAGTGCTGACCAATGTTAAAGAATTAAATACATAATAGTCACAGTGAAGCTTGCTAAATAAAATAAAATTATTTGATGACCCAGAAGACTGTGCAGGTTCATGCCATGCCAGAAAGTTTTTTGTTAGAAACAATAAATAACAAGTTAGTACCTTTTTTTTATTTGTTGCCGTCTATAATTTGGGTTTTTGTTGTTCAGATTCTAGACAAATGCATATATTAAGATATCATGGTATGTGTGATAATTATAATGTATCCCATTGCATAATCTATAAAATGACTTGAAGTTTTTCATAAAGAATTCTGAATAAAGGAGGGCAAGAATGTAAGTAAAATAATTTTCATGGCAATAAAATAAAAACAAACTTAACTAGCATATATTGGTAATGCTTTTGATAATGTTTCAGATCCGAATCCTTCTTTGAGTTCTGAATACATGCTTGGTTATTATATTGCTAATATTGAAAAATAACTGATGAAGTTGAAAAATGTAATATTAATTTTGAATGAAATTTGACTTGGATATTGTCTGCAATACAATTTTCCATCTGTCTATATTTGTCTACCAGATTACCTCGTTTTTGAGAAAAGCATTCTACAGACAGATGAGCAAACTTTTCTAGAAAATGTATGACATACCATGTAATATCATTATACATCAAAGAAAAATTCAAATTCATGGCAGTAATGAAAAATCTAAACAGCAAAAATCATTTATCTCTGGATTTTAATTCACATATCGTAACACTATCAAGGTTGTCTCCTAAAGTATTTTGTTATACTATTTTAATTGTTTGTTTATTACTTCAATAAGATTTTACTAACCACCTTAGAAATGGTAGTTTTGAAATACTGTCATTTTAGCTCCAAGTTACTCAAACTGGGAACATAAGAATGAGTGTGAAAGTGATTTATTGTTGTTATTTTATTATTCTTTTAGGCATAAAACATGAATAACGTTTCAACTTTTAAGTTGATAAGCTTTGCAAAATCGTTTCTCCACTAAAGATTTTCCTAGTATTTAATATTCTTCAAATTAGCTCCCCAGAAAGCAAAGAATGGAAATGACGACATGTTGTAAAATTCGATTTTCAAGCTATTATGCAGAAACAGTGCTGTATTACTACAGACTGAGTTTCTTAGCCATTTGATCATTTTAGATGATTGGAATCAGGACAGAGCTCGCAGATTGCCACTAAATGTCTAAAATATTTCCTAGTGAATTGTCTTTTCTAGATGCAGTGGTTCTTTTCAACCTGCTATATTATACACTTGTCAGATCCTCGTGTAGAGGTGAAAACCAAAAGATACCTATGCAATTATAACACTGAACCGTCAAAAAAAAAAAAAAACACCCTCTATTACATAGTGATTATTGATACACTGCATCGAGTAATGGTCTTTTTCCCTGTATCTCAACCAAAAACAATTTTCATTTTAAAGCATTCCTCTAATTCTCTTTCCACTTTCTCACTGCTCACTCACACTTCCCATCCCCAGCCTCTAAAATAATCCTTTTCCAAGTAGCGAGTTCCTGGAATACCACCGCAGTGAATATTGTGTTTCATGAAATGTAAGAGTCAACTTTGGTTACTATTAGGAAAATATCATTCAGTCTGGGGAACACGGTAAAAATCATGCAAGACAGTGTGTTGAAACTGTGTGTTTGACTTGGTTAGGGTGATTCCTTCTAATAGTGTGTTATACACTGGCAATCCTTTCAGAAATGAGAATTCGAAAAACAATATTATGTTGTAAATTACATAGGTTTATTTTGCCTTGCTCCTGATTTTGAGGGGAAAATGTAGATTGCTTTCTCTGTTGTATTTTTTCAAAAGGATTAACAGGATGAAATTACTTCTAAATTTACTGTCTGTTGGATGGCACAGTAAATTTGAAATATTTTACAATTTATATGTTAATTAAATATATAATGTGTGGGGCTGGGGATTTAGCCCAGTGGCATAAGTACCTGCCTTGCAAGCAGGCGGTCATGAGTTCGATCCCTGGTACCGATAAAAAGTTAACATATATATATATATATATATATATATATATATAATGTGTACAGTGTACACTTATGAAAGATACTGCCTATACTTTGTATTTATTTCATTCCATCATAGTTTTCACTCAGAAGTGCTAGAATATTACTAGTCATCCAGAAGTGCTAAGAATAATGGAATGAATGATCCATTAACCAGGATTTTGGTAGCCTGAGAATGCTAAATACCCACATGTCACTGAGTGTCAAGAAATCCCCTTTTCTGTCCTCAAAATTTCAGTAACAGGACACTTTTAAGCAGAATACCTGAAATCTTTCCATAGGTGATAAACAGTTTCAATAACTGAAAAATTCATTTAAAAGTACTGTATACTTACAGGTCCCCCTTATCTGATAAGAGCATTTCTTGATGTGTCATCTTGGCAAGGGGCATAGTTGTATCAATAAACTTCTTTGGGAAGATTCAAAGGAAAATTCAAAAGTATGATTACTCAGTTAGATTTACTAGCTTATAACTGTCTTTATATTTTATGCTAAACTGTATTTTTCAAAGCACCACCTTGTTAGTTTTCCATGTGACCTTTGAGAATTCAGTGAATAGCAAGTAAGCAACTTTGCAGTAGAAACATCCCAGAAAAGTAAAAACCAGTGTACGATGGGAAGAGACCTGGAAGCTGACCACTTGGCCGTAGGTCTTGCGCTGCTTCTGTTACTGAGAAACCTAAGTGAATCACCTTGCTGTGGTTGGCTATATTTACGAAGACAAACAAGGAGGTTGATAAAAAATTGACATCAAAGCCATCCCAATTATCTCCTGAACTTTGCAATCTTTTAGTATGAGTATATAAGGCACTAGTAGAGTGTTAAATAGTACTTCTAAGTTTACTTGTCTTCTCCAACTACGTTTTTCAGGCAAAGATTAAGAATGAAAAAACATGTAGGCATTCATTTATTATAAGGAAGTTTATGGTGTGAGAGTTATCATGTAGTGATATACTAATGAGCAACTCATAAGCCTGGAGAATGAGTTAACTATGCTCTGTCCCATGCACCGTGTCTGGTGTCTGAAAACCACAACCATGACATCAGTCATCACACGCAGTGTACAGCAGGTCCTTCTCCTCCTTGGGTTTAGAATCCCGGAGATTGGGCTTGTGATACCAAGCAGAGCCAGGCTTCCTGGCTTGCTCTCCATGGTAGGCTTTCAAAGGTGACGTGAGCTGAAAAGGAAAAGCCAGCTCTGAGAGTACGCTTTGAGGCAGTGAGGCCTTGGCTGAGACAGTGAGCGAATGAACAGGAGAATACGTGCCTGCAGACAGTCAGTGACTTTGGCACTTAATTGGATGTAAAAAAGAAAGGGAAGGTCATCTCTGGCCCCTGGAGCACGAGGTGGTAGTGAGTGGAAAACTGAGGGACAAATCTGAAGACCAGAAGGAAAGTAAGTACAAGTAAGTTTGGTAGAAAACTTATTTTGCTTTTGAAACTTCTTAAAAGAGCCAGTTGGACATTTTGGAAGTTAAAACCCATTTCAGAGTACCGAGGACTGAAGCCAGAACTTTAGAGCCACTCACACAAAGATGATGGGGTAAGTGAGAGGAATGCAGGGGTGCCTTGTTTATTCTCACCAACAATGTTTGCACCACCAGTATTGAGACTCATTCTTTTGTGGTAGCATCAACTTAGATGAATGACATTAAAGCACTTTCATGCAATTAAGGAGTTTAATATATCATTTGTAAATAGTGTCTCGTTTCTATGATGCTGTTATGTAAGATAATGGTATCTGGTATCTTGAGCTGTGGTTGTAGGCTATCAGTTGTTTCTGCTGAAGATTGTACTGGGAAACACATTACCTATGGAGCTGTGTTACTTTCCACAGATCATTCAAAAAATATCATGATAACAAAAAATAAGTCTATTTTTAGGGACAGAGTCTCACTATGCATACAGTTCAAGCTGGCCTTGGGCTCACTTTGTAGCCCAGGCTGGTCTTGAACTTGCAGCAATCCTCCTGCCTCAGCTTCCAGAGTGCTGAGATTACAGGCGTGCCACCATGCCTGGCAAAGAAAAAAAACTAATTAAAAAGTAATGGAACTCACAACCTGCACTTTCCAGTCACTTAAGCCACTGAGCTAAATCCCCAGCAATAAGTTTTTACGAAGTGTGAAAAGATTTTGAGAACCATATCATTTGGACCTATTATCTATATAATAGTAGAATTCTGCTTTAAAACAGATTTCTCTATAAAGTATGTTGTTTTAAAATAAGAGAACCTAAGGATGGGCTAAAACGGAATCTTCCCCATTTATGCAGTGCAACACCCCTGTGGTCGCTGAGCCTGAATCACACCCAGGTGCAGGCTCTCTCTCCTTAGTCTTTCCCTCCAGGACACTGTATCCAAAATGGTCTGCTCTCCTGTTCTCCTGGACACAGGCGTGGGCACGGATTAGACTGAGTTACCGTTCTACACCTTCCTGAAATGAATGTGCTGTAATGCAGTGTGTTATATGCACTCCCAAAAACTGTTCCCAGAAACCAGCTAGTAAGCATATCTATAATTATACCCCAATACAAAGCACATTCCTGAGAGTAAGTGGTGGAACAGCCCCCCCATAACCACATGATACAAACCACCACTACACAACATAAAATAGCAGAATTTGTGAGCTGCTTGTTTTAGAACACTGTTTCCTTAACACTGGCCCTCTAAGTTGGTCAGGACTCATCCTAATAGAGATTCACAGCTGTTTAAGTGTTTGGATGAGAAGCACTGAGGTAGCTTCTGCGCTTGAATTACCTGTGAAGAGCAAGCCCTTCCACAACTGCTCTTGCCGTAGAGCGCCGGTCCTCACAATCTCACTGCGAGGAAGAGCGAGCAGTCTCTGCACTGTCTACTCAGTCACTGGGCAGACGCGGGGACTCGGGTTTCAGGATAGGTCCTTCCAACTGCCAAGTTCCACCGCAGCCGTGGGGATTGGGGCTTGAGTGGGGACACTTTGTCAAACCTTCCTCCTCCTTTCTCCTGTTCTCTCTCTGTGTGCTCATTCTTCTTTGTTGGCCATATGATGAGCCGAAGTCTTCCGAATACTTCCTGTGTCACCCTCACCCTACACCTCCTTTCTGAGCCCTTCCTTCCCTCTTTACTTAAATCTGCCTACCGATGGCTTTCAAACATCAGAAGCGGCTGATGTGCTTTCAGTAGAAGCAACAGAATTACAAAGTTTGTTTGAAATCTTCTAAAACTATTTCCCCCGAGTATAGTGCCTGTAACTGGGTGAAGATTATTAGCTTAGGCCTGAGAATGTGGGCAGAGTCTATAATTTTGTAGTTAAATAGCAAAAACCTCCTATGTAATTTACAACCACAATAGATATTTCACTGGCTAGTGTGTGTTATTCCGAAAAGTTATCTTCATGATGCTTCATAAAAATCTGTTATTCATATTACTTTTACCCTGAGCAGGCTTCACTGGGAATTTATCTTGATGGGCCCCAGCTTACATTACAATCACCTGGAGATTTTTTTTAATACCCTGGTCCCACTCTGAACATGAAAGAATCTCTGGGGCTTAGGCCTGGACAGCTTTAGTTTTAAAGCAGTGCCACAATGTTTACAGGCAGCTGAGAATGAGACACACACAGAGTTGGACTCTTAATTCAAGAATAACTACAGCAGCCCAGCAGCACGGCAGCCACTGAAAACGCCAGTGCCATAAGGGATAAGAAGACAAAATATACTTGCATAGCGTGTGATAAAGGTGGACATCATATGAACAAATAGCACAAATACTTGTTTAAAACATAGTGCAACCTGGCAGCTCTGTCCATGGAGGGTGGATAAACTTGGGATGCTCACTTGTGATACCAGGGCTGTCAGAAAGGGGGCTGCCCCATCGAAGGTCCCCAAGGGAGAACAAGGTGCCCACACAGCAGGACTTGATGGGGAACTGGACAGATTCTGGTTCTGTAGTATAAGGACTCTGTCACTTGGAGAGGCTAGGAGGGGGGCCTGTTTGCTACTGTGCTTGCTGTGGTGGGGAGAAACAAAACACAAGGACTCTGCAAGGAGGGGCCTGAGCCAGAGGCAGGCATTTTCACAGCTACTAAATGATAAACAACTGTTTGCTTATTTGTTGGTTGGTTTTTACGTCCTGCCAGATGATTGAGGATGCACCCCAGCTTCTGCTTTGTGAGGGGATCTTAGTGGTTAGGAAACTGCCTAGGAAGAAATAACCATCCCTTTCTTGCATAGTTTCTACAGCGCCTAACTTGAGACCAGCTGCAGCAGTCGGTAACATGAGTGGACTCTAGCATAAGGGGCCAAGTGTGGTTGGACATTGATTCTCTAACCTCTTGCTTCTGACCTCGCGCCTCATGTGCTCATCTTAGGGTAGCTATCTTCATTAAATCTTGTTCATTATTCTGTTCTACTGCATGGTTGGGGGCGGTGGGGGCTCCTAACCTTGATATGCATTGGAGGAAAGCTCCGTGTAAGAGTGAGGTAGAAGTCTGGGCTTCTTGTCAGATTTAATTTTGCTTGTTAAGGGGGCTCTTTGGGAAAATTCGGGTTCCAGTGAATCACTAGGCCGAATCCTAGTAACTACAATTGCCAGAAGTAATTAGACTGAGGAAAGCCAGGTTGCTGGGGAGGAGGTCATCAGAGCATGTCTGAGCTGTTACTCCATGGTCAGACCTAGTTACTTGTCCCTAAGGAGTAGGAGCAATCAGGAGTTACAGAGAGCAGGAAATCCACCAGAAAACAATACTTTCCATCAGCGCTTTCCCCTCAGTCGGTCACCCAAGAGATCAAAATGGGCCGCTCATATGTGCACAGTCCTGGTCCTGTGCTCTTGTGAGCCACCTCTCTGCCTGCTGAGCACCGAGAACCGCCCCATCCACCCCATCACTCCCAGCTCTCCTCCTCCCTTCCTGAGCAGATGAAAGAACCTAAGGAATTCAGCCCCAGCCTTCATAAAAGAATTATCTTATTAGGAGGGAAGGGGAAGGGAATGAGTCTTTGTAAACATCCTTGAGTCAATTTAGATAGATTTATGGAGGGAATGCTTGACAATAAGAAGATGGTACTCGCATTCCAACAGAAGAGCAGTTCTAAACTCCAGAGCTAAAAAAGGCCAGGAGGAACTTGCTCTTAAAATGACACCTTTTAGAAATGTCATGGCTGTAGGTACTTAAATAAAAATTGCCAACAATTTTGATTGTGATTGCCATTCTAAGCTTTCATTATACGAACAATTAAAACATCGTTACATTTTTCCATCAGAATATATTCAGGAAGCACAAATACAGTGTATCTGTGCTTGACAACCATGGTGAGTGTTTTCCTTGGAAACCATAACCATTTCTTTGAATATCCAGAGGGGATATTTTGTTAGCTCATTTGATAGATTTCAAACAAAGACTCAAAACTCCTACTGGTCACTGTCCTTCAAATTTCTAATTCCTTTGTGATTCAGAATGACTTCGGTCTGTTTCCATACTACTCTTGAGCTCAGAACACTATTTTTCTGTTCAAACATGTGGACGGGTGATATTATTTGTTTTAAGTATGCAAAGAAGAAGTCACATTCTTTAGCCAGGGTCTTCTGTCAACCACAGGCTCCAGGTACCAGTTTGCTAATAAAACCTTAACTCATGCACTATCTGTACAAAAATATAGAACAAGATATTTGGTTTTCTTTAGATTTAATTTGACAGTATGGTAATCTGAGAATAGAAGAATCCTAATTTTGTGAAATTTAACTGCAGAACTTTGATCTATACTAATACTAATATGACATATATATAAATGACACAGAAAAAAGTTACTTGGTCACAAACCAATTATAGCATGCTGAGCAGCTACATACTTGCTTCTTACAGGGTGTAGTTTTTTTTCTCAGTTTAGGATGATGTTTTTGATCCAGAGTCTAAAAGGACCCACATGATCTCTTTTTAAAGAAGCAATTCAGACCCAAGGATGGTATCCAAAGCCTCTTTGGCCTGAATTCATGTATTCATTTATGCCAACCTCAAAATGATAACTCTTAGCCCTTCCATGAAAATGGAATTCAAGTTGAAAAGGCCCCATCTCTTCCTCACCCAGAGAGAGACCTCCCAAGTCTACCTGGAGCCTGATGCTGATCTAGTCCTTTAAGAGGGTTGTGTGGGATACCCTTGGAGGCCAGCTGAGCTCCCAGAACTTGTAGATGAGTCCTTCCCCTTGGCACAAGCACTAGCACCTGCCGTTACACCCCGTGCCAAGCCTCAGGGATGCAGCCTTTGATACATGTGTGTTTGCAGACATGTGGGTACCGTGTGCCCATCCCTGAAAATCTAACTTCTAGGTTTCAGGCCTTCTAGAGAAGCTCCATGCCTTTTCAGGCTTCTACCACCTTCAGTGTCTAGGAGAACGCTCATCCTACTGACATTCCAGGAATTCATTAAAAACTGTTTTGCCTCTAAATTCATATCGTGTATGCTACAGATGGAGTGCGTGCAATCCCGGAAAGCCTGTAACAGTTTTTAGCCAGACCGTTGAATTCGTAGGCCACTCACTGGGCAGACGCAGCGTCACTCATGAGATAAGGACATGGTTCCAATGGATATCACCATGGTTTTCCAACACAGTTATGTTGTCTCTATCTTTCTTGCCCCAAATTCATTTCCTCATCCAAACCACTGCTCAGATGAGTCGAGAAGCCTTAATTTTAGAATCTTCCAAAGAAAAAATAAACACGCACACAGCTGAGTTAATTTATAAAACACGGCTGCATTTATCTTGGCAGATTTCGCTTCTCTCCCCGGCGTACAGCCTTCGCGTGCTGACTCTACTTAGCAGCTCAGGGAGGAACAAGTTGTTGCTATTTATTAAGCACCTTGAGTGAGAGTCACAGCACAGGACAAGTTTGGTGTTTCTTCACACTTCTTATAGAAGTTTCTTTGGCTTATGGATAATTTACTTGCTGGGTCTCTGAAGCCTACATAATACTTTTTCTTTAAACCTGAAGCAAATACAGAGTCCTTTTTACAAGAGCAATAAACTGAAGTGGCTATTCAGATACTTCACTTGGATTTCTCTGCACACTGAAGTACCATTTTGTTAATACAAACCCTTCATATTTTAGTAGGTGGCCCCCTGAAAACCTAGGGCTGCTTAAAATTATATGACCAGGCGTGTCCCCTCCTCCCATCCCCACCAGCCCTCTGCTGCTGGGACGATGCCTGCAGAGTTGCGGTATTCACTCTCGACAACTGTGCTGATGTAAATATTTAGAGAAGTCCTTTCCATTAGAGATTAAACAAAGTATAAGTAACGGTTCCACTGTTCCTAGAAGAAAGATCTTAGGAACACTTGCAATAGCAGAGCCTGTGCTATCTGAGGCACAGGTTATGGTACTGTAGACCGGATGAAAGACTAAAGGGAAAAGAATCAAAAGGGGAATTAGAAGGGACTGTGTGTGATTCCGGCTGCAACATATCACTTTTAAGTTATCGCTGTAGAGATGGCAGTGTTTGAAGTGAACAGGATGTAGAGATAGTGAGTTCATTTAAAATGGAAAACAGTTTTTTAAAAAGTGGCTACTGGTGTTTTAATGGTTTTTAAGAAAATGTGGCAAGGAAGACAAAGCTGGGGGGGGGTGCCCCAGTTCAGAGTCCTCAGCTACCTCTCCATGTGGTCACCACGGTGAGGTCACGTATCTGCTATCCCACCTGATACAAATCTGCTCTCTCTATTATTAGTCAAACTCTGCTAAAAAGGACAATGATTATGCTCGAAAGCTTCCATCAGTGTCACTTTTTAAACAGTGTGGCCCCCCCAGGTCTCGGGATCCACGCTCACCTATGTCCCTCTCTGTGCCTCTCGAGTGTGTGTCCACGGAACCTGCCTCCAAGACCCCATCAGGATGCCAGTCCTCTCATGTTCAGGTCCCTTGTTTAATGTGGCATCATCTTGCCATGTAACTTCCGCACTACAGAGATCATCTCCAGCTGTGTGTGGCGACACATGCCTGGAATCCCAGCGCTTGGGAGGCTGAGGTAGGAGGATCATTGCAAATTCAAGGCCAGACTGGGCTACATAGTGAGTTCAAGTCCAGCCTGAGTGACAGAGCAAGACCCAGTCTCAAAACAAAACAAAACACCAAGCTTACAAACTTATATCAGAGGTTATTTATAGTATCTGTTTTATGTCTGTAACAACCTTTTAAATAATGCTGACTCTCAGGGGAATCTGGGGATGTGGGGCCTGTAACAGAGGAGAGGCCAAGAAATTTAAAAATTGGAAACTTCACTGGCAGAATTTCAGATTAATTTTAGTTTCAGTAATCCCTATGATGTCTGACTAGGAAAGGTGTATATCCATCAGAGCATTGCAGTAGTTTTCTTCCGGTGCTTACCTTAAAATACAAAGCTGTGACTTTAATTCAGCTTATTTGTTAGCAGGTCACTCTCTAAGACTGCTTATTGGTATCTATAGTTTTCTCTCCTGTACAAGAGAAGACTTAAAACTTCATGTTATTTTTGCCATGAAAGATAACCTTAAAACATCTACAGCAGGATTTTACTCCTCTGTGCTTTGCTCCAAACATGTAACAGTAACATTTATTGCTGAGTTTCCAGTTGACTGACTGTCACTGTAGCCATGTGTAGGGCTAAACCACAGGATCTGTGGACTAGTATGAAAGCTTGATGGCTAGAGGGATGTCTTCGTTACTTTTTGTGTTGCTGAGATAAAATACTTGACCCCCATAAGTTAAAGAAACAAAAGCTTACTTCAGCTCACAGTTGCAGAGGTTTAAGTCCATGGGCAGCTGACGCCAAGGCAGAGTAGCACATGGAGAGGGCATCCCAGAGAAGAAATAGTCCATGGTGTGGCGGGCAGAAGCCAACAAGCAGCCACAGCAACACAAGCCTTCGCTCTCTCCCTTTAAATTCCAACCACGCTGCAAGCCTGTTGATTGGTGCCACCTACACCGAGATATGGGCTTTCCTTATCCATACCCAGAAATAGGGCAACCCATCTGGTTACCATGCACCGTTATTGCTAGTGTTACACACTCCAGATCCAGCCACGTCCGAAAAGTGCCACCTGTGAGCGCCTGAGGCTTTATGGGACATCTACAAGTCATAACAAGATAGAAGCCATAACAAAGACACTCATGTATTTGGGCTTCCCCTTTTTGGAACCTGTGTCTTCTTGATTTAGACTCTAATGAGAGGGATCCACATTAGCAGACATGATATTGATCTCCATTTTAAACCCTGCTGCATAATTAGACAAGTCATTTGGGTTGTCATTCAATTGCACCCTTATAAAATGGAAAACGGGCCTCCTTTTGTTTAGAGAAGGCAGGAAACTGATCTTGAAATCCCTCTAACAGTAAGATTAATAAACTTTTCCCTTACTTTCATTTTACTTTATTATTATTTTTTGTTCTTTTTGAAACAAAGTCTCACTGTGCTGCTCAAGCTGCCCTTGAACTCACCTGTAGCCCAGGCTGGTCTCAGGTGTGGAGTGATGCCCCTGCTCAGCCTTCTGGGTGTGGACTTAGAGGCGTGCACCACCACACCGGCTTCCCTTTTCCTTCTTGCAGTGTATTCTAACCTCACTTAGTTCTCTGTAAGAATATTAAGAGGGTGAAGTTAGAGCTTGAATTCAAAAACATAGTTTCTCACTGTACTTTCCTGGGAACCATGTGAGGGTTTACTCACCAGAGTGAGTAACCTGTGTGTGAGTAAACCAGAGTAAACACTGGTTTACTCTGCAAACATCTGTTGTTAAAATTCAGAGCCTTCACAAATGACAAAATTCAGTTCTCCCTGTGTGTTCTTACTGACCTCCAAAGGTTTGGGCTAAAGAAATGCTATTTTTACATGGGTTATCTCATGCCTCCCTCACAACAATTAAAACATAATATTTTTGTCATTTTATGAATGAAAACAAAAGAAGATAGTCATGGGCTGTTACACCATATTTTAAGAGCAAACAAGCCCCCCCACAAATCTGTTGGAGAGGAAAACAGAAAAAAACCTGAAATTGGACGCCCTAACTAAAATGTCTTAAATTTCATTAATCCCATAAATAATTAGACTATTTACTGAAATTTATTATGTGCTGATATCATAAAAGTGAGAAAAACATTTCTGCCCTTTCAGTATTTTACAGTGGTTAAAATATGGAAACGTGATTATGACTGGAGTTAAAAATTAGTACTTGGTAACAGAGACCATTTCTTTTTTTTTTTTTTTTCCTTTTGTCTTTTTTATGAGACAGGGTCTTGCTATGCAGTTCAAGCTGGCCTTGAGCTCACTTTGTAGCCTAGGTTGGTCTCGAACTCTCAATGATCCTCCTGCCTCAGCCTCCCGAGTACTGGGATTACAGGTATGAACCACCACGCCTGGCTAACAGAGACCATTTCTAAGCTGTGGAGTCCCCGAGGTTTAGATTTGTTAGAACAGAATTGGAAATCAATTGCATGGTTTACCCTAAGCCAGACCCAGAGTTTTCTCTGGAGAACAAGGGCCCTATGGCACTGTGGGACGAAGAGCGAAGGGAAAATGATTTTGTCGTCTTGAGATTTATAAGCAGTGAACAGTGGTCACCACTTGGAACAATGCATGTAGACAGTCACAGGAAGTGAGCTATGCACTCTATAAAGGGTCCCGGCGTTGTTAGGTAAAGCTTGGGATGGAGCCGCCTGGTTTGGCAAAGCCAATTTCCATTTTTGGCACATTGATTAATTTCTAAAGTTGAACCCTCACACTGGTTCATTAAGTGGAATTACTTTACCAAACAAACACTGAAATATTGTATGTTTAAAAATAGTTCAGTTTTGTCCATCCCTCCGAGCATTTCTCAAACCTTTTATGGTAACCCCTTGACCGCTACTTGGAATATAAAACTGAGTCTACTTGAAGCGCCAGCTTGGCCAACGTGAGTCAACAAGTCATTGGGATTTGTTCTGTATGCTTGCTGGCCACCCCTGCTCACCACAGATGCTAACTCTGCAAACATCTGTTGCTAAAATTCAGAGCCTTCACAAATGACAAGATTCAGTTCTCCCCTGTGTGTTCTTACTGACTTACAAAGGGTTTGGGCTAAAGAAATACTGTTTTTACATGGGTTATCTCATGTCTCCCTCACAACAATTAAACCATAATATTTTTGTCATTTTATGAATGAAAACAAAAAAAGATAGTCAAAACACTTACGAAACCGATCAAAATGACCCAAACAGAAATGGTGGGCCTAAAACACTTCTTGAGGTCTCCTAACCTAAGGAAAAGCCTTTCTTGTGACACCGTTGTTCACTAAACCCGTTCAAGAGGATGTCAGTGGAGGTCTAAGTGAAGGAGAGCTTTCTCTGTGCAGGGGAGACAGCTCCCATCACCTCACTGCACAAAAAGTACTGTCAGGGAGAGTAAAGCAGGTGAAGCAGTCCCCGAAGTACAGTGAGTTTTTACATTGTTTCCAAAGCCAGAGCCCAATAAGATCACAACTGTGGCTCCTACAAGACCCCTCTGGTCAGTGAATGCTAGGGTAGAGTGGTAAAAGGTAAAGATGTGAAGGAGGCAGAATCCTCAGGAAGAGCTCATTGGAAATGAGGGTGGAGAAATCTAAAATTTTTACTTCAGCCACTGGATGGTACCATTTTTTGAAACAGAAAATAGTAGAGAAAACACCAGCACATGTTTACTATGCTTCAGTAGGCAGGGTTTTGGAGATATCGTATTCAGCATGACCCCTCATCTTATTCAAGTGGACAAAGGGTGGCCAGAGAAGTGATCTTATTGGAGCCACACTGCCACGGAGCAAAGAGGGACCCTGAGTCCAGTGGTCCTTCTGTACCACTGAAGGCCACATGGCAGACGGCTCTAAAAACTGTCATTCCAGAAAAACGCTCTGTGGGATTTCTGGCAATCTCATTGCATATTTGTTGAATTAATGGTCTTTTCAGGGAGAATTTTCTGTTGATGGGCTAAGGATTTGTTTCACAATCTCTTCACTTCCTTACTCCAAGAGAAGTCAAAACACAAAAAGTGAAAACAAACTGTTGTCCTGACCTAAAGTGATGCATACTTGGGGACCATTGAAAAAAAGGCGATGCACTTTCGTTAAAAGGTTAACAATTTTCTCATCAAATGTATTCTAACTCTACTTTTTGGTTAAAGGAGCTTCAAATCTTAACTCCATGTGGAGTAAGTGTTGTTATGCTCTCTGTTCGTGATAATTGGCACCAGTATAGTTTTATACCCTAAACGGACACTTGCTCATCCTACTGTGACTTTTTTCAGTACCCTTTCAAAATGGACAGAGGTCTTGCCATCCTCATTGTATGGAGAAAGCTCAAGCATGCTGAGTCAGGGTGTGGCATCACTACTAAGTGATGATAAAAGTGAGCCCCAGCTCTTGCAAGGGGTTATTTGCTTTGCTTTCCTGTAAGAGTCCGTGCATTGCCTTGATTCTCAAATATTTCTAACAAAGTGTCTACAGTTTGTATTATTTTTTCGGGTTTGACTCGAAAGGCAAGAAGAAATCTTGGTTGCAAGTAAGACTTTTACTTGCTGACAAGCCGAATTGGTAGACCCTTGAGGACCTGTCCCTTTGAAGTTCCTTTTATAGGGAGGAGAGGACCCCCAAGATAACTGTTGTTTGATGATCCTTAAGGAAAAGGGAACCAACCAATCCACATAGGACATTTATTTTACTAGATATGATCAAAGAGTCTGTGTCAGGATAACAGCTAAATTCAAGAATTTTAGGATAAAGTTCCAAAAGTTTCTTATCCTATCAGCTGGGAGCTGATTAACTGTGGGTCTCATGTTCTTATCTGAAAATTTATAGGGATAAGAAAAAGCTTTAATATCCTCTTAAATTCTATAATTATATGCATCATCCTGACGTATATTCTTGTTTTGTTTTTGTGGTATGGGGAATCGAACTCTTGACCTCGTGCTTGCCAGGCAGGCACTCTGACGTATATTCCTTATTTCTACATATTTGTTTTTTATACTTCCTCTTTCTCCCTCTTCATTTATCTACGTCCTTTTTCCCCCTTAATGTCCTATAACTTTCTATCTATACTCTGTGCTCTTCAAATAGCCATTAATAACAGCTCCTGTCTTTTAGTTTCTGTTCCACTAAAATTCCAGCCTCATGTATTTATGGTTGTTAGCATAGGAAACAGTTATTTTTATGAACTCTATTGTAGGCTTCTTGAGCCAGACACCACACTTTATTTTTCAGTGGGATCGGCCTGAGGCAGCTGCTCCAAGCCTTTGCTGAAAAGGTCTTTATTTGTGAGGGTGATAAAGATGGATGCTCAAGATGTGGCATTTGTCACTTAATGATCACCTGCAGGGCTTCTTATCAAGGTGGCCAACGAGTCCTTTTTAAACTCGAAACCTTGGGGAATGAGACTTGGGCTTCTGTATTCTTTTTTTTTTTTTTTTTTTTTAATTTTTATTTAAGGAGAAAAGAAAAGAAAAAAAAACAGTGAAGGGTACAAGTTATACAGATTTACAGAAGAAAAAAATGCGCAGTAGGAAATCACTAGTTAATAGATTACATATTGCCATCTTAGAAATAATTGTTCAAGTCACAGAATTAAAGTTTGTAGAGTGGACATTCCAGCAATGATACTGCAAACAGTTCTGTTCAATGATCCATTAGGACTCTGTGATATCATTTTCTGTCTTATACATTTAAATATACATGCAGTTATATAGTTTAGAGCATTTTCTTTTCCTCTCTTTTGTACAGTGACTATTACACATTTTGGGTTTCATTGCTCCCACTGTTCTTATTGCTTTTTTGGAAGAGAGTAAAACCAAATGTGACATAACAGAACAGAATCGGTCAAGTCAAAAGGGTGGATATAATAGATAATATAAAAACATAATACAAGGTGATCAACAATGGTTACCCTAATGCCTCCCGCTATTTCTAATAGAATGGCTTCTGTATTCTAACCAGATTGCCACACACAGCAAACTTCAGGAGCCAGAGGTGTAGACCTTAGGCTCTCAGTGCCACAGGAGGACCATTTCTGTGCAGTGCCTTCTTTTTTCCAACCTGTTGACCCAGTGTATCCCATCAGCGATCGCCAGGGCTCCAAGGGCCTCTGGTTCAGTGACACCCATTAATGTCTGCATCTCTGGCCCTTAAAAAGTAGCTTCTTTCTAACTATTCATGAGTTCCCAGCTTCTCAAGTTACCAGATCTCTTCTATTACAAAGAAGCATCAGCATTGGCCTTCTTTCCAGACTGCTTGCTTCGAGATTCCTAAGAGTTTTATTGGAGAAATCTGCCAGTTGCCTTGAATGTATAACAGAGATGATACAGGATGCAGTTAGGGCCTGATGAGTGAGACCGAATGTCTCACATTTATTGATTTCTAATGAGTGCCTGTGGAGTGTTTGGTGCTTCCCACGGCATCTCGCTGCATCTGCTCAGGGTGTATCAAGTAGCCGTGCCCTGCCTGGCAGATGGGAAAGCCCAGGCTCAACCTATGTTTCTCCTAATAATCAGACTGTAAATGCCTTGACGCGTGTCATTGGTGTGACTCATCTGTCCTTGGGATGAACACCGGCTCATCTCTGCATGCAGAAGCACTGCAGGGAGCTGTGTGCACTCGAATGCTGCGGACGTGCAAACCTGCACATGAAGTCCTCTTTTGTTCCACTGGTCACAGTAGAACTAGCAGAAATCTCTACTTTCTCTGCTCCGAACTTCACATGTGCTGTGCATTGCTGGGTTTTTAAAATGGTATTTCCACTATTTGCACTCTTCTCGTGCTTGTTAAAATACCACCAGCCTCTGCCCACTGTTTGTTCATGCGAAGGCTGCAGTCCTCAGATACACTGCTGGAGCACGCAATGTGGCAGAAAGATCCAGGAGAATTCATGATACAACAAAGTCCAGTTTGTTTTTAGCACAAACTGAAGTTTGTTTCATTTGAGAATGTGAAGTTAATAGTGACAGACTCACACCCATGCAGATTCATGACTGTGAAACTATCACATTTTCTGTTTATATTGATTTCTAGTTATTTCTCCTTAAGAAATGGCTCTCTCACCCAGACCAGGGCACACAATGGTTCCCACTGTTGGACGAACACTGTTGGATCTGTCTCGTGGAGAACTCACTCATTGCCACTCACGAACCGCTGCACAGGTCCCGGCTCGTGGCAGAATCTGGGTCTTGGTGATCCTGTCCTACTCATCGTGTCCTCTGTTCACCTCCCCTGGGGAAAGCAGCCATGAGGAAAAGGGGGAGCCTGCCTTACACTTTGACCCACAGCGAGGTGCACTGATGTTATAGTTCCCCGTGTGGTCAAGGGAAAGTCTCTGGTTTTGGAGGCCTCCATTAGCTTCGGTAGCACTGTTAATTATCATTACTGCTTGGCCACAGGAGAGGTAACACAGGCTTCACTGCTTCTTCAGAATCTACTATGAGCTGGGGAGTGGCCCCATGCCTGTGACCTCAGCACTTTGGAGGTTGAGGCAGGAGGCTCCCTGTGAGTTCGAGACAGCCTGGGCTACATAGTGATTCAAGGCCAGCTTGAACTGTGCATTGAGATCCTATCTCAAAAAAAAAAAAAAAAGCCAGATGAGCAAACAGCCAAAAGAAATGTTTGAATTTACCTTGTGGATTGTTAATTTATTTAATGAATAAAAGAATGTAGGATTGAGATTTTTCAAAAAATTTTCCCTTGGAAGTGAAAACCATAATGTTTTTGCTCTGTGTTGTCTGCATGTTTTAAGATGTATTGCTAATGGCAGGAATTTTAAAAATGGGAGAAAAAAATATAATTTCTTAAAAGTTTATATTCTTTCTTTTCTCTTATGACCTCTTATATGTTTTTATAACTTTGTCATTTCTCTCCACTTACCCCACACCTACACACTCCACTAAAAGAGGAATGAAAATTTAAACCCCAAAGCTGAAATTATTGCTGGTGGGAGATGGCAAGAAAAGGAGGAGAAGAGAAATGTTCCCAAGAGCAGGAAACAATGCAGATCGATGCGTGATCTCTTCAAAGATCACAACCAGGGTGTGAATTCCCAGGACTGTAACCAGAAACAGGACATTCACCTCTAATATAAAAATTAATAAGAACTTACTTTCATGGAATGCAAGATCCTGGTTCTGTTCCAAGACTCATAAAATTAACAAAAATTAAAGTGAACAACCATACTGGGCCACATGGGTTCCTTCACTGCCTCCTGGTGTTGACTTAGAGATGCAGAGTTGAAATGGGCAGAGAGTTCTGGTCTTATCGGAGGATCTTTAGGGTCTGGCTCTATCCCTGGCCCCTCACCTCCTTGCCCTGGACCACTGAGGCCGCCTGGGTCCTGCTGTGCTCACTCTCGGCTTGGTCCTTCCCACAGCCTTGGGAAGACTGGGCTTGCTGGGGTTAGGGCTTAGAAAGCCTCTAGATGCTCCCAGCTGATCCCCCTCAGGCTCCAACCAAGCCTTCCTCCTCCCTCATCCTTTGGTTAGTTCACTCACACCACCCCTCAGCCTGTGCTGACCTCGCTATTTATTAACTTATTAGCTAATTAACATCCTAATGTCAAGCCCTTGCTGTGCCATTGCAGCTAACATTTCTGCATCCTGTGGTGTTAGGGTTAAGGTATCCAGTGACTCTTCTGCTTCTGTCCGAAATCTTCATCGTGGTCCCCAGGATTCACTCATCCACAGCCCAGGCTTCTCCCATTTCTAGTCTGTGCTGTGGCTGTGGGCAGATGAGATACAGTCTTCTCCAGTCACTTTCCTGTCTAGCCACCACCTCTCCATGCTATGTTCGATCTCACAAACTCCACAAATGCCATCATTTGGTAGCTATTTTCATAATATTTTTAAAAACCTTAATATTTTGTTTTAGTGGAAAGAAAGTGACTCGGTATTTAATGTTAGGTTTGTCTCATTGCTGTGGTTTTATTTTAAAGTATTTAAAGTATTTATAGACTGCCTTCAGGAAACTGCTATTTAGTAGGAGAAAAATAAAGTCTTACCAAATTCTCAAAAGAAATCATTTCCATTAAAAATAGCATGCGTCCCCACATAATAATAAGGGGGAGCACCAGCTGGAGTGCATTCAGCAACTGGCGACTACATTCTTCTCGGGGCCTGCTAGGAATTTTGTGGACCCACTCGTGTAGCACAGATGCTCACAGGAAAAGCTGAGTCTGTGGGATGCACGATAAGGCGGTCTCTATTACCCTGTCCTTTCTGTTCGTGCCCGTTGGATTGCCACACAAAAGACCACACAAAATACGTGCTGTGGTGTATGTGTATGAATTCATGTATGTGTGTGTACATCTATCTACATTATGTACATCCTTACACGTATACATGTACATACAAAGGCAGGGTTGTGCATACCTGTATGTTAAACAGATGAATTTTAGTTTGTTTGAAGGTCAAAATGTCAATACATCAAAACCAGTCAAAGACAAACAGTACTTCAAAAATAACAAGGTCTGTTTATATTTGGATATATATACATTGTTGTTTTAACAAATTACTACTAACAATGAAAGCCTATGAATGACCTGTGTTCACACATGTAGCATGTCTTGGAAATGTAAAAGAATGTTGTATCCTGAAAAATACTTAGTAATTAAATCAGAAAATCATTTGTACTTGCTTTGATATCTATACTTAACTCCCTCAAACTATTAAAAGGGTGTGGAGACCTAGCCTTTATACTTCTATTTTGGAACCTCCTACTTATGAATACATTTTAAAAATATTGATTGCCAATATTTTCTATTTGATTCAGGAGAATTTGAGAAACTGCCAACTCAGCCAACTTTTTAACAGTGGATGTCTCTTACAGTGAACTTTGCCCAGCATTTCAGAGGAAGCATGAAACATCTCCTAACTTTTAGTGACCATAATGTTACTGTAAATTTAAATAGGATTCTGTGATCATCAAGTTCCAAAATACGATAGAAATGTGTTATTCTAATGTAGCCAAGAAAAGAATCTCACATTTTCTCTAGGTGAATGTATTTAAAGTAAATGTCATCCAGAGAGCTTCCAATGTTTGATTTCCAATGATTTATTTCATATTTAAAGTATCTTCAAAATGTAAATGATTTGGAACCTAATTCTTTTACCATATGTTCATAGGCAAAGCCCACTGAAAAGCAATTATTATAGATAATTTCTGTTAAATAATCATTGCCCTTACATCTTTATTTTTTAAAAAAAACACACTTAGCTTATTTTTGTATTCATTGCTTTTGTTCACTGAATAATCAAAAGTTATGTACTAAGAACGTATTCAGAGCCAGGGTTTTAGCCAGCGGTGTAAGTGCCTGCCTGGCAAACTTGAGGTCATGAGATCAACCCCTAGTACCAAGAACCTATTCGGTAAATAGCCACACTGTGAAGCTGATGATTACCAAGAAATTATCAAGCCAATTGTCACCAGGATCCTTTCATTCACTCTGAGCATCCCTGCCTGTGAAAGGAGAGGGCCTGAGGAAGGCATGGATGTAGACTAACCCTGGTGATGCGACTCCCTTCTTTTCTTCCCCCAGCTGTTTCTTAAGCACCTTGCATGTAGAAGAGCAGACCATAGACACTGCAGACTGGGATGCCTTGAGGAGACTCTGACTTAAGTCTTATGTTGTTAGTTTGATTCGATGATCAGACTTAACAACTTTGTGAATTTATTAATTTTTCATTCAAGGCATTTTGAGATCAATATATTATTTTCATGTATTGAACACCTCCTTGGTACTCAAATTTGTTTTTATCAGTCTAAGGGGGGTTAAATTTTGTATTGCTGGAAAATTTCTAGCCAAATGTAAATGGCATCAGAGGTGGTAGGCAATGTTCACTTTAAGAGAAACCCAGTGTTAAGAAGTTGGCTGTCTTGGCAAGATCTTTAATTTATTTATTAAAATTTTATTTTAAAGAGAATAAAACCAAGCAAAATAAAACAGCATAAAGACAAAACAAGATAGTGTAAGTGACACAGGATTTCAAAACAAGATAATAGGAAATCAACAATGGTTACCATAATGTTTCTTCTTGTCTTCAGAATAGCTGCCCATATATCTTCAGACACAGTAAAATTAAAAAAAAAATACAACAGAATAAAACCAGTAAAAACAAAACAATGAATGCAGTAAAGACTTCAAAACAAAACAATAGTAAATCCAAAATGGCCACCACAATATATATTGTTATATTTGAAATAGCTGCCCATACCATCAGATTTAATATAATCAAACAAAACAAAAGAGAATAAATCCCAACCCAACCAAACAATGAAAATGATACAGGATTTCAAAACAAGATAATAGGAAATTAACAATGGCCACCACCTTCAGAAGGAGATCCTCCATAGAAGCCACATTATATATTGTTATCATCCAAATAGATGATCAGACCACTAGCCCTAGACCTGCAAGTCAGTGAAGCACCAAATACTACAAACATTAAATCATATTTTACCTCATTAGCTATCATTGAAACCTGTGTTTCTGCAGATCAGCCAGTCACCTACAAGGGAAGGAATATTGGCTCTTCTTGGGCTCTTCTCTTTTGGGGAATATTGGCTCTTATTGTTTCCCGGCCCATGTGCTGGAAGAGGCTGGCGTCTGACTCGCTCCCAGTCTGCCTGCACATGGCACCAGCTTGCAGGAGGTCTTAGCTTCTTGTTAATTCTTGTTTTCCTCCTCCGTGGTCCGTGAGTGGCGCCAACTCACAGTAGAGGGCTGGCATCTGGCTCTCCTCCAGTCAGCCTGCACATGGCACCCTTGGCAATATCTTTTAAATTCTGTTGACTCCAACAGATAATATCGAATTGATAGTGGCAGGCAGTGTAAAGAATGAATTTCTATTGCATAGCTACTTATAGTAGATGGTAGTGTGTTTGCAATTGAGCTGTAGATGTTGATTTGAGTGGGGCAAATCTTGAAAGACTGCTTTTAAATTGTTACAGAAACAGAACTTAATTTCCTTTTCTTTATTGTACCAGGAATTGAACTCACAACCTCGTGCTTACCAGGCAGGTGCTTATGCTGCTGAGCTATATCCCCAAGCCCTTAGTTTTCAAAACTGTAACTGGTTCAGTATTTTATAAACAATGGAAATAGCTAAATGTCCTATTTACCAAGTGCTATGGTATTGTTTAAAATTCTATTTTCTTGATGTTTTGTCAAAGCTGAATTAACCTTCATGACAATAGTAAGTTTCTTAAAACTGTTATGTCAGCTGTAGGTCATGTGTCGAAGGCTGTCAAGGAGAGGCAGTGGGAAAAGTAATTTAACAACTGAGAAATACCAGTCAATGACTTGGCTCTGCAAACACTACTCTTTTCTTCTGTGTGACAGTCTCTCTCTTTCCTCAGCCTGAACTTAAACTTGAGAATCTCCAGCTTTTCCCTCCCAGAGTTCTGGGATTATAGATGCACATTATCAGGCCTGACTTGCAAATGGGTTTTAAGTTATCCATTAACAAATGCTATTTTATTTTATTTTATTTTGGTACTGAAAATCAAACTCAAGACCTTGTGCTTGACAGTCAGGCTCTGTGCTGCTGAGCTATATACCAGGCCCCATACTCTTAATACACATACAGTTGACAAGTAAAGTAAGAATGAGGTGCTTAAAAATCTTAAATTAGTCTGAAATTTAAAACTCTATATCGTTTCCATAGTCTTTCCTTCTATAGCTACCTTATTTGCTCTAGATGTCAAAGATAAGAATTTTAAATTTTGATCTAAACTTGCTATTTGTTCATTAATTTACAGCATTATTTTTGATTCCCAGTGTGAGATTTTAAACAAACAATTATAACAACTTATACTTACATTTAGCACATTCACCATAATATCTTCGTATAACACACATGCCTTGAAAGCAGAAGTGATAGAAAATTAAAGTATCATTAAACATGCTCATAATAATTTTTGTCTTACCAAGTATCCTGTATTTGACCAGCTCCTGTATCTTCCATTCATTCACAGTGTTTTTTCCATTCAAAATGCCTTCTTTAGTCATGTAACCACTCCAACAACCCCCCCAAAGTGAAGTTCGCCCAACACGGTCAGCCAGGTTTGCCCTGGGAGAACTTAACCCCATCCATTGTGTCCCTTAAGCTCTTACCCCGCTAGTAGCTCCTCTCCTTTCTCAACTCATTGGCAAGAATTAGCCACACGCCTACTCAAATCCCCTTTTCATATTTGGTAGATTCTACTTCCTAAATATCTTTGGAACATGCTTCCCTCCTTCTTCACCCCATTGTATGGTCTCAGCTATGTCTTACGTTACCATCAGCCTCTCCGAGCACTATATTACTTTTCTCCTACCTTTCTTTCTGCCATGCTTCCAGGGGAATACTCTTAGAAGTGTCTGTTTGGTTTTTTGGGACAACATCTCACTACACAGTCAAGGCCAACCTTGTACTCACTGTGCACGCTAGCCGGCCTTAAACTTGAAATCCTCTTGTCTCAGCCTCTTGAGTTCTTGGGTTGCATTTTCTAACAGAAATAGTGCTCACTGGACTGGCACACTCCCTCCCCATTTCTTTTTTTTTTTCACTCCTCATTTCTACAGATAATTTCCTTGGCACATCCCACAAAGTGTTCCATAATCTACATCTACCCTGTGCTTCCAATATTGGATTAAATTCACGCAAATCTCCTCCATTTGGATAATTGTGGTTTTTCCTCATACATGCACTGATAAATTCCAACTAATCTTCTGAGATTAAGTTGAAACATTATTTATGAAACTTTCTTTATATCTCTACCACCCAAATGCTCATTTAAAATAACAGTAGAAACATACTCTGAAAAAAAAGAGTGATTTGGAAATTCAAAATGAAGTTATTTTATTTATTTATTTATTTTTTGTCTTCTTCCTTTTCATCGGTACCAGGGATCGAACTCACGACTGCCTGCTTGCAAGGCAGGTACTTATGCCACTGAGCTAAATCCCCAGCCCCTGAAGTTATTATTAGAATAGGAAAAGAGAAAGAAACACAACAAAATCATTCTATTTTTGACTTAGAATCACAAGATTTTATGGCTGAAAGACTTCTTAGAGGCAATCCAGACCAAAGTTTGTTGTGGTTTCCAATGAAAAGTAAAAGTTCTTGCCTTAAGATGAAATTTGGGAAATTTGTATCTAGTTGTATAATACCAACTGCATAATTTGTGTGATCTTTCTACAGCATTCAAAAAAAGTTACTACAATATTCATCCATAAAATCTAGAATCATAAAATTGGAGCTTCACAGTCTCAATTTTGCTCATATCCTAGAGCTTACATGGTTTTAAAGAAATGAAGTTTGCCATCATTTTATGTTCAAAATTCACTGCACTTATTAAAATTTCACTATTAAAAATAATAAACAAAAGTTTGCAGATTCAAACAACTGGACCTTTCTTGATTTTTCAAATTGTTATCAAAATTCTTTGTAAAGGCAAATTATGAAAAAAGCAAACAAATTATTGGAGTACAAGGTTGACTGTGTTACATTTCACCCATAAAACTTTAAAAATACAGAATTGGGCATGGTATTTTTGTCACATCATGTAATTTCAGTGGAAACTAGGGGGCTGGGGATTTAGCTCAGCGGCATAAGTGCCTGCCTTGCAAGCACGCAGTCGTGAGTTTGATCCCCAGTATGAAAAGAAAAAAATATATAATAATCTCAGTGGAAACTGCTACCAGGCATGAGACCCATATACAGTTCTCTTACAGAAGACTACCGATGTCTAAAACTCAATTTTTCTTTCTTCCTTTCTTTTGTTTTGAGACAGGGTCTTGCTGGTAGTTCAGTCTGGGCTTGAACTCATGTAACCCAGCCTGGCCTTGAACTTGCAATCCTCCTGTCTCAGCCTCCCAAGTGCTGCAATTATAGGCATGCACCACCACACCCAGCCTAAAACTCAGTCTTTAAAATGCAACTCATTTTAAGGAGTGCCAGTGTGTGAGGATCAATCCAAATATGTAAATCATGTTTAGATTTTTCTGGTGCATAAAATTATAACTGTGTATCCTTTGGGCAGTCACATTTCAGAGACAGGGAAGATGGTGTGAAACAATCTGACCCATCTTCACTGAACCCAGAGTCATTTAGCACCTGAAATTAGGGCTACTGTCTTATTTTATTTTATTTTATTTTATTTTAAGAGCAAGAAGAAGTTATTGAGACAAAGAAAGATTCTGTGTAAGAGGGACAGAAAGGGACCTGCAAAGTGGGCTGCCCAGCTACTTGCTTTATAACTAAAGTCCCCTTTTTCATGGACAATTCTCTCAAAAAGCTTTCACAGCAGTTTTTCCCTTTTATGTTTATATATCTCACTTCTTGAGACTGATTCTGATTCAGAACACAGATTTCTCTTGATCCTTTTCCTCTTTGGCTGTTTCCCTGTTGAAAATAAGCACACATTTCTTTACCTCTCCAGTGCTCAGTTAGTGCATGAGAAAGGACCCACTGACTCGAAAGCTGTTTCCACTCACAGATCCCCCAGGCCCTATAACATCTAACCCTCCCTGCCATGTTATCTGACCAGCTCCACCCACAGGAGAGTGTGTAAGGGAAAAGCGGACCCCCTCCTGCTTTCCTGAGTTTATTTACAAAACATCTTGGCATGAGAATGAGCTGCTTGTGGTTCCTGTGGCTGATTCTGGGATGGTTTCCTACAGGCCGAGGACTGGTCAGCAGAGTGATCTCTCCACAGTTAACCCATGCACCCCAAAGCAAGGCTCTTTGGTCTTTCGGGGACTCCTGACTAAGGAACTTGTTCATGGAATAAAGTGCTTGGTACTAACCCAACATCTCCATGAAGATGGGTTTAATCATGGCAAGGGCTCCCAGACCCTAGCTCTTCTGCCACCAAGCAAAGATGCTGAAAATGTGCTGGGATGACTTTTTCTTTCTGGCATCCTTAAAGGTCAATACAGTTTAAATAGAGACTACGTAGGCGAGAGAATCATCCCAAATGCCAGCTATGTGATACACCCGTCAGCTAGCAGCTCCGGTCATCATGAATAGTCATAGGGGGTAACATGGCTTCGAGAACATAAATCTTCCTGATGTTTATTTTATTTATAATGGCTCGTGAACACTGTTTTTTCCCTTTGTGAGTACTGGGAATCAAACTCAGGACCTCACACTTGCCAGGCGGACACTGAGCCACTGAGCTGTGTCCCCGGCCCCTTCCTGAACACACTTATCTCATGCATCAGAGACTCCTGGCAACCTGAGAGTACGTGTAACAGTGCAGGCTGACTCTGCAAGTGTGCATTTCACTTAGGTAAATAGCGAGAACACTGAAACTAAGAATTCCCTCCCAAAGGACAAAATATTGAATGTAAAATACTGTAAGTGCTCGCTTATTTTCCATATGGAAATATGGGTAAGAAAAGTCATATTTTCACCAGTGCATCAATCTGACCTGCTAATTATTAAGTCCAAGTGAGAAGAAACATTTCAGGAAAGCAGTGATGGGTGACGAGTAGAGAACATAGTTTCAGAATTAATTTGCATTGGATTAAAGGATAAAATTGTGTTCACTAATAAGCCATCATTGAAAATAATATTCTAGAAATTACCATTCTCATTCCAGCTAAGTTTTGGTGTGTATTACTACACTTGGTGAAGAAATCTGAGACATGTGCTTATCATCTACTACAAAAATAAAAAACCAAACTCATATGTGTTGTTTGCAAGGTGTAAATCAGCACAGAATCACCAGTCTCCTATTTTCCAAGGAGCTAACTCAAGAAGAATAGCTTACATATAACCTTTGTAAATCATTTGAGCCAAATATATTTTTAATTTTTCCAAGCATAAAGTCTATGAACTTTCAAATTAAAATACCATGGGTACTGGTGAGGGAAATTACCAGATTTCAAAATATGTGTGAAAAAATATCTCACCTCATGGGCGCCTGGTTATCAGGTTGAAAGCTAACAAAACAAACTTACACTGTGCACAAGACTTTAAATTTCATGTCTAGGGTTTAACTTTCGTTTCTGTCTCCCCAGTGCACCCCAACGTCAGCCAAGGCTGTCAAGGAGGCTGTGCGACGTGTTCTGATTACAATGGATGTTTGTCGTGTAAGCCACGACTATTTTTTGTTCTGGAGAGAATTGGCATGAAGCAGATAGGAGTGTGTCTCTCTTCGTGTCCAAGTGGATACTATGGAACTCGATACCCAGATATAAATAAGTGTACAAGTAAGTGCCTCCACAACCCTGGGCTTTTATCTCATTCCTGGGGACTTTTCCAGATGGACATGGCCTCTAAAATATTAGTGATATTCAATGTTGGGCACACAATGATGCTGATCTGATAATAGGGTTAAACTGTACTAGACTTAGCCAGCCATTGGGACAGGAAAATAGTTAACTGCTACTGTGACTGACAAAAAATAAATAAATAAAGCACTTAAGTTTTGTTTTGTTTTGTATTCTATTTTATTTTACTTGGTTTTTGAGACCCAGTCTCACCATGAAGTTTAGGCTGGCCTCGGGCTCACTTTGTAGCCCAGGCCGATCTCAAACTCCGTGATCCTCGGCCTGCTGAGTGCTGGGATAGCAGTTGATTTTTTTGCTTTGTGTTGTAAAAGTTAAAGCTGAGGCATGGATATTGCTCACTGAAGCCACAGAGAGATCCTGCTAGCGTCAGTCCCATCGAAGGACCTGGCATTGTCCCACAATTCAAGTATTTTATAACTCAAAGTCACTTGAGCTCATTGGCTTCCAGAAAGGCTCCAGCATGGCAGCTGAAGCGTTTATCTTATCAGTTAGAAATAAACGTTGGAAGCAAGCACTGTCATCTGGGCCCTGAATGCCTGCTCTCCATGCTGAAGATGAAGTGACCTTTTGAAACTGTAAATTAGGAAATCTCACTCTGCTGTGCAAACATCACATGCTGCTGGGCTCTTCTCTCCAAACCCATCATCCTCCTTTCTGCCACTGTATAGGGTCTTGCGGGCCCCTCTCAGAGGCCTCCAACGCGGCCCTGGCCAACTGCCGTTCTCCGTGGGTGCCTGCAACAGCTGGGAGCTCTGCCCATGCCTGTGCCTGGCCATTCTGGAGTCCGCTTGTCTCTCCTCCTTGGGGAAGCACTCCAGGAACTTCTTACCAAGTTAATCAGCCTCCTCCTTTTATCAGCCCCTTCCCTTCCCTTCTTCCTACAATTTCTGTTGTTTTCCAGAGCCCTCCTTACTCTGGAACCAAACTGCCTGGGCTTCAAAAATCCTGCTGCTTTTTGTGGTTCTTGGCCGGTTACATAACCATTTCAAGTCTTGGTCATTTGTCAGTAAAATGAGAACCATAGCAGGGCTCCTTTCTTGGATTCTTATAAAGTTGAAGTAATTTAAGAGTATGCACACTTGTAATAGTCCTGGTTTGCAGTGTTTACTATATAAAGATGAGCTATTACTATTGTTTATTATGTCTCCTTGAATTTGAGTTTTAGGATGCATCTTTTCTGTGCTCCTATTAATCTGTACAAAAATAATACCTGACATTTAGTGGGTAATTAGATGAAAGTTGAGTGAATAAATGGTCCCAAGGAATAGCACAAGAGAGCATCCCAGTTATTTTATTAATATTCTATTGGGACACCAACAAGATCATTTAACATAAATGGTGACTTGGTATTATAACCATTTCTGATTGTATAATACTGGTAAGGTATCTCATCTTTAGCCAGTGATTTTTTTAAGTTTTAGGAATATTTGCATAGATTTTACTGGTTGAACATCTCAAATCTGAGCACCCCCACTCTGAAACTTCTGCAGAATAAAGCCATGCTCCAAATGTTTCAGATTTCAGAGCATTTTGTATTTTAGATGTTTGAAAAAGGGACATTTAAGTTGCATGACCAAAATTTTTTCATCAAGCAGCCAGTGCCATGACTTTGATGACAACACCTGACATACATCCTCTAAATGACCGGGAGACTCCTTAATTAAGTTCAGCAAAATAACTTTGAAGCCCAAGTTTGTACTTGACACAAAAGCTGCACATGTGTGAAAACTGGTTCAATGGCGGTTAGCAGATAACGAAAGCATGTTTCTCCTGCCTTTCCTTTCAGAATGTAAAGCTGACTGTGATACCTGCTTCAATAAAAATTTCTGCACAAAGTGTAAAAGTGGATTTTACTTGCACCTTGGAAAGTGCCTTGACAACTGCCCGGAAGGGCTGGAAGCCAATAACCACACCATGGAGTGCATCAGCATTGGTGAGAGCCTGAGATTAGGAGCAGGGTGGGCCTGCTGGTGTGGTCTCCGGAGAGCTCAAAAGGCCTCTCTCTCTCTTTTGGCAAAGACCGCATCTTAGAGACTCTTCTCCAGCATATATCGCAGTATAGCTTACTACCTTGTGGGTGCTCCACTATTGCTTAGTGCTCTGAGAACTGTTTCCACTATTCTGGTTCCTCTAGGTTTATTGTGTAGTGTTACTCAAAGAAGCTCTGCTTTTGTAACAGTGTGTGTTACATAGTCTGCTCTGGGGTAAGAGTTTCATGGAACAACTAGGTCTAACTTCAGCCAGCAACTAAAGCTGTTTTCTGAGGACAAAGGGACGAGCGTCCTGGGACGCAGCCTACAGCACCACTGCTACCCAGGTATTTGGGAATAAGGAAGAGAAGATTTCGGATTTACCCAAACTGACAGAATGAGAAGGCCTGTGGGTCTGATTACTTGGAAACTGAGTTTTCCAGGAGTGGAAGCCCTCCCGGCAGAGCCTAGCTAAATAACAGATCACTGTCGGGCTGTATTTTCCTTCTTTTATGTATTGTGCAGCTACTAGAGCAGGAGGTGGCAAACACTTGGGGAGCAGATGTTGTACCAAAGGGGAAAACAGCATAGGAAAACCCCAAGGCCCCTGGGCAAGAACGGCAGGAGCCTTTGATGCTGCCCCTGCTGGGCACACACAGGACTCCCCAGTCTGTAGGAGATAGTCTCCAGTACTGCCCCTCGGGGCCCAGCAGAGCCAGTAGGAGCTCAAGTGCTGGGGTGAAGACTCCAGAGTGGTGGTTTAACCATTCCCAAGCCAACACAGAAAGCCTATTTGTAAACAGTTTAGGTAGTGGAATTAAATAAATACATAATACTTTAAAGACGCCCTTAGAAATAGCTGGGAAACGATCTTGAATCAGTTCATAATGACTTTGGTTAAATCTTTTCATGTCTGGTCAATAAAAACACAGAAAAACAACTCAGGAAGCAAGTAAAAGGTACACAAGGAAGCGCTTTGAGTTCCTCTCTTCATAGGTCCCCAGGGCTGGTGATTAGAGGTAATAAGTTCCAAACAATGCAGAACACTTCTGTGGAATAGGCAAGCACAAAAATTCAGGACAGATCACTGAAAGTAATGGGATTTCTTTATCTAGTAAAAGGTCATATATTTAAAGTTTCTAAGGTATCGAACGTGTGCCATTTGTACTAAGTGTCACAGTATTACATATTTGGTACTTTGGGTTAGTCTTTAAAACTTAATTTCATATCAGTAAAACTAAGACTGTTTCTTTAAAAGATTTAAGTAATTTATGTATTTTAAAGTCAGCATTGTCTAAAGGCCATTTAATTAACCCTGGCATATTTAGCAGGCGCAAATGGCACACTAGTTGTATGAATTGGAACTTTTTGTTCCAGGGCCAGCTTTTTTGTTTATGTTTTGCACCTTAACTGGTGGCAGGCCTACAGCACAAGTGACATGGGTGCACAGAGCATGCTGTTGGCACGTGAGCCAAGTCACCCTTGTGTCACCCAGCAGCTGAGCATCAATAGCAGCACCCAGAGGCAGAGGTGGCACTTTGCTCTAAATAAGGTTTTGGTTTGGATACTTGGTCTCTGAAAGTTTTGCCATCGTTGCTGTGTCAGGGTGTTTCCCAGATTGTCCCAGAATTAGGAAAATGATGACCTGCTTCACTGTACACAGGAATATGAAAGTCTATTCCTTTAATAAAGAAGAAAACTGAGACAAAGGGAGCTGAACTGTTGGCCCCAAGGACACGTTGCAAGCTAGCCCTGGCGTTCTTAGTACCCGTGCTTGGCTACCCGCGGGCCAGTCACTGAGTGTGTCTTTCTCCATGCTAAGCTCAAAACACCTCATCTCTCGCTTCCTGCTTAGATTTCCCATTGAGCAGAAAGACAATAAACAGAGACAATACTGCTCTGTTCTGAAGCAGCTGTGAAAGACTGAGGTCCTGACTGAGCTCCTCCCCATGTGTTCAGGCCCCAGAAGCATAAATAAACAGATGCCAAGCCCAGTTTTGCAGGAGGAAGTATTCTTCCTCCTTTGTGCTGAAGATACTTACTTTCTGCCTAGCTGTCACTCTGTCCTCCTCTATCTCCTTTTGGAGAAGGGAGTGGCTTGGGTGGTCCCCAAGGGAAGTCATCCACTCTAAATTCCAAGGAGAGAGAAGCATACCTTGCCATTTTTCCTGTGAAAACATGCAGTAGGTCAGCAAGAATTACAGCAAAATAAGAGTTTGACATTGAAAGGCATCCCCAGTAACACAGTCACAACACTAGTCGATAACTAAAGATTTCTAGGCTTAATATTGTTCTTAATACAGCGAACAGGAAAAATAACCCATGTGGAGGAGTTCTGTTTTGTCTTAACCATTTCACCTTAACAAAGGAGTGCCCCAGTTCCATACTGTCCACGAATAGCCTGATATAACACCCATCACCCTTTTTGTCATTGGGATTTCTGCAAAGTTACCATTTTATAAGAAATATGATTTGCAGGATAAAATTACAGCATTACTCCTACAGTTACTTAAACATTACTATATTTTATTATCTTACCCACACTCTGATTTATCACCTAAACTTAATAAACATATATTTAGTTTTTAAGTGTTTACTCTTACATGTTTAAGTCATCATATGTTTCTATTTCTTGATATATTTTGTTTGAAATGAAGTAAATTGATACATTTATATGATGTAAACAGTCTCCCTGTCTGGCAGTTTCTGCAGGACTTAGCTCAGAGCCTGCGCTAGCCTTTCCTTCCCCCGCAAACCAACTAATTCCGTGCCTGCCATTCTGTTTCTGTTTCAGTGCACTGCGAGACCAGTGAGTGGAGTCCGTGGAGCCCGTGCATGAAGAAGGGCAAAACGTGTGGCTTCAAAAGAGGAACTGAAACTCGGGTCCGAGAAATAATCCAACACCCTTCAGCGAAGGGAAACCTGTGCCCTCCCACGAGCGAGACGAGGAAGTGTACAGTGCAGAGGAAGAAGTGTCAAAAGGGAGAACGAGGTACGATGGCTGCGAACCCTCCTGGGCCAATGCGTAGTTCGCTTCTTGTTCAATTTGACAATGCTATTTATGTCTGAAACCCTAGAAGGCTTAGGAACCGAAAGACACGTTGGTTCTTCCCTACAGAATAGAGATACAATCAATAACGGTTACAACTGCAGTCCGCTGGCTGTCAGAAACTGACTCTCAAGTGCACTACTTAAATTTTGAAGATTCGGGATGTGTTATAAACATTCAGGCCTCTGTCCTTCCTATGATTCACCGCTGATGTTTGGCAGACTTTAGGGAAATCCCATAATAAGATCTGGTGCCACTTGCTATGAGACCATGGCAAAAAACAGCGTCATCAGCTTCCTTACCTCACTGCCTACAAATCAAAGTAGCACAATTAGATTTCGAGCTTCATTTGCTACATATATATCTATTTTAAATACTGACTTTCTGTTCGAATTAAATGACCAAGTCCATACTTTATAAGCATAATATGACTATGAATGACATCCTGTCCCCAGGTTTTTAATTGTTTTCCATGTTGCACTAGTTTTTTATGGTAGACTACAGAACCTGTGAGGTCAATACTATAACTGTGTCAGGCATGTTCTGAATTCTTATGAACGCCAAGGAAAAATATACTATTCAATCTGATGTTCCACTCAGGAGGCCCGCAGGTTGCTAACCTCTGAAATAGCACTTTTCCATCTTTCCAACTTATGTCCCTGGCAGCCCTGAATACTAATGTCATGTAAACTTAGATAACTATTGGTAGTTATCTAATGAGCCTATCAGTGATCCCTTTAGCTATTTAATCACCTTCAGCAGAAACCAGCAGACTGTGAAGTTGATCCTTTTCACTGATTTCATGCATTCATACAACACAGTTGTAGTAAGTCTTTCCTCCATGGTTACACAAGGTTCTAACTATGTAGAGTACGCTAGAGGATATTTTAAGGTATATCCCAGTGGTAGACAGATGTATGATCAATGACCACAGTTCATATAATCCATAGCTTACAGCATTTATGAACTATATTTAATGGAAACACAATGAAGAATTCTGTGTCAAAGGTAAGAATTGCTGGTCTAAAAAAGAATTTGGGTCACCCGTGCTTCGCACAGTAATTTTCATTATATTAATTGGCTATTATTGGACTGTAGAAAGCCTTTTGTTGCCTTAATAATCAAGTAGTGTGATAAAATTCATTAAGATAGGTGTTATTTTAAAGAGAACTTCAAACTTTTATAAATTTGTAAGAGGTTTTGATTAAAATTTAATTTCAGGAATGAAAGTTGGCTAGTGAGAAAGGTCCTTCTGGCATTTGTTACCAATTAATTTAAAACATCTTGGGTTTTAAAAGTTGGATTTGGAAGTCAAATATTTCATCACTCTGCTTGTTGGTATGCTCCCATAGCCCTCCATTTACTTATGTTTACTAAATTTTCCTAAAATTTAATGACTTACAGGTGGTCTTTGTTCATATTCTTTCCACCAAGATTCTACAGTTTTAATCAGTATTCAGTATATTTTGCTTTGAAAATTTAAGTAACAAAAGATTTAGCCAATAGAAAAATTAAATTTTGATACTAATTACATGTTATTTATTTGACTTGAGAATGTGGTCTTTTATTTTGCTAGCACTTAAACATTAACACTGAAAGTTTCAGTTCTTAAAACTAGCAACTGATAAACAATGCCACAAGACATTTGAAAAAATAAGACTTGAGCTGGGGATTTAGCTCAGCGGCATAAGTGCCTGCCTTGCAAGCAGACAGTCGTGAGTTCAATCCCTGGTACCGATAAAAAGGAAAAAGACAAAAAAAAAAAAAAAAAAAAAAAAAAAAAAAGACTTGACAGAAGACTGGGCTTCAAAGTTTCTTTGTAATTTTTTTCTTTCCTTTCTGGATACAATTTCATTTTACATTTACACAGAGAACTTGATACAATTAAAAAAATTTAAGTGTTTAATTTGTAATTTAGATCACACATAGACTAGTGAATAGGACATGTAAATCACTTATAAATTCCAGATCTAGTCCCATCTTTATATACTTCTCATCTTCAATGTGTTTGTTCAATTTTTTTTTTCAAATAGCTTAGAAACATAAGATTGGGGAAAAAACTGTTTCCCATGTTGTTATTTCTCTGCCCTAAGAGAAGATTACTCTTACAGATTACTTATCAAGTATTGTTATATCAGTCCAAAGCAGAAAAGCAAAATGAGAACTATCATGTCAAGACACTTTCCTACATCAACAACCACCAAGCGTCCATCCCATCTGATAGCATTTCCTAAGTCTTCACTTAGGTTCTGATATAAATATGTTTTCTATCTACAAATATGAAAGCACATATCTTAGAATTTAGTCATTGTCGTAAATTTTTAACCAAGGAGGTAAAAACCACAAACATACATGGAAAGAAGAATATAGGATCAAATGAAATTGATTTTAATTTATTATTACATTTTTAAATATGCACTGGTATTTATTTTAACTAGGGAAAGCAATTTAAAAGATAAAATGATGAAGACATGATTTCTCCTCCCATTAAGATAAACATTATATGAGTTGCTCCTGAATCCTTACAGAGCCATACATTAGGAAGGTTGTTTGCATTTTGTTGTTAGAACATTTCTTGAAGAATGAACTAAAAGGTAGAGTTTTCATTATAACGTTTAGCCTGCAACTCTTCATTTTAAACTTAACATCTATGATTCCTGCCTAAGAATTTAACAATACACAGGTAGATAACACATTTGGATCAAATGTGGAGCGTATATTCAAGATTTTTTTTCTAGTATAATTACCAAAAGCAGAGTACCCAGGGGAGAATGAGAAGATCCAGCAATGACTTTCCAAAATGTACACAAATAAAAAGTTGGCTAGAAGGAGATGGTTTCTGGTAACAGATTGGATCATTCTAGTCATGAAGTCTGTTATTAATATGTGTGCTGAAGAGATTAAGTTGCCAGGGATGTAGCTCAGTGGCACAGCACCTGCCTGGTGAGCAAGAGGGCATGAGTTCAACTCCTGGTGCCAAAATAAAAATCTTATATACACACATTTTTCTATGGCTGGTTTTTAGGGCAATTCACAAGAAATTATAAACCGGGCATGGTGGTGCTTGCTTATAATCCCAACACTTGGGAGGCTGAGGCAGAAGGATGGTTGTGAGTTCAAGACCAGCCGGAGCTGCAAATGATCTCAAGTCCAGGCTGAACTAGTAGTGAGACCTTGTCTCAAAAAGACCAAAAAATAAGAGAGAGAGAGAGAGAGTGAGAGAGAGAGAGAGAGAGAGAGATTATAAAGGGTAAGAGGTAGACCAGAGTCAAAGGTACTAAAACAAAGTAAGCAAAAAGTAGGCATACTTGTAATTTACATTATTGATTCTTTTAACATACTAGTGTAACCATCTCAGGTAAGGAGAAGTGTTACAGGCCAGCTAGGTGTGTGTGTGCGAGTGACCATGTGCACACACACATGTGTGTTATTGGAAACAGAGTCAATATGTTTTATATTTGTGTGTGTATTCCCCTAACAAACTGAAGAGAATTTTCTATGGATGGTTTTTAGGGCAATTCACAAGAAATGAAAGAAATTTCACTCATGGCTAATTCATTAAAAAGATTTATACTAGGGCTGGGAATTTAGTTCAGTGACATAAGCTCCTGCCTGGCAAGTGTGAGGTCATGAGTTCAATCCCTGATACAAAAAAAAAAAAAAAAAAATAGCTGAAAAAGATTTACACTGATTTTGGTACTGTATGATTTAGAGATAGAAAAAGCCAGAAAACTCATGAAAGAAGGTATGGAGTTTACCTTCTAGGTATACAAATCGATCGATATCTATTCCATCAGAGCATAGAGAAGGAATCTATTTAAAAGGAAGTAAACAAACATCCAAGGACGCTCCAGGGGAGAAATCAGTGTGGGATTATTATGTTACTGCATTATTTGAATATATAGTAGACTGTCAGTTGTCTTGTCAAAATTCAATGTAGTAAAAATCTGCTAGGCATAAAATAAAGGAAAAGTCTTATAAGGTTAAATTATAAATGCTTGCCGGGCACATGCCTGTAATCCCAATAATCAGAAGAATGAGACAGGAGGATTGCCACTAGTTTGAGGCCAGCCTGCACTATGCAGACCCTGTTTTAAGTCTCTCTCTCCCCACCCCTCTTTCCCTCTCCTCTCTGTCTCTCTGTCTCTCTCTCTCTATATATAGACACACACATATACATATATATATATTTATTTATATATGAACACTATCTTTAAAATTACAGCAGGATTTGTTTTTCAATGTGTAAATAACAAAATGACAATGATTGCTTTGCTTCTGGGTTTCACTCCTGTGTCCTGTAGGTTTTTTTTTTGTTGTTGTTTTGTTTTGTTTTGGTCTTTTTCATTTTTATCCGTACCGGGGATCGAACTCATGACTGCCTGCTTGCAAGGCAGGCGCTTATGTCACTGAGCTAAATCTCCAGCCCCTGTGTTCTGTAGTTTGTCTTAAGTCTTTTTAACTATTCTGGTGACTTAGAGTTGAAGTTCCTACTGCAAGGATTTATATTAAACAGTAATTTAATTCAAAACAAGATATTCATTAAAAGTCAAACAAATGGATTTATTCGGTTAATATTGTATGCTGAGTGTTTAGACCATGTGTTCTCATTTGCATATCATGTATTGCAGCTAGTCTTGTTCTCTTTAAGTACAAATGGATGAGGATTATTTGCTTTTCCTCACACCTATTAGTAGACTAAACCTTTGCATGGTTCAGAGAAAATGGGTCAGTAATGTACAGAGCTGTGATCAAAATAACCCAAGGAGCTGGGCATTGTGGCACATGCCTGTCATCCCAGCACTCAGGAGGCTGAGGCAGTAAGATTTTTGCAAGTTTGAGATGAGCCTGGGCTACAAAGTAAGCTCAAGGCTAGCCTAAACTGCATTGCAAGACTCTGTCCCCAAAAGGTAAAAAATAAAACAAAATGGTCCTAGAAAATGTGGCTCTTAATAAGGGACGGTTTTGCTGCCACGGGGAATGGGCTAATCATACCGGGGATAAGAAACTGTAAACTCAGTAGGCTCTTCGTTATCTTTTTTGGCCTTAGTCAATTCCCACCCAAAAGCAGTGCAAGTTGAGAACATGGGACAGGCGGACCACTTGCACCCATGGAAACCGCACATCGTGGGAAGCCTTGCTAAGAACAAAATCCCAGATCCAAAGAGAGATTCTCCTCCTCAATGCAAAATGAACAATCAGTCCCACTAAAAGTTATATTGTAATTTAATACATTCCAGGATGACAGACTATTCAAATGTATATCAGACTCTCAAGAAAGAAATCTACTGCAACGAATAACGATCTTTACCTCATATCAGAGACATTCCTTGCTGCAAATGTAGGTATTTTTTCTTAAAGCTGAGCTTCCCTTTCACTTAATCTCCTCAGGGGAGAGGTCTTCCAGCTGTTAAGTTAATTAGCATTCTGTTCACCAAACACATAGCTGCACCCAGGTCTCATCATAAGCAACTGCCTCTTTCTACTGAGACCCAGTTTGTGTACGTCTTCATGGGACCCATTACAGTTCAGTACCTGCGTATAATGGGCAGGGATCAACTCTAGATCAGAAGCACTTCTGTCTCTTTCAATGCTCATTTTCATGTGTTTGGAATTTCATACTCTTCATTATAAAGTAAATCACAACTCTTACTGCCATTCCTTGCCCTACAACTCCAGCTTAATCATTAAAATGTCATCAGCTTGCAAACTTAGTACACACTTACCCAAATTTAATAGTCATGCAGGTGTGAACTCTGTAGCTATTACACTTCCTAGCTTCAGTGGCCAAGTCCCACTTCTTACTGTTCTAACACTGACATTTTGGTGCCTGGGTCCCTGTGAGGATTCTCCGCTGCCGATGTTGGTGGACTGCAGAATAAACCACCATTATGTATGTAGACAGCTGACCTCTCCTGTGTCACAGAGCAGAAGCACCATGACCAGCAGCTGGCTGGATGTAGAAAACTGTGAAATGACATTCACTAAGTTTCTTGTTCAAACGCATTTCACAGTTCCACTTAATAGTCTTAAACCTGTCTATAAAGACAAAGCCCTGCAGCAAATAAAAAAAATTTTACCTTATACATTACGATCTGAGGTTGATATCATTCTTATATTTCAATCAGTAGTCATTACTTCTATGATGAAGGCAAAATTTATATCATGACGTTTTATAGGCTAAGGTTTGGAAAATGTTATCCATGGCAGTCAGAATCCATGTGGGCACATGATGGTGGTAAACACTTGTGCTATTCCTGTTCATACAGCCGTCTTCCTGCGTGGCTGAAAGAGTTCTTGTAGTCTTCGCTGTTCTGATTTGCACCTAGTACCCAACTCTAAAGTAACCATTGTCCTCCATGAGCCTTGCAAACGCCTGTATTCTCTGAGCTTTCTTTCCCGTGATGTTTCTGAATTTCTACACCTTTGCAGCCATCTGTGTGTTTCACAAAACACACATTGGTCAGGCCGTGGACGGGAGCCCTTGCAGCTTTACCCAAAGCCCTCTCCAGCCTTCAGCAAACATGGATCTCGCGTTTGTTTACATCCATGCAGGAAGGTTGTTTCTATTGGCTTTTGCTGCGTAACGAATAACCTCAAAAACATAGAAGCCTGAAACAACAATCACTTACTTAACAATCTCTGGCTGGGTAATTTAGGCTACCGGGAAATTCTAACCTTGCTGGGCTCCCTCATGTGGCTGGGTGGCTGCGGACTTAAGAGACGAGCGTCACAATGCCTCTGTCTTCAATAAAAGTGAGGGGGAATCTAAGGGCTCCAAGCAAAGAACAGCAGTGGTTCCTCTTGAGAGGAGACTGAGGGATGGCACATTCTGTGCCTCCAAGCTTCTGTCAGCCTAGGTTGTTCACAGGCTAATGCCAATCTTGATTGGAAAGATAGAAAAGTAGGCTGCACCTGTGGCAAGAGAAGCTGCGAGGTCACCTTGCCAAGTCCTGTGCTGGGCAGGGAGCAGTGGAAAGTTGCAATCATTTTTTTGTCAGTCTGCCAGCAAGGTCTTTCTCTTTCCTGAAGTGAAATGAATGTGGTTGCCTAATAGTTCAACAATCTCTTACTGTCTGAGATAACCGTCCTTCCCTTTGTGAAAACAGTCTCTGGTTTATGCAGGAGTTGTGCGGGGATATCAGTTCTGTCCTACTTTCCAATGTGTGATGGGCAGAAAAAGAAGGGCAAACAGAAAGCCAGGCCAAGATACACTCAGGCCCTCGACAAATATTGATTAAGGCACCAGCCGTGTGCTAGGAACACTGAGGTATAAGGACGGAGAAGTGAACCCAGAAGAGAAGTCCCTTTCACCCTCAGCCTTAGAGTCACGGTTTAACCTTACTCCAGAAATGAAGGAACAGCTTACTGCAGCAAATATCTGTGCCTCCAGAGTGCGTTTTACAGGGAGTACCACCAGCATCACTGGAGCCTACTAATGCATTTACGAAAGACATCTGTTTATGTTGGCGAACACCAAACATGTCTGCCTCGGCTTCCATTTAGCCGGGAGGCCAGTATAGGCATTCGTCCTGTGACCACTGTGTCGACGGGCTGCTGTTTGCTCCTGAGGCGGCACAGTGGGAGAGAGCTGCAGCTTGTAGTTGTGGAGCACAGCAGACTTCTCGGTTCTTTAGAGAAATGACTCCAAGAAGTTGATTTGGTGCACAGTCTGTCCCTGCCAGCGGAGGTCCTGCCAATGAGCACTCCCTGGAGAGGTTCCGGACGGCATCAGCATAAATTTAAACCCTGGACCCCCAGATACAGCTTGGAAAAGGGCTTCTCCTCCTTCACTAATTACTAAGCAAACATTTCTCAGCAAAAAGACACTTCCTCCTTTCAGGCTTGTCCTCTGCACTGGCACAGTCACTTCTGGAAGCTGCTGGCGTGGCTAAGACCTCCTTGGCACTATTCACTGCATGTGAACTCAGGATAGAATTATTATTCTTCGCAGGGATTGCTGTCTCGTTTGCTATGGTCTATTTCGGCCACTCTATGGAAGCCTGGCCGGCTAACTGTGTCCAGGCCACAGGCTAGCAGACAGGACAGAAGACCTTATTCTGAGGCTTCCAAAAGGCATCACCTAGAAAATGCCAGTGGCTTACAGTTAAGTTCTGTGACATCGCTGACAAACCATACCTTTTGGGGCACTGTAAGAATTCACCATTCAGATGGTTTACTCCTTCTTCTGTGTGGCTGTGGAACCACACTTTAACTGGAACAAGATATATATTCTAGTGAGGGACAAATCCAAGCATAAATCCAGCCTCATGTCTTGCACCAAGAAGTTATCATTATTAACATTACAAAATAGAGGTGAAGGGAAGCCTCAAAAGTTCTTCACTCACAATCTGCTCATCTCCTACCAGTTACTTCTCTATTTCTTTTTCTTTCTTTCTTTCTTGTTTGTCTTTTTAAGGGAAGTTCTCACTGAAGTTCAGGCTGGCCTTGGGCACACTTTACAGCCCAGGCTGGTCTTGAACTTGCAACCCTCCTGCCTCAGCCACCTGAGTACAGGGATCCTACAGATGTGTGCCACCATGCCCAGCTGTTCTAGTTCATTTTCAGTTCAGTCCCTTTTACCTTTGGTCAAAACACCCTAAATTAAAAATACTTATACTATTTCTGTCTGGGTTTTAGTTTCTCTAGAAATTATTCATATGATATATGCAATAATGAACATAGAAAAACAAAATTATCCATTGCTCATTAATAGTTGGTTTTCAGCATTCTCACTGTTACACTTTCTGTGCTCCTCAGTTTACTTTGGTTGAAAATGACAGATTACCTTAAGCTAAAGGGAAACTATTGGCCCTAGGTGCAGGTTCAGCTAAGTGTCCAGTATTAGGGGGTCCATTTCCTTCATTCTCTTTTTACTCTGCTGCCTCCAGTTCTCTTTGTTTAGTCTACTGTTCGCCCCTGCTTCAGACTCAGTCTCCAGTTAGGAAATCTTGATGCCAGTGGCCCTGGCCTCTATTCCCAAGGCTCTCAACTGGAGAGGTTTCCTTTCTCTCTTTCCCAGGGCCCATTCACTCGGTCATCTGAAAGGACCCCAGTTGCCCTTGCTTGGTCACATGTCCTCCCCCTGAGCCAATCACTGTGTTGGGAAATTAGAGTCGTGACTGGACCACTGAAGTCGCACACCTACAGCCGGACCCAGGGGCCGGTGGCCTTTGAGAGCAGAAGTTCTGTTTAGAAATAAAAGCATAGGTGTAAATGATGTTCTTCTAAAGAGGTGAGGGGTTTGATGTTCTCAATTAAGCAATAAGAACAAACAGAGTTTTGAAGTCTGTTTCCGACCAGATATTCACATCCAACATAACGCTAATGATATTTTAATTGAACTATTTTTTCTAGAAACATTTTTCTGGGAATAAACTGCCTCCCACTGAATCTAAACCAAACCCACTACTCCTTTGAATGATTCTTGGACTGACTTAATTGTTGAGGTCCGAGAAGAGTCCTGCCTGGTCATTCCTAGCTGCTGAACGCTCTGCGCAGTTGTGCCAGTGTGGGTAATGACCTCTCACTTGATTATGCACCAGGCCAATGGAACTTGAAGATTAATTCCGACTAATTACTGAGCTCTTATGTTTATATTGTGCATATACCACTGGGTCATAACTCTGGACTCTGTGAGCCCAGGCTGTCATAATTGAAAAATATGTCTTATAAAGAGTTGTTTTGTTTATTTGTTGTTTCTGCTAGAGGAACTTGTTTTTCTTATTTTTGTAATAAATCACATTTAGGGAAGAGTAAACAAAGTCCAATGACATTTTTTCCGTGTTAAGGCAAACACACACATTTTAAAATGAAATATTCCTTGTACTGGCACATTCTCTGATGGCTATTATCTGAACGATTACTTCCCATGCTTGTTAATAATATCACATTTTAGGCATAAAATATGGTGGTAAACTCATATTTGGGAAATAAGAATAATTTCTAACTCCTAAAGTAAAACAGATAGAGAAACTGAGTACATGCTTCTTATTAGCAGTTATAATCTAATTGTAACTCACGAAAAATGTATTCTCAAATTAACACCAACCTGTTTTTGCAGTGTCATTAGTGCGTGCTCACTGGATAAGTATTTTTTAAGGAGTATGCACACATGGTGCTGAGATATCTCTTAGAATAATAGGAATAATTTCCACACATGCTCTGAGGAACTTTGGTTTATTTCAAATTTTTTTCCAACTAATAAGACATACACTTGATCTCAGCCAGAAGGCCACAAATACTCAAGTGTTTGCTAGGCAAATCGCAGTGTAGTTATACTTGCCCACCTTGTCAAGTTTTACTTTGAAATGTTCATGAGAGCAGAGTTCTGTATTTAATTGTATTACCCGAGTCCATGGCTTCCGACCATGTGAGGTTTACTTGGCTTTACCATCCTTGCCTTCCATCTGTAATGTCCTCTCAGCTTAAATAAGAAATATCTGATCATAGCATCATTATTTCTCTGCTGTTCACCAAAAGGAATGTTTGATATTTGCACTGTCAGCATAAGGAACCCAAAAAGCCATAGAAAACAAAACCATCTCAGTTCAATGACGGGTTTGTCATTCGCTTCACTTCCTTGTTTTGGTTTCACAAAAGCTAGGGTTTAAAAATGTTGATGTACATGGTCTTGTCACAAGGCCAAAAAAGTGGAAAAGAAAGAACAGAGCAATAATCTGTCCCTCAGATCAGTCCCATTCTGCAAAAAAAGCTAAGTTGAAGGATGTCCCATGTCCTGCCACGTGGTTTCTCTGCGTGGCAATCTGCATCTATAAAAGCATATTTCCAAATAGAATTGAGTGTTTTCTTCTAAAAGGCACTTGGCTTACTCTTTCTCTAACAGAAATGCATATTCCTCTCCCTCAGTCGCATGTGTCTGTGTCACTTTTTACTCTGCATAAAGCAAGCATCTCCGGTTTTAGTGTATGTGCTGCTGATGCCAGCACACGCGGCTTTCCAACCCATGCTTTTCACAGCTGCAAGATGTTACAAACTATGAATAACAATTTATTCCACCAATCTGCAGTCCATGGACAATACAGTTGTTTCCTGTGTTCCTTTTACTACCGCAATAAACATCTCAGTGGTGTCAGTGACTGATACATTCGCTTATCAGAAGAAAAAGGGATGGCACATGGTAGCGCTCAGAGCACGGGCCTTGGGACCCCGCGCTTTCAATGATTGTGTCGTTCACTGGCTCGGAGACTTGTGCTACGTAGCCTTTATATGCCATGTCTTACTCCTCTGTTAGATAAATATCACAGTCGCCACCTCACAAAGTTGATTAGGGGGCAGGAGTTGTGTAGAAAACTCCTATGCTGTGTCTTGTACGTTCCCAGTAATTATGCATTTTAATATAACATGGCGCTTCAAATACTGGATGAACAAACAGAAGACAGCTACATTTTCAGTATTAATATGTTCTGTCAGGTCATTTTTCAAAAGTTCTTTTTAATAGTTTATACTTAAAATGCATCCGAAATGCCGGTGCCCTCCGACTCTCATCAGGGTTGAATCTGTCAGTCCTTGAGGCTCCTGGCAATTTGACGAATTAGCAACTGATGCTTTGTTGTCTTCTAGGAATTTCCCAGACTACTGATACAACTATATATTTATTGGTTATTTGGATTTTTATGAGTCCTTATTTCTATTTTACCCATTTTCTAATTTTTCTATTGTGTAAAATACAGCAGCTGTAAGCACTCTTTTTCTAACAGAGACAGTAACCTTGTGTCACGTGTAAACATTTTCTTAGACTGTTATTTACCTGATTATATTTATAGTGAGTTTTGCATAATTAAAAATAACATTTCCTTCAAGTTTTAACTTGTTAGATACTGTACTCTGATGCATGGTTAGTCATTAAAAAAACCATTTATTAGCAGTAATCCCATGCTAGAACACACTGGTGTAACTGTGCTTATGTGTGTGCATGATGACCCTTACCTTACGCAAGGGCTATGTCTTTCCCTATATCCTCATAAACTTACTTCTGTCTCCACTGTTGTAACTAAGAAATCTTAGTTAGAACTACTTTTACTCTAGATTTCCTCCTCTTGTGTAGTAATAGCAACATATGAGAGATCAGAGCAAGAAGCAGAGAGTATTTTAGAGGAGCCCTGGTCATCAATTTTTTTTTCATCTTTTTTGTAATAAATGACATTAAACAGTGACTTTGCCCATATCACCAACTAGGTGATGGCAGAGAGGAATCTTTGTACTTTGTTTTGTGTCATGCTGCTGTGTGGACACTGCATTCTTATTTTATCTATTTATTTATTTGGTCTTTTTGAGACAGGGTCTCACTGTACAGTTCAGGCTGGCCTTGAGCTCACTTTGTAGCCCAAGCTGGGCTTAAACTCACAACAATCCTCTAACCTCAGCCTCCCAAGTTCTGGGATTACAGGTGTGTGCCACCACACCTGCCCCTAATCAGCCCTATTTTTAAAAATTTAGTTGATACATAATAATGATGCATATTTTTGGGATACCATTTGATAATTTGATGACCGCTCCATTAGCCCTATTTTTAAACAGCAACGAGAGTCACTTATTTGAACTATCCTGCACTGTCAAAATGGGAAATACTTTTCTATCAATGAAATGGATTTTTTAGTGGATTATTTACACTGCCTAGAGTGACTTGGAGTCTGGAAAACATGTAAGCATGAAAAAAGTTTACCTGGGAGAGGTGTTTGGAAAGGTTGCCCAAAACAGGAGCACAAAAATGGGTCATGGAGTAATCAAAATGTAAGAAGAACAAGTCAGAGAAGACGTCTTCTCCTTTCAGAAGAAGGGAACTGAACCTGGAACCCCAGTATTCTATAGTAAGCTCTCTACCACTAAGCCCTTTATTGATTGATTGATTTTGAGATACAGTCTCACTAAATTGGCCATGAATTTGTGATGCTTCTGCCTCGGCATCCACATGAGCTGAGGTTACAGGCAATAAATAGCACCAGGAAACAAACAGCACCATATACTGAGGTGCTGGGCTCCATGTCTGTTTCTTGGATTTCTCCCCAAATTGCATTCACCTACACTAATGTACAGAAGCAGCGCTTCCTCGTTTGTCACCTACAGCAGTAAAAGCAGGACCAGCAGAGGTAATTTTGTACCAGTCTTCATATGTATACTATCACACACCCGATACTGTGTGAGGTGTAGCACTACCTTGTTCTGAAAATCCACTTTACTCGTCCCACGTAACCTCCTGGCACAACACCTTTTTCAGGGTTCCTGTCACTGATCCCCTTTTTTATTAGTCCACTTGTGCAGTACCTAGTATTCACATTCCTGATGCAGAACCAGCCTGTGTGCCAACACATCTACATATCCAGCCCGAATTCCTTTTCACCCCATTTCCCTCCCTCTGCACTCCACCTCTTGATTCTCATCCCTTTTGCAAAAGACCTGTCTCCCTAATTCCTATTATCATTTATGTATTTTGCTCTATATTTATAATGTGTGTTTCTTATACATAAAAAAAACCCATGTACTAGTTAAGGTTGTGTCTCTGATTTGATTCAGCATACGGCCTCAAGGTGTACCTTTTCCCACAAAGTTTATCTTTCCTGTGGCAGTGTAAACTCCATTGTATAAATACTCCATTTTCTCTGTCCACTTGTCGGCTGGTAAACATACAGGCTGCTTCCAAGATTTAGTTAGCATGAATTGTGCTGCTATAAACATGAGGATGCATGGATCACTGCAGTGCAATGTCTTTGGCTCTTTTTGAAAGATCCCAAGAAGAGAAATATCTGGGCCAGTTTCAGTTTTTTAAGTAATCTCCATGCTGATTTCCACAGTTTTTGCACCAGAAGGGTTCTTCCCCCGACTCCGGCCTTGTCACTGTTTGTTATTGTTTGGTTTCTTGATGAAGACCTCATTCTGTCTGAGGTAAGATGGAACAGCAGTGTGGTCTAATTTGCATTTTTTTCTAATGGCCATTTCTAGACATTTATTGACCATTTTTGTTTCTGTGAGATGTCTATTCATTTCATTTACCTATTTTTTATTGGGTCTTTTACTTTGGGAGTTCTAATATTTTTTGAGTTCTTTATATATTCTAGATATTGACCTCTTGTCTGAGGAATTACTGGCACAAATGTTTCCCATTCTTTGTTTTTCTTTTTTACCCCCTGTCAGTTTTTTGCTTTTGCTGCACAGAAGCTTTTTAATTTGATATGATCCCATTTGCTGATTCTCAGGAAAATTTCCTGTGCAGTCGGTGTTGTTTAGAAAATCTTTGCTTATCCTTATGGCTTCAGGAATTTAATCTTCCAATAGGTTACTGTTTCTGTTTTGCTATTTAATCCATTTTTATTTTTTGTTTAGAAAGTGGTGAGATATATGGATTCTATTGTCCACATGTGCATAGCCAGTTTTCCCAAATTATTTATTAAAGATTTTATTTTTCATCTTAGATATGTTTTTGGCCCTTTTGTCAAAGATGAAATAGTTGAATGTTCTTAAAGTTGTTTCTATGTCCTGTATTCTGATCCATTGATCCTCTTGTCTGTGTGCTTGGTAGCGTGCTATTTTTATCACTGCCACTTTGTTACATAATTTCAAGTCCAGGATTGTGATGCTTCCTGCTTTTGCTATTCGGGGTCTCTTCTAGTTTAAGATTGTTTCCTCCTGTTCTTTGCATAATGCCATTGTTATTTTGATTGGAATTCCATTATCTGTATGTCAATTTTGGAAGTAAGGCTATCTTGAATATGTGGGTTCAACTTATCCAGGAACAGAGGATATATTTCCATTTTTTGATGTCTTCTTCCACTGCCTTTTTCGTAGCACTGTGGTTTTCATTGTAGACATCTTTCACTTTCTTAGTTATATTAACTCCTAAATAATTTTTTCTTGGTGCTATTGTGAATGGTACTTTTTTCCTAATATTTTTCTCTGTGAGTTTTTTTTCTGCAGAAATGCTGATGATCGTGTGTTCATTTTGTATCCTGACACATCATTGAATTCAATTATTAATTTTAAGTCTTTTGGTGGAATTTTTTGGAGTCTTATGTAAAGGGTCATGTTATCTACAAATAATAATAATTTGATGTCTTTTCTATACATATTTTACATTTTTTCTTGCCTAATTGCCCTTGCTAATGTTTGAAACATTATATTCAACAGGAATAGTGAAAGTAAACATCCTTGTTTCTGAATTTAGATGAAAAGCTTTCCATTTTTCCCATTTAATATGATGGCAGTAGTTTTGTCATAAATGGCTCTTATCAAATTGTCATAAGGCCTTTCTGTATCTATTTCTTTCAGTGTTATTATCACGAATGAACATCATATTTTGTCTGATACTTTTTCTGTACCTGTCTATCATGTGGAATAAGTTTTCCCTGGCTTCTGCCCACATGATATACTACACTTACTGATTCATGTATGTTGAGCCATCCTTGCATCTCCGGGATGAAGTCTACTTGGTCACGATGTATGATCCTTGTGACGCTTCACTGCATTCTGTTGGCCACTATCTTGAGGATTTTTGCATTTGAAGTCATTGAAGAGAAAGGCCTGCAACTTCCCTTTTTTGGTTGTATCTTTGTTTGAGTAGCTGTGGTCCCTCCTATTTTGATTACTAAATACATAATCTAAAACACTAAGTTGGAAACTGGACTTACATTGGATACAACTGTAGAGAACTACTCTGAAAACTTTTTACATAAACTCTTAAGGAGGTCAAATTTAGAAAAATCTCAGCTGCTATACTTGGATTCCATGAGCCACTCACCATTTATAAAATATTAATAAATGGCAGACAGATGTTTATTGCTTAACTAAAATGAGTGGGCAATGCTAATTTTTGTAAGACTTAGTGTCGTACCAGAGGACTTGTACACATATTGAAATATTGTAAAAACAAAACTACAAACATGTGACCCAGAATCTTCTCCTCCAAGCACCCATATATCCATCAGGTACAGAACTACTTTGATTTCACTGTATTAAACAGTAAATTCCATCAAACTCTATTCTTTTGAACTAAAATTTCTGTTTTGTAAGCCCACATTTTTCTAGGAAAGAGACTTGAGTCATTTTATGTATAAATATACAACATAACACAAACCCACACCCACACACATACTTAATTGTTGATCTCAAAGTCCGAAACCAAATTGTTTAACAAATACGGTTTTCACAATCAGAGATTTAAAAAACTGAATAGCCAAATGGTGAGTTGGTTTAGGTTCTTATGTCCCACTGAATCTGAGTAAGTAGTAACAATATTTACTCACTTCTGGGTATAGTAGTTTGGTTACCTGTTTGTATGATTTCGGAAACTGATAAGATGCTTAGAATAGAGATAATTTCCTGTTATTACAAGGGAAGTAAAATAGTTTTGCAGGACTATTAATCATAGACTAAAAATCATACCCCTTACTAAAATAAAGAAACAGGAAAATAATTTACTTAGTTTATATGTGTTCCTCAATTATATTCATCACCCATAACCATATCTATTAACATGAGTTCTTTTCCAGCTGTGATTTAATATCTGTTTAATTCTTGGAAGTTTGACATAATTATATTAGTGTTTTAAATGCTGTAGGCATATATGGCTTATTGCAGTCAACTGCTTTTTAAGGATGATGAAAAGGCTTTAAGTATGAGTAGTTAACTTAAAAATATGAAGTGGCAGCCATGTGACCAAAATCCAGGCCTGACTCCACGTTCTATAAGATACCAAGTTACTGAGACTGAAAAGCACACATAAAATCCCCAAGAGTGCTCACCGATATGGAGTCTGAGTCCTGACTCCAGCCTGGATCTTTTGACTCTTAACTTCCTTTCAGTCTGTCCATTTTTCACAGATTCCAGATGAGGATTTATTTATATTTTTCTGCCCTTTTCTAAGTCTGCCTCTGTCCAATAAATGTAAGCCTAATCCGTTACCTCCATTGTTGTTGGCAGTGATAAAAATGAAAACATTCTATTTCTACCAGTAAGTCTTTTCAGTCTTTCTGTCTTACAGCCATTTTGTTGTTCAGAAAACAGATTTGAACATCATCACTAAATTGGTGCTTTCTCTTTTGCTTTAAATCATCCTTATGTTTAAAAGCCAAATTGTTTTCCTCAATTGCCAGCATCATAGCTAATTGTGGTAGGTGGTTTTGTTAGCAGTATCATGTCCTCTAAACAAAGACTGTCAGTCAACAGTCAGTAACCCTGAGGCTGCGAAGGCTTAATGCAACTTAGACAGGGCTCTGATTGAACACAAATCTAATAAGGATTCTCACTGCCCTTCTACAGAGGTTATGAAAGTTAACCCTGCATCTAACTACCATTAAATAACTCACAAGACAAAAAAGTGAAATTTGCTTAAAAATGCATTTAAAAGCCTGGATTTTCTATTAGATATATGAAGCACGTCTGGACACCCAGCTGTGATGTGACTCCGTAGACACTCCAGATGCGGCCGCTCAGCATGAAGCAGGCTGTGAGTGGGTACAGTTCCAAGAGAGAACATAATGTGCGTGTGCAATAAGAGCAGCCGCAGCTCGACTCCACATTTGCACAGCGATGTGGAAAAGGCACCGGCTGCTGTCAGTTGCTGTAGGCATCTGCTAAAGACACACAAGATTCAGGCTCAGAAAATGCAAAATGCTCCCTAAAATATTCTGGCTTAATGTTGGGCACAAGGGGAATTGGCAGAGAACAGAGCATGTTGAAGTCTAACATCCTAATTGTACAGTGTGGTTGTTCTTGTAGGCAGAAAGGGAGCTGTTTATTTAGCAGTATTATTAGACATATATTTATGTCCTTTAGCTTAGTTTGTCAAATTCAGCCTATTTCTAATGGCACATACACTTGTCCTACCTTGATTTAACAAAGGTTTAAACTTTTAAAGCAGCTTTCATATATTTTTTAGACATGAAATGCAGCTCACAAAATAGACTTAATAGCAAATTAGTCAGAAACACATGGATGTGTTTTCTTTCAATTATATAGAGATTTTTCAGAATTATGATGTGGTAAGAATCTACTAGTGGTCATTAAGCCCTCTAAACCACTTGAAACATAATTAGAGACTTGCAAATCCTAGGTTGGCTTAATGGAAATTAGAACCAATTTTGTGGTTGCAATTTTGGCTTTGCCTGTGTATCTTTATAAACACTGCATTTAGTATACTTTTGAAATGGTAGCATTCTTCCTTCAAAGAAGACCGAGAGGTGTGAAGAGAGAGAAAAAAGATGTTCAGAAATCTAGGCAACAAATTCTTCCAGAATCTGCTTCTATGCTAACTTTGATTATTGCAATGCTACTGAACTGTAAGAAGATATGGACTAGCTTTCGTTCCGACCTCAGGGCCATTATACTGTCCAGAGTCACAAGAATGGAAGTAGTCTTACTTTGGTTTCCTCAGTTCAAGTGTGTGGCCACAACATTGATACGCAGGCAATAAGCTCATTAAAAGTAATATGCAGGAAATGCACAGTCACCAACACACAAAAGCATTCAGTGTTTACCTTTTGCTTTCATTTGTCACGTACACGTCTTTCCCAAATATGAGTTTTATGTTGATTTCTATGGGTTTTCACTCTGCATCTGGCCTGTTGTCTACTTTGTCTTTGTTTTGCTCGTTTGTTTGGTTTTGTTCATTGCTTAACTTAGAAAATAGAGTTGCTATTTTGGAGATAAAGTCCCAAAGCTCATTATGTTGTTTTGTTTGTTGGAAGATAGTATGTATCTTTCTCAACATTAAAACCCAACAAACCCAAAAAAGTAAGAGTTTGCTAATCAGAACTACAGGATATGCTTGAGAGACAAATAGTTGTGCCACTTCAGTTGCGTATGATTTGTCTCTTACTGCCCACTGGAAATTGGATGACAGTTTCACTTACCAAATAATACACTCTGGTGACACCGATATGGTTCATAAATGAGTATAAAGTGCTAGAAAACCTTATATTTTTGATCACATAGGTTTCAAATATTTGTTCAGCATTCATTTACTTAAGGAACCCTTTTTTCTTTTTAAGAAACCTGCACAGATTAACACCCTGAAGTCTTTGCTTTGAAAACCATTAGCTCCATAAACTTTAGCTGATTTTGTTATTAGCACCCTAATGCCTAAATCTCAGACTCAGCTATAACAGATCAAGAATGAAATCTGGATATTTCTAAACAGTATATTCTTGAAAACTGTCTCAACAAATTTCTAATAAGTAGAGAAATATTAGGTTGAATAAGGACATGAATTGCTCACCAAATCCTAAGATTCATCTCAAATTTTTTCCCTATAAGGACTGTATATGTATCATCAAAAACAGGATGATTTCAAAACATTCACAAGTGCCCATATGAAAATAATATGCTGTTGGATGCTGTAACATTAAACAGATCCACACAAAGATAAAAACAAATTTTGGAATATTTTTGCAGACATGAACACCATAAAAGAAGGTCTGTGACCTTAATTTTACCTTAACATTGTCTTCAGCATTTCATATTTAATTACAGTGGATTACTCACCAACATAATAAATATAGATTTATGGGATAATTTAATGAATTTAATGTTCTTAGAACAAATAAAAACCACCCAAGAGGAGCTCACCAAACCTGAGCTTGTCCAGATTGCATTGGCTGAGATTAAGTGGAAGATCGTCTATCTCCAGGGGCTGTGCAATTAATCTCAGAGTGGGAGTTGAGGTGATGACGAAGCAGAAAGTGAAGCCAGAATACAATCCTGTAACAGAACGAGCTGGAGCACCAGCGCCAAGGAACTGGTTATTTCCTTTTTTTAAAATAGCCCTATAATACTCACTCTTCCTACTAACCCTAACCCTAACCCTAACCCTAACCCTAAATCCTAAAATCTCATCTGTTCAACTATCTAGCATGATTATTTTTGATATGGTCAAACAGATTTTTAGAAAAGACTTTAAGAGAATATAGTGATAGTGTGTGTGTGTGTGTGTGTGTGTGTAATGTGTCTAAGAAGAAAAAAAAGATATTTCACTTTAGTTGTCACCAGAAAGTAGTTTAAAATGAATCTGTAGTAATTCAGCGTGTGGATAATGATAAATTTGAAGATATACTTTGAAGAAATATTCCACTCTAGGGTTTTATATATATATATATAAATAGTGTTACAAACTTCTTGAGAAATTATTTGGTCATCAATTCTTGTAGCTGAGTTATTACATTTTTGATAATCTTAATTCTTTTCTGTAGCAGCAAACTTTTGTTTCAAAGAGACACCACCTATTTTTCTCCCCCATGATACTGAGTCTGAAACCTCTCTTTCAAAGCTCCGAATTCCTCTGTTCTTCCTTAATGCTGGATCCTCCTTCTCACACTAAGGACAATTCTGGCCCAGGAGGCCAGTCTTTGGGTTTTCAGTGTGATGCACCATGGCTGATGGCCCATGAAAGTAACTGCTCTCATCACTGTTCCCACTGGGTATTTACTCACTCCTTGGAATTTAAAAGAATAATAAATAATCGAACAAATCATCAAAAACCATAACATGTTGCCCAATTCTTGGGACTAAGCCAATGAAAAGAAAATTTGCCTAAGTGTTGCAAATTTGAATTCCCAGTGTTTTAAGCTACCAAACCATACCCAGTGCTCATCCATGGCAGAGTGGTATCTCAGCAGCCTGAAAGAGCATGTTCAACTGGTTGCTGCCAATAGAGAGGTGGCTCCTCAGAACCAGCTTGCCACCCACACAAGCAGGCGCTGCGTGTTCGACCCTGAAAGATCAGAGCATCGCACACTATAAGGATGAGGATAGGGAGGCAAATGGGATCGGAACAGACTTGAGGCTGGCCCCAGATGATTCATAGCTGCAGTAAGTGACAATCATGGGTCCTTCAGTCCCTATTTGGACTGGTGGTAAAGAGTGGCTGTTGTACAATATATACTCTAAGAGCAGGAAGAGCAAATGGAAAACCTAAAATGGTGAAACCAGGATTGCAGTTTTAAGAGTCAGTTGAAAAGATTTGTGCTGACTTCCTTTTTATAACTTGAGTAGAAGAATTGAAAGACAAAAGGGAAGGGACTCATGAGAAGCCAATTTTTTTTTAACACATCTGTTTGTTTTTCCTCAAAAGTCAGTTGTAAATGCTATCCAGAGAAAGGAGTGAGAGAGAGCCAAATAGTGGGCTTGAAATTTTGTTTTTGTTGTTGGAGTTTTGTTTGTTCCAAAAAGAGAATGGAGTAGTGAATTGTATTACATTAGAATGGTAAAATAATTTTATCATATTACTATTAACTTAATAATTTGTGAGACACAGTCTTGCTTGGATTCATTGTGTGTTTTTATAAACAATGGATTACATATTATAGTTCACAGGGAAAACATTTTACGTTATTTGGGGTGGACAGCAACTAATAACATCATTCACAACTCGGGGTTCTTTAAATCTTATACACGTTCTTCTTAGCTACTGTAGTTATAACAAAAGGTCTATCTTTAACATGAATTGAAAATAAGGATAACAGTTATGGTTGAAGCAAACTAGCATTGGGTATCTCTTTAAATGTTTTCCTTAAATATATGGGCATGCCATGATGACACCTGCCCCTAATCCTAGCACTGGAGCAGCTGAGGCAAGGAGCGTCTCCAGGAGTCCAAGGCCAAACTGAACTACAGAGCTAGACCTCGTCTCCAAAATAAAATTTATATATATATATTCCCAAAATAATTGAGAATCTGATAAAGAAATATTGTCCGTGTTATAAATATGCTTAGTGATAAGTCAGAATGAACATATAAAATCAATTTCCAAAAACGTGCTGAAATGAGTCAACCTATGAATTTATTGCCTTATAGTAAACTCTTATAAATGAAATCAATAAAATATGTAGATATCAAAGACATATACTAGGCCTCTCCTAGGTTTTTCACATTATAATCCTAAAGCTTGGAAATATGGCCGAGCAAGGCGCATCTGCGTCTTTTCACATGTAACTTTCTTGATGATTTCTAAGAAGGCAGACTAAACATCCAGCTCTGACATAGTGCAGCGTCCCGTGTCGATTTCTCCTTAACTCAGAAGCCTTCACCCGCTGAAAAAAGGATCTGAAAAGGGCAAAACTTTCTAACCTCTGGCAGTTCTGATAGGAGACGCTGAAGCAGGGAGCCCCCAGAGTGGTGAAAACCCTGGGACAACCCCCCCCCACCCCCCACCCCACCCCCCGGTCCTGCTATCGCATCGGTGTGGCTGTGGAGGGAGGCATCATTTCATGCCTAAAGAATCTCCCTGTTTCCACATCCTTTCATTGGCTTGAAGCTGATCTTGCAGATGATATAGTCCAGATGAATTTCTGCTTAAGAAGAACTCTTGTTCATAAATTGACAAGAAAAAATATCCACCATATATAGAAAAATAAGGGAGTACCCAAGTGTGCTGAACTGCCTTGTTTACAATGTAGCTGACATTAAATGAGATTATTTGGATTAAGAGCAAATTGTGTTACTTATAAGATTTGGATTGAGAGTAGAGCTATAAACTTTTAATAAAAAATTAGAATGTGGTTTCTTTCTGATATTTGCTTACCTTTCATTTATTATTTTGTGCCTTCAATAAATTCATTTTCTCCAAATTTGCTGGAACAAAGGTTTCAGAAAATAAACTAAGATATTTCTATTCTAACAGTGTAGGCAAATTTTTATTCAAAACCAAGATGATCTTATTCTGTTTACCCCTAAGAATTTGAATAGTGAAATACTAGTCTACAAAACTGCTTTGGGAATATGGATATTGAAATATGGGAAAACCATTATAATATTAGGCTTATTATAATTTTCCACTGTAGTAAGTTATCAAAAAATTTTTTTGCACCAAAGAATCGAACTCTCAACCTTGCGCTTGCCAAGCAGCCACTGTACTGTTGAGCTATATCCCCTCCCCCCCGCAAAAAAAAAAAACTTTAGTATGTTAAACAAGCAGTTGTATTATCTCAGTTTTGCAGGTCAGAAGTTTGACACAGATTTTACTAGGATGAATCTGAGATGTCAGCAAGTCTGTACTCTCCTTTAATTATTCTTGAGAAGAATCTGTTTACTTGCCTTTCCCAGACTTTCTAGGCTACGCACAGTCCTTGGCCCGTGGCCTCTTCCTACATCATCAAAGGCAGAAATGGCAGTCTGAGTTCTTTCACATGGCAAGCCTCAGACCCTCTCTTCTGTTCCCTTGTTCCTCTGTTAAATACTCATGTAATTAAAGGGATCAATCTGGATAAGCTCGCATAATCTCACCATCTCGAGGTCAGCTAATTAGCAACTTTAATTCTGCCTCCAATTTTAAATCTCTTTTGTCATGTGAGAAACAGTCCATGATTCTCTGGAAATCTGAAGATCCTTTCATTTGCATAATAGTGTCTTAGTGGATGATGAGTGAAGAGTCATCAAGCCAAGGACAAATTAACTATCATAGCTCATTTTTGTGAAATGGATAGAGATGGTGATGATTTCCTCCATAAAAACTGACAGATTCCACTAAATCTGCCCAGCTCCTTCATTTTCTCTTCATTTTTCTACTCTGTTTTCCTTGATTCAAAAAGGAAACCCATACACTTAGTATAGAAAGATGTGAATAAATCTTTCACTCCTAACTCATGCATGGTTGTGCGATGCACATCAATGAGAAACATACCGAAAGCTAGAGATTGGAAACTGCATGAACAGCATCCGAGGCATCCCTGTCTCCACCACATCAGCTAGAGGGACACCCCGATACCATGCTTGACAAAGAAAGCATTTGGTGACCTACTTGATCACCAAAGATAGAGACTCTTACCATAAAGAAGCTGATAAAGCAGTTAGAATCATAAAGAAAAAGTAAAGCCTATAACATGATATGTGTTCATATAAAAACTTATCATTTTAAATAAAATTGTCAGTTTAAGCCTGTTGTGTCAGCACTCATTTTTCCTTGGAGACAATCATTCTATATATCTATTCTTTCATTTGATTTTTATGTATTATATGTAAATACTACATGCCAGGTGTATTTTAAAGGCTACATTCCAGGAACTTGGCATCAGTGATATAAATAACAAGTAACATGAATGTGAATGAGATTCATTTGGAAATTCATACATAATTTCTGGGGAGAGTTGGTGAGACATAAATAACAGCAGAATCGATGAATATTCTGGAGAAGGAGGGACTCCTGAAGGCCACATAGAATTTTACCAGCTACAGAGAAAATAAGGAATTTTTCATTAAGAAACTTTAGCTCCCAATGCAAGAAAGAAAATAAAGTGACCAAAAAACAATGTGACCAGTGATTTTTGTGCTAAAGCAAACCTAGCGAAAGGGCTAAAGCCCTGAAAAATGAGCTACAGTCAGATTGAGAAAAGGATTTTAGGTCTTGTTAAGAGCTTTGGAAAATAACACTGGGGAGATTTAAAAACGAGACCAACAGGAATAAGGAACCAGCCTGCTGCACCGTAAGAGTATCACATGACAGAAAGGTGGAAAATATAAGTATACGCATACACTGAATCAATTTTTGCAAAAATATATTCGAAAGATAAGAAACATGAATTAAATGAGAACAAGGGAGGAATGGCTGTCCAAGAAGTCAAAATGTTTTTAATTTTATTAAAGCAGGTGGATTTTTAGATTTCACCAAAAGTCTTAAAGTGATTAAATGCAACTGAGATAAAACCCTAGCAGATCAAATCTGATTTTTTGAAAGATGGTATATCTATTTGCTTGCTATTAATAGTTTCATTCAGATAATTATAATAATAGGAATTACTATTACATTAGATATTATTAAAATCTTAATCCTTTCTACTTTCTAGTTTTTTTATTGCTTATTTCTTAAGACTTACTCCAAGTAGTGATAATAATAACAATTAATCATTTTTATTTTATAATTGAGGCCACTGAAACAGAGAATATGTTTTACCTAAGATTATACTGTTGATTAGTAATGTAGCCAAGTCTGCAACCTACATTTCCTAATACCTATTTCATATTTTTTTAAATTGAATGCAACACCTTTCTAAGCCCACATTAATAAAGGTGAAGTCTAGAGAGCACTGACATCCCCTCAAAACAGACAATGACTAAATGGTAGGCTAGGATATCAGATTGGGATTTTTGGCTTCAAAGTTCAAGGTCATAGAAATTCAACTTTACTGTTCCCCTCATGTGCAAGCAGCAGCCTTTGAAATGAACCTTGAAAGATACATATTGGCAAGGGTGTTTTTCCTAAAAACTTGCACAGTGAAATACATGAATATAGCAGTCCATACATAAATAATAAGAACACAACTGTCTACCCAATGACATAAGTGGCAGTGTCTGGTGGTTCTGAGATCACACTGCCAGATGTTCAGATATCAGAAGAAGGAATCTGAAGGTCTTATTTCCCCTCTTTAAATTTTTCCCTCCCTAATTATTTTTAATCACCTCCTCACCACTGTATCCTACGAATGCTCTGGAAACAAGGGAAGAACTTTAATACAATCACTGATCATGCATTTCCTCTTCTACCTTACCTTTAGAAAGTGATAAAGGACATTAGGGAGTTTGGGCACTCCCCTCCCCCAAATCAGGGGTTAATTGGAAAATATTTGTTACTTAAACTTTGTTTCTGTATTATTTGGCCTCCTTAGCTCCAAGATCATGTTGTTTGATTCTTGAATACTGCAATGAAGCAGCAGCACTAATTTGTTTTTCTGGTGGTTGAGTAACACAGCTTGTCCCTTCTGGAACTCCATCTTTAAATTTCAGGTCATTTGCTTTTATCTTCCCTGGATTTTCTCTGCCCTTCTTAATTGCATGACTGATGTTCTTCCCATACTCTGGTAAATGGATATTTCATTACATTATCCCATGGCATTTTGGTGACATTCTACACAAAGCAAAATTTACTGAATTATTACAAAAGTCACAATCATTCAAAACTCAAGGGGAAATCAGGCCTCTGGACCTGGACAGTGCCACTTCAAAAGAGCATGCTGCTGCCCAAGACTGAGGCCAGATGAGCCAGCATCCCAGATCATGACTTCCCAGCTCCACCAAATAAAGCATCATTTGCCTATGATAATAGGCAATCTAATAAACCAACATTATCTAGATTTTTAATTATTCATAAACACCCATAATACTTTCTTCTCTTTTTTTTCATGTCTCCTTTCTGTTGCTCTTTCTCCCTGGCCATCTCTTTTTCTCCAAATAACCTCAGAAAATTTGGTAACCCTACTTTTTTAAAACGTTGGCCCCATGTCTCCAAAACCAGAATCTTTAAAGTCTCCAAATCCCTAAAACATCTATAGAATTCAAGTTCTTTCATAAATGAGAGTAGACTCTCCTGTTTTCTCTCTGTTTTAACCTAAACTCTCTAAGGCCTCTTTCTGACAAACCCATAGGGATATTCTAAAACCATTCATTGCTGACTTAGTCCCAAGGGTATTGTACTAGACTATGACAAGTGGAACTACTTTGCCTTAGGCCATGATGTTTTTGGCAGGGGCCGAAGCCACTTGAGGCCAATAATAGAACACATGTGGCTAATTGGCTGAGGTCTCCACTGCAACAAATGGGCTCACAGAGACAGGGTTTTGGGACTCTGGGTAATCATAACATGCTTGCATATGAGAGAGATGCACCATAAGCCTCTCTTTCCATCCCTTCCCTTCCATAGCTCTCCTCCAAATTGAGTGATGGCCAGGAAATCAAGCAAAGGAGCATCACCACAATTTTCCTTAAATACAGTTGATAAATATTTATTGAATAGCTATAGTTTGCAGGGTCTTGCCAAATAGAAAAAGGAGCTACTGCTTTTTGGAGCAATGGTAGCAGTGGTTTCCAAGGAATCAGGAATGTGGCTTCATATGTATCTCCTTGTGCCACAAAATCATGTAAATAGTCAGGAACTACTGTTAGAAGCTCCTGATATCATGCACCCCTTCCTGCTCCTAAATATACATCATGAGGGCTGCATCTGCTTTCTCAGTATTTTAATAGAAATCCAAATTAAGATTGGATTCCTATAAAGAATACATGTATAGTGTTTACAATCATTACTACATAAATTATTCCTAATATAAAATAGAAACATTGTTCAAATACTACCTTGTCAAATAGAAAAGCAGTGTATTTTGAAATTCAGCAGTTGTATATTGTGATGAACATAGAAACCCATAAAACACACTGGAATAGCAAAGGAAGAATAGAAAAATTTAGCTACTGATGTCACCATTGGGAGGGAAAGTCCATATTTGGAAAACCAAGTATCCAAAAAAGAGAGAAGTTCTGTGATTTCTGTTGCATCAAGCAGAAGCTTATTCCATTTTCCTGACAAAACCTGGAAAGCGTTTATGAAGAAATAAAGCAGAGAAGGTATATATTAGTTTAATTAGACAATATATAGATGATAAGAAAACGTTAAGTCATAATGTAAAGGATTCTCAATAAAGTTTCAAATTTCTGAAACATACTTGATAGAGCATACATCTCCACTTAGAATTATTAAAAAGTAAACTGGAATATGACGTGTGTTGGAGTTCATATTGTAAATCCCCCAAAATATAGAACTTTTCCATCTGGTAGGAAGGAACCTATAAATAAATGTGTGCACACATCTACACATGCACAAGGATGCACACGTATTTGTTGCACGTGTGTCTATTCCTTGATCCTTCCCCCACCCTATCTCACAACAATACAATGGTAAGCTGAAAATGAGATTCAGTGAACTCTTACAAATTTGCTAAGTCACAGGAGGGTATTTCTAACTTAATGAACACCCAAGAGTGAAAGTATTTTTTAAAAACTTAATTCACTTGTATTCAAATCCAGTCTAGTTAACTATTGATGAAATAGTTACAGGGAGCTATTTTGCTGGTAATAGAAATGCATTTGAAAGATATAATTTTAATTCTAAGCAGATATTTGCCCAACACATTGAATGGAAAAAAATAATAGTTAAAGTAACCTGCATAAATTCATATAGGTAAAAATCCTTGTGGTCTGATTTACATCATTAGTAACATTAATTTATTATAAGGTTAATATAGTGGCAGCTGAGTACATTTCCTTGTTAGGTTTCTGGTGCTGTGGATAGAAACCAGGTGAACAGCACACATCCAATCCATCCTTGAGCCACCTTCCCAGTCCCTCATCTGCAGACAGTACCAAGAACTTGAAGTGGAGTGCCCCCAAAGGATAAAGAAAACTGAAACTGTGAATAAAGAGAAAACACTTAAGCATGTGTTTGAAGATACATTTTTTAAAAATCAGCCTTGCACAGTGGACACATTGCTGAAATCATTAAATGCCAGTTGTGAAAACTATGACAGCTTTGGCTAACGTGTCAGAGAGAGCAGCATACCAAAGGAGACACTGGTGGCTGCTTCCCTCCCTATGAGCGTCTCCAGATTAGAGTTACAGTTTTTCCCCATACGACAGTAAAAAAGCTTCAGAGAAAAAAAGCTGTGGTAGAATGAGAATCAGCACAGACAGCCAGCGCATGAAAGTATGACAGAGGATGAAGTAATATCATGATTCCTCATGTAATCAATCACTGCAAACACGGAGCATAGGAGGCCTCCCCTCGCCCAGTTCCACCAAGCAGATGAATCCGGGAAGGGCGGAAACGCAGCCGCGGCAAGCGTGGTCATCAACACTTCTTCTCTCTCAGAAGAACACAATTCTGAGAGAAGAATTTTTGGAGCAAATGGAAATTTATCCAAATGAAAATCAAATGATAAGTGCCAGAAGAATATTCTTCCTTTGGAATTCTTTCAGTGCTTCAATTTACCCAGCTGGAATGAATTTTCAAGTAGCATTTTGCTCAGCCTTTTGAAATGAAGGCTTTTCCTGCTAATTGGAAAGCTACATTTCATCAAACATGAGGGCAATACTCTTGGCTAGTGACTTGCTTTACAAAATTAAAAAAAAAAAACCCAAAGAGGTGTTTGGCACATATGCACATAAAGGGACTCCAGGACAGCTATTTCAAGCACAAAACAATGTAATGTAAACCCATACACCCAACAAAAGTAAAATGGGGGGAATATAAATACCATTTTTATTCAGACTCTGCATGAAAACTATTCCTATTGTCCCTATGAGAGGAATGTATAAATCTAGAAGATTTAAAAATTAAGTCAGAATAAAATGTGGATTCAACTGCACTTTCTGATTTTTCAATGAGCCAGGTAACCCCATAAATTTAAGTATTTGAATATGTGGGAAGGGGATTAGTGGAATCTGTGTTACTGAGTTGTAGACCCATAACAGTCAACTCAGAAAGATTTGGAAGAAAATGAAAATTCAGAAGGAAAAGTTCTTTTCATGATTCATATTTTCAAAGCAATCTTTTTCTATAAGCTATTCTTTCAAATTTTGTTGACTGGTGATCTAGATCTGTGAAACAAATTTTAAATTGAAATTGTCAAATTTTAAACTGGTTCTAATTAGGTGAACTACTTTATCTAAAGAATGAAAAGTTTTATAAAAAGAATTAATTACAGTCAAATATGAAAGAAATATTTTTTCCTAGTCTTAACAAGTAATAAGACTGAGTTTCCTACTCTTAAGTACATAAGCCCATTCCTTACTTTCCAATCTAAGTACTGCAAGTTTACACATTAGTATAATAGTAGCATGCTGTACATCTCAGCACCCCAGGAAGTAATCTGTGCAGTGTGGAAAAGAGCGATGTGTGTACACATGTGCAGAAGTGGAAAAGTGGGATTTATATCCATCCATGTTTTACTTCAGATAACTTTATTTGGGGTATGTTTACACAAACATCACATAGAATCCCATAGACACACACCACTCCTGGATTTGTTAAGGAAACGTTTTGTTCTGGTTTTTCCTGAGTAGCCCAAGTCAGTAGAAGGGCACACGAAAAACCAGGTTTGGAAATTTTGAAGGAAGTCGACAGTGAGTCATCCGATCACTCTTTCATGGATGATGAAGATCCATTATGGTAAAAAGTATGCTTTCATAAGAGAAGAGTGGTGTGGGTGGATGATGATGATGACAGTGACTTTGACGCTGGCCATATGAGCCAAAGTTCCTGTGAAAATGAAATGGAGCAAGAATTGACTGACACAGGCACAGGGAATTCAGACCTCCTTGATTGAGATGACCAGCAAAACAGCAATGTGAGCATATATTTGACCAGTTGTCAAAATGTTTCAAAATGGTCACACAGCCAAATGGAAGGATCAAATATTAGAACAGGTTCAAAAATACAGTGAAGGTCTCCACAGAGATGAAGGATGTTGGACAGAAGGCCAGCACTGCCATTCAGTATTGGAAACTCTTAACAGATGAAATGTACAAGATTCTCCTAAATACATAAAGCCTGAAATGAAAGTAAAACATTTTATATGCATGAATAGCAACATTTAAAGTGTATTTATTATGACACCTCCCTAGCTGAATGTTCATAGGTCTGCTTTACCTATTAGAGAGTCCACATGGTAATGGCAGGAATGTAAAAGACATACTGAAAGCAATGGTACAAAACTATGGCTTAAAAATTTATGCCCTTGTACATGAAATACTTAATATACTTGCAATTTAAAATTTTCTCCTTGAATTCAGCGATCAGGTCCTTATTTATATAATAAACCAAGTGATATTTTCAATGGACTTATTGCTCCCATCTGGGAAGGTGACATTTAACAATCAGTTTATCAGTTTCCAGTTAACGTTACATTGCTAACAGAGCACAAGTTCATCTGCAGGCGAACTGTATTCAATAACAAAGCAGAAATTCCAAATGAAATGTTGCAGTTTCAAAACAGAATTGTATACTACAATCCTTGGATTTCAGAAAGACACAACATTGGCTTCATATCACAAACTGGTACCACTCATGTCAATGTTACATCACGATGGGAATACTGATAGGGAAACCTCAACAAAACAGAAGCCTGAGATGTAACTATCTACAACAAAACCAAAAGTATTGATGTTTTTGATGAGCTGTGTAGCAACTATGATGGCACTTAAAACACAAAGTGCTGGCCAGTGTTTTTTTTTTTTTTTTTCCTCAATCTTAACCCTGTGTGGCATAAATTGATTGTTTGCAAAGAAAATAACAAGTGCAAAGTATCATAGAGAAATTTTCTTAGGGAATTGGGACTGGAAGTCATCAGAAATCATTTACAGTTAGCAGAGGGAAAACAAAGTGCTTCTGCCCAGGGAACTATGCAGGAAGACCGTTGAGCACACTGGTGAGCTGACAGGTGAACAGGCAGGCGCAGCATCCCAAAGACCTACTATGACAGCAGGAGAACAAACCGATGTCAGCTGTGCCTAACCTACAGACAGGACAGGAAAACAATACACACACTATTAGTGTAAGCACTGCTTGCATATGGAACCAGCTAATGTCATGTGTGGACGCTGCCTTGGATGTGACAGTTGAGGTAAAGATTATTTCTGTGGTCGACTTTTACTTGCACTTACATTGTGTTTTACATATAGTTTTTATTTCTAATGTTGTTTAGATTTTATAAGCAAGTAAACAGCTGATGTGAAAAATGTGGATGTGTATTCTAAGTACTCATCACATATTTGACATTTTATTGTATTGATGTCTTATTCCCTGTAAGGACATGTTATGTAACATACTAGGATGCTCTTGCCAAAACAGGAAGACTAGAGCAGTGACAAGACTGACACAGTAGAAATGAAAGCTAATCACATATGCTGTCAATGTAAGTGAGACCTGTGCATGGAACATGCAGTTGTCATGTGTGATGACAGCCTTGGGTGTGACACTTGAAGCAAAGCTTATTTTTGTGGTGGAGCCCCATTGGTACTTTCATGGTAGTCATGATGTTATCTTTTAGATTCTGTAAGCAATTTCTGTAAGCAATTCAGTAATTCTGTAAGCAAATTCTGTAAGCAATTTCACTAATGTGAAAATGTTTATTCTGAACGCACAATCCATAGTAAGAATTTAATATGTTATTTTATTGATATTATGTTCCTGTTAATTGCACATTGGATAATGTGGGAATCTCCTGAAAAAAACAGCAAAACCAGCAAAATGTCAAGTATGTCCTGTAAAAAAGACCAGGAAAGCAAAACACATGTGCTGTCAGTACAAGAGATGTGTGTGTACGGAACCTGCTGTTGTCCTGTGTGCAGACGGCATTAGGTGTGAGAACAGAAGGAAAATTTGTCTTTTTACAGTGCTATTGGTATTTTCATTGTAGTTTACATAAGAATTTGTGTTTTTTCTTTTTCAGGTAGTACCTCCAAAAAATCAGTGTTGAAAATTCTGATGCTGTTTTATAAAAATTCAATAGATATTAAAAGTTCGATAGTTTATTCTTTTGGTTTCTTTCCTGTTAAGTACTCACTGTTTAATATAGTAACTCATAAAATTAAAATTAATAATTCATCAATAGAAATATTCTAAAGAATAAATATGAGTCTGACAGACCCATGCTCATGTACTTTCATGAAAAATTTAATCATATGTCCCTTAAGGAATCCCTGGGTAAATAGCCTGAAAGAGTACTTTATATTTGCATAAGAAATACCTTTACTGGATTCTATTTACAAACTTTAAACTTGGCAGTATGTGTATGGTGGAAATGTTCAAAGATACTATATTTTGGTGTATTGAAATTATTGACAGAAATTTCTAAGCTGTAGGATTAAAAAATAGTAACCTCTGTATTCATGATTCTGCATCCCAAAATTCAACCAACTTTGGGTGAAAAATAGCAGAAAAATAACAGCCTGTGTGCTGACCATGCCCAGTCTTACTTCTTATCATTATCCCTTAAACAATGCAGTCTAAGTGATACTCCCATTGCCCTGAGTGTTGTAAGTAATCTAAAGGTGATTTAAGTGTCAGGCAGGATGTGCATTCGGTACATACAAATATTCTGCTTTTTAAGGGAGTGGACCTGGAGCACACAGCGCCCTTTGTATCAGCCCTTGAGAACACTAAGGGACTCAAGTGTCTGACTCAGTAGTTGCTGGATTCCCATGTAATACAAGGTGTGGTCTAAACCAGCAGGTCGCGCCAGGGTGGGTGGGTGATAACAAGGGAGACTATGGTGTGGGCCACCAAAAACCAACGATAACTCCATCAGTGCATTTTGGAGAAACAACTAAACACTCTGAGAAGAGTAGGTCCAGATTGAACTCATGTGTCTGGGCGTTTGTGGTACCAGAATTGAACCCAGGGGTTTGCACTTGGCAAGCAAGAGCTCTGCCACTGAGTTCTCCACTCCACTCTTTATAAAATTTTGCGACATGGTCTCACTGGCCTCGAACTTGCCACCCTCCTGCCTGAACCTCCCAAGCTGCTGGGATCACAGCCATTGTGACACTGTGCCTGGCTGAAACTAAAATTTTAGAGTAGGACATTTAGTTTTTGAACACAGCCATAGCACTCTCTAAATTTATGAAAGTAAGCCATACATTTCCATATTATTACATTATAAACAAATATAAAACAGTCACAGTATCTTAAGCAGGGTCCTTTTTAAGGGAATGATAATACTCATTTTATAAGCTAGTCATGAATTTCATGAAAAAGTAACCCAACAAAATTTAACTGGATTCATATATAACCTTTTGACATTAAGTGAAAATCAGAAAAAAAATTTAGACACCTAATGGTTACCAATGTTTAAGACCCAATATGATGGGCCAGGCATGCTGACACATGCTGTAATCCCAGCACTTGGGAGGCTGAAGCAGGAGGATCACTGTGAGTGCAAGGCCAGCCTGAACTGTACAGCAAAACCCTGTATCAAAAAGACAAAAAAATGCCCAAATTCTACTGTAAAATGTGTTGGACAAATAAGTTTAGATCAAGAAATTTTCTACATGTAAATTAATGTGTCTGGTTCAGTTTTCATGAGTTTTGGGATCTAACAACACAGTAGATAGAATTTTAAAACTTAGGCCCTGGAAAAAGAAACAAGGAAACTACTTACTTCAAATAAACTTTTCACTAAAAGGCAGTTGATTTCAGAGAAATAAAACCACAGAAAAGAATACTGAATTAATGTATTTCTCCAGTAGAAATTGTCACACCCTATTTATTACAAAATATAATCCAAGGTATCCTATACTTTTAAAATGAGAGTACTGTATCATATGCCATTTAAGCTTTGTGTATTTTGTCCTGGTTACATTTTTAACTGCTCTTTTAATGTTGATGGCTTACAACAGGAAGACACCCTGTAGGCAAAGTCTAACAGCTTTAGAAGTTCATTGTAGACTCCACCCAGTACCCCTGTCCACACAAGTAAGGACTCCGGGCGGGGTTCAAGGCAGCAGGTACACTGACAGAGAATCAGGTTACCCTGAGGAAATGGCCACAGGAACTTACCGGGATCCAACATATCAAATTTCAGGTTCTAGGTCTTCAGTGGATAATGAAAGTATCTCAACCTTAGGCAAAAAAAATGCTATACACAATTCTATTTCTTAAAGCAAGCCATGAAAACTTAAGATTCTGAAGAGCATAATGACTGATATTTATGATGTTTGCTGTAAGATGAGATGATTTAAAATATTATAGGGTGGTATTCCAAACCCAGCGGAATTTTAAAATTCCAAATTCATATAGTTTCCCCTGCTTCTTGGTGATGAATGTAACAAATAAATATCTGGCGTTCTCATTGAGGTTTCAAAAAAATGTGATAGTGGTATTTTAATGGCAAAATAATGTTTCCCAAGTTAGATGTACAGTAAACTATACAGCAGATTCCGCTGACTTTGAGCTTTCTGTGCCTGGTTACATACAGTCAACAGCAGTTTGAAAATATTAAATAAAAAATTCCAGAAATAAATCGTGTGCCCTTCCGAGTAGCAGGCTGCGACCTTTCAGTGTCCTGCTCCATCCACTCAGAAAGCAAATCCTCCCCATGTCTACGGGACCCAGGCTGTGTATTCTACATGCTGGTTGGCCGCTTTGCAGCTGTTTCAGTTACTGTTTACACCATCGCAGTGTGTGTGTGCTTGTTTTCAAGCAGGGCTTACATAGTAGCCCCGCCTGCATCATATTGTTCCACATGAATCATGTCACGACATCGCGAGAAGGGTTTTGCAGAGTAAGGTGTTGGGAAAGAGGGCAGCGCAGAGACACACAGAGAGGCCGAATCGCATGATTTCTGTTATACTATCTGTATCATCATGAGCTTTCTATTTTCATTATTAGTTATGGCTGATAATTTCTCATTGTACCTACTTCATAAATCCTGCTTTACCATGGGTTTGTGTGTATAGGAAAAAACACAGTACATATGGTAGGGTTCAGCGCTGTCCTTTTTCAGGTATCTCCAGACGGTCTTGGAGCATATTCTCTTCAGGTATAAGGAAGCTACTGTAGAAATAATTTCCAAGTTGCATATGTAGCATTAACCTGGTTAATACTTCTTTTACACCACTTGTGCCTTTTAGAATGTGCAAAGCCATATGGGCTTTCAATTGAATTTCATTTTACAACAAATAAAGAGAAAAATGTAATAATAAATTGTATATTTTAATGATATGGAGTTATAAAATCAATGATATTTAGTCCTCAGCCTAGAATATGTTGCATATACATTTTTAACTTTTTGGGAAAAATTATAACGTAGTTTGTCTTAGGAATTAGAGCTACTTGTAGCTCAATGGCTCCCCCGAGTGGCATTCTGTAAGAATGACAGAAAGAATCCCCTTTAAAAACAGATTTCTTAACATGAAGAAAATCCTTAATATTCACATAGTAAGGAATTTGAAATAAGTGAATTAGACTTGTGATTAGAGGGAATGTCCATGCAAGAAACTTATCTTCACTTGGAATTTATCTTATACAGCAGGAAAAATATTCAGTGCCATTCTCTCCTCTTATTTTTATATGTGCATTCTTTTCAATTTGTGTCTTTTATGTTAACAGATTTTTAAAAGACAGTCTGAAGCTAAGATTCATTTCACATCTGGGTGTCTATACCAATGTACCTAACTGGAAAACTTTCCTTAAAAATCAGTAGGAATAGTAAGCCAAAACCATGCTTGATATCATTAGAAAGAAATAATGTCAAATGAGCAGCCATGTGATTTAAGGTAAATTTGATAGTGTATGTTTAAGGAAATCAACTATGTTTTGCTCTACAGATAGAAATCTTAAATGTGGCTAGAGAGCTTAATAAACTGGGGGTGTACTTATTGATTACCAGCTCCTGGGCACATCACCAAAGCTATCCAGCCATAATGTCTCGACACAGAAACCAAAAATTTGTATTTTTAAAGGCTGCTGTCTATGTTTGGAACCTCCTCTGTAGGAAGCACTAGATACTTAAGAGAAAAGAGGGTATTAGCTGGAAAAATATCACAATCCAGATACACCAATTATCTGCTCACTGACTCAACAGTTTGCAAGAAAGCTTTTATAGACCATGTGGAATCACTGCACAGAGATGTAAGCTGTTCTTTCCAAAATTAAGGCTCATATAACATATAACCCACTAAGCATACTTCTTCCTTGGGTTCTGCTACAGTAAAATTTTAAGAAAGGAGATGAGGTCACAAATCAGAATATGTAATTGAGCTTTCTAAGCTCTGCCAAGTTCTCCGATTCTGATCCAAGCCTGTGTCCTGTTTTCAGGACATGAGGTCCTTGGGACAAATCCCCAGTGTCGCAAATAAGTCCCGTGTACACTTCCAACATGTCTCAGTCATATCCTATAGATAGATTGTGATCAAACCAAGAAAGTCTACTTTCCACGTACATCCTGGATTCCTGTGTTCTTGCCTGCCCCAGGCATGGCACGTTGTTCCCTGCTAGGCACAACCCTCTTTCCCCATCAGCTGGGCAAACGCTTGTCTTTCTTACAGGCTTCCCTGAAACCTCATCACATCTGAAGATTCTTTTTTCTGTGTCGGTTGGCAGAGTCCAGAACTTTCCCTCGTGCTTCCAGTTGGATCTACTGTTTCCCTCTGTTTTAACATCAGCATGCAACTATAATTATGGTGTTGGTCTCTCACTTGTATTTCTCAGATTTTGGCAGCATTTTGGCTTGGAGTAGGGGGTGAACTCATGTTTATGAAATGAGTTAATATTAGCTTTACTTTGTCTATGGTTTATATAGCAGTTCTGGCTGGTCTGCATACATCTCATGTGACCCTTGTAAAATTTAGCAAGTAGTAACTAGTTGTCACATTTGAAATATCAGACAATTCATCCTGAGAAATTTCAGAACTTGTCCAAAGTCACACATCTTTCTGGTGACTGATGTAGGATTTGAGTGCAGTATTGTTCTGTCCCTGAAGACTGTATTCCTCGATGCTACCCCACAGTGGTTCCCGACAAGGACTGGCTCGGGCTGCTACAGAATCATTACAGACACCACAGACTGGGGAATTGAGCGCAAAAGGAGTTTCTTTGCCTCATGGCTGTGGGAGGTGGGAAATTCAGAGCATGGCACTGACATCTGGAGAGACGTCTTGCTGCAGCATGGCTGGGGACAGGACAAGCAAGTTTATCTGAGCCCAGAGTTACCCTAACCCTAACCCTAAGGCTGAGGTTAACCTTTACATAAAGATATGCGCTTCTGCAGTGACCCAGGTCCATGGTAACAGCATCAATCTGTTCATGAGAGCAGAGTGTTCCAATCACATTTTAAAGCCCCTCCCTTTAATATGATTACTGCACCAATGAAATGTTCCCATGAGTTTTAGAGGAGACATTCAAATCATAGCAGCTTCATTTGTACTCAATTGCTAATGGTAATTTCTCCTTGATTCTTTCTACACAAACATCATCCTCATACCTGAAACATCAACAGGGAACCAGCCTCCTTTTATAATTGTCAGGATGCTCCACAACCCGATTCCAGTGAGCAGGTCCATGTGCCACACATGCACACACTCAGGGCAGTTGCGTGTCTGTTAGGTATTCATATCTGGAATGCTTAGCTTGCACAATAGGAAATAAAAAGCACAGAATAACTGATACCCACCTCAAGGCAAAACTATCAAGTCACCAGAATAGAAAGAGAAGTCTCCTTTTAAATGAAAACTTTATAAAATTAACCCAAATCGCATGTGATTTTTTAATGAGCCACAGCAATTCTTCTCCATTTCTGTTTTATTTCTTGGGAAAAGGAAAATATAGTATTTACACATCAGGGTCATTCACATTTCCAACTAGTGTTGCATGTAAACAAATAATCTCACTTTTTTGTCATGCAAGAGCTCTGTCTGAGGCTGCCACAATGTACAATGCGCCTGTTTCCTATAGCTTTATCAGAGCTGCCGCTCTCACTCACCACCAGGACTAGAGAGCTTGGATAATATTAATGTGGGTACTGACTTTTGAGATGCTCCCAACATTGTTTCTGCCCATTTGGAGAAATAATCATGTCAGTTTATTAAGAAGCAGGAATGCATTGTCACAAATGGCTGACAAGCGTGGACACCAAGCTACAGCCAAGGATGAAACAATATAAGTCTCGTGTTTCTGAAGCAAGATGGTTGGTTTCACAGCTATAAGATATTGGACCATCATCAAGAGCGCAATGTCAAACACTGAACTTCTGGATTGTTTCCATAAAAATAACATTTTGTTTGGGGTTGGTGATTTTTATGCAACTTTGGCATCATGTTCGTTGACAATTTTTTAGAGTCGAACTTGAAGACCTCCAAAAATGTTCCTCAAATGGAAATATTATGTAATTTAATCTTTGTGACCATCTCGTTCTGAAATCTAAACACAGCCTATGAAAGCCAGCACTTTCCTCTTTCAGTTTGTTTAGTTTCATGCTGTTTAAATGACGCTGCATATCCAGGAAGGTAGATTTTATCCTTCAGTTTTCTTTGTTCAGTTACTACATTCAAGTCAACTCTCCAAGTGTGTAATAATTAAATCCAGTGGGAAAAGAGTACCATGGATTCCATCTTTAGTAATCTTATCAACACAGTAGTGTCCTTGTTTTTCAGTTTTAGTTTATAATTACTTACATGTCTGTGATCCTTTTGGGGGAGTTGGTACATGAACATAACACATCTCAGTTCTTTTTTAACCCCCTTTTGTATTCCTCTCTTTGGCCTCCCTCCATCTCTTGATTCTGTTCCTATTTGAACAAGATCTATCTCTCCACTTTCTATTATCTTAATCTGTTTTATTTATAATTTAGGTTTCTCAAGTTTATCCACCTTTATAGCAGAGTAGTACACAATCAAAAAATGAGGCAAGTTGAAATGAATAGATACTTCTCAGAAAGGAAGTTCAAATGGCCAATAGACAACCAAAAAAATGTTCAACAGTGCTGGCCATCAGAGAAATGCAAACTAGAACAACCCTGAGATTCCATCTTATTCCAGAAAGAATATCCATCATCAAAAAATCAAATAATAACAAATACTGGTGAGGCTGTGGGAAAAAGGAAACCTTCTCCATTGGTGGTGGGAATGTGAGCTAGCATGATCCCTAAAGCAAATCAGCTGGAGAGTCTTCCACAAACTAAAACTAGCAATACTCTAAAATGAAAGGGATAACGAAACAGGGAAATCAGTGGATGAGTAGTTCATCTCAGAAATAATTTTTTGTTGTCTCCATACATCCCAAATAATTTGATATTTGCTTTACTCTGGTCTGAATTCTCATTTTTATTAAGTGTACTTCTAGAATTCAGAATTTGGTAATGTGTTATGTTGAACCAACAAGTCCAGTTTTTAAAGTAGTTGGAAGGTTTTGTAACTATAGTCCCATGGCAAAGCTTGCTGTGGCATAGCCATTAATCCAAGGAGACTGTATGGGGCTAGGATCTCTTTGCCATACTAATAGTATTGCTCCCTAGGATTCTGTAACCAGAGCTAAAGAAGAAAATGAGCCAAACCACTGAATTCAGTATTTGCAGCCTCTTTCAGGACATGAAAATATTTTCCTTCTCTCAAGCAAATAATTTTTCCAAAATACTCTTGTCCAAAATCACTTCTTTTGGACAAATTTCAGATTTGACACGACTCAGTAAATGGTTTTACACACTTAGAATTTTCCTTATGCTGAAGAACAGTTGGTTCCGTGGTTCCATTTGCTAAGGTATTCATTTTAGTATAAGTAATTTCTCATTGGGATATAGGTATTAATGAATGTTGTTAAAATCATGCCCTCAAAAATTGCTTTACACCATTAAATATATGCATAGAATGTTTACATAAAATATCTAATTAAAGAAATAAAAACAGTACTTCCAATTTATTGTCAGGCTCTTCTTTGATCATATTACTCTTTCCCCAAAACTTTCAGGGTTCTCTGCGCCAATAGAATAAAATTCAATTCTTCACCCTGACACCGTGTTGGCAGTGATAAACCCTCTCAATCAAAAACTTGATAGTCCCTTCAATTCCACATTTAAAAACCTGGGTCAGTCTGAATTAGATCTGTACTTCCAACCCAGTTCAGTGTCAGGAGCTCCCATGCAATCCAGTATACATCTATTTTATCAATAGAAACACAAAATCTTTACCCTTGTAACTTATACCATAGGATTACTGATAAGTTCTAGTCAGTACCAATCTATATATAAAGAAAAGGAAATGTAAATTAGTTTCAGCACACTGTGTTAAAGTACAGCTATCTTGTTTACAATATAAACTATTATTTCACAGTTATGCAGATCAGTTCTCTTAAATGGCATGCAAATGTCTCAACAGATCGCAAATATGTAAGTCTACTTGGAAAAATTCAAATAAAAATGGTTTCTTAAATATGAGCCAGATAAAATATGCATATTAATAAAGTTTTACACAGCAAGAAATCTATTCAAAACTTTCTATGAAGTATAAATAAATATCATGTAAAATAAATTCTAAATTTATAGGAATAGAACTCTTAAGGATTCAAATTACCATATATTAATTGCTTCATTACACTGTGTATTCATTTCATGTTTACATTGTTAAGCATCTCACATGTACTTAATAAAAAGCACTTCAGTTAACGATTTAAAGAGTATGCATTTGAAATCTGTTGTACACAGTCTCAACTAAATGTAAGTCATCTTTAAAAACTTGTAACAATCAAATAGAATGTAATCTAATGTGACACTTAAAGAATTCTCCTTTTGTTTTAGGAAAAAAAGGAAGAGAGAGGAAAAGAAAAAAACTGAATAAAGAAGAGGGTAAAGAAGCAATTCCTGACAACAAAGGTCTGGAATCCAGCAGAGAGACCCCAGATCAACGAGAAAACAAAGACAAATCGCAGCAAAAGAAGAGAAAAGTCCAACAGAAACCGGTATCCGTCAGCACTGTGCCCTGAAGGGGCCCCATGAGATTAGTGTAGACTCTGTTGCTGCTGTCTCCACCAGATGCCCAGGAAAGGTGCCACAGCCACTGGGACCACAGATGGATGACATATCAGTTACTCCGCTGTCTAGACAACATTCCAAATAGTTGTATATTCTTCATACAGGCATAGCTAACAACAAAGAGCCGAAAGTTCAAAGAAGGGATACTCTCACACCGTTATCGTATGGGCTTCTTTGCATTTTTAGAAGATAAGATATTTTGTACATAAATATCAATAAGCTATAAGCTATCATCAACATAATGATGACATCCGGAGAAGACACATCTTTTCCCTATTTAAAAAAAATATTTTTTCCAACTATTGTTTTTAAGAAGCGAAAGAGAATTCTGCAAATTCAAGGATGCAGTATCCCTTCAAAACAAATAAGAGATGGGGAGAGAAACCTCATTCCAAGGACAGTGTGGTTTTGTCGGGTAGCTCTTGAGAGCTCAGCACTAGGGCCTGGCATTTGGAATTAGAGAATTTATCACACAGGAGCAACTTCATCCTAGAAGTATTCAGATGACTTCGATTGCTCTCATCCATGCTTCTGTAGAGCTATTCTGTGTGGAGTTGGAGGAAGGCAAAGGCAAGGTGGAAGAAATCATAGAGTTGGAGACTTCTTTTGCGCCTCACAGAACTGTGAAGGTCGTGATCACCTGGAACAGATCTCCAATGCGTGGCAGCACTACTGGGCCCGCCCCACTGCACCTTGGATTGTATATGTCTGTAAATGTGTGCCTGTAATTTTCTTCCAAGAACAGCGCCACACTTATTAGGAGAAAATTCTGATTTCATAGAAAAAAATAGAGCAGGGAGAATATACCATGTTTCCAAAATCATGTGTTTCCTTTCTCTCTCGGTGAGGGAAAAACAGCTTTGTTTCCTGCTTCCTCGTCCACCTGGGACTGAAAGGCTGCTGCTTTCTAACGCGGTGTGTCAGTAAGACAGAAAGTCACCACAATAAATATATTTGTTAATAGTTTTTGAAGTTTGGTTCTTTTTGAAGTTTAGTTCAAGTTTTGTTTTACTGGGGGGAGGGTTTCTTGAGTGTTTTTAGGGACTCAAGAATTAGAAAAGATAACTGCGAAATCAGAGAAGACGTGTCCAAGTGCACAGCATTTCTTAGTGTTTTTGCCTTTTGAGTCCACCTTTATCTGAGCCAACAGAGACTTATTTCTGAACTATTAGGAGAAATGTAGTCAACTAACTTTTTTCTTATTTTAATCAACAAAATCCTAATTATAGCCTCTCGGCCTACTTAAGGATTTCATTGCTTAGAAATCCATCAATAGCCTAGAAATGAAAATCTTTTCTTGTATGTTGGTTCCTCCTGCATGGTGAACATTTAGTTTTTTCTTCTCCAAGTTTTCTCAGTCTGTGGATCTCTTTTGGGGCGGAAGTCACCCTAGCTTAAGGCCTCACCATTGTTTCACAGAGGACCCTGCCAGCCCAGTACAGAAGGAGGCATCTCTGAGTGCCTTGCGCTAAAGCCTTCATGCTCTGATGGGAGCTCGTGTAGCTGCTCGGTCTGCGATGGGTCCTAGCCCTCTCAAGACCACTGCTTTCTGGAAAATTTGCAATGAATATGCCTTTTGTCTGTGCCTGTCTGTGCACCCTTTCTCCAACTGTACTGCCCATGTGGATTGCTTGGCCTCATTGATTTTCTACATCTTTTTTTTCCTTTTCCAAGATATAAAAATGTTAAATGATGCATTTCCTGTGTTTACTTTGGTGCTTCTTTCCTTATCTGCATGACATTAGGTTTTCCACTAACCAGCTCTGTTTCAGAACGTGTCTGATAATTCTATCTTCCGTAGAAATTCAGGTTACCAAGGAGAGGTGAACTTTATCCCCAAGAATTCCACGAGGTAGAAGTGGGCTTCCCCATGTGTTGGGCACCATTTGCCCTCAGTATTGTTCACATGGGAATCAGAAGCCAAATTATGTTTTCACATCTTTCTATATTTTCAACAGACACGAGGAAGGTCTGCATACCCAGTGTTAGAAAAGGGTTACATAAACCGGGACACAAAACTGACTAGTACATCTGATCCTTGTGACCATGGCAATGGAATCACGTTTCTGATAGAAAAAAACTTAACTACAAAGTTAAAGTTGCTAAAGCATTAAGGAGGCCCGGTGGGGTGATGTGCACCTATAATCCCAGCCCTAGGGGAGGCTGAGGCAGGAGGTTTACAGGTCTGAGTTCAGCCTAGGCAGATGAGTGCTTCAATGAGACCCTGTCTTTAAACAAAAGACAAAAAAGCCAGGATGTGTGTCAGCATGATGGACCTGGATTCAATGGCCACTGGTAACACATGATATGAATGCAAAACAAATACAAACTAACATTGATGAAGATTAATTTATATGTGGGGTAAAATATAAATGAGATCAAAAATAATTTGAACTGTAATTCTCGATCCATTTGTAATAACATGTTAAACACTTAGGATCATAGAATATTCAAACTAGCATCTTTGAGCAAAACTCAGCACTGACTGTGGGTACAGTTTCTGCCTAGTCACAGAAGGCACTGTTGTTGCTAACAGATGGTGGGTAAATTCTCAGCACAAAGACAGAACTGAGGGAGTGGAGAAGAGAACATACTCCATGACACTGCCCAGGTCTCCCAGTCTGCTTTCTAATGGAGGTGCTGCTGCTTGGTGGTCGGATTTGGGCTTAGTTCCAGGTATGTAACCGACAGCCAGTCACCTACCTGCTCTCTGCTTCTCATGTCCAGTGAGACGGCATGGGTCTGGAGGTGGTCACTATGGTCTCAGGTGAAGCACTGACTCAGGCATCACTTGGTGCTGCCTCTTGGTTAGGGTGACACTCCTCAAGAGTGACAGCATCCTGAGGGAACTGGCTTAACCTAGAAATGCCTAGGCCACCAGGGAATGCAGACTTAACTCTGCTGGTCTGGTGTTATGAAATTAAAAGTGATTTGCATCAGTGAGTAGTGAAATATCTCAGTGTATAGCATAAAGAGGAAACAGTACATATGAAAACAGCCAACACTAAGACAGAAGTGGACCCTCTCAGAGGTAGATGACATGGAATGCAGAGACTTCTGCAGAGGTAGTTATCCAGTGTCTATCCCAGAGTTCTGCTGCTCTGTATAGCTCATGTGACCTTGGACAAGGTGTGTGGTCTCTGGGAGCTTTCATTCCTCCTCTGAAAAACGGAAGAAGCAACACATCTCAGAAGGCTGGACTGACAATCAGAAGGTTCATCACCTAGACAGTAACTCCTGTCAGCAGATAAATCTCAATAGAAAGTAACAACTAACTACACCTCCTATATATAAATCAGATTTATTCTTTGATTAATGATATGTGATAGTGTCTATAAAAGAGCACATATGTTGTCATTTCAGTCAATTGCAAAGCGGCAAGGACAGATAATACCAATTTAGAACATGTTTTTTTCTTTTTTTGTACTGGGAATGGAACTCAAGACCCTGCACTTGCCAGGCAGGCACTTGTGCCGCTGAGCTACATCCCTGTCTACAATTCATCTTGGATCTTCTTAAAACTAAGACATGGCTTAAGAGTCCACACTTCTTATTAGTGGGTAGAAATAAAGAGAGCCTACCTTTCTATTCCTGTGCATGTATTTTAATAGCAGAGGAACTGCCTATCTTTAAGATAACTGCAACTATTTCCAGGGTGGAAGAAGAGAGCCTGCTTACCTAGGATTCTGTGTTCTGAAGTGCAATTGTAGAGTGCCAAGGAAGTTTATCTGAGTTTGTGTCCCACTTCAAATAGGATACTAGGTAAAACTGCTGGTGATTAATTGATAAATTGAACATTTTCCCATTGTAAGCAGTAACCTTTCATCTCCCTAATAGAGTATTATCATCTTTAGGAAACAGTGAAAACAAGAGGCCGGGCCTCCATTATGTTAGACACTTGCTCTCTGACTAAATTATATTACTTAATAATGATGCCAACCCCTTTGAGGGAGTTAATGATATAGTTTCCACTGAGGAGACTGACGGACAGAGTGATGCCTGAAGCAACAGGACAAGCAACCAGTGAGTCTCAAGGTGCACTCAGATCCAGCCAACCCTGCAGCAGTGTACCCCTACCCCTCTCATCATACCCCTTAAAAGGTCTGTTTATTTTTATTTCCAAGATTATTCATGATGTGGGGTATCAAAATCCCATGTCTGAAATAGTACCTTAGGAAAAAGTCCAAGAAACCACATCTCAGAGGATGCAACTCAGAAAAGGACTTAATACTGAGCCTGAGCTCAAAATGTGCCGCCAGGGTGTATGTACATGTGTGTGTGTTTGCACGTGCATGCTGCCAGAAGGCTTTGGACTTGTTGGTGGGGCACTTCATAGAGGAAGAAACTATGCTGGAGGCAAGAAAAATGCAAAGGAAAGCAAATAATATGTGTTGCAGGGAAAGATCAAAGTTCAGCCAAGAGCGACCAGCAGGTCAGACCCTGGGAAATTGCAGGTTTGTGCAGCCCGGCATGACTGCAGAGCCCACAGTGCAGTTATCTGCTGGTGTGCAGATGTGTGGCCCCCACATCGCTTCTCTGAATCCTTTCTCAGCATTCCAGTGATGTAGGCAGAGCAACAGGCCACCTTCCCTGTGGGAACTGCTAAAAGGACTTCCTTCAGAGGATGCCTCACTTCTTTCCAGCTACTTTCAGACATTTACAAACAAGAGTTCGATTGTCACACACCTGTTCTGGTTGTTGTATACTGAAATAATACAGAAGTTGACCTTTCAATCCCACGCATACAGAAATATGAAGAAGGGAAAAGAAGAAAGGAAAAGGAGAAGGGAAAAAAGGAAAAAGAAAGCAAAAATAAATAGAAAGTACTTGTATTAATAGTCATTAAAATATATTTGTAAGAGAATCTCAAGTACAAGAAATATTACACAACCTGGAAAATAGCATGAAAATGGCAGGAGATCAAATTACATGATTATAAAATAACTGACATATAAAAATAAGCTGAATGCACCCAATGTGTAAAATATCATCTATTTCTGTATTTATAGTTCTGTGCAATGAAAATTGTTCAAAATGATGACATAATCCAGGATAATGAAATGTTTTTTTGAGATAGAGTCTTGCTGTGCAATTCAGGCTGGCCTTGAGCTCACTTTAACCCAGGCTGGTTTTGACCTCACAATTATCTTCCTGCCTCAGCCTCCTAACTGCTGGGATTACAGATGTGCACCATGATGACCAACTTGAATCTTGTATTAAACATTAAGTCTTACCTTTAAACTTAATGAGCTGGCAAATACATATTGGAAAAGGTTATAAATAAAACTAAATACTAATTTTAATTTTTTATATTTTCTGGCTAATTTGGGTTCAACGGATGAATTACTTTCCCTACTTTTAAAATTAGTATTTTAGCTATTCTTTAATTCCATCACAAAGTAGATTTCAAGAAAGAGACATTAATTTAAAAGTTCAGCTGGTAGTACATGCTTGTAATCCCAGCACTCGGGAGGCTGAGGCAGGAGGCCTGCTTCGAGTTCAAGGCCAGCCTGGGCTACAAAGTGAGTTCAAAGTCAGCCTGAACTGCACAGTGAAACCTTGTCTCAAAAAGACAAAAAACAAACCAAAAAGCTCACTGAAAACTTTACTACTGTTATAGGAAAATCTAAAGTAATGCAATGCATTGCAAATGCTTTGAAACAGTACCGCATAATAAACATGTACGCTCTGATTCCTGCAGGCTAAGCAGCAGCTAGCCCCTGCTCTCTCCATTCCTCCAATACAGCCCTGCCCAGAGATTTCAGTCGTAGATTAAATTATCCACTTACTCCCCACAAGGAGTCAAAGGAAGAAGCGATACCCAAGGTGATTGCTGTATTTATTTTAAAATGCAGGGATGCAGCCTTTCCTTCGGGTGTATTTTTTCTATGGTGGCTGGCGTGGGAACGACATACAAGGTCTCCCCAGAGGTATGATTTTACCTTGTAAACATTGTAACACCCAAACAGTGACATAAGTTATGACTCAACCTTGAGTGCTGACTGGAAATACTTCTGAGTCCATGCACACTACTGTACGCCATCTCCCCTGATCCGGCACACCCAGGGCTGATCCCAAATCCTCTAAGAGGTGGGAAATTCTGCAATGGTACAATCAATCATCTGCCCATCATTACAACTACTCGTTAAAAACATAGACAGCTCATTCCCTGAATGCAATGCCAAAGACCAGACAGAGTACCATGCCTCGGGATACCTGGGTCAGGCCAGCAGTGGATTCACTCTGACCTCGGACTCTTCCCCTGCTTTGGTTCTATACATCGCTTATGTTTCTTGGTTGACCAATTTAGGAAACGAAAAAGAAAAAACTATCTCATAATTTAAAATCATAGAAATGAATTGGAGAAGAAATAATTTAGGAAATTCCTCTCCACTTAACTATAGAAGGAAAGAAAGAATTTTCTTTGCTTTAGGAAAAGAAACAAAACAAAACTAGAAAAACAAAAATAAAAACACTTGGTATTTAACAGCCAAGTGACTGTTCTCATGTGGCAACTGTTCAGACGGAGGTCCTGTTTATCACCAGGTTCTCCCCACTCATGTTTTTCCCATAGTAAAAGCTGGTTATGACTCACTTTAGGACACATTAAGTACTCCAGGCAAATAGATTTGAGTCTGATCAAAACCAGCAGTGGGGATAATTTATAATTCCAAATAAGACATCGCCAAGCAGAGTCACTTTGGGAAAGTGAGTCAGTTGCATGCCAGTTAGGTCAAGCTTCTTTTATTGCCAGTTTCCTTTAACCCGTCCCAGGGTTAGGCTTGTGGGGGGAGGATGTGTTACCGTAGTCACATGTGGACTATTACTGTCGACTGTGGAAGGTTTAAAGCACAGCTTGGTACACTCGTGGAAGGTTCAGAGCAGTGGTGGGGAATGAACAGCATGCATGCTGCATCCTGGAGTTTGCTATCACTGGAAACTCTAAAAGGGTAATTGTCACTGGTTTAAAGGGTAGGGCTTCACGACACAGAGCTCCAATCACATGCAAGATGGTATTAGTTATAGAAAGGCTGAGATCATCAGAACATCCTGTTCTAGGGTCTACAGATTTCCCAAATTTACTATGAAAACTGGCCTTTCCTAATCATCAAAGTAGACTGCCATAGACATTCTCAAAACCTATCCAACTGGAAATTTAGGTCCTGCATTAGTTTCCAAAACACATCCATCAACTAGACAACAGATAGATTAAGATACCTGAACAAGCTATAAATGGAAGCTAAGAAGTTCTAAAGTGAAATAATTATATAAAAGCATCACATTTCATGCTTAATAGAGACATTCTGGGATATGAGTATAAACCTAGTCAGCAGGTGAATTCCCTACCATCTAAGGAGATATTATTTAATAAATGAATGACCAATCAATCAAGACCCACATTGTGGATCTTGCCATTCTTAATGGATACCTGCTAATGGTTCTTATGAGATGCTGGTAGCACTTTCAAACTAGATTTAAACACCTTCATATACAGAGGCTAGCTCCACAGTATTTCAGGTTTTATCAGGTTTCCAGGTAGAGATCAATGTCTTGTGTTATTTTGTAATAACAAGCCTGGGAATGAGGCTTCATATTCTGCGGAAATCGTGTAAAAACCACTATGGCTTTTATAGTTATATAATTTTGTAAGTTTCGGATATTCATCTTCCTTGCCAAAAAAAGAAAAACATAAAATGTGAGGATACATGTGAGTTGGTCATAAGTTTGAAAGACAATTTCTTTTTCTGTAATGATAGAAATAAATTACGAGACTTATCAACAACACTAAGTTTATGGTCTGCTACCCCACAATGTTTCAAATGACCACAAAAGATGAACTCTACCTTTGAGGAGTGCTTCAGCTGGAGAACTATTCTTATACAAAGGCTGGCTGGGAATAAAGGGTTAGTAGAAGAGTCTCTTTACAAGGCATGAGGTTACTTCAGCTCCTGCAAGAAAAGGGGCAGATGGTCCTGCTTTGCTTTATATCACTTGATATTAAGAGCAAATTGCAAAACACCCAGTAAACATACTCCTTTCCAAATCACATCTTAAAGTGTAGTGAGAAAGAACTGCTGAACAGTAGAAGTAAAAGTAGAATTCCCTATACGTTATAATTTGGAAGAAGACTCTCAAGTTTTCCTGTAAAAGCACAACCTTGTGGTTTTCAAAGATGTCACTCTGTCCTAAGGGGAAATTGCTCTTGGTGCTTCCCCAGCTGCCACTGGCTAGCGCGTTGCCAGCTTCTCTTTTGTAATATCCCTGGCCTGGTCTCCCACGAACTGGATTTCCTAACAGAAAGCCTAAGCACACTCTCACGATCTCAATAAAGCAGGAGCAAAGAAAAACAACTGCTAAAAAAAATGGCAGCTTTAGGTTACAAAACAATTTTTGAAATAAATGCTATTTAATGGGACCTAAATGACAGTGAAGTAGACAGTGAAGTAGGGAGAGAACTTTCTTCTGTTGGTTTCATAGTTTAATGGTTTCATTCTGCAGTGTTTGGGATGGGCAGCAGATCCCTTCAGAGCTGGGGTCCTGTGATAATGGTCCACAAACAGAGCCACCCATTGCCTCCTGGTCTCTGGCCAGCCAATCTGAAGCCTTACTCTAGAAGCCGCCGTGCTTTTATCAAAACACAGCAAACTGCCCTTTATCTGTGGGTGACCTGAGAACACCTCCTGTTCTTCCAAGTCTCATCTTTGACAGAAGCCAGCCTTGTAGGCAAATGTGCCAAAGCTCAGTCACCCACAGGGACCTGAGTTACTTTCATTTCCTGCACAGGGAAACAGTTCCAGGAGCTTAACTATTCCTCACTGAGTAAAGCACATAAAACCCTAGAGTATTAAACAGAAAAAAGAGAAAACAACATAGTTTTAGTGATGAAAGGGACTAAGGGATAATGGGAAACATACTATTGGCGACCAGACACACCCAGTATTTCAAGTGCTGTGTAGCATATCCCCTTCGCAGAGTAAATGGTCTTCACTTCGGGAAGCCATCTCTGAAAATAACCGGCCAATGTATGTATCCCTACCGCATAAATGCTGTGCACTGTCTCAATAAACAATGCAAAATAAATACAAAATAACATCTGGAGACCACGCTTGGCACATAGTGGGGTGAGAAGGAGGGCTAACTTTTCTCAGCACTGCCAGTAAAGTATGAGTTTCATTTTTTCAGCTTAAGATAAAGCTCTCCACCATTAACCAAACACAGACTAAAGACTTACTAAGTTACTTTAAGATGCAAAAAAGAGTGCTATTGCCTGTACATGATGTCTTCTCACAAATTAGGCTGCTCTTAGCAGATTCTCTTTTTTACTATTGGAAACTAGTATAATAAGCAGTCTGTCCCTAACCCTGTTCATTTAGATATGAAAATGGTTCCTATTTAGAACCAATTATTATTACACTAGCAGGCAATGAAACTACTCCTCCTTTTTGACTGGTGAAACCAAATTTCCAATGTAATGTGTTAGAAAACACACTTCCATTGCAAAAGAATGTTATGTGATCTTGCTATTTGCCAAATGTTTCTTCCTATAATAACAAGTAAAAGACCAGTCATGTGCTTCCAATATATAACTGACCTGTGCATACTTATCCCATTCAGCTGACCTTTGTAGACAGTCTACGGACACTGGTCCAGCTCTCTACTGTTGCAAAATAATGCCAGGGAATGCTCAGTCACTCCTACAAAATTTAAGAAACATTATGAGGACTTTGCTCCAAAAATCACCTATGTAACACTCTGATAAGAATTTTGCAGGTAACATAGTAAGCACTGTTGGTCCAAAGACATAAAAACATTAGTTATTCATGCAGTATGTGAGTAAACAGTCATACCTTCTAAAAATCATCATGCTTTATTTTATGGCAACTGAAAATAAAGAATGTAATGAATTATATACCCTCACTTATTTCCTATTCTTAGTTCACATATCTTCAGTTTTAAAAAAAATGAAACAAAACTGTTAACTACCAGTGGCATAGTAAATATTAGTTATTAAGTCAAATAAGTATGTAAATATATTTGATTTAAGTATCTTTAAATTTTTAAATTTTTAAAATGTTTTATTTAAAGAGAAACAAAGTAATACATGGAGAAAAAGGGTAGAAATAATATAGAATTACAGAAAAATAAATGGTAAGAAATCACCAGTTGATAAGTTACATATTGTCATCTTAGAAATAGTTGTTTAGGTTACAAAATTAAACAGTGACATTCAAATAGCTAACAGTTCTGTTCAATGATATAACAAAAACGTAGTAATATGGTTATCAGTCCTACATACTTGTTTTTATCTTAAAGAGGATAAGATTAAACATATCAAAACAGAACAAAACAGTTCAAAAAGAAACAATTTAAAGAAATATAGATTTCAAAGCAAGTCCACTGGAGATCTTCACTGTTTATCTAGTTGTCTCTGGTTTCTTCCAAATAGTTGTCCCCATCTTCATGCACATTAAATATATACTGCATATTATAGAACTAATCAATTCATTACATGATGATGAAGGCTTTTTAGGTCTTCAAGATCTGAAATTGGGGAAGACAATAATAACTACCATAGTGTCTCTCATTCTCTTCATAGTAGCTGTCCTTATCTTTACATATGCTGAAACTGAACTTGAGACTAGACTAATATCACTCTGAACAGTGAATAATAGTATTGCTAGATTTTATATCATAATGCTACAGAATTAGAATTGGGTTTCTTAGTGTCTCTTCTTCAGAGTATCTGTTCATTACATCTTGCATTATATAATCTGTTCCCATAAATAGTTTTAAAAAATCTTCCCATATGTGAATTTCTACATGTATATCTATCCTCTCTATACTATAGGGAAAAACAATCATAACAAGACAGCAAAACAAATTCCAAGAAAAACAGAAATTGAAAAAGATAGGACTTCCAGGAGAATATGGAGGATAAATAACAGCAGCTAGGGGGGCTCTGAGATATCCAGGAATGGTGTGGTGTGGGGAGTCCTAAGCAAGAGGAGATATACCCTGCCGACCCAGGAAGAAACTGAGCTGAGAGAAACCAACTGGAAAAGCAATCCCGATGCTATAACCAGAACAGATAAAATCTCCGCACTGAAGCTGGAACCCGTGTCTCTGGAAACCACAATTTGAATTTCCTGCCTCCGCTGCTGCATCTGTATCAGCACAGCAGAGATAGAAACATGAAAGCTCTGAGAGTGGGAATCGGCAAATGGAGTTGAGAGCCGGACTGGCGGGGAGCCATGCATTGACCTGCGGTGAATGAGAGGAATGGGGACCCCTCCATAGATAAGGAGGCTCCAACAGAGGACATTCTGGGACCAGGCAGACTAGCTGGAACAGGGCGCTGCAGTGACTTTAGTCACATATTCCCCTCTCAAGCGGGATTGGTGGGGAGCACTTGACCTGGGTGAAGCAGTGGACTGAGACCCAGTAAGCTAGCCCAAATCAGGTCCCAGGGCCTGGCGGTGCACCTTAGCAGTGAAGCCTTCAGTAGGTTGACCTGGAGGGGTGGGCCCAGCAGAGGCTGCCCAGGTCTGTCTCCCTAGTTCAGTGCAGTGGGCAGGAATACCTAGCGAGCACGATTCAAACAAACTGTAACCAACAAAGAAAGAAACTGGGCCTCCTATATACACCTGTGTGGGAGGAACAAAAAATATGAGAAGAGGAGGCAACAAGAAAGGGTCCTTGGCCCCCAATCTGAGAACACTGATCCAGGAAAGGTAAATGCAAAGGAGAATGAGGACAGAAAACATGCAGTATCAGACATGGCACCAATACACATAAAGCGAAATCTCCGGAGCCTCATAGATGAGTTCAAAATGAAGTATTTCACGAAGTAAAGCAAGATATAAGTAGAATAGTTAAAGAAATGCTAAGCACCACCCAAGAAAAAACAGATGGTGGAATGGAAGAACAGAAAAAAAAGGGCAGAATTGTTTGACGGAGAAAATAGAGAAAAGGTAGAATACGTGAAGCAGATTCAAAGAGATTACCAGGAAACTAAAAACTCTATTGAAAGCTGGCATAAGAGCTTGAAAGAAACTAAGGATAGATTATCTAAACTGGAGGACAGATTTGTAATGTGGGAGCATGAAATGAAAAACTTCTTAAAAATAAGAAACAAACAGCAATAGTACAAAGGCTAGAAGATGATAAGAGGATCTATAACTTAAGAATTAAGAACATAAAGGAAGAAGTAGGGACACAAACAGATGAACTACAAAGGCTATTCACAGAAATAATCTAGGAGAATTTCCCTAATTTAGAAAAAGGTAAAGATACTCAGATGTATGAGGCATACAGGACCCCAGCCACCTACAACCCAAACAGAACTACACCTAGGCATATAATAATCAAAATTTCAGAAATCCAATATAAGAATAGAATTATTAAAAGCCATCAGAGACAAGAAACAGATCACTTATAAGGGAACACCTATCAGATTTACAGCAGACTTCTCAGCACAAACCATCAAATCACGAAGAGCATGGGGGGAAGTAATTCAAGCTTTGAAAGATAATAATCTCCAACCAAAATTGATATATCCTGCACAACTGTCCCTAGAAATTAATGGACAAACAAGGTGCTTCCAAGTTAAAGAGGAACCAGGGGAATTTGCAACCACCAATTCAACTCTACAGAGAATGTTGCAGAACATTCTAAGGAGAAAAATACGAAGATTCCAGAAACACTGACAGAGAGGCCACAATGAATGGAGCAGAAAGCAAAATGAAGACGACAAACTGACAACTTATGACAGAAAAAGAACTCAACAGAAATGAGGCAGAGAAGGTTGGATGGTAGGAACAGCTATTTTGGAGAAAACAAGACATCATAATAGCTAGTGCTGATTTAATATCTTGTTTTGAAGTCTCATCAAGCTTTTGTTCTTCTGTCTCCATCAGTCTTAACATGTTGTATCTTATTGGATTTTATTATATGTGATAATATACACAAAAAATTTTATACATAAGGAAATTATCAGAAACCATTGTTCATTTTCTGTTAGTTGGTTCTAAATACCCTGTAATACTGTCATTGTCTTGATATGTTTGATGCTACAGTATATGAAGTTACACTCAAAGATTTCAAGGAAAGAGACACTATGGTAACTACTTTTATGTTGGGATATCTTGTGGTGAAACACTATTTTGCATAAATAGTTATGTTCTGACCTGTGCTGTTTTGTTGTTATGTCCTCTTTTATCTCAATCTCCTTTTTTTATTATTTACTTTTTTATTTTTATCTTTTTAATTAAGGGAAAAATAAATTAAAAATAGCTGGATATATTATAGTAAACCACTTTGATTTCCTATTAACTTGATTTAAAACCCTGTATTACTCTCACCATCGTGTTTTGACTGATTTTCCTCTATTCTGTTTTGTTTGATAGTACCAAGTTTGAGAGTATAGGCAACAACTGTGAAGACAATAAGATTCACTATGACACCCATTCTGGTTTGACTATTATCTTCTTTTGAAGTCCTGCAATGTCTCTGATGTTTTTATTTTATTGGTTTTGTTCTTTACTGCTGTGTTCAATTTTATTATAACTTATGATATAGGCAATTCTTTTTAAGATAGCAAGAGGCATTATGGTAATCATTGTTGATCACTTGTATTCTGTTTTTACATTATATATTATGTCCATCCTTTTGATTGGACTGTTTTGTTATGTCACATTTGGTTTTATTCTCTTCAAAAAAGTAATAAGAACTGTTGGAGTAATAAAACCGAAATGTGTAATTGTCATTGTAAAACATAGAGGAAAAGAAAGTGCTCTAAAGGATATAAGTGCATGTATATTTAAGTGTATAAGATAGATAACCATATTACTGAGTTTTGTTGGATCATTGAACAAAACTGTTTGCAGTCTGTTTGAATGCCCACTTTATATGCTTTAATTTTGAAACTTGATCAACTATTTCTAAGATGACAATATGTAATCTATTAACTAGTGATTTCCTACTGTTTTTTTCTGAAATTTTGTATAATTTGTACCCTTTTTCTGTGTTTTTTTCTTTTTCTCCTTAAATAAAATTTTAACAAAGATATATAAAACCACAATATTAGGTGATCTACCATAGTTAATATGCTTTCCCTTATCATTTTATTTTTTATTTAAAGAGAAAAAAAACAAAGCAGTAAAAGTGTACAAGTAATACAGAATTTCAAGAAAAAAAATACGGTGAGAAATCACTAGTTAATTGATTACATACTGTCATCTTAGAAACAGTTGTCCAAATTACAAAATTAAAGCATACAAAGTGGACATTAATACAGTGAGATTGCAGACAGTTCTGTTCAAAGATCCAACAAAAACTCAGTAATATGGTTTTGTATCCTACACACATAAATAAACATGCAGTTATATCTTTTAGATCACTTTCTTTTCCTCTCTTGTTTCCAATAACAATTATACTTTTTGGGTTTTATTACTCCCACAGTTCTTATAACTTTATTTTTGAAGAGAAAAAAAAAACCAAAACAATAACAACAAAAAAACAAATGTGACAAAGCAAAACAGGGTCAGTTAGAACAGAAGGATGGACATAGTGCATGACGCAAAAACAGAATACCAGGTGATCAAACCGGTTACCATTATGCCTCTTACTATCTTAAAAAGAGTTGCCTATATCATCAGGTATAATAGAATTGAACAAAACAGTACAGAACAAGAACAATAAAATCTACATTGGAAACCTTACAGGACTTCAAAAGAAGATAATAGTCAAACCATACTGGGCATCACAGTAAATCTTATTGCCTTCAAAGTGGTTGCCTATACCCTCAAACTTGATACTATCAAACAAAACAGAATATAGTAAAATCAGTTAGAACAAGATGAGGAGAGCAATACTGGGGTTCAAATCAGGTTAACAGGAAAACAAAAAATTACTGTAATATATCCCATTATTTTTAAATTTAGTTTCCCTTAATCAAAAAAGAAAATAAGAAAACAATAAATTAATTTTAAAAAAGGAGGAGATTGAGATATAAGAAGACAAAGTAACAGAACAACAGATCAGAACCGAACAATTTAAGCATCATTGCGTTTCACCACCATAATAGTAGTCACCATAGTGTCTCTTTCCTTGAATTATTTGATTATAACTTCATATACTATAGCATCAAACATATCAAGACAATGTGAAGCCATTCAAGAGAAAGCATTGCAGGGTATTTAGAACCAGCTAACAGAAAATGAACAACAGGTTTCTATAATATCTCTTTGCCTATAAAAAATTTTGTTTATACTATTGCATATAGTATATAATAAGATAAAACATGTTAAAACCAAGGGAAACAGATAAACAACAGCTTGATGGGACTTCAAAACAAGATGATATTAAATCACCACTAGCTATTATGAAGTCTTGTTTTCTTCAAAATAGCTATTCATACTATCACAGACAATAAAATCGAACAACCCAGATTAAAACCATTCCAATTCATGTGTGAAAACATTATATGGCTTCACGCCAATATGATTGGGAATCATGATTGCCACATACTTTTATGTATTCTTATCATTTCTTACACTTCCTTTGTTATTTTCAATAGACTTGTCCACATCATCAGGCTTAATATAGTTAAGCATAGTATTATATAGCTATTTTTATAAAAACACAACTTTGAAAACATTGTAGGACTTGAGAGCTGTTAATAATCAAAACTGGTATCGATATCTTTTACATCTTGTCATCTTCAGAGTAGTTGCCTCTACTTTTAGGGTTGATACTATCAAGCATACCAAATTCAAATAAAATCAGCCAAGGCAAAACCACAGTCTAACGAATTGGATTCAAATAAGATCAGTCATAGTAAGACAATGTAAGTAATACAGGGTTTCAGTTTAAGTTAATAGGAAATTAAGGATAGTTACCATAGTATAACCTACTATTTTGGGGTCAGATGTCTGTGTCCCCAAATCTGATATAGTGGACAGACCGGAACAAATTAAATTCAAACTAAAAAGAGCAATAAGACTAGTGTGACTTTTAAATACTGATACACTATTAACAATGACCTCTGCCTTTCTTTATATAGTGTATCAAAGCTATCTATACTAAAGATCATAGCTTACCATCTCTGCCTCATGTTTGCTACTCCATTTTACTGCTATAATTTATCCACCTTACTTCCTCATTCCACTGTCTGCCCCATTCATTGAGGCCTCTCTGCCACTGTTGCTGGAATCCTGGTATCCCTTCCTCTCTCTCTCTCTGGAATGTCCTTCAGCACTCTCTGTAGGGTTGGGTAGGTGGCCATGAACGCCCACAGTTCCTCCTTGTCTTGGAAACATCTTATTTCTCCGTTAGTTTTGAGAGAGAGTTTTCTGGGTATATCAGTCTTGGTTGCAAATTATTTTCTTTCAGGGTTTGGAATATTTCCCCCCAGGTCCTTCTCAATTTGAGAGTTTGTGCTGATAAATCTGTTGTTATTGTGTTAATTTTCCCATTGTAGGTTATCTGCTTTTTTCCCCCTGGCTGCTTTTAGTATTCTGTTCTTTTGGTAGATTTCTGGAATCTTGATTATTATATGTCTGGGTGTAGATGTTTTGTTTGTAGATAGCTGGAGTTCTGTATGCCTCATTTATCTGGATGTCATTTCTTTTTCCTATAATTGGGAAGTTTTCCTTTAATATATCTGTGAATATTCTTTATATTTCATTTTTGGTTGCTCCTGCTTCCTTGCTCACATGCTTTATTCTTAAGTTATGTATACTTTTGTTGTCTTCTAGCCTTTGAATTGTTTCTTTCTGGTTCCTCATTATTTTTAAGAGGTCTTTTCTTTCACAATCATATATCATAAATCTCTTTTCAAGTTTAAAAAGGCTAACTTTAGTTTCTGTCAAGGCATTTTGCCAGGGTTTGCAATGGAGTTTTTAGTTTCCCAGTAATCTCTTTGGATCTGTTTCAAGTATTCTAGGTTATGTTTAAATTCTTCTTCAGAAGTTTCTCTTTCTTTTCTGATTTCCTCCGTTCTTCCATCTGTGTTCTCTTGAGTGGGGCTTATCATTTCTTTAATCTCTTTATATCTTGCCTCACTTGGATCAAAAGTACAGTTTTAAATTCATCTATGAGGTCATGAAGGTATTTCTTTATTTTGGCTGATGCTGTGTCTAGTATTGGATGGTTACTGTGCTGGTTCCCTTCTGTGTTTACTTCTCCTGGGCTTATTTTCTCACATTTGGCAGCTGGAGATATTTTTGTATTTCTATCTCTTATCATGTTTCTGGTTTCTTTCATACTGGAGTGTCCTGAGGGTGTATGGCCCTCTCTGTATTGCTTAGAGCCTTTCTGAAGCATGCTAACTTGAGTTTTTGCTGCCCTCCCCAACTTGCTGTTATCTGAGGCAGACAGGATGCAGTGACAGTGCAGGCTAGCCTCCAGCCTCTGTGCCAGTCAATCTGCAAGTTAGGCTGTACCTTGTGGATGTCACAGAGTCGCAACTATTTTGTATCTGCTTATTGGGTCCCAACCAGAGGTGTGGTTATGTCCCAGCAAATCCTGCCAGTTCTCTCTGAGCCAGAAGCAGCTCACTAATGTCACTGTGGCACATGGCTATGCCCAAATTCCAGCTGTCCTCTACCAGACCTCTCTGTGCCAGGAATGACTATCTGATGTCACCACGGTACCAGGTCTGCCCAATTCCAAGATGTCCTCCGCCAGTCCTCTCTGTGTCGCTGATGCCATCACGGTGCCGGGCTGCCCAATTTCAAGATGTCGTCCACCAGACTTCTCTGTGTCACTGATGCTGCCATGGTGGTGGGTCTTGCCCAATTCCAAGATGTCCTCCAACCAGCCACAGCAGCCCCAGGACCCAGTCCCTGGTACTCACCAGGACTCAATGCAGATTTTCCTCTTGGGTCCACTGCACATTGCACTGCTTGCCTTCACTGCATTCCTGGCACTGCACATATCGATCAGAAAACTGCACAGTGTCCAGCTTTGGAGCTCCAGAGCTTCTCACAGTCTTCTCTGGTGCAGCCAGGCAGCCCTGGCTGCTTCGCAGGGTCCCAGGTCTCAATTTCCAGCAGTAGCCAAAAGCCAATACAGCTTTTCCTCTTGGATCCAGTGCTCAGTATGCCGCATTAAGGGTGTGGGATTCACAGACTCCTGTTATCGGCAGCCTTGGTGTCAGCATGACCTAAAATCCTCCAGCCGTGCCTAGTACAGCGTGGAATGGAACTCAGTGAGTACATCGGGCTTCAGCTCTCCATCCGTGCTTTTCCTTCCTTTTCCCAGTTTTATTTTTCCCTTTGGTTACCGCCTTGGTTAATAAGAATCATTTTCCATTCATTTGGCCCTTTCCATGTTGTCATATCCTAGCATCTAATATGATTTTTCCACAGAGACTCTCCGCCCAATCCCCTAACAAGCCGCCATTTTTGAAACTCAATTTAAGTACTTTTAAAATGTGTGCTTCTCTGTAGGGAAGATTGCTGACTTTTGAGATACAGTTTTGTGGGCTCAGAACCTGTTCCTGATGTCATGTAGTGTATTCACTGTATTCCTCACACTACCTAAACTGTGACAATTTCTTTAAAGAAATTATCTTTGTGAGATAAATATTTTATCAAACATCCTTTTGTCTTTCAATTTATTAATTAGGCAAAATGTAAGGAGCCTACATAAAGGATGTGCTAAATTCTAGATTCTCTTAAAATATTACAAAGGTTGTGTGGAGAATCAAATTTATGCAGGCTTTGAGTTGTAATAAACTTTTTAAAAAATCATCCTCCAGGGCAGGAGACTTAGCTTAGTGGCATAAGTGCGTGCCTGGCAAGTGTGAGTTCACGAGTTCGATCTCCATTACAAAAAAAAAAAACCCCAAACCTTCTATTTTCATGACTCATCATCTCCTCTTATTCAACAAACAAAACCTCAACAGATAAAAACAAAGCTTGAAGCCAGGCGTGGTGGCAGATGGCTGTAATCCCAGTACTCAGGGAGGCTGACGCAGGAGGATTCTTGCAAGTTTGAGACCAGCCTGGGTTACAAAGTGAGCATGAACCAGCATGAACTGCATAGCGAGACCCTACTTCAAAGAAGAAAAAACAAGACAAAAACAAAGACTGATTCAAATCACAAGATGTAAAATAAGGATCTCCTTTTCATTCCACAAATTCCTAAGGAGGAGGAAACAGATGAAATAAAACATAATCAGCCAACATTAAACACTGCATTGCCCAACAGAAAGGATGGGACTGTAGCAACAATGTGGGGGATGGCACCTCCTCTTCCTCCGGTGCCCACAGATGGCCTGCATGGAGTCCTCTCATCTGTGGCTCTTTCTCTCCCATTCAGCTCACTCTCTGACTATATGCAGAGACACACAAATGTGTCTCTGGAGGAACATTCAAGTTAAGCAGTAGGACTGGGTGGTTGCAGAACTATGGGCCATTGGACTGGGTGGCTTTTCTGAGAGAAAAACAGACTTTGGAGGTTGAAAGATCAGCCTTTAAATCTCTGCAGTGTTGATGCTGGCAATCTCAGAAAAAGAAGTTCTTTGATTTCCAGTGCTGTCAGGTATAAAGTGAATTTATTATTACAGGCTACATAGAGATTAAAGGAAACCATGTGGTGAGCCAAGCACACAGGGGTGCTCCGTAAGTTGTTGCTAGTTAGGTTTTATATGCATTTGGTTTAAAATGTAACTTCAAAGTCAATCCCAACACAAATAGATAGAAGGTAGGCAGGTAGGTAGATAGATAAGCAATCATATGCATGTACATAAATATACATGTATAGACATGCACACACACATATATATTTTCCCTAAGATTAATCTTCCTATAATTTTCAGTTTATTCAATGAGTATGATATCCCTGCTATTTGTCAGGCAATATGCTTGAAGTTGCTAATATAACTCCACAAAACAAAACTCTTCTCATGGACCTTCCTAGGACTATTCTTAGTGGAAGAAGCAAATTGATCTCCAAATGTCGCTCATGTGTTTTACCTAAGTGCATGCCTAACGCAGCGGAGGTCAGGAGAAAGGAACCCTTTACTGGTCTTGAATGCAGGGGGAGGTGAAGATGAGAACCTAGAAATCAGAACTAATCCCCCAAGCTTGAGTATTTCCTTGCCAGTGAAACAAGGTAGGAGAAAAATGCCAGCTGGTTGTTACACGAGAATAGCCTGACATCAAAGAGATTATGCAATTTAGGAAATTATGACTGAATTTTTTTATTCCTTTACAAGAGATTTACAAGGTGTGTGGGAGGAAACAGATGACAAATGGTTTTATGTGTTATGAGAAAATCTTGAACTTTACTTTGAAAACAGGGACGAGTGTGTCAAGAGCTGTTAAAAGGCAATAAAAATGATCTGATTTGCCATACAGTGTTGCCTTTAATAGGAGTAAAAGTATAGATTTTGTTAAGAATGAAGAAAAGACTTCTGAGAAGTAGCAGTTTTTAAGACAGGAGTATAAAATCCTACTACTCAGTACAAAATTAAATAAACCCTAAGAGTCAATGCAGAGAAACACACTAAGAGAAGGGGAGAGACTGACGATGTCATTTGAAGACAGCAGCTCTACCATACTATGATCAAGAGGAGGAAGCAGCTGAGAAAAAAAAATCTATTTCCTCTGAGTGCACCAGAGGAGAACAGTGTCATTTACCACAGAAGTCAGTCACAACCAGAAACGTGCTGCTTGTTTGTTTGTTGATATTCAAGCATGTGAGAGATAAACACAGGAGATGAACTGACAGGAGTCTAGAATATAGGTCTGTACCATATTAAAAGGTAGGAAAGATAGAAACATTGATTTAGGAGTAATCATATAATAAAAAAAATCAAAAGCCCTATAGGAGTAGGTCCAGGGAGAATACAGTGAAAGAGAAGGAAAAAATGGTTGATACAATTAGCAATATTTAAAGAGCAAGTAGAGAAAAAGCAGCTACGAAGGAAAGTGAGAAAGATGGCCTGAGAGTTAAAATGCAAAGAAAGTGATGACACAGAAATATTGGAGGTGTGATCGTATCAAACATCACAATAAAACCAAACAGTCTCACAGCCACCCTACTCCCTGGATTTGCCAATACGGTGATATTTCATAACTTATTTTTCATAACTTATTTTAACCAAGTTGCAAGGAAAGAATTTAGATCTTGATTTGTTGAGGACAGAATCGAACAAAGAGAATTGTAGGTGTGGAATGCAGGCAACTCAACCAAATTTTTCTATTGATGAATGAGAAAGGAATTTCAAGGCAAGGACCACACAGAACGAAGGTATGATCTACTTGGGTCTGCTTTATGAAGAAATTAGACTGGAACATGTCAACCTTTTAGGCAAAAGAGAAAAAGGAGTAAGTTTTCGAGCCTGACAAGAACTCTTAACTTGCCAGCTCTCTTTAACTCTCCATATCACTCATGGCAAGATAATTTTTGTGCTTTAGTTTATTTCACTATCTCTTTTCTGTATAAATATATTTGGTAATATCATTTCACTTTAACTGATTTTCTGTTTAAAATTAATCTGTGCTGCTGCTTAAAACCTTGGTCAAGTTTCCCAAGTTTTGTTTTGTTTTGTTTTATCAGTACTGGGGATTGAACTCATGACTGCCTGCTTGCAAGGCGGGTGCTTATGCCGCTGAGCTAAATCCCCAGCCCAAATTTCCCAAGTTTTAGGCAATATTGCCTATACAACTCCTTGTGGAAACTTACATATATTAATTTCTTATGTGCTTATTTATAAATAAAGTAAAAATAGGTGATGCTATGCCCTTCCCCAAAAGCTCATATGGTGATAGGTCGGCTAATAATCACAAAGACCATAGCTTAGGGTGCTATGAGGAAGTGGGCTGAGAAGAGGTGGGAAGGTTGCATTCTTGTGACCTGCTCCTCCCTCTGGCTCTCACTCTCACTCTCACTCGCTCTCGCTCTGGCTCACACTCTCACTTTCGCTCCTGTTCTCTCTCTCTCTCTCTCTCTCTCTCTCTCTCTCTCTCTCTCTCTCTGTCAGCATCTAGCTGCCATTTGGTGAACAGCTTTTCTCTGCTGTGCCCCTTTGCCATGATCTTTGAGCCTTTGGCACCAGGTGACCATGGATAGCAATCTGTGAAACCCTGAGCAAACATAAGCCTTTTCTCATTTAAGCCATATATGTCAGGTATCTGATCACAATAACCAACCAAACAAACAAACAAAACACACACACACACACACACACACACACACACACACACACACACACACATCTACACACACAAAACAAATCAAACAAAAACTGATGAAGATATAAAATTGGTACCAGAAAGTGAGGTCATTGCTCTTAATATCCTGATCATGTGAATCAGAGGCCTTGCAAATTGACTGCAGGAGGAATTTGGAAGGGTTTGGAGATGCAGTATAAATAAGTCTTGCATGCTGTAAGCAGAGCTTGATGAGTAATCTTGTGGAATTGAAGACCAGAATGCTGATAGGAATTCAGATAATAAAGACAATGCCTATGAGATTCCAGAAGAAAATGATGACTGTATTCAGGACTAACTAGTGGCCACTCATGTTACCTTCTGGCAAAAAAATCTGTCTACAGTTTGTTCAAGTTCTGAGACTTTACAGGTGACTGAGTTTAAAGGTGGTGAACTAATTAATCTGGCAGAGAGTATTTCAAGGTAGTCTGATATTCAGGCTATAACATGAGTACTATGTAGATGCTGTTAGCCAGATTTATAGTGAGAATTTGGAGCAAAAGACAGAGCAAAAGATGTTTAAATACTTTGAATTTAGTCATAAAAGGAATATGTGTAAAGTTGGGGGCCAGAGGAGGTATGGTTGCTAAAGAAATTCGAGCTACTAAAACAAAGCAGGTATTGTGTAACAGGACAAGAAGAAAGATGCCTTAAGGGCAGCTAAGGAATCAGCAAGCCCTCAACCATCACAGGCTCAAGTCTGTACAAGTACAAAAATTATTATGAAAGACTATGTCTTGAGAAGAAAGCTCAGCAGTATGCCTGCTGACTTAGGCCTAAGGAAGTGCTTCCCTACTTTCAATCATCCAGATGTCACTGCAGCCACAGTCCAACAGGGACCAGCTACTGCTATTGCTGGCAGCAGACCCTGGTGTCATACACAACATGCTGGTTTTGCAAGCAAGCAAAATGTAGGAGTCAGGGGATTGTGGAGTCTTTGAACCAAATTGAAAGGGAGATTAGGAAGGCCAGCAACATGTCACAGGACTAGACGACTGCCAGGAGCACCCGAGAGTGATGTTTGAAGCTAATAGAGTGCAGCAAATGCCTGGGAACGTGGAGTATGGCATGTCTGCCAAGGAAAGCCATAGGCCGTCTGTGAAGCCAGCCCCAGAGCACATGCGGGCTACAGCCAGCAGGTCCATAAAGCGGGGGCTGCTCACATCTTTTGGATCTCACATTGTCATCTCATACTGCAGCTTCCAGACAGGAGCTATAGACCTAAGGTGTGCTCTGTTGAGTGTTAGTCTTGCTTTGCTGCAAATTCTTTTTATTCTCCACTTTCTTCATTTGGAATGGTAATATTTACCCTGTTCTATTGTATCTTGGAATATCTGACTTGCTTTTTAAATTTTACAGGGGCTCATGGCTAAGAGTTTGCTTTGAGTCTCAGAGGATATTTTCGTCTTGTACTTTGGAGTAATGGTGGAAGTTTGAGACTCTCAGGAAGGAGGTGGTGCATTTTTAGTTGTGTGATGGATAGTTATGTTAAATTATGAACTTGTTATTGTGTTATTTGAAAGGAGTGGTTTAAAGAGATGTGGTTAGGTAACACTCTGACAAAGGGTGGACTTTGCTGATTAACACTGACTAGATTATAACCTGGACTGGATTAAGAGACTCCTAAGAAGGGCGAGGGTGTTAACCTCCTCAGTGGGTTAACCCAGTGAGTTCACTGCTGAAATAGCAGTCATGAGATAGGGACTCACGGGAGGAAGTGGGTTATTATGGGGCCATGAGCTTGGGACTGTATGTGGCTCTTGGGCTCTTCATCTCATACTTTCTAACCCACTCTCCTTCCCAGATTACATGAACTAAATAACTTCCTTCCACCATAATGCCTCTGCCTACCAGCCAGTTAGCAGACTGTGGACCAAAACTTTTGAAACTATGACCAAAAATAAAATTTCTCTTGAACTGTGTATGTCAGGTATTTCATCCTTGAAATGGAAATCTGACCAATACAGATATAACAATTTATAAAAGATAAAATATAAAATATATTATTTTATAATAACTATAAACTACTTTTTATTTTTATTTTTTATTAGTGGACATTTTTATGTTTCTTGAATAGAGCTAGGACATGCATAACACACCTTAAGTCTTCTTTCATCCCCTTACCTTTCCCTCCTACTCCCTGCCACCATTTCTTGATCTTCTCTTTTGCAAAGGATCTAGCCCCCATTTCCTATTTTCTATACTTTATTTCACTCTCTATTTATATTTTGGTTTTGTCACTTAAGAGAAAGCACGTGATGCTTAAACTTGAGTGTCTCTTCTACTTAACATGTCTCAATATGCATCCCTTCTCCTGCAAATGATTTTAGTTTATTCTTTATGGCTGGGCTGTATTCCACTGCATATACATGCCATGTTCTTTTTAGCCATTCATTCATTGATGGACATCCAGGCCACTTCCAAAATTTAGCTATTCTGACTTGTCCTGCTATAAAAATGGGGTGCATTTATTACTGGAATATGAAGATACCAACAAGGAGAATATCTGGGTCAAATGGAATTTCACTTTTTAGTTTTGTCAAGGAATTTCCATACTGATTCTCACAGTGGTTGTACTAGTGTACATTCCCACCAACAATGTAGAAGGGTTCCCTTTCCTCTGAGGTCTTGCCAGCATGTGTTACTATTTGATTTCTTGATGATAGTCATTCTGTCAGGAATAAAATGGAACTTAAGTGTTCTTTTAATTTGCATTTTGGGCCAGAGATATGAGATATGGCACATTTTTTCATGTATTTAGTGACCACTTGTACTTTCTCTGAGAAGTATCTATTCATTTCAGTTGCCTGTTTTTTACTATATCTTTTATTTTAGGCTGTATAATTTTTTGAATTGTTTATGTGTTGTAGCTATCAGTCTCCCATCCAAGGAATAGCAGGCAAAAATTGTTCCCGTGCTGTAGGTTGTCTCTTATTAATATCAGTTTAAGGATGTCTTATTTTACTCTTTATCAGGTTTTAAGCCACTATTTCAATCATGCATTGTAGAAAATTAGAACAAATGTGCATCATTGCCTAGTAAAAAAATTTTATAAAAACCTGATACACAGCAGGAATTCTTGATGTATATTTGATTTTTATTTTTTAAGTATATGTAACGACAGTCTATTATACACAATCTATTTTGATGAAAGTTGTGTTTTGTAACAGTTTAAAATTGTCTCTCACATATTGGCAATTAAATTGAGATTCAATTCAATTAAAAATGAGATGCTTTATTAGTATATTTAGTTGCTGATAAAAACCATCTTGTGTTTAGGATATTCAGCAAAACTAGGACTCATTTAATAACTAAAAATAGAATGCTGATGTAATGCTTATAGTATGGATCCATGGTAAATATAGAATTCTAGTTTTCTGCCCAATGGACACTCAGGCCAAGAAAAAAATAAAACCTCTTCAAAGCTCTTCTCAAGTCAATTTTAAAAATGCTTGCTTTCACTTTTATTCTAAGTCTTAACTCAGATATAAGACTGCAAAAATAAAGCTAGTTTCTTATAAAACTCTACATCATTTTGAAAAACAAACTTCAATTATATTTCACCAAAAGTGCCCTAGAAAACAATAACCTTATTTTTAAAACATATTTTTGCCCAAATCATGGCTCGCCCTAGGAAACAAAGGTAGATTCCAAAGTCTAAAGTCAATATTGGTATCTGACAAAAATTCTAGAAATAAATGAAACGTGATACAGAAGGTGGACTGCCGGATTTTACCTTACAGGCAGTTGGACAGGACACTTTGCATCACCACAGCTCTCAGACATAGGTATACTTTCCTATTGTAGTTGTTTTTGTTTGGATATTTTTAAAATAATTGGGAAATTTAGTCAAATGTCCATTGAAGTGTGTGTGTGTGTGTGTGTGTGTGTGTGTGTGTGTGTGTGTATTACTGGGGGTATAATCAGGCCTTCACAATGAGCTATATCCCTAGCCTTCTCTTCAAACTTTGAGACAGTCTTACTAAGTCACTAAATTGCCCTGGCTGGACTTGAACATCTCATATTTCTGCCTCAGTTTTCCAAAGTGCTGGAGTGAAAGACATAGGGCACTACATCCTGCCGAATGTGTATTACAACAAACAGCAGATTTGATAGAATTTCTCTGAATGTACATATGGTTAAGATTTATGGAAAAAGCTACAGTTGTGTAGTTCCATGTCTTATGGAACATGCAAGGAGTTTGGATAAAATTATCAGCATCCACTTGCGAGTTCTAATGGTAAAACAGAGTCCTGTGCCCTTCCTGCCTCGTTAGCTTTACCTCAGTGATCTAGATAAAACTGAAGAAACAGTGTTTCTTAATTTGAATAAACAAGTAAATATTGAGAGAAATAACTTATGCTTTGGATGAGAAAATCAAAACCGTGCTACAGTCAATGAGGTTGGAGTCACAAACCTAGGCCAGTATGATCAAGTCATTATGAAAACCATAGGTCTTCATCAAAATGCAGCAAACTACAGAAGAGAATGAATAGCAACTGGTATGGAGGTTTGAGTTGATCAGTTGTTTAAAAGAAGCAGAGAAGCCAGTAGGGCACCCAAAGGAGCTAAGGAACCAACAGCAGAGTGGGCGGCCTGCCATTCCTGGGGGCTGCTGACACTTCCCTGCCAGGGTCAGGTCCTTGGAACCAGATCCTTAGGACTAGCTAGCCTACATGCTTGCATTCCTGGGCTAGAGCTTCATCAGAGGCACCATCATAAAATCTATACCAGTCAGTCTGGAACCTTGAAAAGTGACTGTTCACCCACGTCCTCAAACCATTGCCTTCTCCAAATTCACCCCTGAGCTTTATCAGGAGATGCAAGGCAGGTGAATGCTAGCACATTGGGAAGGATTGTTGCAGGCCAACCTTGTCTTTGAGAGATTTATTCAAATGTGTACTAAATCAAGGAATGGCAGGTCAATTTCAAAGTTGTGTATTGGATCCTAGGTATGAGACCAGGAGAGATGAAAGTAAGCAGTAATCTCTCAGACTAGCAGCAAACACAAAACCAACAGGAAAGGGACTGGGGGGCTCAAAGGAGGAGAGGGATGTGCATAGAGGAGAAGGAAGCTGAAGAGAAGCTGAAGCTGAAGAGTTTCTAAAATCTTCTTAAAGCTCAGGATGTCTAGGAGAATCTTGCCTGCCATTGTCATTTTTCACTCCACACCAACTTCGCACACACTTGTCCAAGACTCAGGCAAGGCGATTGCATGATGGATTTACATCTCTTTCCCTATCCACGTTAATGACTGCAGCATCTGTGTGGATGGCACTTGGAAATTCCAGCCTTACTGCTTGCATCTCCACATGTCCTGCTAGATCATACCACATCTGCAATTTGAGGAGCTGTGGATTTATAATGTCTAGATTACTGCAGCTTGTCCACAACGGCATACATTTTCTGTTCCCTCCATCTCTGGTGTACTCCTAAGAAAACTTCTCCATGGTCCTTTGATTTACCTTAATCTTTCATCCTCCTACTGACTTCTTTAAATTATTCACCTAAGCTTCATTTTCCTCATTGGTAGCTAGGAGTAGTAACACCTACCTCACGTATGTATTTGATGTGAAGAACATACATAATGTAAAACATATCAGTGCTCTTTGCTAAGAGTAGGCAATAAATGGTCATTATCACTTCAATCTCATGAATTATTTTTTTAAAACTTTCTTGCCAATATCATCAACTGCCTTGCCCTTTGTCTGGACCTAGTTAACAAAACTCAAACCCAGGGTCACTCAGTCCCTCCTTTCTCAGTCACATATCTAGATGCCAAACCAGCTGAAAACAAATGCCATGACCACGCCGGTCAGTGCCACTACAAATGCATTGTCACCCACATCAGTCGAGCTTTTAGCATTATCCAATGAGTTCTTAGCTACCCGTAATCCACTTCCACTCTTGTTTACCACAATAATGTTTTCAAACCTTCACTCTTCTGCTTTTCTCCACCACTGTCAGCAAATGAACTTAATTTTTAAAGGAAAAGGAAATACAGACCATTCTGCAAGAAGGTTCTCCACTTCCTGTCTCTCCCCACAACACAACCTTTAATGTAGTAACAGCCAGCTCTACCTCTCTTCTGTTTTAACTAAATGGATGTCCTGTGTTTCAGATGTTAATCCACCCATCCGTCTTTTGAGTCATATCTTCTTGCTTGCTTGGAAATCTTATTTAAATTGATTATATTCTCTCATCTCCTCTCCTGCTCCCCTCCTCCTCCTCTCCCCCTTCCCTTTACCTCCCATCTCTCTTCCTGCTCTCTCCTCTTTCACCTTTTTTTCTTTCGTGGTCTCCCATCTTGCCTCTCTGTATCCTTTTAGCAATCACCTTTTATTGCCTTTCCAGTGAAGCTGTGTTCCTCCGAAGAGCGATCTGGATTTACAACCACTTCTCATTTCCCATGATTATCTCAGCCACTGAATCTGTGACATGGTAATTCTGTTACAGTGAATCCGATCTACACGCATGTTTCAGTCCTTCTGTGGCATCTCTACCTGTTCAATAGTGTTTATCTTCTTTCTTCTTGAAAGTCTTCCCTCACATGACTTTTCTAGCAACACTTACTCTTGTGTCCCTCATTAGTCCACTGATAAAGATCTCACTCACTCACAGGATTTTTACTACATTTCATATTAATGCTCCAACATCTAAATTTTCAACCCTGTTTCTTTCTTTCCAATCTTTATAGCTAAAGGACAAGTCAAGCAAACAAACAAGGCTGGGGGGAGCTCAGCGGTGGAATACCTGCCTGCAGGTGCAAGGCTCTGGATGTCCTGTAATGTTTCAAACTTCCATTGTCCCAAAAGAAGCTCATCATCCACTTCCTGCCTTTAAGTTTACTGGATTCCTTCCCCTACTCCATCTTAGCACACAGCACTATCTTCCTCTGCTTTTCTCAAGCCAAAAACTATACTCAGCCATTGATGAAGCTCTCTCTACTTATCCATAATATTTCTTAAATCTGCTACTTTGTTATCATCATTACTCCCTGCCACTGTCTTCTGCTGACCTGGCCTGTGGTTTTCTATGAAAGTCCCTCAGTGTGTCTGCAGCAGTTACCAAAGCCACACTCATTACACAGCTGTTAAAATAAAAATGAAACAAGAACAGATTAAGATACCCAACATTAAACAGTCAATAGAACTGGTAAACCCAGAACTTAAACAAAAGACATTCTGATTGGAAAAATATTAACTCATTATGTCTGTTATACAAATAAGCCAAAGACAGCCTTTGTGTCCTGGTCTCTAACTTGTTTATTTCTTCATGTACACTGAAATGCAAGCTTCAAAGCTCCTCAGCACCAAACTCAGTTTTTAAAATACATCCAGTTATTTTTAAAAATCCCAAACCACAAGATCTGTAGCCCTTTGGAGTCTTCCTTCCTTACATGTCCTGTGAAACCTAATCTCACATTCACTGACTATTAATATTATAAAGATTTACAATCATAAGACTGGAAAATACTATGGAAAGTGTAAACAGAGTGGAGCAAGAAGACTTTAGAGAAGTGACATGCGTGGCTGGACTTTATTGTATGATAAACGCGCATCCTCTGGAGAACTCGAGAAGAGCAGTACCATGATATGACAAATATTCCCACAGAAACACTGTAGCTTCTAGGTTGAGAAGAGATTTTAGGGGACAAAGAACAGAAGAGGTTTTGGGAAGCTGAAATTTAGAATACAGTGGCAGCAGTAGAAGTAAGATAGAAGGTCAGTTCTTGAAGCTGCTTTGGAAATAAAGCCACCAGATTTTGCTCATAGGTTGCAAGTGGGGTGTGGAGGAGGAGGAGGATGAGAAGAAAATCAAATATTTACATCAGCCTAGAAACTGCACAAAACTTAATGCCAGAAGACTTGGGAATGATGCTGTATAACTGGGAAACAGTGCTTTGGGTCAAGTGACAACCCAGCCTCCTCTGTTGTAAGACTTTCTGTGCAATTTGTTTCCTTTCTTTTATCTTCAGTTTCTTTCCCTCTGCATTATATTTCTTTTTCCTTTCTTCATTTCTTTCTATATCTCAAGCCCCAAGGAATTCGAGATTTTAAATAAAAACATATTCAAGAAAATAATAAAAAAATTTTTTAAAAATAGGGGCTGAGGATATAGCTCTGTGGCATAAACACCTGCCTGGCAAGCACAAGGTCCTGAGTTCAATTCCAGTATCAAAATAATATAAATAAATAGGTGAAGGAAGCCAAAAATACAAGTAAATAACATACAAAGCGCCTACAGTGATCTGTAAGGCATTGAAGTTGAAATTGTTAGCCCAGGATATCACATCTTAACTAGAATTAAGGCATCCAATCAACACTGTCAGCTAGCTGGATGGACACTATGCTATGGAGGTATTCACAGCCTCACTTCTTGGTTTCTACACAGCATGAACACATGGTATAAGGATCTCCAAAGACTCTCTGTTTTTTATACTCATGTGGACAATCTTTGGTATGTGGTTTAACCTTTCTAAACTCAGCAATGTTATCTGTAAATGCTGAGACGAGGTATTAATCTCTGTATTGCTATAGTAAGATAATATGATGTGTGAAAATGTTATATTTATTTTCCAGCACTGAAAAAACAATATTAATTGAAACTCAGGTGCTCGAAGCAGCTCAAATTCTTTGGGTCAGAAGTCTTGGGATAGATTATCTGTATCTCCTACTCAGGGTCACAAACTTTGATAGACCACAAACCTACCAATGAGATGTTCCTCAGACTGCCTTCCTCATTTGGAACTCAGCATCCTTTTCCACCTTGTACAAGTTTTTAGTGAACATCGTCATGTGTGTATGACTGTGATCCCTATTTTCTTTCTATTGGCTGGCGACCAATCTCAGTTTCCAGACACTACCTGTATTTCCTTACAGTGTTGCCTCTATATGTTGTTTACAGCATAGATGTCTGCTTTCTCCAGGACGGGAAGATTGTCTGCTGATGTTTCCTACTTATTTTAAGAACTTATCTAAGTAGGTCAAGTTCATTGAGAGAATCTGCATTGTGATTCTAAGCAGTCAATTGATTTGTAAACTAATCACTAGAGTGACAGCTCATGAATTAAAGTTTGCTCCCTCTCATCAGGCCAGAGTTATACAAGGTCTTGGTCACTGGAGCTCATCATAGGCTCCGCCTGTTTTATGTTGTGTACCGTGACACTCACTTCCCACAAATAGAGTAATTGAAACATGATTCTTTCAAGAAGTTCTAGTTGGTGCACTCTGTTTCCAAACCAGAATCTTGAGTCTAATAAGCAATTGTTGCACTATTATAAAATGATGTTGCCCCAAGGATTTCTCAAATTCATAAATTACTTTCTCTTTCACTTATTTCTTTATCATTGATTTAATAAATATGTGATGGCTGTCTACTCTACCTGGCACCATGTTAAACACTGTGATCAATAACATTGCCATGATCTGGGTCAGGTATATAGCTCAGCAGTATAACACCTGCCTGGCAAGCATAAAGTTGCAAGTTTGATTCCCAGTACCAAACAAACATACAAGCACACAAAACCTTATCATGATCTTAGCCTCTGAAGCACTCATAGTTAGTAGCAAGAATGAAACCTGTAGAGAAACTCTTCAAACAGATAAGTAAAGATGTAGAATAAAGTAGTTGCTAATTGTGTAAGAAGCTGTCAGCTATTGATGCACTTATAGCACAGTAGTAACATTTTCTAATGCATTTGTACAAGAAGATCCTTGAGAGCTTGTCTGGAGGTTCTAGCAGCAGAGCACAGCTACTCATACACCTTCAACCAAAGAGAGGTCCTTCTCTATTGGGAGTGGTCGTCCTCTTCGACGGAGCACGCAGCTTTGAGACCGAGGCCCATGGAGCATTGAGGGAGGAAGGAGACACCTGCCTAGCCAGCCAGGTCAGCCAAATTCAACCCTGGGATCCACTGGGTGACAGATGTCACAGGCAGATTGCCACACATCCAGAATGACCCTGATTGCCTGAAAAATTGACCAAGTACTATTAAGATGTTAACATTTGTTGACACTACTCAGAAACATCACGATATTATCCTCTAGGGAGAATCCAAGCCTCTTTTATAATACTCCCTTAAATTCTACCAACAATGAGTAAAAATATTACCAGTATAATTTTGATCAACATTCAGATCATTGTTTTATGCCACAGTCCTACTACATAAAATCTGATCACAGAGAATTCTACTTACTATTCTCTGGGTCTTATATTGGATCTCAATGCGAACTTTCTCCATCTGGAGAATTTTCTCTATCAGAATTAGTTTGGGTGGATAAAACAAAATAATAGTTACTTAAACAAGATAGAAATTTATTTCTACTTCATAATTATTTTTTAAAACCTGAACCTATGTGTTGCAGGGCTGAAATGGGGTTCCATGACAAGACAAAGCTAGCTCATCACCCTTAGCTCATGACTTTCACCTCATGGTCCAGGAGACCAGAAAGGTTGCAGCTGGACTGCATGATGGCCGGCTGAAAAGAGGGAGGCTCAAAGAAGAGAGGAAAAAAAAAGGCACATGCTAACTGAATGATGACTGAGATTTTGAAAAATTGTATAATAAAAGAGAGAAAAGAATTATCCTTGCAGTTTAAACAAATCCAGATAAAAGGGGTCCTCTTCATGATCCCTCCTCATTAAACTGAGCTCCCAATACAAAGTTTCAAGATGAAAACACAGAGAACTGGTGTAACAATATCTTATGGGGAAAAAATGAAAGATTAATATATTAAAACTCTATCAGATAAATGTAACAGAAACCTGCCTAAAATGAACTGAATCAATAAAAGGAGTTTTAACTGGAAAGGCAGTTGCCTAATGTTCAGAGTTTAGAAAATTATCCAGCAGCCAAGACTTTAGAGAACACATATTGAACTACCATCAAGGATAAACTGGTTGCTGAAGAGATGCCCTAAATTTGGTCATATTTTCAGGGTATTCTCTGTACATATCATCTCTGTTTCATTGGAATGCATGGTGATATCAACTCTGTTTTCTTAGATTTCTCAATAGGGCGAACATGAAGGGCATCTTCAGACCAAGTAACCAAAGGACACATTTCACAAGAACATGGATCAGAGGACAAACAGAAAAAGATTCTATCCTTAGAAATGGACTTAGTTTACCCAGAATGGAAACTATTCCCACTATGGACTATTCCCTACTGGCCTCCAACTGAACCAGGATTGGAAAATAGGAGAGGGAAGGCTACTGAGGAAAAAAATTCAACAGTGGTCTGTCAGTTCTGGAGTTGACATGCTACAGCACTGAAAGACACAGATACCAGTCCCAACAGCAGGGTCAGAGGCAAAAAGAAAATAGATGTTACCTTATTATTATAGAATCTTAATATTTCTTCAGGAATAATTTGAGGGGAAGATCAGTTTAAGGAATTTGTATTTCACTGTAGGAACAAAGGATGTTCTTGATTAAAAGAAGGGGTTCATTCTGTTTAGTTTTAAAGAAAGACAACACTTTTCAGGCACTTTGTCTTTCTGGCCTCATGCAACTGAGCGAGGCTTTTATCTGGTGTATGTTGCATAACCCTGGCTAGTTCTCCCACCCAGCTGCACAGAGGAGCCAAGGGAGCTCCCTTGAGTTTTCCTCCCAGCCAAGCCAAAAAACACAGAAGATGGGAATCCAACCAGTTCTGCTGTGTGCCTTGGGCCAAACATTATCCTGGCTTTCTGTGCTTTCCCCCAGAGCTTGTTGTTAGATAGTGTGCTTTCCTTGACTCGAGAAGTGCTGACATTCAAAATTTAGATGGGAGTAGAAGCAAAGAATACAACTAGTCCTTCTACTTGACCCTGGCCCCAGTGTAGAAACCAAGCTGAAAGGATCAGTGAGTGAGCAAGGCCAGCTCAGTGCACGGAGCACAGAGAGCTCTCCATAGGAGGTTGGAGTCGACCCCAGATAGTAATAAACTGTTCCCTTGTTTGGTTTTATTTCTGTGCACTTATTTTCCTCGATAAATGGGCATTATTGCCTGTTTAGAATTAATATGCATAATATGCTTGTCTTGGTCACCCATCTCTCTTTCTGTAATTCTGTTTTGCGCACAGATCCATATACTTTATAGTAATGAATCTATATATGTGGGGTTTTGATATACTTAAATAGTATGTATCTAAAATAGCCTTAGGTTAGTTTTTCCTAAGAAGTTTACAATACCTCTTAGCCAGCATTTACGAGGTTGCATAGCAGCTGTACTGGTGGGGTTTGGAATCCTTTCACGTGCTTTTCTGTCACCCTGACACTTATTATCAGGACACACACTGGGATTTGTGTCTTTCTTATTCAAAATTCCTCATTACTATTTTCAGAGTAACATCCTTTTTCTATCTACAAATGCTCAAATTTCACTATCAGTTCATTTCTACAGAGAGTTGGCTCCTCTAATTTGTTCTACAAAATACCTTCAGCTTGCTTTTTATAACTCTGAAGTCCTCTCCCTCCCTCCTTCCCTTCTCTCAGACAGATGGATAGATGGAAAAGGAAGAAGAGGAGATAAGAAAAAAGGAAAGTGCTCCGAAAGCACTGGTATTATGTTCCACAAATTTACCAATAAATGGTCTCTCTAGATGGGGTAATAGCTTTTACAGTGGCTAGAAGAAGACATCTGTGGATTGTATGTACTATGATGTCAACACTGATTACAGCCGATGTGATTGTGTCCCCCGAGCCATTTTGTAGACAGCACCATAGAAGCTTCTGTACATGACAAAACTCAGTATTAGCATAGTAGATTTCTAAAACTCAGTCCTGGTTTCCTTTTCTCTTGGTAGAGGAGAAGCACAGGGGCAATGGACTCAGACAGGGGACACTGTGGCTGCTGTCGTCAGACTCCACTTCCTCATAGCTTATCCTTAGATACCTTTCTCTGTGCTTCAGGAACAAGTCCAGGAAAGGCTTTGCAGGGAGCAGGGATTGGTTTATGGATCCATCAGAAACCTTTGAGATCAGAGAATCAATCAGAGCTGGGCATTCCACTTGATGTTTTTTGGTGGCATGGCTCACTTCAAAAAGCCTGATAGGGACAGAAGTTAGTTATGGGTAATGCATTTAGAATTCTTCCCGATCTGAAAAGCCTAAGGAACCTGGGATGTGGTGTAGTCTTGGAATAATTCCTTGTTTTTTCTTTTTTCTTACATCATTCTTACTTGTGCCAACTTGCAAGTACAATGATCACACAAGGAAAACTGACTGCATTAAGCCATAGATAGGTTATATTACTATTCTAAAAACAAATTAGTGTCTAAGCCAGATGCATATATAGCAAGCTGTTGTGGCAGCAGAAAGAGGAGCCACCAAATGTAAAGGATGATACCAGCTAGCCATGTGTTAAGGAGCTAACACCTCTTAGGGGCTTATTTTTAAAAGAAAATTGGAATAGGTTTCAGCTTTATTTCTATGATATTAATCTCCTTCCTTGCATTTGTATATCTGTAGGTCTGGGACACTCTCCATGTTGTGCCTAAGTCTGTTTGGATTGGCTTTGCCATGACCAGGTAGCCCTCTGTCCTTTCTGGCCTCACGAAAAATGCCTGAAGTTGTTCTGCCTGAAGTCTTGAAGCAAAGGAGCTGAAAGTTCCTAGGAATTTATATACTTCCAGGTCCCCAGCCTTGAGCCAGTTATTGACTGCAGCGAAATATAAAAGTCCAACCAGCTCTCCCGTCACTGGGGCAAACACTCAGGTGAATCTTACACCACAGGGAAATGGACATTCTCACATAACAGGCCATTTTATATGACTTTTGTATTCTTGTCTTGCTAAACTTAATTCCTTCCTGAAATGCTTCCTTTTCAAATTAGTGGTGTACGAATCTCTCAGGGTTGCTAGGCTCCTGAGAACTCTGATCTAATGTTCTGGTTTTTTTTTTTTTTTTTTTTTTTTTTTTTGTCTTTTTGAAACAGGGTCTTGCTATGTAGTTCAGGCCAACCTTGAGCTCACTTTTGTAGCCGAGGCTGGTCTCGAATTCGAAACAATCCTCTTGCCTCAGCCTCCCAAGTGCTGGGATTACAAGCATGAGCCACGCCTGGCGATAATGTTCTGTTTTAAACAGAATAGAAAGTGATAAACTTGTAGATATTCTGCCAGAAACTGCACAGACCTCAGCATCCACCAGAACTGTTGTTCATAAGAATTTGGGCATGTCACTGGGGACATAGCCTGGCAGCACAAGCACCTGCCTGGCAAGCGCAAGGTTGCAAGTTCAATTCCTGGTACCGAAAACAAAACAAAACAAAAACCTGAAATCTTAACTTGATCAAAGCTTGACTTAAAAGTCTCTTTATATGATACCTTAGTAGAGGAAAATTTTTTAAAAATCAATGTCTGTACAAGCTTGAAGATTTTTATACAATTGACCGTTTTAGTAGTGAGGAATATATCACAATCAACTAGACTTTAAAATTGATAATGACAATATTGGACTCTGTTCATTTATGTAAACATGAATATGCTGCAATTTCCACATCAGTGCCTTTCCAGAGAAATGTGAGAAGTAGAAGAGGGGAAGAGTACAAGAAAACACTTAGAATCAGAATTTACAATAATGTCTACAACTTGTGGACTAATTCTTGCTCTGCACATTCATGCATACTTACGTACAGAGATACACATGTAAATGTATTTACAGACAGGTATAGTCTTCATTTATGTACTTAGTAGTTTATACATAAGCTCCGTGGAGTTCCATCACAGTCCTCTTATCAACAGAGGGTTTACTTAATATCTGAGTACACCCGGGAAAATGTGCATGAGAAAGTAAAGTATGTTGAAAACTATTGACTTAGCTAACTGAGGGGAGTGATGTGCAAAGTGTTGTCCAGCAGCTCTGGGGGCCCTTTTGATCTTGGGAAAAGGCTTTGCAAGGGGAAGATTATTTCCATAATTATACTAAGTTTCTGATTACTTATTCAGGTGCACTCTCAAATATACAGCGGTGTTTACCAGAGGCTGCCCACTGTACAGGATGAGAAAGAGGTATTATATAAAGGTATCATGTAAAGAGAATGTGGAAGCAGGTATGAGAATGTGAAAAGACTTGCAAAACGTGAAATACAGCTGTTCTTTTCATTCAGTCATTTTTGTTTTGAAAAGTGTAATTATTTTCATTAAGTGTTTCATACTTAACATGTGTCCGAGTCTCTTATTTCTAAATGAACTAATAAATATTTTAAAAATTTCTCAGTTTTAGCTTAGTAAATGTTAACATACAAATAAAAAATTTTTGCAATCTATAATCTTTAAGATTTTAAAGAGATCCTGAGACTAACAGACAGGCTATTTCATGTATCAACTCCAAACTAGATTTCTTTCTGTAACCCAGTAATCTTCTGCTAAGTCTGTACATAGATTTTTCATATATCTGGAAGCAGCATATATCAGATTAAGGAATGAATGTGTGATGATAGGAAGCAGATGAACAAAAATAAAACCAAAAGGGAATTTTGGAAACCAAACTTAACAATTTTTATTGAAGATTTTGCTACTTACAGGGGTGCATAGCTTGGTCTCTGTCCTATTATTTTATGTTATTCTTATAGCAATCAAATAATACATGATTTTTAAAGCAGAATTCCTTAGGAGATGACAGTATACTGTACAGTTTTGCCTTCTGTGGATCAGTGTGATCATTAGTGTTTTCTTTATGACGAGTTCTCAATTTTCTACTCCAGCTCCAGAAGCTAAAACTGAATTGTAACAATATATGCCCAAAAATCACTACAACATAAAAGAGTCCTAGGGTCAAATTGTATAGTTTGACTGTACTGTCAGGCTTGCTGTGATGGTTTGGATAAATGATGTCCCCCAAAATACTCATGTGATAAGAACTGGGGCTTTTGGAAGGTGAGTAGGTAACAGCATGGTTCAATGAATGTTCGTAGAAGAATGTGTTGTTAGGGGATAGGGCACACTTGGAAGAAGCAGACCACCATGGTGATCCCTTTGAAGGACTTTTTTCTCTGGCTCATTTCTGTCTGCTTCCTGGCTGCCATGAAGTGAGCAGTTGTGCTCTGTCATGCCTTTCCACCCTGTTTCTGCCTTATAGTCAGCTGACTGTCTGAGTTACTTTTAACTCTCGTCACTGAGACAAAATACCCGATGCCCAAAGTTGGGAAACGAAAGATTTATTTCTTACAGTTTTTGGAGGTTTCAGTCCATACTCAGTTTGCTCCAAGGCTGGGTGGCATGGTGGGGCTGCAGTTCATGGCAACTGCAAACAGCAAGGCAGAAACCAGCGAGAGAGAGAGAGAGAGAGAGAGAGAGAGAGAGAGACACCTTCTTCCAGCCATTACATTGTATGCTGGCTCCACCCTTATATGGGTGTAGCACTGACACCATCAAACCAAGCACTAGACAACAAACTAATCACAAATGCATAATGCAAACGCATGAGGCCTGGCAATCACCGACATAAACCATGACATTGACCATGGACTGAAACCTCTGAAACCATGAGACTAGTGTTTCCTCTTTTATGTTGTCCATATCATGTGCTTTGTCTCAACAGAAAGCTATCTAATTCAAAGATAAACAAGATTTTCTCAATTTTTCCACTCTTCAGGAAATAATAGGTAAAAAAACTTTGGAAAACTATCTTTTGAGAGATGCAAATTTTGAAATAGTATAATTTTCTCATAATCATTAAAATGTTTTCAAAAATAATAGGGAATTATTATAAAAATAGTTGGAATTATTATAAAAAATATGAGATTGGTAGAAGAATACACCATCAGTGAGATAGCTGCATATAGTGTTTGACAGAGGGAAGATAAAATTTTGACAAGACTGCTTCTGACAGATAATTTTTGGGAAAAACTGTCAACAAGGAGAAAAATTTTATATTACACCTGCCTCTTCAACTATAACTTAAAGGGTACAAACTAACCATCTCTGTAATATAACTGAGTCACAGATGTATACTGTTTGTCCTTAAAATTAGAAAATTTTACATCAAAATATAGATATGTAAAGATTTGGAAGAAAAAGGGTATCAGACTGTAAAGCAATTCTGGACCTGCATTCCCAGATGGCGACATTTGGCACTAAAGAGTGACAGCACCCCCGCGTTCTGCCGTGTGACACTCTTCATCTCACCTCCTGTTTTATGCCAGTTGGTCCCATGTATTTAAAGTGAACAGCTCTACTCCAGTAGCTATGAGATTAAAAAACCTAGGTAGGTCAAGAGTTAGAAAAGATGAAACTGTAAAATAAATTTGAAGAAAATACAGGTGACTCATGGAGCCCGGTGAACTGTCCTAAGCCAGTTTGCCCTTCTGCAGCTCTTAGGTTATTTCTGCTAATTAACAGTAAATGCCACTGCTTAGAGGTGGCTGAGGACTGACTGCTTTCCACAGCTTCTCTCCTGGATTGTAAAGAAAGTAATTCTAAGAAATTTCAGCCACACCTACAACCCTTAGGAGACAGACAGAGCAAACTCAGTCAGTCAACTGTTGATGCCATCTGAAAGTGAACATGATATAGCTCCCTGGACTCTAAAATGCTGTTGATACAAAAGTAGAAAGTATCTTTGAAATATTTTTATTTGATGTATGTATTTCAAATGCCATTAATTTTACCAATAAAAACCCACTTCATCAATCAAATCCCTTTTATATCATTCAGATATTGATCATGCAAAGTTCTGCTGATGACCAGGGATCCATCAGCTGCTAGGCATGTGGTCTTTACAGTGCATGTGGACGCATAGCACTTTGTATAGGGATTCCTGACTTAGGCAAAGATCATATATATAGCCTAAGCCAAGTAGCTCATATATAGTAGTGTGCTGTCTGCAGGAAGTTTTTAAAACAAATTATAAGACTTGCAGGCACATGGTTGTAGGTTTCCTTGGCACCATAAAAATACATAAAATTAAATTATAGAATCATCACATTGGTCTTTTGCATGAAAGTACTTTCTTAAGCATAATAAAAATGTAAAGCTTCTGTACATTCAAAATACCTCAAATTAAAAGGGAAAGGAAGATCAGAAAATATTCATAGCACATACTTTCCATATGAAATGTTTATGTATATATATATAATGTAAACAATATATATGATTTCTTCTGTTTTCCTCTTAACGTTTTAATACGTTAGTTTTTGTGCAAGGCTGTAGGCACATACAAAGCTGTGGAGTAAGTGCTTTTTGTCACTCCAGCTTTCTCATCCTGTTTCTGTGCTATGCTGCTGTACTGCTGCTTATTCTCCAGAGTCCCTATGCTGGCCACAGATTCAGTTTGGGCCATGCTGATGAAGCCTTACTCTGTTCTTGGGCCAAGAAAACCATCTCATCTGCAATCCAAATGACCTTATTATTCCTGTCTTTCTACACAAGGAGTGAGATTGTTGTTGTTGTTGTTGTTGTTGTTATTCATGCATCCATTACCTACCACTCACTCAAAAATACTCCTCTAATATTGGAATCTGTGCTGCTATGGACACTGCATTCTCCAAATAGTAGCTTCTCCTTCTTCATGGTTATTGTGACATAATCAGTGAGCAGAATCTCAACAATGCAATAGTCAGAGCCAGCTCTAGAATGATACCTTCGTGCCAGCAAAATGCATCCAACCTTAGAGATTAAGAAGCCTCCTCTTCACCTAAACCTGGGCACACCTCATTTGTGTGTTTACCAGGAACCACTGCCCTGCAAAATTCATCTGGAGTAAGTTCTTCCTTTAAAATGAAGGAGGTGGAGGAGATGGTCTCACACCAAGGTAAAATCAGCATTACAGCCTTGCTGTACACTGGTGCTTTCCTCAGATCTGTACTATTCAGTCATAAAGCAGGCATCTATTGTTTGTGTTTGCCAAAAATCCATTTCCCCTCCCTTTGGAGTGATGCCCTGATTTGACATTGGAAAAGTCTTCTTTCACTGTGGAATACAGCCATGAAACTGTTAATCAAAATGTCCCCATTTTTCCTAGCCAAGGGATGGACTTGTGACCCAAGTTATACCAATCAGACTCTTTCTTGTCCTTAGAATTTGGTGACCATGTGGAACACAGAAAAAGGGGAAACAGTTGGTGATGATTACTTCTGACTATAATGTCTATTAGTTTCTACTCTCCCCAGATATATTTTGTATCTGGGTTTTTAAGATTGATTCAAGGATTATTCTGAAACCCTTCTCTACATTTCTCAGGCTTGTTACACTGGGTTGATTTCTGTTTCCTGTGTCTAAGGAACCCAAACTGGTGCAAGGTTTACCCATGGTTGAATTTTTACAAAAGTATGTTTTTAACCTGAATTTCATGTTCCTGGATTTTACCTTATCTACCTTATCAAATTAAACTAGAGGCATAAACCCATCCTACGATCTTACCTAAACCACCTCTCTGGTCTGCTGTCCTCATGAAATACAGTCAGCCCACAGGGAACAGACAGGAGGAGATCACACCTGGCACGTCAAAGCACAGTGGCTTTTGTACTACTTTTTATTGCCCCAACTCAAAAGCATCCCAATCCTGCTCTAAAGAGAAGAAAATATGAATTAAGATGAGGACCCATTATTTGGGGATTCATTTTTGTCCCCATGTTGCCACCTGAAAGGAAGCAGTGGGCCCTTACAGGTACAATGTGAATTTTGAGGTGGAAAATTGGATTTACCTTTTGACACTGTTTTGAATTAGACTGCTTAGGAATGTTTCTTTCATTATACATGCATATAGGAAAAATTTACCCATTACTTTTTGCTATAGGTTTTCCTGTTTTGTGTTTTGGAGGGTTTGAGACAGGATCTCGCTACATAGTTCTGGCCTTAAACTCTGCGTAACCCAGACTAGCCTCAAACTCATGGCAATTCTGCCTCAGCCTCCTGAGTGCTGGAATTACAGGCATCTGCACCACACTGGGCTACCCCTTATTTTTGGAAAATCTACTTTCATATTTGTCTATTACATGTTTTGTATATGACTTTTATGATTACTTTTAAATTCCATGAAAAGTTCTGTTTGAATTGCACTGGATTCTACTGAATTGATAGATTAATTTGGCATAGAGATGCCCAACAATGTCCAGGATAGTTTAATTTGAGGGTTATATGTATAAACAATAAATTTTACAGTCATTACTGAAGTATCTGCTAGGTGCCAATTATGGGACACCAACTCATTCATGTATGTTGGGCATCTTGGGTGTCTTAGGTATCTGAATTCTCAATATCATATGATGACATAGAGTTTGCATGTAATCTGTGCCCATCCTCAGGTACACTTCAGATCATGAATATTTATAATGCCTAGGTCAGTGTATAATCTATATGGTTATTATACTGCATTGTTTATTTAGGGAACAATGACAAGAAAAACCCTATCCATGGACTGTGCAGATGCAACTATTGTCAACCTAACTACATATTTAGGTTGATTCATAGTGGACTGAATCCATGGATGGTAAATCAGTTAATATGGAGGGCTGATTTTAGATCGGTATTTATATTGATGTGTAATTTCTATATTCATGTAGATATTGGATACAAAAGTGTATATCCTATACAATAACTTTTAGTATGTTTCCCTGTATATTTAGTATATCATTTTTTTCTATTTGACTATAGGGACACATTTAAATAAGTACATAAAATACTATGAGATAGTTTTTGGCATATGTTTGTGCCATGTAATATTTGAGACATGTTTATACTCTAAAGATTGTCTTTATTTGCTTGAAGTTCAAATTTAAATGGGTGGTCTCTATTTTTTATTTTCCAAATGCAGCATAATTTGGAAAGAAATAACAGCTTTAAAATATTAAATCACCTTTTCCCACAAACATGCTACAGTACACTTTCTTTTAAGGATTTATATCACTAAATCATTACAGATGTGTATGTTGCTTGTTCTCTTAAGCTTATTACTTAATGACTTAAAATATTTACAGTTATTGTGAATGCAATTTGTTGCTGTTGCAAAGAACTGATTTTTGTGCAGTGATCTTATAGTAAGCAACCTCGTTGATCTTTAGTTGTGTGTAAAATATCTGGAATTTGTGTATTCACAGTAGTGTGTCTTAAGAGTAAACTCATTTCTTTTTTCTAATTCCTGTCAACTTTATTTCTTTATTTTTCTCCACATTCTAGCTCCTCTAATACAATGCTAAATAGAGGTGCTAACGGATATATACTTGTCTATTTATTTTAGAAAAAATATCCGTATTCCCACCAAAAATATTGATGATCGTTAATAGACAGTTTTAATCAAGTTAACAGTTTTCTGTTTTTATCTTGCTTAGATTTATAGGTGTTATCTTATATGGTCATGGGAGTATTCAAAATGCTTTCTGTACTTACAAAGATCATCATGAAGTTTTCTATTCAAATTTGCTAGTGTGGAAAACTGCAATAATAGATTTTCCACTGGAAAAATTTTCTTTTGGTGGGATAGGCCCAGTGTAATCATGGAATACTTCTCATGGAATATTCCCGGCATAGTCACGGTACACTCAAGACACACACACGTATACAAGCATTAGTGGTTTTCATTTTCTAATATTTTGTTTGAAGGGTTCATATTATCTGTGATATCAGCTTATAACTTTACTCTTCTGTAGTGTGTATGTCTGATTCTGGAGTGAAGGCTAAAATAGTCATAAAATGAGATCACTACCGGGGAATTTCTTCTTTTTATATGCCTTAAAATGGTTTGTGTAATTTTGGATTGATCTTTTCCTTGAAACAGTAATTCTCATACCTCAGTATAAATCCTTATGCATATTCATCAGCCTTACACCAGAGTTTCTAATTTGGTAGGCATGACACAGAATGTTAGAATCTGCATGTTGAACAAGTTCTCAGGTGATGCCAATGCTTCCGTTCTGAGGCCGAGACTTTAAGAACTGCCTTCAGGTTTGGTAGAATCCATTTATAAAATCTAATAAGTCTATGTGTTTTTTAAGTAATGAGGGATTTTGAACTATTCACTACCTTGATCTATTTTTGGTATCTTTGGCATCTAATTTGGCAAGTCAAATTTCTCAAAAAAACGGCTATGGTGTCTGTTTTAATTGAAATTAATGGTTATTCAGAAAATATCGTATAGTGCTTTGAAATTTTACTGTATTGTGTCTCTTATTTCGTTTCTTGTGTTATCCACCTGAGACTTCTCCAGGGTATGATGGAGCTAGCTACACATCTCTTCCCAAAGTTTGGAGCATGGCACCGTGCTGCTAGATTAGAATCAGCAGTGATGGAAATATCTGCACTGTAAGCAGCAGAAACCTTTACAAATGGGGACGGATTCTCACCAGACAGCTGGTTTACCAGTGTCCCACTGCCTCTTCAGTTCTGTCTCCTCGTCCTTCAGACTTATTACAGACTTCTCTATTTTAATAATTTTTGAAAAGTAATTGTTAGCTATTTTATTTTTATATTCACTTAGAGTTTTATTTTTTGTTCTATTTCTAGAATTACTCTAAGTTCAATGATTAGCTTATTTCTTGTTCTTATTTTGTAATATATGTACATTAAGACTATATTTTCATCTAAAAACTGTCTTAGCTACACTGTTTTCTTATAAAAAAGTTGTAATTCATGATTATAACATGATTACTGTCCATTATGAATTTTTTTCTTTGACTTGCCCAGTGCCCAGATTATTTGCTTCTTTATTCTTAGGCTTTATTTTGAGGCTATCTTTTAAAAATTTTATAGCATTTTATAGAACGTAGTATAAATATTTACAACTTTTTGCCAACTGTTGAGACTGCTTGGTGATCCACTATCTTGTCAACTTTTGGAAATACCTCATTTGAGTTTGGAAAGAATGTACATTTCCTAATTCCTCCCTAAATTATTAATTTGGTTGCTCAAATTTCTTATCCTTAAAACTACATCTGCTTCAACTATTGGTTTCTGAGAGAATGTTAAGATTTCCCCCTCTTTAGCTATTTTGTCACTCTTTGATCTTCTTGTTTGTGTTAGAATCCCTGCCCCGATTGAAATATCTGCTTATTATTACATCACGGACCAAGACACTGGCTGCACCTTCTTTTTGTCTTGTGATTGTGTCATGGGGCAAAACATCAGCTTTGCCTTCCTTTTGCATGATTGCTTTTACTTCTATGTTACAGTCCCTTGAGTTTTCTCATCTGTCTTTCAAGCTAAGAGTCGTACTACCTATTTTTAAAAGATTCTTCACAGCATATTCTGTGAGTGTATAGTCCCAGACAAGCCATCTGTGTCTTCAGCTCGGCCTGTTTGCTCACGTTCCCCTGCACTTTCCAATCCTGCTACTTTTTCATAAGATGCAGATCTTTTTCATAAGATCCAAACCCCAGCTTTGTTAATACTTTTCCTCTGTGCCTTTTTTTTTTTTTTTTTTTTTTTTTTTTTTGTCTTTTTTTACCGGTACCGGGGATTGAACTCACGACTGCCTGCTTGCAAGGCAGGCGCTTATGCCGCTGAGCTAAATCCCCAGCTCCTCTGTGCATTTCTTATGTTTCATCACCGTTCTCTTTCTCTAGTTTACTGGATTAGAACTCTTATGTTGTTATTTTTTATTTAATTTTGTAAAAAGTATGAACTTTAGACTTTTTTCTATAAACAAGAATTTAAGAAAGAGTGTATGTTTCAAGGAACATTTTCTTAGTTGCCATTTGCTATTTTGTTCTATGTCAGTTCTTGATCTAGATTTTAAAAATTTGTTGAGGCTTTGCTTATATAAATTATGGATTCAATACTCTTTCTGCCTATTTTTTCATATTGCTTTAAAAAGTCATGCAATTTCTGTAGAATTGAATCAATACATAACTATTACATAAATTTTATTAACTAAGTTATTCATTTATGCCCCATAGCAGTGATGGTGAACTTTTTAGAGCTTTCAACAATATAAACAGCCCCCTGTGGCACACATGCCATAGATTTGCCACCACTGCTTTATACTTCTGATTTTTATTCACTTGACCATTCAAAAATGAGAATGACATGGTGTGTTTACTGCTTTTTTACAGCATGTTACATATATTACATACACAGATTTATAGGACAGCAAGTGGCAGATAATGAATGATAGATGCAAAAGTGAGAATTACTTCTTAAAGCAGGATTCAAATACTGACAAGTAGATTTTTTAAAAACCATAAGCATTCCAGTTTTATATCATAAACTCTATAGCCCATACTATTATTGCAAAATAAGTTAGAAGCAAATTCTGGAGGGTATCAAAACATAGGCAGAGTGTAATCCTGTTAATAAGTAACATTCGCCTTGTAGTGTGGTGATAAGATAGCGCAAATATTTTGTGTTCTGACTTAGTTATGAAGTAAGTACTACAAAGGTGTATCTTTCAGTTTTGAGCAGATCTCAAATTCTCTTGCCCCTTAATGCCAAATAGGTTGTTCTTTATAATTATCTGATAAAGAAAAGAGCAAGAGTTTGCCGAGACTCAGCATTTGCCAGTGGGATTATCATGAAGAGAAAACTCCATGAAAAGTAAGCTCCAGAGATGTTAGAGGAGCATCTCAAGTCTTTCCCTAAGAAATGATAGGCACACAAGTGAGAGGCAGACAGCATGAAGATCACGGAAAGAACCATGATGAAAGAATTGGTAGAATTGTTCTTACAAATTACGCAGCATTGGTAATTTAGTAAAACTTGTGAAGATGAAATACTAGAAATATGTCAGAATTCTCAGAAGGCTGTCGCCATAGTGGGGCTACTTTGATCCATTTGAAGACTGTGTTAGATGCTGTTCCCATGACCTTGCCCACTCATAGTGAAGAATGGATCCCCAACCTCAGTAGTGTGTAAACACAGGATGTCTGGCCTAGGGCAGAAGCGATTGGCACTGGTTTATTACACAGACTCTCCACTCAGTGGTGGAATGGTGTGCCAGGCAGGACACTGGGAAACAGGTCTTACAGCAAGCACCAGGATGAAGAGGTGTCCCTTAGGACACATGGCAGGTTGTGAATGGCTTATCTGAAGATTTTTAGGGGCTGATAGGTGAAACACATTAGGTGGAGGACTAGTGGAGTACAGCTGGTCCACACTGTAGGGAAACCATGTGGCCTCTTGCAGTGGCTGGAAGGATGACATACTGAGGAGAGCAGAACTCACTGCCGAGGCTTGGGGATGCTGTGAGGATTAAAGATATTAAGACGGAACCTGAAATTTTACTTTTTACACAGCAGACACACTGTAACAAAGTTTAAAAGAAGACTCCAACAGATTAAAAATGAATCGAGATTGTAAATTTACCAATTATGTAACTTACATAGTACATTACATGGCAGAACAAAATTTTAAGAAATATAAAATAGTAGATCAATATTATATCTGTAGGGCTTATTGCCAATCAAAATTAGGAGTGAAAATTTTCTGTAAATGTGCAGGAAAATATGATCCATAAGTAGGTGAAAAATGTGAAATTGATCTAGGAAGAATGGTGATGAAACTAGAAATAATGTATAAATAACTCTTAAATATATGACCTGTATGTTCAACAAGGTAAAGCATGAAATTATAAAAACATGAGTATAAAACACTTTCTACTTGAAGCTTCCAGAGACAAAAAAGTACAAATGCTGAAATGAAAAGCACACTGTTTGGAATAAAGAACAGAGTAGGCACTTTGGAAGAAAAGACTGATGGATTTGCAGGCACAATCAAAGTAACTATCCCCAGCAAAGCACATACAGGGGGAAATGATTTTTAAAATATTCTCAGTATTTAATATACATGTAGTTGAATTCCAGGGGGAAGGGATGAAGGAGTGGGTGTCATAAAATATTTGTAGAAATAAGGGCTAACCATTTTCTAACTCTGATAAAAAAAAAAAAACTATAAACTCACTGATCCAGGACACAATAAAATCATTAAGAAAATATACCAAATCATATTGTAATCAAATTACAGAAAACCACAGAAAATCTTAATAGAAGTTAGAGATGAAATCACATTATAAAGATATTTAAAAGTAACAGATTTCTGTTAAGCCACAAAACAGTGAAACACTATTTTGCACTGAGAGAAAACATGCTCAGCATATAATTCTTAAGTCAATAAAAGTATGTTTCAAATGCCAAAGCAAAATAAAACACTTTCAGACTAATAATGCTAAAATAATTCATTGCCAGTGATATGCACAAGGAATATAAAAAGGAACTTCTTCAAGCAGATAGAAAATGATATCAGAAGGAAATCTGGATTTAAACAAAGTCATGAAAAGCACCTGAAAGAGTAAATAGATGGAAGATAATCTTACTTTTAACACATTTTTCAATTTCTTTAACAAGTTTATGAAGAAAAGTAATAACAATGTATTCTGATATTTAAAGTATTTGTAGAATAAAACATGACACAATAGAAGAATTATATGCATGACAAAGGATATGAATAGAAAATGAACATATGGTTTTATGGTTCTTGGGTAATAAGAAGAATACTGTTTGAAGGTGGACTATGATGTTATTTATGTATCATAAACTTACAGCCATCAGTAAACTATGAAATAAAAGAAGTAGGTAATATCAGTAAGTTAGTATAGGAATAAAATACAATAGTACTCTATCCAAAGAAGGCAGACAACTGGAAAGAACTATTGTGGTTTAAATTCTCAGAGTCTCCCAAACACTCATGTATTCAGGGCTTCATCCCCAAAATAGCAGTGTTTGCAGATGGAGTACCCGCAGGTGACTCGATCATGAGGAAGCTAATGATTGGGTCAAGAGGTGGAGGTTAGTTGTAGAAAGTAGGCTGCAGGCGTGTGTCTTTGAGAGGTAGATTTTCCTTCTGGCTCTTTCCCTCTCTCCTTGCTTTCTGGTGGCCCAGGAAGGAGCAGCTTTCCTCTTTGTATCTTTCCTCCGTGATGCTTCTGCTTCTGAGCCAATTCTCTATGGACTGAAACCTCTGTAACTGTGAGTCACAATGGATCTTTCTCCTTTTAAGTTTTTTTTTTAATATTAAATATTCATTCACAACTCTAGAATAGTTGGATAGTTAGAAAACAAATAGCAAGAGCATGGATTTAATCTTGTACATATTGATGATTTTATTAAATGTGAAATGACTGACACAAAAATTCAAAAGCAGAGATGGCCAGGTTGGATTGCTTAAAAGAAGATACTTCAAATTCATGTTATCGACAAGATGCTCGATTTAAGTAGGGAGGAGTAGAAAAGTCAAAGCATGGTTAAAGATATACCATCAGATTATATATTCCATGCAAAGGCTGATGAAAAGAATGGTTAGATGTCTTTCATTTATGGCTAAGATGATAAAATCAGAATAGGATTCATCCATACATCTGAAAAATTAAAAATTATAAATGTTACGAAATACTTTTCAAAACATTATATGGCAAGTTCCCAACTTACAAACATTTGAGTTGGAACTTTCACAGTTATGAACGGACATCACATTACAAATATTCGTAGATGCAAACAAATCACAGAAGTAACTCATACCATTTTGAGTGTAAAAATAAAAATATTTTATTTACAGTCGTAGTGTACCAACATTTTAAGGTAACTGTAAAATAACAGTTGACAGTATTTTTATATGTGTTTGGTTTTTTTATGCCTTACATTGTATTATTTGTGTCAAGACTTACTTTATTAGCCTTTGAACAAGCCCTATTTATGAGCATTCTCCTGGAATGGAACTCGTTGGTAACTTAGGAATTACTCTGCATAAGAGAACAAGGAAAATGATTTCTGACAGATGGGAACAAAATGAATTCGGCTGATGAATCCCTGCCACCTTAATTTAATTCCTTGAGCATTTACAACCCATGGGACAAGGAAGAACTGACAAGTTTCTAGAAAGACATTAATTATAAAAATTCACTCAAGAAAAAAACAGGTAGTGTGCATATTCCTATACCTATTAAAAAAGTTGAAGTTGAGGTTATAAAACTTCTCACAGAATTAACTCCAGGTACAGATTCCTTACATACCAAGTGCTAAAAAAAAAAAAAAAAAAAAAAAGGTTTTTAAAACTCGACTCCGAAAGACTTTCTTGTTCCCAGATGAAACCATCCTAAAGCTCTTTCAAAAATTTTTATTTTTACTTTAAAGTGAGTTAAAGTAGAGCAAAACAGAACAAAGGCAATCCAAAAAAACAGTGTAGGTGACACGGGACTTCAATAGGAAATCAACAGCCTCCTGCTATCTTCAAAATAGCTGCAGATACCTTCAGACATAGTAAATATCAAAACAGAACAGAATAGAACCAATAAAAATAAAACAATGAATGCAATAAAGAATAAAGGACTTTAAGACAAGATAATAGTCCAAAATGCTACTATATCTTATCATCTTTGAAACAGTTAGTCATACCATTAGATTCAATAAAACCAAACAAAACAAAACAATAAAACCAACCAACCAACCAACAATGAAAATGATACAGGACTTCAAAACAAGACAATATGGAATCAACAATGGCCACTACCCTCAGAAGGAGATCCCCTGTACATGCTATACTGCATACTGCCATCCTCTAAATAGATGAAGATACTACCAGCTTTAGGTCTACAAAATCAGTGAAACACTAAAGACAAAGCATTAAATTTTATTTTACCTCAAATACCCATCATTGCAGCCTGTGTTTCTCTGCATCAGTCAACTGCTTATAGTGGCAGCAGTGGGGGTGAAGGGCACGTGTGTGTGTGTGTGTGTGTGTGTGTGTGTGTGTGTGTGTGTGTGTAATTGTGTGTGTGCTTCCCAGCCTGTGCATCGGAAGGGGCTGGGGTCTGGCTGTTCTCCTCAGTGGCCTGCATATGGTGCCGATCTGCAGGGAGGGCTTGTTTCTTGGTGACGTCTTGTTGTCTTCCCAAAGCTGGTTTTTATTGTCTGCTTTCCTATCAGCATTTTGATCTTCTGATTCTGACCAAATTTACTTAAAGCTCTATTTATAGCATCCTAGGCTTTTTTAGCCCTCATTTCAAATTTTCTAAACTGCTCCTATAAACTAATTCCAAAGCCTTCTGAACCAAAACAACAAAAATGACCCCATTTATGTGGTACCAGTTCTCTACATTCTTCACATTTCCAATTTCTGAACAAAATCCCTCACATTTGCAATTTAAACAAGGTCAGGTTTATTGGAGCTCAGTTTCAGAGGTTTTGTCCATGGCTGACTTCTTCCACTGCAGGGACTTCTTGATGGAGGAACAAAGCTACTCAGTTCATAGCATTAGAGCAGAAAAATAACACCAGAAAACAAATTCTAGGAACCAGATGTAGATTCCAAGCCATGCATTCATGACCTACTTAGATTCACCTAAAAGTATGCTTTACTAATCCTTAGGTGACTCTCAAACCAATCAAATATAAAATTAAGTTTAATTGTCACAAAGGGCTTTGTCAGAAGATGTGACTATCTAGAGCAAAATCTCCCCCTTGTATACTTGCAATGCCTCCATACTTATGGTTGAGTTTGTAAACATTACACACTTTCAATGCTATTTTTTTACTTTGTACTTTTGGTTAGTTTGATGATTTACCAAATATGGTAACTATGTTTTGGACTCCAGGTTACACACAGTATTAATGCTAAGTCATTTTGTTCTGTTTAAGACAAAATAAATTTTTAGGAGTGTTTAAAAAAACTGAATTTGGAAGTTCTCATTATGATTTTGATTTTGCCACTTAGAAAAATACCTTTTCCTTTCATGGCTTTAGTTTCTTATCCAATAAACAAAGGCTAGATTAAAAGATCTCTGGATTTTTTTCTCACGTGGAGATTTTCTAAGTTTCCAAATTGATACCTCTCAAAATTTAGCATACATCATAATTACCTGAAGAGTTTGCCAAGATTCCTGCATCCTACACTCAAGAGATTCGGGGAACCAGCTGATTTCCATTCCTAACAAGTTCCCAGGACCTGTGATGCTGCTGGTGCTCAAACTGTGCTTCTAGGTGCATTAGCTTAAAAATCTCGAAATTATCTAGCTGCAATTCTGTCTTAAAATACTAGATGATATAATTTTGGATAAAAGTTAGGCAGAAATACTTGAGTAAGGCTAAATGTTTTAAGATATAAAACAATTTTTATCTTTAAAAAAGCATAAAAATATGTGTAGTAGTTGTGTAGAAATGTTTGTGTCCAAAAGCTGTTATTATTGCTTCATATTATTACCTGTATCTTCTTGGTTAAAGAAGCTCTTAGTTGGATAATTAATGTGAATTATAAATTTCATCCATTTTGTTGAATATCTTACATACAAAGCCTTTTGGTTTGTATTTTGGGGGACCCAGAATCTAGGTCTTTCACCTTTCACAAATTCATAATAACTGAAGGATACAGGCTTAAAAACAAACAACTTCTGTAAAACAGCAAATAAAATGTTGAAATGGTTCTTTCAGAAAAAAGAGAATGCAACATACTCCTCATAAATGTAAAGGTGGTTAAGGGAGATAGTAAATCCAATTGGGAGGATGAAGATTAAATAGACTGGGGAACAGATTCTGGTAATATACAAATGCCTGATTTAAGTTCATTGAGAATAATTGAGAAATATATAGAGAATATGCTTAGTCACATATTAGTCATTATACCAGTAATTTCACTTTTAAATCTATTCTATTAACTTTTAAATTCTCTTCACTTTTGGTGTACTTTTATTAACAATATTTTTAAAATTTTTGCATCAAAAGAGAATCAACTAAAAGGCGATTTTCAAGTCAGACACTGGTCAAATCAGGTCCGCCATTGCTATGACTTGGGCTCCATTTAAGTGTGTCTCCAGGGCTCCTGTGTCAGAAGGTTGGCCCTTCCTGTGGTGGCATGAAGGAGCAGTGATGTGAGCTGAGGATACAATTCAGTGACAGAGCACTTGTCTGCCATGCATGAGGCCTTGTAGTAAATCCCCATTACTATGAAAGAAAAAAAGTGGTAGAAGTCTAACTAGGGTCTCATAAGAAGTTAATTAGGTTATTGGGGTTCTGTCCTGGGGAGAAATTAATTCAGTTTTCATAGGACCCTGGTTAGTTCTCAAGAAAAGATTATTTAAAATAGAAGCTCAGTGGCGTAAGCACCTGCCTGGCAAGCCAAGGTCATGAGTTTGATCTCCAGTACCAAAAAAAAAACAAGAATGTTTGAGCCTTAAGTAAAATAAGTAAGACAACTTTGGGTGTTGGAAAGATTCAGAGGGAACAGTGAGTGCCTAGAAGACATGTGTGATAATCATGAAAGCATTTCAGGGGCTGGTAGGAAAGACTAAGTTATAACTCATGGGTAATTCCCAGCAGTCTACTCCACTGCTTGATCGTGGTTCTAGTCAATAAAAATAAAATTTAGTGACAGAAACACTGTTACAGAGATACCTTTAAGCTGTTAGGCTCTGATTTATTTCCTTAAGTAAATGATTTGAAAGTGTGGGCATTTAATAATTACTGGAAACCAACTACTTTAAAACAGTTTTTACAATGTTGGGAGACATTACCTTTTCCTTCTGGTGGCTGGTAGATGTGAGGTCTTTAGTATTCCATATGCTGAATTCTTCTCTTAAATTCAATTCCTGACAAACAATAAGCAGCTCATTTTCATTTATTGATGTTATTCGGTTCTAATGCCGACTCATTCATCCAACCATACAGCGAACCACTGTAGATATGGGAGGCATGATGTGGGACAATGGGAGTGCAAAATGCTACAGGAATTCCTGCTTTCATGTCTTATGTTGTAGCACAAAGATAAACACACACAAATGTGTTAAACAAATCATCCATCTACACTGTAGTAAAGATCAGAAATAAATACAAAGGAAGGAATGGTAATTTTGGGAAAAAGTGACCACGATTTACAATCAGGTGGCCATGCTCAGCATGGTGGTGCACACCTGGAATTCCAGCACTGAGGAGGTTGAGGAAGGAAGATCACAAGTTTGAGGACAGCGTGGCCTACAAATTAAGTTCAGGGCCAGCTTGAACATTATACTGGCAAAAGCCAAACTAACAAGCCACACTCCAATAAACAGGTAGGGTGGCAAGCAGAAGACGGAAAGATGGAATCTGAGCACACATGGAGGCAGCAAGCTGTCACACAAGAGTGCGCTAAAGAAGAAGATACAAAAACCTTAAAGAATATGAGGTTCTGAACTTGCACAGAGTTTTGTAGGAACACAAAGCTAAGTGAACTGTCTGTCAGGTTAGGGAGGTAATGGAGGGAACTAAAACCTATAGTAAAAGGGTTTTTGTTTTTCTCTGTGCCGGGAGGTCATGGGAAACTCTGAATACAGTGGTATGACCTGATTTCCCTTTTCATAGGCATTCTTGGGCTTCTGTGCTAAGAACACAACAGCTCTTGGGTTACTGTACCAATCCAAACAAGCGATGACATAGATTTTAGCAGAGGCAGCAAGTCAGATGCTGGATGTATTTTGAAGGAAGAGCCAACAAGACTGTAAAATTAGTATGAGACAGAGAAAGAGAGGGCACAAATGGGTTTTAATAAGGAAAAATGCAGCAAACTACTGAAAGGAAAAAGCATGTGGGTGTGAAGAAGGACTGAAGCCTAAAAACTTGTCCTATTTTTAAGTTTCCTATCTCTGGTATTTTATCACAGTAACAGAAAGCCAACAGATAGAACATAAATTACTAGAGGAACTCCCCTAAATAGGCACTTGGAATAAATGAACTACAAATATTTTTCCTAAAAGTATTTAGGGATGAGGAAATAAATCTATGTTCTGATACAAGTTCTATCTCAAATTAAGCAAGTCACTTAACCTTGTTTTATCTATTTCCCAATGGATAAGATGAAGAAGATACAGTAGACAAACTCTTACAGTTTCTGCTTAGAATTAAATCCCAGCTTCCGTATGATAGTAACAACAATAGGATCTTCTCATAACTTATCACCAGGTTTAAATGGATGTGTATGCATAAAGCAGTCAGACCAATGACTGGACCATTGGTCATTAATATTAATGTTATCATTTCAAGCTGCAATCTTTTAAATATAAATTAAAATTTGCTATTATTCATTCACAAGTTAGGCAGAAGGATAAAACTGAGTGTTCAAGAAGAGGCCAACATACAAAATTAAACTAAAACTGGAGGACATATCCTTCCCTATTTCTGCAGTCATAGCTGTTAAAAGAACAATTATAACACCTAACTTAAAAAGCATCACTGAAATACATGGCACTCTTTGAGAAATTGGTTTGTATATTGATATATATTAATAAGGACCCTAAAATAAGTTGATTTTAGAGAAACAAAAGAAAATCCACACATTTCTATACATATATAGCACTGAAAATTTTTTTTGCTACTGGGGATCAAATTCACTACTTTGCACTTGCCAGGCAGGCGTTTATGCCGCAGAGCTAAACCCCTGACCAAACACTTTTAATCTTGAATGAAACATTTGAAATCTCAAAATGTGACCCCATTGCAAGAATCTAGTTCAAGAAGTTTTGTGACACATGTTACCTTTTGAGAAAGTGATGCTCTTCTATCCTTTTCGGTTTACTACAAATTATGAAGTTGCTCAGTTCTTGAAAAGGCAGCATACATGCTGAAACGAAATGGACAATTTTGTTAAGAGTTTTGATGTTTAAGATCGGCTGTGCCATCAAAAATAACTAATTCCTTCAACTTTCAGATTTTTATACTGACTCGTTTCTTTCTCCAATTCTATCAAGGTAAATGGACCGAAAAGTACAATAAAATCCACTTTTCCCCAGTGAAACTGCTTAACCATTCGGAAAGTAAAAAAATCGTCACGTCCTGGAGGACTCTGCCTCGTTATCTTTTAATTGCTGTTTTCTCTTAAAAACAACAGGCAGTAAGCCGTCAAGGGCTGCTTAACGCCAAACGCAGCAGTGGGCCCTGGTGCTCCCCGGGAGCGCGTCACAAAGCTGGGATTTCCAGCACCAACCCTTCCGGGTTCTGAGTGCGCCTCACTTGCTGCACCGTGTCTCTCCCTGATACACCTGCCTCGGGACCCTGTCCGTCCGAGGACCAAAAACTTCCAGGCCAGGAACACGAGCTGCTTGTAGCCCAGCAACGGGGCGTAGACGCATGCGCAGTCATCGGCGCACGCGCGGGAGGGTGAGGCACGCAGCGGCCCGCCCCCGAGCGCGGCGGTCACGTGACGGCCGCGCTCGCCCTCGTCGACCGCGGGCTCCGAGGCCGGGGAGAGGAGGGTGCGCGGCGGCGGTGGTCCTGGGTGCTGAGGTGGGCATCGGGCGCAGTCTTGGCAAGGGCCGCTTGAAGCCGGGTGACGTGGAGTACTCGGGGCGGTGGCCTCCCAAGCGGTACCGGTGCGGGGAGAGGCGCCAGTGACCGCGCGGGCGGTGGGGGGGGGGGCGGGCGCGGCCTGGCCGGGCACCGCCGGGCGCAGCTGTCAGGGCCTCGGGGCGCCCTGTAGGGTCCGCGCCACCCGAGACCCGCCCGGGTGCGTCGGCCTTGGCCTGGGCAGCACAGCCCTGAGCGTCCCAAGTCGTGGAGCCCTCGGCTTTCGGTGGTGCCAGCGGCCGGGTCGCGACGCCCTCCGTACGGGCGTCGTCGCCACTGCCTTCCCCAGCGGCGCGGGGGGCGAGGCCGGGATCCCGAGCCCTGGCTGCGGGGCTCCGCACTCTCCGAGTTGACAGCACGCCCTGGCAGTTAGATTCGTTCTTTTTCCTTGATCGTTGTGGTCTGTACCCCCCGCCCCCCGGTGCCATTTTGGGGAGCAGTTAATCCTCAAGTTTTGAACATTTGCGGTTGTATTTTTAACAGTACTGAAGTCCTGTAGGACCAAGAGGAAAAGAAACAGATGATAGAAAAGGCTTTGTTCTTTGAACGACTTGATTGACATTTCAAATGCCAGCCTCCCCCAGCCCTCGAGTCGGACTTTTCAAGTGGGACGTGAAGGTATAATACGGGCCGTGTATGCTTGCACAACTTGGAAGAACATTATAAGGAAGAAATATGTCATTAGTTTTTACAAAAGACATGGCCCGTTTAGACACACGAAGAAAATGACCCACATAAATGACCTGGTTTGTGAGGGCTTTGCGGGTTGTTTTGGGGTGTGTGTGTGTATGTATGCATAGCACTTGGTGTTTGAACTGAGTAATCAGAAAACATGAACATAGGTGAAGTAAGTCTCATTTTAAATACAGCATTGAATGGTTAATGTCACGCAAAAAGTAGATTGTGGATGTGTTTGTTTTAGCCTTGAATGTTTTAAGTGGAGCATTTGAATTTAGAATTTACATCTCAAATGGCCCAATGCAAATTTTACAAGGAATGAAAATACTGGAGCTTCAACGTTTGGCGGTTTTTGTTATTTCCTGATCTTTTAAGTCCGTAGAATTATCAGGGAAAACGTTCTACAAATGGATGATCACTAGATAAGAGAATTTTTAAAAAGAATGTGATATTTTTTTCCTTTTGGCTATGGTACAATGTTTCCACTAGCTTGAATTGTCAAAAGAATTAGATTTTTTTTTTTGCTTAAAGAATCCAGCGTGATTTGTTCAGTTGGAAAAAGCAATTGGTAAAATTAAAATTTCCTTGTCATGGTAATCTGTTTTAAAGAATATATTCTGTGAAACCTATATACTGTACTAGTATGAAGTGTCTTAACTGTGACTTGAGGATTTGAATCCCTCCCCTGCCAAGCGTTAGTAATGGTAGATGCCGAACTTTCCTGTTTCCCTGTCGGGTTGCCTTTGACTAAAGATTCTGAGTTTGTGAAACAACATACTGGATTAGGAACAGTCTTTGTGAGCATAGAAACTAACACTGGACTATATCACTACATGTGCTTGTTTGCAGATTCTATTTCTTGTTTATGGCCTATTACTTTTTGGGTTAATTAAAATAAAACCTATTGTTAAATTACAATTGAACATTTAGACAATGCCTGACAAAGCATTTGGAATTATAGAGGAAGGTGAGGTAACAAAGACAGAATTTGCAACTTGACCAAGGTTACAAATTGTATTAGCCAGAGGTTTTCTTATTTATAGAATTGTTGGCCATGAAACTTATTTGTTTGATGTGACAAAGAGATAGTGTTTGCTCACATTTACATCTCCTATCTTATTGAAATAAAATGCAAAGCCCACTTTGAGGAGTCTGTTCAAGGTTGAATGCTTAAATAAGAGTAAATAAATTGCTATACAGTAATGCTTTTTAAAGAAAGTGATATATAAAAAGGAAAAGAATTCTTTACAAAGTATTTCACCCCATTTAGCTGAAAAGAGTTCTAAGTTTCCTGGTATGAGTTGTGCTTTTTGTAAGCTGAGGTTTTTGTTTTTGTTTTTTTCTTAATTTTATGTTTTTGAGAAAGCTCTTCACAAAATTGCCTGAGCTGGCCTTTAACTTGCAGTCCTCCTGAGTAACTGAAATTACAGGGTACCACTGTCCCTGGTTTGCAAGCTGATTTTTAACGGGTGATGAAGGCTAAAAAGGAATACATTATGTCATTTAGCTACGTTTGGCAAATCTTAAGATATGCCTACTGAATCACATATCATCTCTAATCCTTTTTCTGTAGTGATTTTTTATATTCTTAGTTGTATACCAGACTTTGGAAGGTTTGACGTGTTTTTGCTTTCATTAAGAGCTTTTATGTAGAACATTTTTTGTGTATATTGAACAAATAAAAGTTTAAAACATATTATATGCTAGGTGTTAATAACTGGCAAAGTATACAAAGTCTTGAAATATCTGTAATTTTTATTTGTATTTTTGTTGATTGTGTATGCTCATCTTTGTGATTAGTTCTTTTAAAATAGTATTTGAATCTGTTATCTGGAAGAAAATGAGCTTGTATCTGGCTTGAAAAATAGAATTGAAGTCAGTATTTTTATTTTTATATTTGTTGATGTTAGATGCTTGTCTTTGTGATAGTAGTTCTTTTAAAATGACATTTGAATCTGTTATCAGGAAGAAAAATTGACTTTTTGAGCTTGTGACTATCTTGAAAAGTGTAATGGTAATTAACAGTAGATATTTTCATAGGAAATAACAGTACAGTATATAAGAATATGAATTTAAGTGTTACATGTTTTAAATAGCTTATTTTTTGTTTTCAGTTATATTTATTTATTAATTGGCTGAAGGGATTAAGATTAAAATTCATAAATAATGGCTGAGCCCCTTTACATAATTATAAATTTAATCTCACATTTTTTTCTATAGTTGTTAAGGGACAAAGTAGTATAGTTTCAGGTGTTACGTAATTTTCTTAGCAAATCATTGCATTTAATTTGGTGTATAATTTACGAATCACTGCCGAACAGTTATATGAATATGAATTATTTATGCTGGCAAAATTATTTCCTGCCTTTTTAAGAATTACTTTGTTCTGTCTTCCTCCTTTGGATAAAAGAAAAACATCACTGTATCAACACTTTTAAAAGAGTTCTGGCTTCAGATGATGTGAGCTTTGTAAGGGTTTGTTTACATCACTGTTGTAGGTGCTGTTTCATACCCAGTTAACATTATAATGTATAGCATTTGTAGTTGATGGGTCAGTTTGGCAGAATTAGACCCAACAAAACCTCTCATCTTTGACTAGAACAGGTATACAGTTACTTTGGAGCTGTACAGGTTCAGCAGAGATGTAGATACCTTAACACGGAGTTCATTTTTTTCTAGTGATTCCTGTGATAATTTGCGAGTTTAGACACATGCTGGATCTGTACTACAGCTGGGGTATGGCTCAGTGGTCACAGGCTTCCCTGTCTGGGTGCTAGGTTGCATCCCGAGAGTATCAAATCAAGGGAAATTACACAGCTATGTGCTATTGAGACTTGATATGTGGCTAGTATGAGTTGTGCTAAGTGTTGTGTAAAATATGCACTGGATTTTAGATTATACAACCTTACTAATGTAAAATAATACTAACTTTTATGTTCAATGCATACTAAAATTGTAGAGATATCTTAAATACAATTTTATTTTTTATTAGTCTTAATGTAGCATAGAGATTTGAAAATACATATGTCGGGGCTGGGGGTTTAGCTCAGCGGCATAAGCGCCTGCCTTGCAAGCAGGCAGTCGTGAGTTCGATCCCCGCTACCGATAAAAAGGAAAAAGACAAAAAAAAAAAAAAAAGAAAATACATATGTGGATTGCAACATTTCTGTTAGATAATAATATGCTAGACCATTTCCTTGAGAAACAGTACATTGTAGAAAGGATTTTCTGAAGATATAGTGTACTTGAGTTAGATTACCTCAGAGTAGCAAAAGCTTTGTGACTTTGGGTAAACTGCTAGCCTTTTGAGGTTGGAGTTCCTCCTTTGTAAAATGGATGCAGTCCCATTCCACAGATTGTTTGGAGGATGGGGTGATTGTTTGGAGGATGGGGTGATGCGTGTGCAGTACTCACAAGTTGTCATGTGTAGGGCAGAGATCTGACCTGCTGCTTCAAGAGCGTGGTTTATATGGTGAGGATCTAGATTACTAAAAATATCTCAGTTCATTTGTTTCTCTAGACTTTCTTTATCCATTTAATTTCAACTTTATAAAAATCATCCATAGAATATATAAATGTAAAAAGTCACCATAGCATGCAAGACTAAAAAATTGTATGTCCTGTGAACTTTTAGGGACACATTGTGGAATAGTGTTACTGAATTGCAGGTGAGAAGAGCCGGGTTACATGATTTCCATTTGTGTTTTTGGAAGGATAATGCATAATTCAAAGTGAAGTAATTTTAAGAATACACTAACAAGGAGGGTAGTGATTGTATGTCTTCTTCATATAAGATGCTTTGCTGTTATTTATTGAGTGAATAGACCCCCATTCTTGTGGTTTTTTTTTTTTTTATCTATAAAGGACTTTTTAAAATAACATCATGTTGTTGAAAACTTGCTTGAATCCACTGAAGTCTTCATTTAACAGAACCAGAATGATGAAACTACATCCCCTTCAACCAACTACAATGGTTTAAACCACTTCTGTGCTGATACATGTGTAGCAAAGCTTTTACTTCAGTAACCTGTGGCTTTAGCTGAATTTAAACTCTGTAGTAGTTCTAAAGTAAAATGACAACATTTTAAAGTGGTAGAATATACTATATTTAGAAGATTCCTATGAGTTAGTTTGAAGCTGCTTCTCCTCAACTTTGCCTCAGTTACTTTATCTCCTGTTAAACACCACTGTTTGTTTCAGAAATGGAGTATTTATGGACAAGACTATTCCCTATTCTCTATGGTTTATTTTGAAGTTTGTATATTAGACTTTTTTATCGAAGAGAAACCATGTGCTAGTTAAGCCTGTGTGTGTCTGATTTCCTTCACTTAGGAATATAGTCTCAAGGTAGTGATAAGATTTTTAATTTTGATAAGTCCAATTTGTCTATTAGTTTCTTTCATTCCATTCTCATGTCTTTTTCCAATTTCAAGGTCATGAAGATTTTCCCCTAAGAGTTTTATGATACTTAGTTTATTGATCCACTTCAGTTTATCTCATGGTATAAATGGGAGTCTGATTTCATTCTTTTGCATGTGGAAACCTAATTGTCCCATCATTTATTGAAGAGAGTATTGAATGGACCTGACTTTTTTTGAAAACCTAGTTAGTTCCAGATCTGTGAGTTTATTTCTGGATTCTCAGTTCCATTCCTTTGCTTCACGTGTTTGTCTTTAGGGCAGTAGCATACTGTGTGCTTGTGGCAGCTGTGTAGGACAGTTTGAAGTGAGAGCAGTATGTTTTTCTTCTTTTTTAAGGTTATTTTTGACTTTTGGGGTCCCTTTCACAGTGTGTATGAATTTGAGAGTTGATGTGTCAATTTCTGCGAAAAAGGTTGTTGAGATTTCGATAGGAATTAATCAAATCTATAGATTCTTTTGCATAATATTGATTGTCTAAACATGTTAAATCTTCCAACCTGTGAACACTGGCTGTCTCTTCAGTTGCTTAGCTTTTCATTTTTTCAGTAATATTTTATAGTTTTCAGTGTAAAAGTTTTCTTTAGTTAAGTTGATTCCTCTTTTCTTTTAGATGTTGTTATGAATGGAATAGTTTCCTTGATTTTCCTTTTTGGATTATTGACTACTAGTAGCATATAAAATTGCAACCACGGTTTTTCAGCATTGTTTTGGATGTGGTTTGTACTGTGTGTGAAATTTGTAATCTGAAAATTGCTGATAATAGTAGCTTTCTTTCAAGTTCTTTGGAATTTTCTTTATATAGAGAACAGAGAGACTGTATGAATAGAGACAGTTATTTATTTTTAACTTGTTCCTTGCCAGTTTGTACAATTTTTTTTCCCTTTCCATGGTATTGCTCTGCTAGAACTTTCTGTCGTGTTGAATAGCAGTGGTAAATTAAGCATTCTTGTCTTCCACTATTCATTTTTTACGCTCAAGATAAAATTTGCCCCTGAATTTTGTCAAATATTATACCTAATTGAGTAATTATCTTGATTCTAATTAGTCTGTATAGAGAAGTTAATGTTGAAATTTCTTTCATTTGCAGCACAGAAAATGAACCAGCAGAGGAAGAAAAATGCCACCAGCTAGCTGACTACTGTTGAAGAAGATGCTTTGTCTTTGTGGCGAGTGTCTGTGGGATCTGCAACAGAAATGTAAGTATGGTGTGGATTCTCCAAAGCTATAGTGGATTTGTATAAAATGAAGTAAATCCAATGCCTGTCACCTTTAGTTGTAATTACGAAAAGTATTTTGTATTGACTTCTGCTTGCATTATCAAGTTAGCAATTTTATTCACATTAAATTATCATTGTAAGATTTCCCAAAAAAGTCTCATAAGGAACCTCTGCAAGAAGTGAAACTGAAGACAGGATTTTGCTTTATTGTAGGCTACAACATGGAGTGATCTACAGTGCCTCTGGATTCTGCTTTTTCTTTGCACAGTAATTTACTTAACTAATCAAGTTAGATACAGTAGTATCACTTTTTTAAATAGAGATTTCTGACCTATAAAATTACTGTTACTAGTAACTTGTTTCAGGCTGAAGCCAGTAGCGGATGGTGACACCCAGGCTAAGGGGCCGTGAGCCAGCTGGAGCCCATCACATCCCTCAGCTCGGGCCCCTAATCTCTGACCCGTGTCAGGCCTGAGGCATGAGTGCCTGGTTCGGGAGAAAAGGAGAATTTTGCTGAACCCTTTAGTAGATACACTTAGTATAATACTGAGAGTAACTCTTCTCTAGTTAGAAACTACCTACTCTCTCTGGCTTACTATTACCTTTGGGAGTAATAGAACCTACATGATACGATATTAAAATAAATCAAGTGATTTTAACATTAAATTAAATGATCTTGAATTCTGGGAAGGTGGCAGAACAGTAAGCAGCAGAGTAAAAAGCCTCTCTGAGAGAAGCACCCTAGATGCTGGAATATATTCTGGAGAAGGCCAGAAAGAAAGAAATGGATCCCCTCGACCCAGAAAGAAAATAAAGTAAGACTTGAAGCCCACGGAGAGAATTTGAAAAAAGAAAGAAAATATAAGGAAAACTTGAGGAGAAGGTGGTAGCCAGAGTTAGTTTCACTGGAGCCTGTCCCACTGTGTGAGAAGTGCCACTGGAATCTGTGAAGTAGGTGGCTGGCAAGCCCAGAGGCCTCAGCGGGGAGATACGTTAATTAAAATGAGCATCAGACCGGAGAACTGCGCTGGCTGGCAGTGAGTCTGGGGGACTCAGTCCTCCCATGTGAGTGGTTGATTGGCTGGGCTCCATTTTGGAGTCGGGCATGATAAGCCCGGAATCAGAACTGCAGCCAGCTTCATTTAGTCACTCCTACCATGGAGAAGATTGGTGAAAATTGCCTGGACTGAGTCGTGCCCCTGTGCGCGATCCAATGCCCAAGGCTGAGTTTTCCCTAAAGCTATTCCCTGACCAACCCCACCCACGAAGCACACACTAATGGTGGTGAAGACTCCCTGTGGTTAACCAGCTCTGAAGGAAGGGGCCAGCCTGCCCTGCCTCTGCTTATACTCTAGTAGTCACCAGGAAATTGGGGAAAGCAGCAAACAACACAAATCCCTAGCCAGCACACTTCAGAGTAATTATAACCAATATAGGAAGTGCCAGGGTCCCACTACCCACTTGTCTAGAAGAAACCAAGAACATGACAAGAGGAAGAAACAAAAGGCAGTCTCTGGCCTCCAACCCAAGAGTACTGGTCCAGGAGAGGTAAACAGAAGAGATCGGGAGTCGCACACCTGCAGTTTCTGAAGCAACAGCAACTGACATAAAGAAACAACTTCATGAAACTATGAAAGAACTTAAATAATATTACAAATAAAGGAGGTTATAAGAAAAACAAAGAAATGCTAAGTGCCTCTAAAGAAGACACAGATGGAAGAATAGAGGAGCATAGATAAAGGGGGGAAACCTTCAATGAAGAATATAAAAAATTTTAGAATATATGAAACAGATTCAAAGAGATTACCAGGAAATTAACTCCATTGAAAGCTGGCAAAATTGCTTGAAAGAAGCTAAAGATAGACTGTCAAACCTTGAAGACAGGTTTGCAACTTGTGATCACAAAAGGAAAGATCTCAAAAATAACAACCAGGAAGTAATACAAAGGCTAGAAGATGACAACAGGATCTGTAACTTAAGAATAAAAAAATGAAATACAAAGGCTATTTACGGAAATAATTAAACCTCTTAAGCATAGGAAAAGTAATTGATATTCAGATAATGAGGCATACAGAACTCGAGCCAGCTATAACCAAAATGGATCTATACCAGACATAATAGTCAAGATCTCAGAAATTCAACACAAGAACAGAATATTAAAAGCTTTCAGAGAAAAGAAACAGATCACCTATAAAGGAAAACCCACCAGAATTATGGCAGACTTCTTGACATAAACCATCAAATCAAGAAGAGTTTGCAGTGAAGAATTCTAAGTCCTGAAAGAAGATAACTGCCAACCCAGATTGATGTACCCTGAAAAACTAATTCTCAGAATTAATGGAGAAATAAGATGCTTCCGTGACAAAGAGGAACTGGGGAAGTTCATGACTACAAACCAACCCAACAAAAAATACTGAAGGACATTCTAGAGAGAAAAAAAGACCATGGTTTCAAGAACAGTGACAGACGGGGCTCACTGAATGGGGCAGACAGTGGAATGAAGGGGAAAAGTAGACAATCAGCAGCAGAAAAAGAGCTTGGCAGAGATAAAGCAGAGAAGATTGGCTATAATCACTAATATAGAGGGCCTTGAGATACTAATAAACATAGGCAGAGTGGATCAGGAGAGAAGGTCCATCGAGATGCTTTACATAAGAAATATAATTAACCTGAAAGAGAGTTTATAGACTGAAAGTCAAAGATGAGAAAACAATGCTTTTTGTGACAGAGAACCAGAAAAAAGGGGAGGTAGCTTGCCCATCAGTTGCAGATTTCTGGAAAGACATGACACTTATACAAAGGAGAACTACTCAGCTATAAGGAAGAAAAACCTTGAAGCACTTGTAAGTAAATGGATACAACTTGAAATCGTGCTTATGGATAAAAAGGTTGAGAATCACCTACGTGGATAGTGAGTTGCCTCCTTAATCTAAAAACTAAAGGACTTAGTGGGATACAAAATGTGTAGTGCACCCGGTGAAAGTGAAAGGGGAGGAATTGTCCAAAAAGGGAAGGCAGAGGACATTGTTAATCTTGCATCAAGATTTGAAACCCATATTGTTTTCATTGCTCTGTTTAATTTGGTTATATTCTGTCCCAGTTTGTCTACTTGTACTAGATTTGATGGCATGGACAGCTACTCCAAAGATTGTAAGATATACTGTGGTAACCATTTTTGATTTCCTGTTGACTTGCTTTGAAGCCTTGTACTGCTTTTACTGTCTTGCTTTTACTGATTTTATTTGAATCTCTTTTACCTGATCAATGTCTTGTTTTGACTGATTTTTTCCGATAGTTTGACATTAAGTCTAAGAGTATAGGCAACTACATTGAAGACAGTAGGATTCACTATGATACCCATTTTGACTAATCTGGTTTGACTAATATCTTTTGAAGTTCTATGTCTCCAATGTTTCATTTTTGTTGATGTTATTCTGTACTGTTTTGTTCAATTTTAATTTCTCAAAACTTACTGCTTTGTTTTCATTTTTGATTCACTCTGATTTAGTATTACTAGTTGTATTTTCTTATCATTTAGTCTTTGTGTAATGTGCTTTAAAGTGTTAGATGACCATGAGTTTCCTTGTACTGAATTATTGATGAAATATTACCCACAATGAACATTATAATTCTGTCTTCCAATTTGATGAACATTATCCAGCTTCATGTCACTCATAAAGAATGCAACAGTTTAATTCTGGGGATTAGGCTTTGCATTATTGGACCAGCATCACCTGTATAGATATGTTTCAGTTTCTCTGAGTTTGATATATGACTCTAATTTTTGGTATGATAAAAGTGTGACTATATCAGTCTTATTTTGGTGTCACCATTTGGCTGGAAGTTCTTTTGCTCAATTTATATGAAAATCATGAATTGGGAGGAACCTCCCTTGATGAGCTCTGGGATTTTGAGTGCCAGCGACTCTCAGTCCTTACTGTTAGAGCTCTGAGCTCCAAGTGCTAGTGCCTCTCTTGGTGTCACTGCTTTTGGACGCTTCCTGCTGCCCCTGTGAGCTCCTCAGTTTGTCCTCCATTAGGAGCTTTCTGGTGCCCTCTCTGCAGGTTTCTCTCTTGGCCCCCTCTGCTTGGCTCAGCTGCTCTGTCACTAACACCCTCAAGCTGTTAGTGACTGTCGAGGCTAGTAGTCCTTAATCTTACCAACTCTTAGGGGAACCCACCCTGTGTAGTAAAATCACTAACAGGGCTTTCTTGGGGCCTCTGTTGCACAGAGGGACAGAGCACAGTAGGGAGCTCGCCTGTACTGACCCAAGAAGTATGAAGGGTACTGCTTAAGTAGAGAAGGATCAGCGTGGCCATGTGCAGACTATTCTGGCACGTTGGAAGTAGTGGCAGAGTGGTGGGCCATCCACAGTGTGTGCAGGATGGACTGATCTGGGATAGGGCCATGTCTACAATCTGCAGTAGCCTAGGTCCATATCTGCTGCAGTGGCCGTGGTGCTCCTAGCGTAGCCTTCGCTGTCTTGGTGACAGCAGACCTGCTGCAGCAGAACTGGTCACCGCAGGTTCAGTCCTTACTGTTGCCACTGCCAGGGAGTTTTGAGGAGGTTGGCAGTGTTGATCAGAGCCCCGTACAGTTTTGGAAGATCAGGGATGACAGCCATGGGCCGTGGTCTGTCTGCAGTCTTTATCTTGTCAAGCATCATACTCCTCAAGGCAGAATAGAACCTGGGTGGCTCAGAGCAGGCAAGTGACAGTGGAGGCTCTTGTTTGAGTTGTGGCTTCTCTAGGGCTGCGGAAGTGAGAGGTGACTGAGAGTAGCTGCTTCTAGAAAGTTGTCTGTGGTCCCCTCTAGGCCAAGCAGGGGCTGCAAGGGGGAGGAGTGTGATGGCTGTCGTGAGGTCCTGCCTGGTATTACATAGGCCCAGGGAAGACTGGGGCTTCTTCTAGCTCACTGCAACCCGAATCCGAGCAAATACATCTTCCATTTACTCTTGGATATTATTTATCTGCTTCCCACCTTCTTTTGTGGGGGTTGAACCCAGAACTTCACAATGCTAGGTAAGTGCTGTATCACTGAGCCACATCTGCAGACTATGTTTGTGTTGTTCTTTTTGTTTTGCTAAATGTAGCTAAACCATAATAGTCTGGTATATGAGAAAAATATGTAGTCAGCCACAAGGCAGGACAGATTGCATATTTTGGTAACAAAATGCTACTGAAACAGAGAGAGTAGAAATTAGTTCTGTTTGAATGGTAAAGAGGGAATGTAAAATTTAGCCTTAAAGGATGAATAGAATTTTAACAACTAGACAACATTAGGAAATAATTTTGTAGGTGGGTTAATGAGAAGGGATACAGGTCCCTGGCATCAGCATGCGTTAATGCGGTGAGGGAATAACTGTGTTTGAAAACTGTTGACTGTGTCATAAGGTGAACGAGCATTTATTCAGCACCTGCTGCACTGCCAGGTGGTTACTAGACATTTTACACAAGTTACTAATTTTATCCCTGCATATCACAGGAATGTCTCACTCACTGAGGGAGAAACAGGGATAAGTCACTTGCCTAGGTCCGCATTCACTGGAATTCTCTGAGAGAAATCCCTTGGGGGACTGACTTAAAACAGCTTCGTAGATCTGAGCCACACTCCTGGGTATAAATGTCCAGGAAAATTCAGAATAGCTAATTCCTACCTTTAGGAATGTTTGGGACATGATGACCAGGTGAACATGATAAGAGCAAGTCAGAGCCATTATTGGAAACGAGTCTGCTTTATTATAAAGGTTGTGTCAATGGTATTGGAAACTGTTGCTTAGGAATTTGGATTAGATTATATATGCAGCAGAGAGTATTGAAGATTGAAAGAGGACTAAAAATTATGCATGATGAAACTGAGGAAGAGTCAAAGGAAGATGGACGTGAAGTCAGTTGGAAGGGTAGTGTGTTATTCAGGAAAGCGTGTATAAGACTCTTGATTCTTAACCAGATTTTAAAACTTTGACTGCTGGCTAAAAAGTTTTTCAGTACTATATATGTAGCTGAAGACCTTTTGTGTTTATAGTAATTTTACCTTTAACTAGAGGTCTTTAAGAAGGTTCAACAAAATCTGAATCATTGAAGGTTTTCCTTAACTGTGTCTATATTCCTCATGGGCAAGGAGATGTCCAAGTATTACAGACACATGTTTATCTTATGGGAGTGTAATCTATATGGGAATAAATATGATACTGTGCTGCAAAGTTATGTCACATGAAAAATGTAGTAAAGCAGTGTTTAAAGTGATTGCTATAGTTTATCCTGTCCCTTACCAGAGTTGGATTAACTCAAATATAAGTTTCTAATTTTGTTTTAAATTGTTCTTAAATCAGTAATGTACAAATAAATGCCTTTTGTTTCCATAATGATTTCTGGAGTTTCTTAAAACCTCTATTAGAGTAATAACCACTTTTTCGATTAGCATTAATTCTTTGAAATTCTTAACTCCTATGAAAAGCAGTATGAAGATGCAGTTATTTACATATTGGTCTTATCCCTCTGCATACATTTGACTTTCTACCTTTTTTAAGGTCATTGAAAAATGACTTCAGGACTGTGTAGGGTCGACTGAAAAGGTAATAAAAACAGCTTTGAAGAACGTCTTGCATGTGGGTTAGTGGATTAAGGTACATCTGTCTTTATTGTGTTATACACAATCTCTATATTTACCTTCTGTACTTGCCTCATGTATAATTACAAGAACTGTTACTAAGATTTCTTCTCATCTCTTAGTGCATGATAGATTGACAGAATACTTGGTGGGTTTTAGGGGCTCTGAACTGGTAATCTGCTCTGGCATATGGATGGTTGAGAGTGCTTCATATGAAATAATGTAGCTTGTTTATTTTCTGATGAAATTTATCCAACTTATTTATTGTGAGGAGGGAACCAGAATAATGGCTCAAACAGAATCATTTTGCCTTTCCAAGTGTATTATTTTTACAGTATATAGCTTCCCTGACATAGTCATAGTTGCTTTTTACATTTTAACATGACATGCTTAGCTTTATTCATGAATGCAAGAGTAAGAGTTAAAACAAAATATTGATCATATTAAGCAGCGTAGAAAGTAGTGGTTTTGGTTGAAACTTTTTATAGGTAAGATAGCTGCATCAGGTGGAAAACTGATGTTTTGTATTAATTTTACTTAAGCACAACAGGAAGTAGTTAGAATTCTGTATTTAAAAGTATAACATTCCTCAAAGTCATATATTGGATACTTTACATTTTACTGGACTCCTCTGTCTTTCTTTCTTAAATGTTAAATTGATCAGATTTATAATTTGTCTTTTGCTTATAAGGTCCCTAATTTGAGATGTAGACTTTTATATAAGACACTGCTATTGTTTTTTCCAAAGTAGTGAAGGTCAGCCCATTTTTCTATTTAGCATTATGAATAGAATTACTGACAGAGTCCTCGGTTATTACCTGTAGTTAATTGCTGTTTTTTTTTTTTTCCCCTTGGACATTTAAATGCATACCAGTTTGAAAGAGAGTTTTGAGAATTTCACATGCCCCTTTGTTTCAGGGTGAGAAGGACAGGATCTACAGAGTTGTTGACTGGTGAGAAGCAGATGTTCTCACTTGTACCTCATGTTGCTTTAAGTTAAAAGGTTTGTGAAGGCAAGGAAAAATCTTTGAAGCTTCAGTAGTGCCTCAAGCATATTAAGAACGTGTATTTCTTGATCTAGAACTTTCCATGGGTTAGGAAAAGATACTTGCCTGATTTTTATAGCCTAGAGATGCTGCTAAGGCACTTCGATTAAGGATTGCAAAACAATTTGGAAATTAAACATTTTCTGTGATCATTTTGTCTGTTGAAACATTGTGTCCTTTTTCAGGTAATTGAAATCTTTATTTCTCTTAAAGAGAATAAAACAAAACAATAAAATGAAACAAAACAGTGAGCGAGGAGTTGAATTTCAAAAACAAGACAATAGGAAATCAGCAGTAGTTACTATATTGCACATCACTGTCCTCTAAATAGTTGCTCAGACCACCAGACACAGGCAAGCATAGGTAGGTAGTCAAACAATATAAGCACTAAGTTGTTTCTTTACTTCAGTTGCCATCATTTCAGACATGTCAGGTGTGTGATTTCTAATTTGGTTTGTATCTGTGATCGGGTGGGGTCTGACATTGTATACTGATTCTTTGTCTTGACGTTTTCCTGTGTTCATCCGAATCAGCTGGTTGCCAAGTCCTGGGCACTCCCTGCACTGCCTGCCCGTCCAGCGGTGCAGGGGATTGGCCTGGACACCTGGGTTCCCCTGATAGGTTCCCAAGCTTGTGACAGGTGTGGGGTGGGGGCTCACAAATGCTTCCTGGTGGCAGTGGGGCCTTGGGGCGTGGCTCTTCAGGGGGTACCTGGGCCTGATGTCAGGTAATAGAAATCTTTAAAACCTTACCTTTTTTTTGTCTTTTTCATTTTTATCGGTACCAGGGATCGAACTCACGACTGCCTGCTTGCAAGGCAGGCGCTTATGCTGCTGAGCTAAATCCCCAGCCCCAAAACCTTACCATTTTAAAACTTTTGTTTATTGAGGAGCCAAGGACAAGAACTTAGTAAAAGTGTGAGATTGGATGTGCCATGATGAAAGCCTAAGAATAGTGTTTTTCAGTTTCTGATTAGCATAAACATTTTTATTGACTATCCCATTTTTAAACTCTAGAGTTACTTTTTAAGGCTTGTTCTTGCATCAAATGTAAAGGTCTTACAGTAATTAGATTCCAGATATTCTATGTTTAAAATGGCAGAATTAATTAGTACAGACATTGTCATTCATGTTAAACAACAGAGTGCAGATCTTTGAGATTTTAACCTTCCTTTCTGTTTACCACTGTTCTGCTCCTGTCATTTTCCCTTTTTCATGGTGTCTGTGGTTTCTCATTACTGTGGAATAAAAATCAAGTCATGTTTCTTTAGGTTGGGCACAATAAGGCTTGTGTGATTTGATTTATGATTGTCTTTGTGATTACCTTTTCTGATTCCACTGCTTATGTGACTCAGTTCCTTGGATATGAAGTGCGAAAGATACAATGAACGCTTGAGCTAGAATATTCACAGTAAAAACACATATCCATTAACCTGCCTCAAAATACTCCACTTTAAACACACCGCATAATTCTTGCCAGTTTTTGAAGCAGTTCTGGAAGTCCTTTGTTGTGTGTTTTTGTGTTGTCGTGGCTGCCTCAGTGTCCTGAGTTGGTGCAGATGTTTACCTTTGATCATCATCATTTCGACTAGGGAAGTGCCAGAAGCTGCACAGCCCTAGATCCAGAGAATGAGGCAAATGATGTGTTGTGAAGCCGTCCTTTTTGTTGTTGGATGGAATACAGCAGAAGCATTGGCTGCATTTTTTTATTACATCTCATTAAAAAAACGCTTATGAAAGAGGACTCACAAAATTGCGTACAATGTGGCAGGAACAAGGAAAAAAGTTTGCTTGAGGTTGTGGGGAATATTTTTAGAGGAGTTGATGGCATGTCTTTTATTGTAATCATGTTTTTAAGTTACTCATACTACCTTCTGATCAAACCCTTCTGTCTCTGCCTGGAATTTCTCTACACAGCACCTCTTGCACCCTAAACTTTTTATCAAACCTATGTCCATTCGTGTGTCTCTCCTTGTACTGAGTATCTGAAGTACTCTGGAGTAGTGAGTATTTTGACTGTCTGCTTTCATGTGTGTTACCTTATATAACAGACCAGGTGTGTGTCTCATTCGTCTTTGTATAGTTTGTACTCTGCACTGTGTATGGACCTCGGTTTATGTTTAATGTTTTTCTGAATTAATAAGATAGATGTCCCAAATTTGATGTACATTCAGTACAACTATTGTGACAAACCTTGTCTTTTCTTTCACCCTCCTTTTCAGATGGACATTGGATTTATATTGGTTTTATATGACTGGAGCTTTTATGGAGCTTTAATGATTGCAGAATTTTTTTGCGAGCTATTTTTTCTTATTCTTTCTAGTTTCATAAATTCTTACAGGGAAGGAAATTTAGATTAAAGGCTTACCTGTGTGATCCCAAGTATGTCATTAATAAGGAAGACTAGACTGAGGTTTTTTGATTTTTTGCCTGGCATTGGTTTAACTGTGTAACAGCTGTCCCTGTTTGGACTATCCATTCTCCCTTGCTGGCCACAGCTCTTCTCTGTGTAGCTCCTTTTGTATGCTCCTTCACAGCTGATGTGTATCACACTTACAGAATTTTCATGTATTTCCAAGCTAGTTATGGGAACATAATTTTTCAAAAGTTTGTATCAGATAGTTTAGCGTAGTATCACTTATAATCTATGTGGTTTGAAAAACATACTGGTTTTCTTTGTGAATCTTTGCTAAATTCTGTGTAAGAGTATGTGGATAAGCCAGAAGTGGCCTGTACCCCCCACCCCCCTTAGGAAGTTCACCTGCCTCTGGAGAAGATGGGCATCACAGCACTCACAGGAATAGATGCTACACTGCAGTTCTCATTAAGATGGTGCGTTCACGTGGTCATTGGGCAGGATGTAGCCTTGGTCCTAGAAGCCTTTTCAGGATTGGTGAAAAGGGGCCATCATGTGTCCCCAAGCAAAGTGTGACATGAATTCAGGGAAGGCCATTCCTGGGGGAGTAACTGCAGTAGGTAAAGACCTGATCCAGGGAAGTGTGCTGTGAAAGAGGGAATGGGGTGTACAAGACTCTTTAGAGATTTTAGTCTTTACCTTAGAAGTCAGCTTTTAAGCAAGGAGGAAGACTTAACATCGTAATTTAATAAAAAATGTTTTCTTGGTTTTTAGGGAAGGCCTGTAGGTGGATTCAGGAGACACAGGGTAAATTTGGTATGTAGGAGGTAAAATTGAAAAAACTGATGATTGGAATAGAAAGGAAGGGGACAGTTTCTGAGACGGATTTTTGGCTTCAGTAAACAGTGGTATTATCATAGGGGCTGTTTTAGAAAATAAGCAGGTCGTGAGGTTTTTGGTACCTTTCAGGTGTCCTACGTTAAAAATAGTCAACTAGAAATACAGGTCTGTGGTGGAGAGGTCTGGATTAGCAATACCAATTTGTGCTGCTTATATGTAGCTAATAATTGAAGTCATGAATATAGATAAGGTCATGCAGAGGAAGTACAATGAGAGGATCACACAGCTTAAGAGAGTAAAAACAGATGAAAAAAGGCCACTTGTGTTTCAGAGAAGTGGTCCTGTGTGCAGAAATGACCAGTTGAACCATGGTTCCAGTGCCATGTAGCAAGCATAGGCACTTCCTGGGTTTTGATTGTAGTCTTAATTTTATGGTCCATGTACAAAATACCAAAAGTGCATTAATGTAAATTGCTAGTAATATCCTCTAAGGCTACACAATTAGTGTTGGCCATAACTGTAATCTGAGTAACTGTTTTCCATTTGTCTTTCTAGCTGATTGTAAAGTCTGTCTAGAACGGATTGAACATTTTGAATGTTTGAATTCGTTTAGTTCTTTGATCAATTCTGTTTGAGTTGAAATGGTATAAATAGCTTTTTGGTTCAGTGTTTGTGTGCTTGATTGCTTCCTACAAACAAAGAGTAGAGACAAGAATCAAAAAGATTTTCTGTATAGATTGATTGTCTTTTTTTCTCACCTAGGATGGCTGGCTGTGGCGAAATCGATCACTCAATAAACATGCTTCCTACGAACAGGAAGGCCAATGAGTCCTGTTCTAATGCTGCACCTTCTCTGACAGTTCCGGAATGCGCCATTTGTCTGCAGACCTGCGTTCATCCAGTCAGTCTGCCCTGTAAGCATGTTTTCTGCTATCTGTGTGTGAAGGGAGCTTCATGGCTTGGAAAGCGATGTGCCCTTTGTCGACAAGAAATTCCTGAAGATTTCCTTGACAAACCAACCTTGTTGTCACCAGAAGAACTCAAGGCAGCAAGCAGAGGGAATGGAGAATATGCATGGTATTATGAAGGAAGAAACGGATGGTGGCAGTATGATGAGCGTACCAGTAGAGAGCTAGAAGATGCTTTTTCCAAAGGTAAAAAGAACACGGAGATGTTAATTGCTGGCTTTCTGTATGTTGCTGATCTTGAAAATATGGTTCAATATAGGAGAAATGAACACGGACGTCGCAGGAAGATTAAGCGGGATATAATAGATATACCAAAGAAGGGAGTGGCAGGACTTAGGCTAGACTGTGATGCAAATTCTGTAAACTTAGCAAGAGAGAGCTCTGCCGATGGTGCGGACAGTATGTCAGCTCAGAGTGGAGCTTCCGTCCAGCCTCCGCTGTCCTCCGCTGCAAGGCCCCTGACGTCAGTGGATGGGCAGCCTACCAGCCCTGCCACCCCATCCCCTGATGCTGGCACTTCTCTGGAAGACTCTATTGCTCATTTGCAACTCAGTGGAGACAGCATAAATGAGAGAAGTCACCGGGGAGAAGGAGAAGGAGACCGAGAATCCCTGTCTTCAGGCAGGGCAGCAGACACCTCCATTGAAGACACCGAATCAGATGCCAGTAGTGATAGTGAGGATGTGTCTGTACTTACTGCACAGCACTCCTTGGCCCAGCAGAGACTTTCTGTCCCGAATGCAAACCAGAGAGTAGCTGATCGATCAGGAACTGACCGGTCAGTAGCAGCGGGTGGAACAGGGAGTGTCATTGTCAGATCCAGAAAACCTGATGGACAGTGCACAGTAACAGAAGTCTAAATAGAAGTCTTCAGCTCCATGCCCAAGGATGAACAGTTATCTGTAAATTTCTGCCCACATAACATTACTCATCCCTAGTAGTGCATTTTGGGAGATGGGTGGGAATGGGTCTGGGAAGGATAAATCTGAAATGAAATGTCTAACATGTCCCTGTTGAGAAATAACTATTTAATGTAAGGAACTTGGGTGTTAATAGTTGAGAGCTGTTTAGTAATAACCCAGTTTTCTTGACATTTTTTCTTTAAATTTCTAAAACAATTTTCCTTTAGTTCTTTTGGCCAGTATGTGTATATTATCTGTGCATTAATGGTTTTCACCCGACTCTGGCATTATTTTTCTGCATGGATTGGCATAAAACTGCTACTGAAATTTGGGACCTGTGAGATGTTGGCATCATGAGCAGGAAGCTTAAGGTAATGTGGAGATGTGAATTGGGTTTAAAAATAGGTGAGTGACAGCGAATTTTATAGTGAAGTTATTGAAACTGAAATGTAAACAAAACAATTTTTGTTTCAGAATCTTTTTAATACTTCATGGCATTCCTTCCCATAAGCTTTGCTGTCTAGCCCTTGTAGTCTGAACTTCCTCTTGTCTGCCCCTTTCATTTGGATTAAAAAATTATAATTTAATAAATACTAGAGTTTATCAAAAACTATGTGTCTGGTTTGAGTCTGGAAGAGTGATAGAAGTACTTTGATACTTGTGGCCAAAGGTCATTTAAAAGGTAAAGGTCTGAATTAACTGTACTCAGCTTAGTCACCTGCTCAGAAATTTGATTTCTTCAGAGAATTCTGGAAATAGTATCTGCAAACAGTGTGTGTGGAATAAATATGGAAATGAATTTGAACAGCCTATGAGTCTTATGTTCATCAAGTAGTTCATACTATAAATTTTTCTTTCCAGTGTTCATGAGTGGCCTTGCACTCTGGGTACAAGGCAGATTTACTTGGAATTCATAGACATGAATTCACTCAGAAAACTCACTTTTATTTTGAGACATTTTTATATTTGGATAAGGAAGTAAGTATGGGGTTAACAGGGTAATCTACAATTTGTGAAAGTCTGTTCGGAAAGCAGAATAATACTGATAAAAGTGAATCTAGGCTATTTTTAGTATGATTCTCAAATGTGAAATGAATGCCACAGTAACAAAGATAAAGCTTCACTGCTTTGACATTTGTTGCAAGGCTTAGGATAGGGATTTCACTGGGGAGTACACATTTTTAAAGAAATGAATTACTGGGATGATCATAAAAGTCTGAATTACACATTTTTAGTAAATGGATTGTAAAATTACTTATAAAAGTTGAGGTTTTTCAGGAAAGTGGTAACTTTTGTTGTAGGATGCTTGCTTCATGAATCAAGAGTTTCTGTTTTAAAACTATCAACAGTACTGTTTCCAGCTTAATATTTCCCAGGAAAGTGAATGGTAGTTTGCAGAGTCAGTTGATATTCCCTATCATGGTTATCACTAGTAAATAATTTACACCATTAATCTAGTTACTGAAAAGATCAAGTAAGGCTCCAGATCTGAAAGGTATAACAGGGTGGATCTTTTTTTTCTTCTCATGTGGAACAGAAAAAAATGACTATCTTTCCTTGTCCTGTGATCTAGCCCCATGTTCTTTAAATGAAAAGTTTATTAGATTGTTAATTATTATGTAATTCAGAAGAAAAATTTTATGGGAAAAAGCAAAACAAAAATCGGTTTTCTGTCAGAAGAACTTTTTTCTTTTAGAAACTAATCTTTATTTGGCGAAAACTAATCTTTGATAAGCACACTTACATCTCAAAAAAAAGAAAAAATACAGGCATACTTTGTTCATAGGCTAAGAACCATTATTGCTATAAAAGAAGTGATAGGAATAACTTACATAAAGTGTTGCCCAAATATTAAGAAAACGTTGGCTAGTAACTTCAGCTAACCCTAACCCAAAACAAATCTGAATACTAATAGTAGTTTTCAGATTAATTCTGCTGTTCATATTTTCATTTAACTTCAATATATATTACTAATTGGAACTTGTAGTACACTCACATTTTTACAATTTATTAAATTTTCCTTTCCTAGCAATAGCCTGTAAATGTGCAGCTCCACCCCATAATGTTCCTAAAAGATCTCTTTCGTTCTGTAATGCGTCCTCTAAATATAGCTCCTTGCCTGAACAAACAGATTTTTTCAAAGCTCTAATGACTTCTGGTGGCCCATTGACAAATTGTGCAAGCCATGCTTGGGCCTCTTCTACAGATTTTGTTTCATCTGAAGACTGCAAGATCTCATCAGCCATTCCTATGCTTAAAGCTTTTGTGGGATCCAGTTTGAGGGCCCCACCTAACACTTGGAGAGCTGCTTGACTGCCTATGATTTCAATTAGCCGGCTGGCACCACCCCAGCTTGGGATTATTCCCATCTCCTTGTGGACAAATCTGATCTCACTCTCCGGAGTCATTAATCTGCAAAAGAAAAGAGGAAACATATAAAATATGAACAATAATGAAGTATTACCTTTCCATAATCTAGAAAACAGCCACTGAGCCTTTTAGGTGACACATAACACTAAAAAGTGAAGGACAGAAAAATGTAGCTGTTCCATCGAGGATTAATGTACCATGTGGTACTCAATACCTCTTTGAAAACAAGTTTGTTGTGCTTGCTTATGCTTAACTTGGCAAATAACCTAGGCTTCATATTTCTAAATTTCCAAACTTTCTCATTAATTATTAGGTATATACATAAACATACATAAATGAAGATCCTCATAGTCTTCAGTCTTTTGCCTAGTGTCCATACAGCAACTATTTACTGAGCACTGCCAACACTAGGTAGTTTTCTAGGTGCTGAGGCTACAGGAAGAACCAAATTAAAATCCTTAGGCTTGAAACTTACATACCAGTTTGGGGAGAGACACTGAACAGTAAAATGGGACCAGGACTAACAAACGAATGCAATTAAAATGGAGAAGGCCTCTGAATATTTCAGCAGCTACATAAAAGTATGAACAACAAAAAAATCGGGAGAAAGCATTCCAGGAAGAGGCAATTCCAAGTGCAAAGGCTTTAAAGGAGAACTGTTTGGGGACCAAGCGGTGTCACTGAAACAGAGAAAATGAAGCAAGAAATGGGATGTTCAATCAAGCCGATGTACAGGCCTTAGTGACAGATTCCAATTTAATTCTCCATGAAGTTATTCAAAGTTCAAGCAAAGGATTCCCAACTGGTATTTTATAAGGGTTGCTCTATGAAGGCTTTAGCATTTAACAGCACTTGTACCTAAGCATCAGAGCTGCCATATATTGCCTACTAATAGCATCCTCATTGGTGGAGGCAAAAGAAGGAGCTCATTCAAAGCCACAGAGTTACCACAGAGGCGGGATGCACAGCCAGGCAGTTTGGTGTCACTCTGCACTTCTGACCCAGGGCCTACAAAGCATTTAGCTAAACAAGAACAGAAGCTGAGACACCACAATTTTGGTCATAGCTTAGGTCAGACTGATGGCTGTGACTGTCTAAAGCATGGGCTCCTTTATTCCAAGCTGTGCGAATTTTATGAATGCAGTGATTAAGCAAAGTAGAATGACTTAAAGCAAATGGTTAGTTTACCAGTTAAACATTTGTGTATTAATGACTAAACCTATGTAGTATTAGGAAGAATTTGTTTTATTGATTTGTTTATTCATTGTTCAGTACTGGGGATTGAACCTAGGGGTTCTCTACCACTCTACCACTGAGCTATGTCCCCAATCCTTTTTATTTTTCAGGTTGTGACAGAATCTCAGTTGGCCAGGCTAGCCCAGTCTGGAACTTACTATCTCTTCTACTACCTTACTTCTAGTCTACAATTACAGGAATGGACCAATGAACCAGCGTCAGTTTTATTTTGATTCTGTGCTTCAACAAGGAACTTTTACTATGTTAAAACCTGATTTAGGCTACCTTAACATTTTAGGAAAAATTAGTGCTTTCAAAAATACTCATTACAAAAAAGACATTAGTCTGCCTTTCCAAAGTGTTACGTATTTACCTGCAGGCAACTTACTTCTCTTAGCACCAAGAACAAGCTCGGGTCTTTGGCTCTTTTTTTTTTTTTTTTTTTTTTTTTTTTGTTCCCGGGGACTTCACACTTGCCAGGCAGGCACTTATGTCCCTGAGCTAAATCCCTGGCCCAGGTCTTTGGCTCTTTAAACAAGAGAACTCTCCAATAGAGAATTCACACAAAAGTCTATTTATTAACCCACTTGGAAAACTTGTCTTCATAACTATCACTATCTACAAAAGGAAATGTGCCATAACCATTAACAATTGCTTCCAGCAATAGCTATGAAGTGTCAATAAAAAAGTTTAAATAGGAAGAAAGAACAAGTCTAATAAGACTCTGACACTATCCCCAAATTCTGAGTATTGCCGTCTTCTAACAAAACAGGAAACCGTCAAAACTAAGAAGGAAATAAAATTATAGAAATGTCTGATAGCATTAGATATAGGAATAGCATTAATATTGAACTCAGTCCTGTAAGGTTTTTCACAGAATAAAACATGTCACTTCACAAATCCTGGGATTGCCACTCACATTGGCTCAGAGCTATGCCTACAAAAGCAAAAAAAAAAAAAAAAAAAAAAAAAAATTTAGAATCAGATGAACATAAACAATGGACAGTGTCCTAGATGTATTACATAGACGACCACAACAAAAATTACTGAAATGTAAGTGCACATCTGTTTGCAGTTCTTTGCTTCTAAAGAATCGTAATTTTTATATCATGTTCTCCCCAACCCCTAAGAGTATGCCTTTGAGTACTATTTTAAAACAAAAAACCTTGAAGTAATTTTTTTAAAAAATCCATGATGTCATCAAAATGACAGCCATCCTTTATGAACCATGTGCCTAGAGTGTGCCCCTGTACTGATACAAATGCATACAGTAAATACGTGCAACAAAAAATTCACTGGTGACGGACACAAGATGTTTAACCAATCAGAGGTATACGGACCACTGGGCGGGGTCCTTTTTTAGAACTTTATTAACCTAAGTAGTAAAATTTAAAGATAAAATATAAAATGTTGAAAAAATATAATCATATTGTCAACACATGTCAACAAGATACAAGATACATCCAAAATTAGAAATGGCTTCATTCATAGGACCTGGAGACTCCTGGGAAACTCTTATTTTGGCAAGTGAAGCACTTTGAGCTTTTTTAGACTGTGCGATCATCACAGGTTGTGTTTAAAATTTCCTCTGGCATTTTGCAGGAGGAGCAATGCAGTGAATCACATGTAGACCCATCCCGTCGCTGTGTGGATGGGACACTGTTCCACAAGAGCCAGGGTACCTGGAACAGGCTGCACGCCAGGCATGGATGCCTAGGAAAGCCTGCCTGTTCAAGGAGCTACTATTTCTGATGGGTTAGCCCAATACTTCAGCATTCGCAAGTGCATAAGAACAATTTAAACACCAAATTTTACTAACTTAAAATTTTAGTAAAAGATATAAAACACTTCAAACGTGATATAAAAATAGCTTCTAAAAATACTCCCTATTGAGGAAAGTTCCCGAGAGTACTGTGAGGAAGAATGGAAGCGCATACTGAACGTAGAACTTTGCAGTGAAGCAGTGTGCATGGACTCTGGGGCCAGCAGGCAGCTTGAGACCCCAGCAAGGCCACTAGCCCACTGCCTGCCTGCATCCCACACCCCACGTGATACAGCACAGCGAAAGGACAGAGCAAGGCTCAGTTACAGATCTTGGGCAGTTTCGTAGTATCTTGGCCTCAGTTTGCTTGTATATTAAATAACAGTACTTCTGTCATAAAATTACTGGGTGCCAAACTGCAACCCAAAACTCGTATCACAGAGTGCCAATAAATCAATTAAACCTGAATACTGAGGTTTTAGTTCAAGAAAATGACACTATCATTTCTTGTTAAAAAGCAAAAACCAACGGGAGCAGGCCCCATGTACAGCCCGCCAGGAGAACTAGACACCAGCCCTTTCCTGTGAGCTGGTGCCATTTGCGCACTGCAGGGGAGAACAAGAAGCAAAGTCCTTCCTGTGAGTTGGTGTCTTACATGGACAATCAGGAGGAGAACCACATGCCAGCCCCTTCCGGTGTACAGGCTGAAGACAAGAAGAGTCAATGTTAGGGGCTGGGGATTTAGCTCAGCAGCATAAGCATCTGCCTTGCAAGCAGGCAGTCGTGAGTTCGATCCCTGGTACCAATGAAAAGAAAAAAAAAAAGTGTAAAAAAAAAAAAGAAGAGCCAATGTTCCCTTTCCTCCACTCCCACTTAAGCAAGCAGCTCATCTGGAGAAACACAGGCTGTGACCATACCTAATGACATAAAATACAACTTAATGCTTGTAGTGTTTAGTGTTTCACTGACTTTGCAAGCATAAAAAGCAAGTAGTCTGTGATCATCTTACTCAAAAGATCATCTACAGCTTTTATAGGGGGAATCTTCTGAAGGTGGCAGACATTGTTACGTCCCAATTACCTTGTTTTGAAGTCCTGTATCATTCTCACTGTTTTATTTGGTGGGACTTTATTCTGTTTTGTCTTGCTTGATTTTATTAGGTCCGATGGCATGGGCAACTATTTCAAAGATAACAAGATACATCATGGTAGCCATTTTGGATTTACTATTGTTTTGAAGTCTTTATTGCTTTCATTGTTTTTATTGGTAATATTCTGTTCTGTTTTGCTTCATTTTACTATGTCTTATAGCATGGGCGGCTACTTTTTAGAATTTTGGGAGGGGGGCGGTACAAGGGATGGAACTCATGACCGTGTGCTTACCAGGTAAGCACTTGAGCCACTGAGCTGTGCCTGACTTTGAAGACACCAAGAGGCATTATGGTGACCACTGTTAATTTGTTATTATCTTGTTTTGAAATCCTGTGTCAAACGGCTTTGTTTTGATTGGCTTCATTCTGATTTATTGTTTGATTTTATTCTCTTTAAAATAAAAATTACAAAAAATTTTTTTAAAACCCCAAACTAAAAACCAACACCACAGCAACAAACATGCCATAGGTTTGCCACCACTGGTACAGAACGTTACATAACTGGCAGCATCTCCAATCACAAACCACATTTTAGTATCACACTTTGAACATAAATGCTTGCTTGCACATGTATTTCCTTTTCACTGTCTTTTGTTTCTGCCTGCCATCACCTTGTAAGACAAATTATGAAAAATGCAAGGAAAGAACCCAAGGGCTTTCCCTATCTCACCCCTGATTCTTAACTCTCAGGTGACCGCCTCTTGAGGCTCCTGCACTTTATGCACAACAGTTTCAGTAAGAAGGGATATGGGTGAAGAGAAATTGCTTATTTGTGTGCAGTCATAGTAGTAAGGGTGGGGAATGGCTAGAAAATGCTTTGTGACAGTCAAGTATGATTTTAATCTAGACAGTAACCCTAGCATGAGCAGAGACAGATTTTTGTGATATTATACACAGGAATTTCCAAGTAATGCTGTGGTAACTACAAAACAGAGCAATGAGGGCCGTGTGACTGCTTACTGGAGTATGCATGTCATATTCAAAGTCCCGGCACTTCCACCTGGAATTAGGTCTTTTGAGTGTGTGTGTCTGTGTGCATATATGTACAAATCTATTTATATATGTACAGGTATATTATATGTATATTTTGCATTTTATTTGTGAAACAAATATTTTAAGAAAAGGGCTACATATAGCAGGTTCTCCTGGAATATGCATGTTTATAGCCTCCTTTCTTTGTGACAGACCTGGAAAAGCAGTCACTGGAAATGCTAACACCTGGCTAAAGGTTATTTATATTCAAGAAAACATGTTGAAGATTAGAAGCAAATTAAATAGGTATGCTCTGAACTGCAGGTTGAGAACTTTATTTCATTAGGGACATGGTGGAATTAAAATGTGTATTTCACCTATCCCAAAGACAGCTCAACACTCCCAAAGAAAACAAATGGAAGAGGGAAATGCAGACAACTTACAGGCAAACATAAACAGATCAATGAACATATATATGCTTTAAAACCTAAAAATGTAAATTAAATTGAAATAAGTATTATCAAAATTAGAAAATATTTTTTGAAAGTCTGTGTTCATTGTAAGAAAGGATGTTCTCAGATACTGATCTTCTGCTGGTAGGATAAACTGATATAATCTTTCCTGGAGGAGAGTTTGACAATGTATTTCAAAGGTTCTTTATATTTTTATCTCCTCTTTATTCTCTAAACAGTACAGTATAACAACTATATAGCATTTACGTTATATTAGTATAATACATAATTTAGAGCTGATTCAAAATATAGTGGAAAGCTGTGTGTAAATACTGTGTGATTTCAAATAAGGGTCTTGGAACAATTATAGATTTTTATCATCCAGAAGAAGTCCTAGAACCAAGCCCTTGAAGAATTGAAGGACTACTGGAAGTGTTCATATTTGCATGTGGTTTATCAGACTTTAAATTTGGTAGGAATACTCCCAAGCTAGAACTGGCAGACTTCTGTAAGGACTATTTAGTATGCTGGATATTCGGAAAGCTATGGTATACAAAGGTTTTTATTTATTTATTTATTTTTGAAAGAGCTACTTACAGGACTTATTTTCAGCAAATAACCTTGAGTGGATAAGGTCTTAGGCACAAGTAATTATCACAGCATTAATGATACAGAAAAACTGGGAATGATGGAACAGATTATGGAACCTATCGACAGCTCTAACTACAAGTCAAATATGCTAATATGTAAGAGGTGCTATTTCATATCCTTAGAACATAAACGAAAATTTGGAAAATGGCTACCTGGAAAAAGAGATGTGATCCATTAGTTGTAACATAATAAAAGTAAGCTCAAATGGTTTAGATAGGTATAGTAAAACACGAAACTATTGACTAAAAACCAATCAAACCATGAAATCTTTCTAACTTACAGGTAGGGCAAGCCTTTTTGCCACTCAAAATCCGAAGTCAGTAATAAAAAAGACTGACAGTATATTCTCTAAAATAGCTTGCTTTGAGAAAACAACACCATACAAATAGACTCAAAAAGACATGTAGCAAATTAGGCAAATATTTACAAAGTATATCACAGATAATAACAAATGTCCACAACATATGAAAAAACTTTATAAAAAGTGAGTATAAAAGGTCAAGTATTCTATTGAGAAATAAGCAAAATATGAATAGGTAGTTCATAAAAGGATTGATAAAGTGATCCTTAGACACAGGAAAACAACTATTTTACTCTAGGGAAATGCTCACTGAAACTGCTAAAATACTATTCACCCATCAGACAGGCAAAAACTGACAAGTATAAGAGTAAGCTGTGTTGACAAGTCTACGTGAAACAGGACAGAGGGAATAAAGACAGGTCTGTTACCCACTTCCTGTGAAGGAGAAGTTGGCAGCCACAAATATTTGTTAACTTTAACTTGGTAATCTTCACTTCTAGAATTTACTCATATGAAATACCATTAGTCACAACAAAAGTACACACAAAATTATTTATTACAACATTCTACATATTAAAAATAAAATTAAATTAATATGGATAGCATAAATCAAAATCTAAATGAACGAAATTATTTCAAATAAAATGACATGAAAGAAAAAACAAGTAATCTCTGAACACAGCACATAACCATTGGCTCTTAGTCTGAGAGGATCTTTAAGCATTTTACCCATTTGGTTTTCTAGTTCTTTGCCTCAAACCTCCTCCACTTCTATGCCTGTGAGATCAGCCTAGGAGACATGATTTTTCTGAGGCCTCTTATGGCCCAGTTTTCTTCCCTGTTGAATGCTGCCGGTAAATCCGGCTAGAAAGCTCTGCCACTACAGGAGAAATCCCAGGGGTGGACACAAAAGATAGCACAGAAGCCTAATGAACACGTGAAGGTGGACCCCAGACTATGTTGAAGGGTTATCTCTTTCTCCAAAAAACACCCATAAAATCTTAATTTGCCTTTACTTGTATGTAGAGGATTTTAAAGGTGTAATAATGCACACTTTTGTATTCTTTCAAAATCTTTATCACATACTGCATTTCAGAGTAAAGACAGTAAAGTATTTCACCCTTTCACACACAGCATTTCCTACCTAGCCTCACAAACAGGAGACAGCAGCATCCTGCTGGAATCCAGCCTGCAGACAGCAGAGGGCGCTGCCATACAAAGCGCCCACCTTCCTCCTACTCCTGCATCTACCTGCTCAACCAGGAATTACTACCTTTCAAAGAGGCCAGGAACTTGGGAAACTGTCTTATGCACCAGAACTATGTTCAAATCTCTGAGGGTACAAAGGGACATATTTTAACTGATAAAATGAAGCTTGATTCATAAATTATGAAAAGAGAATCTATGGTTTTTACAGAATCTTTTCTCTAATTTTATTAAAGGATGATGCCTGTTAATGTGTACTGCAAACATACTAATGAAATAAAAATTTTAAAAAGATTGTGAATGAAAAGAAAACAGCAAACAAAGTACAGCAGAATGCTGCTGTCATGGCATTTCTGTAAAACAGCATAGTGTAAACTCATTTTAAGACAGAAAGTAATATTAGCAAGTCGATACTGCTATGTATTTCAAGTTAAGCACTGTGCCAATTCATAGTGTATGTATCCACAGTATCACTGAAACTTATCTAATAATACATTGGGGAAACAGCAAGGAAATAAAACAGTTACTGCTCAGAGCAGAACATGACCAACAGTGCTGGAGTCTGCCTTGTCCTGTGCAGCTGCTTCCTCCCATCCTGGGGCCTCACCCCTTCTGCCTCCCAAAGGCTGAAGGCTGTGAGGTGGGGCACTGGAGTTCTCCAAAATGCTAATGCCAAAGAAGTCTCAAGGGTAGGAATAACTTTAGATTTTAGACACTTTCATTCCTATGTGGCTCAGCTTCAAATAGGGAAAGTAATTTTAGAGACCAAAGAGCTGCTGGTCCCAAAGAACTTCTCTCACTGGATTTGTTTGTGTGTTCTCTTTCATTTGTAATTCCCTTTGCAGCTCAGCCTGACCTCTAATTAACTGACAGCAATCCTCCTGCCTCAGGCTCCCCAGTGCAGGGAGCAGAGCGGTGCGCAACCACAGCCATCTAACTTTATGTCCTAAATCTGCCCTAAAGCTCAAGGAAGTAGCTATCACTCACACAGAGGGAGATATGAAACAAACTCAGGAAGGCTCTTCTCTTGGCCAAAGGGCAGTACAGCAGCCTCTTTTTCTCCATTCTATTTTCTTCCCCAATGTGCACCTTCGGTATAATCCTTCTGTATTTTCAAGTTCCATACATTTCCTTAATTTTCCTCGCCAAGAGCTCTGCTCATGTGGACTTGAGTTACTCCAGGTCACTGTGTTCTCAATCTTTTCTTCAGTGGATGCTTAGAGCCACAGTTGTTACCCTAACTGTAAATGATCTATTTTAACAAATGACCAAGAGAAAACACTCGCTCACTATTTATTCTGTTTAGGAATATATAAAACAGCAACATAACATCCTGGCACAAAAAGAAATCTGAGCAAACAGCAATCTATTCCCGGGAGACACAAGGACTCTTATCCCACCTGAAGTCACAGGCTGTGGTCAACTCTGCGCCTCCACCCAGGGCTCGGCCCTGCACCAGGGCCACGCTTATTAAAGGAAGCCTGTGTGTGGAAGGAAAGGGATGTTAACAGTTTTGGCTTCAATACTGATTTACAAATGTAATTTTGAAAGTCTTGAATTGCAGTGCAAATACAACTACTGCTCAGTCTTCCTAAGTAACATGTATCAAATAGTGGAGCCTGAAGCTGTGAAAAACCCTAAGCTGAAAAACAATACAGTACTAAAAATACACTAATTCATACTAAATGCCATGTAAGTTTGAGTGAGGTTTTATTGCTTTTTTTCTTCGTACTGAAAATCGACCCCAAGGCCTTCCTTGTGAGCTACGCCTCTGCATTTCTTGTTGTGTTTTATTCTGAGACAGAGTCTTGGCACATCACAAAGTTGCTAGGCTGGGCCTGAAGGTGCAATACTGCCTCTGCCTCACATACTGCTTGGGGTACAGGTGTCACCACCACCAGACCAGCAATGTTTACACTGAAGGAATATTCAAACTTCATTCCCAAGACACATGCTTTTAAATAACATAAATCTTAGAGCCTCTCAGCAAGTAACAATCCAGAAGAACTGAATGTAATATTGTCTTCATCTGTTTTTATTCATCTTTGGCTAAGGGTAGGAAAATTAAGGATAGACCCAAAGGAAGATGTGGTCCTAAAGGCAGAACCCCAAAGCTATGAATTGAAGGGTCCTATGAATAGAGCATCCCAATTTGTGAGCATATGCAAATAATAGAGGGTAAATCTACATTGTTTTAAAAGGATGCTTCTGTACATTCGAATCCAAATATAAAGTTGCAAGTCTAATACAGATGAATATTTAATACACACTGGCTGCATATAGAAGGGACAATCTAAAAAATAATGTGGGATCCTCTTGCCTCAGCCCCTGAAGAGCCGGGATCCCAAGGGTGCACTTAAAAATATAGAGGCTGGAGATGTAGCTCAGTGGTATAGTATCTCCAGATTCACTCTCTAGTGACACACAAAATTAAATAAGCAAACAAAAAACAGAATAGCTGCTCAGATTTATCTAAGAAGTTAAGCCTTAATAGAGGACGCAAATGAACATATACTAGAATAACAAAAAAAGTATTTTACACTGAAATGTTATGATTCTACTGCTCTTCCTAGACTCTCAGATATGATAAGTCCCAAAATACAGTCATCTAAATTTCCTTAGTTCTTATAATTGTAAGAGTGTCTACATTCAGAATAAGAAATTAGAAACTAACCAAAATCTGCAGCAGTTTGAAATCCTGGAATTGCAAAGAAAAAATTTTCCCATTTTTTTCTTATCTCGATGCAAAGTAAATCCACCTTGCTCAAAAAACTGTAAGAGCCTCTTCAATCCACTGCTGGTTTCCCACCACCTCTGGACATAGCCCACTATAACACATGGTCCCAGAATTCTCAATACGAAGTCATTGTATCCAGCACTTCCTGGTTGGTGTCATTATCCTGCTCTAACGTGTGACTTCAAAGTATCTGACTGCCTGGTGACTGCCCCCGAAGACAGTCCCAGGAACTCTTTGGGGAAATTCTTTTCCTCTCGCCCTTCTAGTGTTTATGAAATACTTGTGCATCCTTTGCTAAAATTCAATTAAATGATTGTTCTCTACAGCAAATCAAATAGCGCAATATCAGAATATATATGTAATTTAAAAATCAACTGTGATTTTCTAGTTAGTGCAAATAATAAAGTGATACAGAACTATTTTTGGTCTTTTAGAAATTATACCTCTTTTAAAAAGATGCATTACCTTGTAAATCTTGTTAAGGTGTTCTGCATGAACATACATAAAGCCATTCCATCCTTTAAATAAAAATAGGCATTAATACAAAGATATAATGCACCTGTACAAAATAACATTTTTAATTTGAGACTTCAGAAAGTAAGACAAAAACACGTGTCTAGTTTTACAAGTTCATTTACAAGTGTGCGATGCTGTGTGAAACACAAAGGATACTGCATTGGACTTGGCTTGGATACCTGAGGGCTCCCTGAGCTCAGCTAGGCATGAGGTGCAGCAGAGACGCAAGCAGGACAGTCAAACTGCAGGGTGAGGATAGAGTGGAGCTGCACTGGAGAAATAGTGGGGAGAAGGGTGCTGAGTGGTACTCACTCATTATTGCCACACAGACAGACACACGCAAGAAGGAAGGAAAGCAGAAGGAGAGAAGGTGTGTTGTAACAAGCTTTGAATTTCTGTACTTCCTGATCTATGCATCTCTACAAATGAATGCATTTCTTCTTAAAAGGGACCCAAACACATTGCCTACTCTTTTCAACTCAGGTTTTCTGAAACTCGTGTAATTTGGCCTTCAGCCTTCTTCCAAAAGATTTCCCTCAAACATTTCTAATATTAAGCTTGAAAATTAAATCAATTGCCCGCGAACATTTCTAATATTAAGCTTGCAAATTAAACCATTTCTCTATTTTCCCCATCTTGTTCTTGCTCGCTCTAACAGGCAGTGCCTTTCTTTGACAGTTTCTTCGTTCTGATCCTCTACCTTTGTTTGTAATGCAACTTTAAACCCCTGATTCTCTTATTTAGCTCTCCTTTGTTTCTTCCTTGGCTTCTCTCTTATTTAGCAAGTCCCCTAATGCATTTACTGTTAACAATCCAATCCATGCTTCACATTGTCCTAAGCACAGCTCCTTCCCTGCAGGGAGCGGATGAAGCTGGAGATTGATCACCCACACAGTGTGCCAAGGTGAACCTCATGAACAAGTCCAAAGTACACCAGACACCCAAGGCAAGCCAAGCACACAGGCTGGTAGGCAGGGGGTGCCACATGACATCCACCTGCCAAACTATAAATAAATGTGCTGTGGTCCATGAGCAGTTCCTTTACTCCCATCTAGACAGAGGGCACCACCTGACCTCAGCTTTCCGCTCCTTGACTCTTCCCTTTATCCTCTACCACACTTCGCCCCAAGAATTTCCACAGCTGTGCTGGATGAGGCACTTCCTTGCAGGTGTCCCCCACTGTTCCCCTTCGACTGAGCCTTTCCTATGAAGCACTAAAACCTTTCTCAATTTTCACACCCTGCCAGCACCTCCAACTCAGCTCAGTAAAGCCAGCTGCCCAGAAAGAGGCTGAGTGCAAATGGCAGTGTTATCGCTTACTAGCAGCATGAAGGAGAACATGTAAGCAGCACTGGCTCTGAATTCATAGAGTCAGGAATGACTGCTGATTTAAATTTAAATTAGAAAGATACAATTATAGGCCAATTATAGGTGGTGCATGCCTGTAATCCCAGCACTCAGGCGGCTAAGATGGGAGGATCACTTCGAGTTCCAGGCCAGCCAGGGCTACATAGTGAGTTCAGGGCAAGCCTGAAATGCACAGTAAAACCTTGTCTCAAAAAACAGGAGAAAAAAAAAGAAAGATATAAATGTGCCCACAAGAGGGGAATGGAGGAGATAGGAGGTCAAGGGACAAAGGAGGGTATTGTCCTGAAGCTAGATTAAGACTCATGAAGGTGTCTAACCGGCCAGACTGTTCCTGAGGCCTCATGCCCATTCACTGGAAATCAGCAGTTTTCATCTCCCTGTATCCGAAAGCCTGTAAGTGGACTCTGCTTCCTCCCTCTAAAAGGAGAACTATTACGGCATACAGAACACCTGTGGCATCAAATCCAATTTTTCTTTCTTTCTTTCTTTCTTTCTTTCTTTCTTTCTTTCTTTCTTTCTTTCAGGCTGGTCTTGAACTTGCAACTGTCCTCTTGCTTCAGCCTCCTGAGTGCTGGGATTACTCACATGCACCACCACTTCCAGCTGAAATCCAAATCTTATAATTGCATTATTAATCACATTTTTAAACATTTCATTCTTTTCGACTCACTGTAAATTTTCAGGGTGAATCCTGAGTTTTGCTAGTCACCTCCTGGACTCTGCCTTCTCAACCAAGAATTGTGTCACAGAAGCAGGTGCAGTTCTGTTCTTGCTCATCAGGACTAAAAACACCAGAAAGAAACCAACTGCTTAGGAGACCAGTTGCAAAGAAATAAACCTGCAGTGAAAGCCAAGCGACCACCACAGGACGTGGAGCACTGCAGATGCTGCTCTGGCACACAGGGCTCTCACTGTGTTAGGCTCTGTCTTGTTGATCTTTGCTAACTATCATTAATAAGCATTTTCAAATATCTAAAAAATCACAGTGGCAAAAACACTGACATAATTATTTTTTTAAAAATCCATGTAATCATCAATTTTAAGCATTTTGCCACAGCTGGAGGGGAATGTAAGCAAATTACTAAAATCATCATGCAGACCAAGTACAGCAGCCTTCTGAAAACAAAGCAAATTCTCCCAATAGCAGAGGCCGGTGAGGCATCTGTGACTAGAGTCCATGTGTGGAGTAAAGAGGAGCCTCCGGAGAGAAAACCTGCAGGGAGGTGACAGTGGGGAGCACGGAAAGTATGGCGGGGAGGGATGGCTGAGGGGGGCTGGGTCCCCTGACTCCAAGGCCATCAATGATTCACGCCCAGGTACCATCAACTGTAGTCTGCATGAAGCCTGGCTTGTGGGCTCTGCATGCATGCACCGCACCCTTTCTGCTTCATGCTAATTTAAAAGTCACCTTTAGATAACTGTACCCTCTGTACACAGGACTATGTATTTCAGTGCAGTAATGCTCTGATTTTATTGGCCTTTCAACACTCTCAGATACGATCATGAATATTAACATACAGTGATGACCAATTATTAAGTATGTTTAATAAATATGAATTTCCTTAGTGTTCACAATTCTACACTGTCTCTATTTAGAATATGAAACTAGACATCTAATTATCCAGAACAGCCCACACTTCCTAACACCACATGCATGGGAGAGTGTCTTCCTCTTCCTCCTCATCTAGCTGTGAAGTAAATCCTTCTCTCAGCCACAGTAAAGCATCATTGCCAGTTCATCACCTGTGACAGATCTAAGGCAGCACAGTAATACACAGCACTGGGTGTAGGGTAGGTATATGGAGCTCTCTGCTATGGGTGTAGTTTTCTTGTAAATCCAAACAACACTACTCGAAAATTTAAAAATTTATTTTAAAAAATTTAACAGACACAGAGAAGAGACAGTGGGAGCTGAGGAGAACTAACAGGATCAACACTCACAGCATGAGACAGAGACAGAGAGGGAGAGGGAGGGGGGAGAGAGAGACAGAGAGAGAGAGAGAGAGAGAGAGAGAGAGAGAGAGAGAGAGAGAGAGAAAGAGAATGAATCCCATTCTGCAAAAGCAGCAACCCAGCTGAGAGAGCACTGCTAAGCCGAGGAGGAGCTGTGTCCGAGCACTCACAGCAGTGATCCTCACAGGCGGCCTACGGCACAGGCCTAAAGCATCATTTGTTCCCCTACATCCTTCCCCTTAAGGTTCTTTACACTTCCTCCAGACACCAAGGACCACAGCCCTGCTGCTTCGGAGGCCAAAGATTCAGTCAGGCTAATAAACACATAGGCAGAACAGAAACCCTGTAGCCCAGACTCCGGCTTGGCCTGCGCACCTTAAGGCAGTGTAACCCACAAGGCCTCACCTCTGGAGTGGCCAGTGCTTTCACGGCATTCAGGTCAGACCCTGAAGAGAAAGTGTTTTTGGCTCCACGGACAATGACTCCTTTCCCTGCTGTCCAATTTTCCAGTTCAATCACTTTTTCCAAAAGTTGTAGCATCATGACACCTACCAGGGAACAAAGGGCAAAATCACAAACTCAAAAAAGTCTGAGATTGAAAAGCAGAAATCACACAGACACTGTAGTCAGTCAAGTCTCAGTCTTTTACAAATAGTTACTAACGCTTTTCAGAAAAATGCCTGCTGTGCTGGCCCAATGGGGTACACAAGAGGAACCTATGACAGTCCCTGCTTTAAAAGTTTAAGCTTGTCAGTGTCTGCATTTCTCTACTTGGCTTAAAGATGCACATAAATTTATGCTTACACAGAAAAATAAAAATGCACTACACATATCCTACATATCTTAGGGGTAGGGAAACTGGACTGGACCACATGGGATATGGTGATAAGGAAAAATTATTTCTTAGGGTAAAAAAAAACACAAATAAACTTTATAGTACGATACACTCGATGTCTCAGTCAACATGAATTTGTTCAACTACTAACTTTATGGATCTTATAATGCTTATGGGATCTTACAACATAGTGCACAGAATAAAGTGACATTCCTAGCTTGTTCGCACTGGAAGTACAATGACAAGGTGTCAGTTCACAAAAGGCGCAGTAAACACCCTGTTCCAAGATCTCAAGTGGCTCTAACAAGCCCAAAGGCCATTACAGAAGTGATTCATCAGACTACTAGTAAGTCTACAATTTATAGATCAGATTGTTACCTTGAGATCACCTCAAATTCTATTCAAGCTTCTTTATAAACAGACAAATTTAAAACAGGAACAGTAGGGACTATGGTTTTTAAATTGCAGTCAGTATATCTTAGATATACTACTCTCTTCTAAGTTCCCACGGTTCATATTTTCAATGTGGTTTATTTTCCACTGTTAGGAAATGCTTCAGAAGCCAATATAAAAAGCATAGGTGGGATTGAAATTTGCAGTGTTAGTTTCTAAAACTCACTCATGCCTAATTAAACTATGTAAACTAAATGTTGGAAAACGAATCCCACAAAGTCAAGAACTTTTATTTTCTTTGCCTTTTAAAAATAGCCAGTAGGTATACGGTTCTACAATAAATGGTCATTGGCTGGACAATGACTAATACAGCCAGTTAACCTTTCCAATTGCTAATTAGGACTGTAATCAAAATGTCTTAAAACTTCTCCAAAAATGTCTTATATAATTTAGAAATATAGGTCTTTTCTTTTTTTTTTTTTTTTTCCTTTTTATCGGTACCAGGGATTGAACTCACGACCATGCGCTTGCAAAGCAGGCACTTATGCCGCTGAACTAAATCCCCAGCCCTTTTTTGTCTTTTTGAGACAGGGTCTCTCTATGCAGTTCAGGCTGGCCTCGAGCTCACTTTGTAGCCTAGGCTGGTCTGGAATTTGCAATGATCCTCCTGCGTCAAGTCTCCGGAGGAATGGGATTACAGGTGTGAGCTACCACGCCCAGCAGAAATATAGATCTTGTTCTGAAGCAATTTTCAGTTTAGCAGGGAAACCAAAAGACTCATACATTTAGAGAAATATGGACCTTTAATTATGTATATTTCAGTTTCTAAAAAGTAAAGGTGGGTTTGGGCACTAGAAAGTCTGTACTAGTAGTTAATCTTAAACTCATTTTTTCAATTTGTACAGTCAACCTTGACAGTTGGAGGAAACCTTACAGAGTATCTGATGGGGTATTCTTTAAATAAGAGTTTTGGGGCTCATTCCTCTTGTCCCCACTCAATCTAACCAAGTGTGTTTACCCACAGCCCAGCAATTCTGTTTTTACTAGTTTTAGGTTACTATTGGTTTTCATTTGAATAAAAGGTTATTTCTTGGCTGGGGACACAGCTCAGCAGCACAGTGCCTGCCTGGCAAGCAGAGGTCCTGAGTTTGGTTCCTGGTACCAAAAAGAAAAAAGTATTATTAGTAACTATTCAGTAGTAAATTACAATGATCTAATTTAAGCGTCTAGGATAGTCTTCCCACTCTTACCTTTTGAAATTTATTTTATCGGGGATAATGGTAAAATTGGAGTTTATTCCCTAAACTAATCAAAGATATGGGCAACCTTGTCTACTAAAGTAGCCATTAATCAGATGCAGCTACTGAGCAACTGAAGGGTGCCTAACATGCAGATGTGCAATGAGCTTAATAACAGGTTTCAAGACTTAGTATGAAAATAAAATGAAAAAAATCTCATTTATAATAGTTTACAGCAGTCACTTCTTGAGTAATATTTTGGATGTGCTGTGTTAAATAAAATGCACTATTAAAATCAATTTTAACTGTTTCTTCTTTTTAAATGGTGGCCACTAGAATATCTAAAATTACATGTGTGGATCACATTTGTGTCTCACATTATAATTTTATTGCTCAGCACTCGTATAGAGAAATATCTCTGAAATCTGATTAAGAAGAAAAATTGTCTTTGATATAAATACTTCTGGCAATTTACAAAGTTAACAGTTTAATGAATTATGTCTGTAGGTAGCAGTACACTTAAGTTAGACACCCAAAATTTACTGTGATACCTGAGTCCAGCATTTCAAATGTTACCAAAGAAAATAATGTACCCTTGCCATATAACTGGCAAGTAGAAATTATCAGCATTGCTTCAGGTATGAAGGGTGAGGGTTGGAAAGCTACTCATAGCTCTTGTGTAAAATGGTAGCATGATTCAAATTTGAGCCTCTGCTCAAATCTGTTGCAGTTTGTTTCCAAATAGCATTAGCTGAAAACAAAATTCTTATGCTGTGAATAAATTTCAAGGCAAACACAGTTAAGATCGATTTAAGTGCATCCTTTTTATCAACATCCAAATTCATGAATTTTTTAAAAGCATTAAAATAGTACTAATTAGTAAAAGTCTTTCCGGTTCACATTACAGAGTACTTGTTTGGTGTGAATTCTGTGAACACTGCCAAGACTGGCCAGGATTCTGTCACCAGGGCACGGACTAAATCCACGAGACAGCAGGTGAGATTCAGTGTCATTCTTTATCTAGGAAAAGAAAGATCTCGCCTACCTGAGAAGGCGTTCATCTTACTGGGGTTGTTCAGAGTAAGGATGCCAATGCCACTGTCATCTTTTTGAAGATCGACGGACCCACCAGGAAACTGCTGGAGTGTTTTCTTCACCTCCTCCTCATGGTAGCCGTGAGAGGTATTATACAGAGGCAAGCCCACTTGACGGAGCACTGTTGTCCTTATAGACAGAGGCATTTTCAAAAGATAGCTTGCCATTTCTAGAAAGTATGCAATGGTTCAGGTTAGGAGACCTTTGCTTTTCTAGGAGTATCAGTTAGTAGGCAGTGATAACCATGGTACATACTCACAACCCACCTTCTCCAGATGCCTAGAAAAGAAAGCCATGTGAACCCAAGAGTATGGGTAGAGCCTGGGCAAAAGATAAAATGAAAATGAAACAAAACTGTTCTTTCAGAATACAGAAGCAATTCTTTCAGAGTTGCTTTTCTTTCATGCTCATACTTAAACCAAATAATTCACAAAGTATATCATTTTAGGACATCACTGAGAGATGATGAGGAAACAATGGTGTACATACTGGGAATGAACAGCCAGGAAGGCTGCCAGAGCATGTGCTGCTGCGCCAGCCCTCACACCACTGCAGAAGGTAGGCAGGCTGCCTCACAACCAGATACTCTTACTCATGACAGCACTTCTCTACCCAGCAACCTTCACTTTTTCAAAGTCTAACTGTAACTTAGTTCAGATGTCCCCTGGTGACAGTTTCTAGGCAGAATGCCACAAGAACAACTTCACAATCAGATTCGATGCTCAGCATTGTCCTTGCCTTCTGCAATGCTCACAGAAAAAGCTGGAAAAAGTCTTAGAAAAACAGGGAAAGATATAGGAATGTGTGTGGTTTTCATGTTCTCCAAAGTTCTATCAGTCTCCTGTTTCATATGCACAAGGTGAATAACCTCATTTTTGCCCATATGCTTTTTGCCCTATGGGAACATTTTTGTGAGAAGATTGGTACATTCACAAAGCATATAAAACATAAGTTACAGTTCAATGAATTCTGACAAGAGGAAAACATTTACTAGATCACCTCCAAATCAAGAGAATATAATCTGAATTTCAAAAGATTCCTTGAGGCACATTTTGGTTGTAGCATCTCAAGGGTAATTGACCATGTTGCCTTCTAACACTCAAGATTAGGTCACTTGCTTTGGAAATGTACATGAATTTATGTCTGATTCCTCCTCTAACTTTAATATGCATTATTATTAAATGTGGAAAGAGTCTGAATACTCCACTACTTCTCATTCCCGTATTCATTTACATCAATACACAACAATCTACTCTAATATTAACGACATTCAGGTTATTTTCAATTTTTGGCCTTACAAATAGAGTTCCTATAAATACTTTTGGCATGTGTCTTTTGGGCAATATGGATGCATTTTGGTTGATACATATCTAGGACTCGAACATGCTGCAGTCTGGCATGCACAAATGGTTAAATAGTGAAGAATTCTGCAAGCTGTTTTTTTTTTTTTTTTTTTTTTGTCTTTTTCCTTTTTATCGGTACCTGGGATCGAACTCACGACCACCTACTTGCACGGCAGGCACTTATGCCGCTGAGCTAAATCCCCAGCCCCAAGCTGGTTTTTTTTAAACCAATGGTAGCTTCAAACTGGTCACTGTGAAACTTCTTATTCGCTCTCTCTCTCTCACTTATACGTGCACAGAGCCAAATGACCAAACACCCTCAATTACAGAGGATCTGGGTAGGAGTTTTCCAGAATGGTCAGACTAGTGTGTATCCCCACAGTGAATGTCAGCATTCCTTTACAACCTTATCACTTCCCATTGTGTTTTTTATTTCATTCTACTGTAAGTTAGCATTATGGTCTCGTTTTATATTTCTATGATGTACAGTGAAGGTAACACCAGTTTTCATACACTCATGGGTCACCTGCATATATATATATATATATTTTTTTTTTTTTAGAAATAATACATACGTTCAGAGAAAAAAACAGTAAGAAATCACTAGTTGATATTTATGTATTGTCGTTTTACAAATAGCTGTTCACGATACAAAAATGGAACATGTAAAGTGGGAATTCAAACTGCAAGATTGCAAACAGTTCTGTTCAACTGTCCAACAAAAACTTAGTAACATGGTTGTCAATCCTATACACTTAAACATACCTGCAGTTATCCATAGCTTCATTTATGTTTAGATTAAACAAACAAAAACAGATTAAAATCATTCTGAACAAAGAATAATAGAATTGCTGGATTTCATATCATGACATTCCATGATCAGCATTGGGCACTGTAGTGTCTTTTTGTTAAAATTTAACTTAAAGAAATACTAAACAAAACAGAAAATGGGTAGAAATAATACATAATTTCAAAGAAAAAAATAAACAGTAAGAAATCACTAGTTGATGTTTACATATTGTCGTTTCACAAATAGTTGTTCAAGATACTAAAGTGGAGGATATAAAGGGATTCAGTGAGACTGCAACCAGTTCTGTTCAACTATCCAACGAAAACTTAGAAATATGGTTATCAATCCTATACACTTAAACATACATGCAGTTATACATATCTTCAATTGGGTTGCGATTAAATAAACCCAAGCGGGGTAATATCACTCTGAACAAAGAATACTATTGCTGGGTTTCACATTAATTATGACACTCCAAGATCAGCACTGGATATTTTAGTGTCTCTTTTTCTTCAAAGTATCTGTTCATTTCATGTGTCATAAGATCAGTTCTCATAAACTGTTTACAGATTTTACACATGCATGAGTCTTAACCTGTATTTCTATTCTTTCTATATTACAGGAAGAATAAAACAAAGCAAGACAAAACAAAACATATTCCTATTAACACATGAAATGAAAAAGACATATAAGGCCGTTGTACAAAGAGTTCTACCATAGTTCCTGTGTTGTCTCTTGTTATGTCCAATTGAATTGGCTATATCATCAGACATAGAATAATTGAATACATTAGTACATAACAGTATTAATAAAAACACGACTTTGTATATAGAACTTCAAAAACTGGCAGTTATCAAACCAGAATGTGTATCATAGAGTCTTGTCATCTCCAGGGTAGTTGCCTATACTCAGGCTTGATACTATCAATCATGTCAGTTTTGTATAGAATGTTCTCTGCCTCATTTCTCTTATGTGCTTTTTTTGCCATCAGTTGTCTGCTTATCTTCTGCATTCTGTTTTCAACTCCATTCATTGAGGCTTCTCTGCCACTGTTCTTGGAATCCTAGTACTTTTCTTTCTCTCTAGACTGCCCTGCAATATTCTCTGTAGAGTTGGATTGGTGGTCGTGAATTTCCCAAGTTCTTCTTTGTCTTGGAAGCATCTTGTTTCTCCTCTAATTTCTAGAGACAGTTTAGCAGGATATATCAATCTGGGATAGAGGTTATTTTCTTTCAGGGCTTGGAATATTTTGCTCCAGGCTCTTCTTGACTTGATGGTTTATGTCGAGAAGTCTGCCATTATTCTGATGGGCCTTCCTTTATAGGTTATCTGTTCCTTGTCTCTAACAGCTTTTAATATTCTGTTCTTATACTGAATTTCAGGGATCTTGATTATTATATGCCTGTTTTGGTTGTAGGTGGCTGAAGTTCTGTATACCTCATATATCAGAATATCATTTCCTTTTCCTATGTTTGGGAGGTTTTCCCTAGTTATTTCTGTGAATAGCATTTGTAGTTCCTTTGTTTGTAACCCTGCTTCTTCATTCACATTCATTATTCTCAAATTATAGATCCTCTTGTCGTCTTCTAGCCTTCGTATTGTTACTGCTTGTTCCCTTGTTATTTTTAAAGTTTTCCCTTTCATAATCCCACATTGCAAAACTGTCCTCCAGTTTGGATAATGTATCCTTAGTTTCTTTCAAGCTGATACGCCATCTTTCCATAGAGATTTTAATTTCCTAGTAATCTCTTTGAATCTGCTTCATGTATTCTATATTTTTTTATATTCTTTATCAAATGGTTCTCACTTTTGAGTTCCTTCTTTCGTCTGTGTCTGCTTGAGAGATGCTTACTATCTCTTTTATTAATCTTCTTATATCTTGCTTTACTTGGCTAAATATTTCACATTTGAACTTGTCTATGAGGTTCCAAATATATCTCTTTATGTCCACTGGCATTGTGTTTCATACTGCATGTTTTCTGTTCTCATTCTTCTTTGTATATACCTGTCCTGGGTCATTGTTGTCAGGGTTGGGACCTGGGGACTTTTTGTTATTGCTTCCTCTTCCCATCTATTTTGCTTCTTCCAAGAGGCCCCAGTTTCTTTCTTTGTTGGTTACAATTCTTCTGAAGCACGCTGGCTAGATGACCCTTCCTACTGCCATGTGCTAGTGAGTTGCAGACAGGGACAGTGTATACTGTCCATCCTCCCCACCCCCCACATCAGTCAAGCTGCTGTGGCCTGCACTGTATTACTTTTTGCCGCCTCCCCTCCGGGTCAATCAAGTTGCTGTGGCCTGCAATATATTACTTTGCGCCACCTTCCCTCTGGGTCAGTCAAACTTCTGAGGCTTCACTGTGTTAGTGTGGTTAGTGTGTGCCATCGCTGTAGGGGCTTGATTTCAGATAACCTATTGGGTCTCAGCCAGGTCATGTGATCCAGGACTAGCTCACTCCACCAATCCCATTCGGAAAGGGAACAACTGACTGAAGTCACTGCTGCCCCTTGTACTTGCCAGTCCTGCCCAGTACAAGAATGTCATCCGCCAGAGCTCCCCTTTCTGTGGAATGGCTCCCCTCCTGTCACTGACCACAGGTCAATGCTGGCACCCTGCCAACTCAACTCTCCATTTGGCTCGCCAACTCCTGAACTCAATGTAACTGAGCCTCCAGTAAGTCAAAGTGGTGGGACCTCGGACAGCTTGGCAAGTTGTGGCAGGACCTTGGATGGTTGGCAAGTCGCCCACTATGGTGAGAACACTGAACCTTTAGTTGTTCCAATAATAGCACCGAGACTGTATGTTTGGTTGGTTCTTCTCACCTTAATTTCTTCTTGGGACGAGAGAATTCATTACCCTCTGTTTGGGGCTCCCCATTCTGTATTATGGGAGCTTCTGTGGCCAGTTGTTATCTATCTGCCATCTTTGCTCCTCCCCACCTGCATATAATTTTTGGTAAAAATATCTGTTCAAACATTTTGTCTACTTTTTCTATTTCCCTTTTTATTACAGACTTGTTGGAGATCTTTCACTCTTCTGCCCACAGCTTTCCTAAAAAGTGTAATTTTTAAAACTCACATTTTTATCTCCAATTCAGAATGTATTCCTGGATATCCTTATAATCCAAATAGGATATTACAATTTTAAGGTTTTTCAAGAGCTCTATATTATCTAAAGGATAAAGTCTAAAGCTGTCTTTCATTTGGCTGGCATTTAAATCTTGCCTCTGTTTCTCATGCATTTCTATGCAAAGTACATGGGCAAATAAACAAGGTCCCAAGATTTGCCATCCTATTTCATATTATTTTATCCTTCCTAGAAAATCCTCTCTTGCATTGACCTGCAAAACAGCCAATCATCTTTAAAAACTAAATTTCTAAGTTTCCACCTAAAAATGATTCCCTCCCTAGAAAAAAACAGCCTTTATTGATCCTCGCCCATGATATTGCTGAGTCCCATTTTAACACATTCCATATACCAGTTTAATTTTTTCTGCCCAAGGGAAAGCGAGTACACACAGTTCCCCACTACCACAAATTAATGCAGTATGGTTTCCTGCATTTGGGGAAATCGCAGGTGTCAGCACATCTGGAGTTCAAATGGATGAGCCTCACCCTGGAAAAACCACCTTCATGATCATGGAATCGCCCCTGCCAGGTAAGTATGAGTATGTATCAGTTTAATTTTATTGTTCTTTTTTTTTCTCAGTAGAAGCGTGTTTTCTGAGAATTCTCTGAGATACATACACTATTTCACTAGGTCTAGTATAGTATTCCCTCTTACCAACAGGTTCATGGAGGAAGTATAGCCAAATGGAAAGACATGAACTTGCTATAAAGCTATGAAAATATAAAACAGTATTAGAAAAAAGGTTCAGTACACTATTATTTCTTTTAAATTGCTTTACCTACAAGTGACATTTTTGGCAAAGTGTCTCAGCACAACACTCAGTCCTATTTAAGGAACTAAGAATACAAAGTAGGACGCAATCTCTCAAATAGATGCATTTTATGAACATGGGGAAAGTTTTTCCAAGTATTATCTTCTAAACACAATATTGATAAGATCAAAATATTTCTTAAATCTAATAAAAATATAAACAATATGAGATAATGACCTAATAATCTGTAATATATTTTAGAAGGCTTAATGAGAAGTCACAATTTTCTTAAAGAACAATATCCAAGAATAAGCTCAGTGGTAGACTTGTTTGGTGTTATTTTTCCAAGAAAAATGTACCCTAACTTGCCACCCTGTCTTATGATGGACCAACAGCCTAAAATGAGTATTTAATGTTAATCTTCAAGAAAAAAAAGTGCTCTAACTTGCCAACCTAAGTCCTGTGGTGGAATCTGATTTCAACTGGCATAATGTTATTCTTTCCTGGAATGACACAATCCTTATAGATTCACTCTTTTTTCAAAAAATCACCAGCTGTCTGTGGCTACGGACAAAGTCAAAAATATTAAAAGTACTACATGGCCCAGAATTCTGTTTAAGATTGAATCAACAGGGGCTGGGGATTTAGCTCAGCGGCATAAGCGCCTGCCCTGCAAGCAGGCAGTGGTGAGTTCGATCCCTGCTACCGATAAAAACAAAAACGAAAAAGACAAAAAAAAAAAAAAAAAAAGAATATAAAAAAAGATTGTATCAACATGTTAAACAGAACTACTAAACAACCAGGGAAAGTAGTTAAATGAAATGCTAAAAATTGTAAAATATCTAAATTTTTAAAGTTCTTTTGAGCATCTTAACCTTTGCCAATTCTAGACATCTTTTCCAAAAACTATGGAATATTCTCACTTGTATAAATCCTCCCATCCCATCATCAGTTTTGGCTACAAAATCTGAAAAGTGACAGACAAGGCATTTACTGATTCTGTTGGTACAACCTAACTTTAAGGTGCCTAAAGCCTCTTGAAGACCCAGAAGGCTACAAGGAATGACCATCAAAGGTGGCCATCCAACACTACACAGTATTACCCACAGATTCTGCTGGCCTGGGGCTTAGCTATCTGTAACATGACATTTGCTCTACTTGGTACTGGACCCAGAGAAAAACTTCTCTCTCCAAGAGTAACTTCTATATTCTCCTTCTCATTCCAGAGATAAACCTCCCATTCCCTTTTGGCAACTGCACCAAGCCTTCTCCAACCACAAGACTCCACAACCACTCAAGCCTCCACCCCCACCCTCAAATAAATCTGTCTGCTCTTTTGCACAGGCAGATGCTCCTTCAAATCAGCTTCTAATATGTCATTCTGCCCACTTCCCAAACTCCTCCCTCAACCAAAACTGATAAAAGTAGTTCCACTGCTTTGTTCCTACTGAGAGCGCCCCCAACATTCCCCTTTCTGCAGCCTCTGCTGTGCCTACATTAAAGGCCTCTCTAATCTTTGTCTTCTCTCTTTTTCTCTGTACTTCTCTAGATTGAGTGCCAAAAATAATCAGTAACTACACTGCATACTTAATAATAAATTCATAAGTAAACAAATGACCCGCTTGATTTTTCTGCAAGTAGTCATTGGCTATGTAACTTATCTCTTTAACCAGAACAGTTCCATTCCCCAAATTACAGCCTAGTTCAAAGTTATTTTCTTGATTTTCCAGGGGAAGTAAAATGTCTGACTATGAAAAGGAAGCACTTCAGAAATTATGGTCAAGACTTAGTGAGCACAGTTAGAAAATCGCTACACTACTTAAATGCAAAGACAAGTCCTTTGTTCAGAGGTCTGTTGTGTTCAAGCACATAGAACAGTGCTGTTAAATAGTTCAGATCATTTTTAAGATACTTCAGTTTATTCTTAGGTGTTGCATGGTAACCAAGTCTCTTTATTCACACCAGTTGAAGTATGAATATTTGCATCCAATCTGACAGAAAATGAGCATATTTAAAATAATGGCCCTGTCGTGCTTGAGCACCACCCAAAGAATGAACTTTGAGGAAAAATAAATTAATAAAGGCAGAATATTCAAGTCTATGAGAAACATAATTATCAATTAGCAGTATGAAGTTCTTCTGAAAAATTCCCCAAGGTTTCTGAAGGCTTCTTCAGTAATTATCTACATGTAAATAATAAGTAGTCCCAAGATCCTCCTATACTTTGGGTTTCTCTGTGGAAGAAATGTAAACTAAACATTTCAGAGCTATGTAGAAATGAAAGCAATGAGTTCTTGCAACAACTTAGCTAACCAGACCTATATTCTCACAACAGGATTTATCTAAAGTTTGCTTATAAGCTCTGTTGTGATCATAACTCTCATTCCCATCCACTAGTGGTTTCTTTTTCAGTTCTACTTTTACTCTACCTAGACCCAATTCTACAGTCAAGGTCACAGAAAAAATAGGAAATTATGTCAAACCACATCATTGAAAGGAAGTTCTGAAGCTTTCTGTGCTTTTTTAAGGACAAACTTTGAAGATATATAAACTAGACTAATATTGAAGTATTTTTAAATTGGACAATATTCTTTATTAGATTATTTGAAGCACATAACAGCTATAAGTTTAGCTACATTTTAAAAACTAAAGATTTGATTAGTTGCTAAGCACATGGGACAGGAAGAAACCTTCTGAACAGGGTTTTATGGCTAAGAAATTCATATAATAGAATCTAAGAATATAGATACATGTAGTTGCTAAGAGATTATTTTATAGCAATTCAAAAAGCTAAATTCCTATTTTGGAGAGAAATACGTCATCTTTCCATTAAATAAAACCTTCAGTTTCATCAAGGAAACAAAATACGTATACATAAAACAAAGTAATTCAAATACAGTTGGCCCCTCGTAGCCACAGGTTTTACAGTCATTGAGGTAACTAATCCCAGATGGAAAACAATTATATCTGGGCTGCACATGTATTTTTTTCTTGTCATTATTCCCTAAACAATATAGTTTAACTATTTACATAACATTTACAGAGATTTGCATTGAAAGGATCTACTTTTCCTACCAGTAAAATTTTTATCATGTAGTCTAATATTCTACACATATGACTGATCTGAAATACCAGTAACTTTATAGATTATACTACGTTTTTCTTTCTAAATCTTGAAGTTCTAACAATACAAAAAATAAAATCAAGTAATATATCAGCACTTCTGGGTCTACAGAGAAATAACAAAAGGAAAACCAATTCAGATCATCTTTTTAAAAATTTTTTTGGTTATTTCCATTTGGCTAAGCTAGTAGTGGACGGCAACTTTAAGATATTCTAGCCCTGCAGTTTTCAGAGTATCACTTCTTTAATCGATCATTTAGATCATGTTAATGCTATTACAGCACTAAAATTACACAGTCCTAAACCCTTACCTAGAAACAAATTTAGAAAATAGAGAGACCTAAGGCTAAAAGATGATTTGAATGTGTTTGTACCCTCAAAAGTTCACTGAAAAATACTTCAACAAATGGGAAGTGTGGCTTCTGGGAGAAAACTGAGTCCTGTGGGATTTGCATTCATGCTTAGGGTTAGGTATCCTCACAAGAGGACTTGGTGGAGTCTGTCACTCATGCCCTTCTGACCTCTTATCACGTGATGGCACAGAGCTCCTCTCCTATGAAGCAGAAACAAGGGAGACACCATCTCAGAAGCACAGGACAGCCCTCAGCAGATGCTGGCATCTGATCTTGGACTCCTCAGCCTCCGGAACAAGTTTTATTTGTTTTTAAGACGAGGCCTCCGTATTTTGCCCTCAACTCCTAGACTCAAATGAGCTTCATGTCTCAGCTGACTAAATGGCTGGGACTACAGGTGTATGTTATCATACTGAGGCAATTTTTATTCGTTATAAACCACCCAATATTTTTCTGTTGTTGTAGCAACACGGGACAGACTGAGACCCTTAATTCCATTATACAATTAATTAAAACTTTTACAATTAAATATGGAAAACTAGATGATAGAGAACATGATTATTGTTGTACTGGTATCAACCGATGTACAGATTTACATTTACAGCACAGAAAAAAAAATTATTGCACTGTTAGGCTTCCAAGAAATGCAAGTCCAGGAACTCTGTCTGTGCGTCACAGGTATCACAGTTATTGTCCAAAATCTGCCTGCCACAGGGCCACTACTGTCCATTGATCTTGGGTTCCTGGATTTCTGTTGCCTTTCAGAAAGAAGGACAAAAATATCCTATACGATTTTATTAATGCTGCACAATGTATCCAAAATGGCCTCTGTTCCCATTCTTTCTCTCCTTCCCTCCCCCTCCAGTTTTTCACTCGTTAGGCCTCCTTCTAGCCTAGGGAAAAATCTGTTCTCAAGGTTACTCACCAGCTCAGTTCACAAAGCTGAAAGGCCTACATGTTCAGAGCCAAACACAGACTCCCCAGCAGCTTGTTTTTAAGGTGGACACTAGGCTCTACATGTTTTACTCAGATACTAGAAGCTAGCTAAACGGAGAAAAGTAATCAGGGCAGAGTTGCTGCTTTTCTCCACACTGATCATGACTTCAAACAAAAATGGAAAAGAAACTTGATAAAGGCTTAGCTGGCTATTTAGAAAACTAAACTTGCCTCTGTGTCATAACGCTCTGTTTAGGGAACAGAACAAAGAATTGAACTAGAAAATAAAGAGGAATGCCTTATAAACTCATCAGCATTTTAATTATCACTGTGAAATAACACACAATGAACAACTTAGCTTCTGGTTTCATTTGTACAGACTCTGTCTATACCATAGCAGTTAGGATGAACGTTATCAGATTTTCAACTCCTTATCATTAAATCATTAAACACTTGTGTATATAACAATAATCTTTTGCTGCACTAATCTTTTTAAAGTGTTATGAGTACATGTTTGCAGCATTATCAAGTTTATATTCACCTTAGGAGTAGTTTCATGTACTTATCCTTTTTTCTTTATGTACCTAACGTATCTTGATTCTTTTTATTCTTTCCCTTCCCACCCAACTTGCTCCCTCTACCTCTAGATTGCCTTTCCCCATTTTCATTATTATTCTTTTTTCTCAGCTCATATTTGCAACATATAGTGATTAAATTCATTGTTGGTATTTGGCACATCATAAACTTGAATCTATTTATGCTCCCCAACCTCAGTTTCTTGGACCCTTTCCACTATGCAAAGTATCTCTGTCCCTAATTGATCAATCTTTTATTTTACTCTTTATGCATACTTCACATTACTCAATGAGTGAAACCATATGGTAGTTAAGCTTGTGTGACTGATTTATTTCACTTAATATTATGTTTTCAAGGTATATCTGTTTTCTAACAAATGTCTCTAATTTATCCCCCATTATAAACTTTTGACCTTTCTCTCAAATGTGGATTACCCTAAGGCAAGTACATTACCTGCCTTCTTTTCTATTAATTCTTTTCTATTAATTACATATTTTCTCCCTTTCTCCTCTCATTCTAACTCCTCTTATTACCCGTCCTCTTTTCTCTTCTTTTTTCAGGTTTTTTTTGTCTGTACCAGCATAGAATTAGAAAAGCTCACAGAGAGTAGTTAGTCCTGGTAGATTTGCTGGCTGCAAGTTAAGAAGTGCAAGTCCAAAGAATTAATTTGATGATACCCTACTATGTACGCACTCATCCTAGTCCCCAGTTCAGAGACTAAGGTACACAAGAATTCAGTGCTGCAAACATAAGGTATTAGTCATTAATCAACTGTAGTAGCATCTGAAAATTCAAGTAAGCAAGCCTAAGATGCAGAATCCACATAAGCAACTAAATAAACAATATATATTTGGGTTATTCCCAGAACTAAAATTCAACAAGGTCCTGAGGCATTTAAAATTTTATAACTTTCTTAAGAGCAAAAATGCTTAAAAATGCATGCTGCCTTGCTGCCCCAATACAAAGCAGATTTAGTGCAGCTGAGCAAACTCTCTGCCAAGCTGCTGGAAACCAAGAAAAAAGGAGAAATTGCCTGACCATCTGAGACCAGTTTTCACTCTCCAATTTGTTTGTGTTCAAGTTCTACAAAGGTGATAAAATAACAGCTTCCCTTGGTAAACAGAAAATAAGCTAACTGTTCCACTAAAAGTCGTTTCCTATTTATCCATTATTTTGGAATCATTAAGCTCAGAATCCATACTTAATAAGGAAACAATAGGCTAAAGCATATAGCAAACAAGGAAAAAAATCGAAAGTTCATCCCTTCAGACTGTCAACATACAATTGATTCTCAAGCTTCAATTTGATTTCAGGCTGACATAGCATAAATTATCTTTCAAGATCTTACAGGCCACCTGCACTCTATTCCCAACCCTAGGTCAAAACAAACAACTGGCAGATCTTCAAATCCTACACACTTTTTCCTAAGCCTTAGAATATGCAATCTTTCTACCTACTTCACTTTGTCCTTCCTCAGAGTAATTTCAAGTTATTTCTTCTAATACCGTTACTGAGCGCACTCATGGCCTAGTGCACCTCCTAACCCTCACTCACTGCCTTAATTACTTCTTTAATGGAATTGTCCAATTTTTGCTGCAAGATGACATTTGCAGTACCTAGAACAGGTCCTGACGAATATTACTTGCCAAAAGACTAAATGTCACACAATGACTTAAGAATCTGGACGGAATCCAAACCCCTCACTGACTGTTGGACCCAGCACTCACCCAGTTCAAGCCAGGCGCTGTCCACGAGCTGCTTTCCCTCGCTGAAACGCTCTTTCCCTACCAAACTGCTTCCTTATGTACTCATCTGCCAAATCACTGTCAAGATCGGATGTTTTATGTCGTTGTCCCTCCTCCAAATTTCTCAATGACACTTCCTCCTCGACACTTATTCCTCCCACGAGTGGTAGGTCTTTCTTCACCAGATGGTTCTCCAGGTAGGTATTCCTATGGCGAGTTCCTCCGTGTTCCCGCAACACCTAGGGCAACAAAAGAGCTGCACTGTAAGTTCTAAGACGTGGAAGTGAGGAAGGACAGCAGTGGTGAGGGGACCTCCTGGTCCTCAGCCTTTTCAACCTCTGGCTTTAATAATCTACAGCCTCGCCTATGTGCGTAGTGGTAGATGGACTGCAGCACCGAAAAACAGTCACGCATGTAGAAAGAAAGCACCCATACCTGGACAGTGTGGCTCACTTTCTGAGAAGTCAGCAGCATCACACAAATGATACTGGAGATGTTTCAGTCAAGCAGGAGACGCAGAGGTGAAGGAGCCTACAGACCTCGAGTAGCGCTGCCTGAGTTAGCACGGTGGGCTCACAGAGCTCCGGGACCGAGAGTGCTCCTGGGGAGCCGCTCCCACGGCCGGGACCTCTCACAAGCAGAGGGCAGTGCGCCTGCGTCGGGACTTCACAGCGAGCCCGAGGCGCGGACGGGAAGCTCAGCACTCGAAATTCGCCGGGAAAGACGCTAGCATCCATTGCTGTGCGATTTTCGAGACCTCCAGCTGCCAAGCACCTAGCGTACAACGCAGTCGGACCCCGCCAGCGTACAGCTATGGTGCTTCCAGGGCCACTTCCGCTTTCCCGAGACCCACTTCCGCCCTGCCTCTCCCACCTCAGTGTTCGGACCACCCCACGGCCGACTCTTGGCCCCGCCCCCTCTCTGCCTGGGGCTCGCGCGTGAACTCTCCACAAAGTTCCCGGGCCCGGAAGTCCCGCCCCCAACGCTGAAAGCCTTTCTGTGCTGTGACAGGCGCCCAGCGCTCGGGGGCTGTGTTCAGCTGGCTCCTTCTGTCCTCGGTTTAGCGCTGACATAGAGGCTGCACAGTCCTGCTACGGTAAACCTGGGCAGCAGGGAAGACAGTATAGGGCGAGAAACCAAACCCATTTTCCATATCGTCGGTGTTGAGAGAATGAGTATTTTCTGTTTTCCTCAAAAATGCAATATTCTGGGGCTGGGGGTTTAGCTCAGCGGCATAAGTACCTGCCTTGCAAGCAGGCAGTCGTGAGTTCGATCCCCGGTACCAATAAAAAGGAAAAAGACAAAAAAAAAAAAAAAAAAAAGCAATCTTCTGTGTAGATCCTGAATGTGAGGTGGTACTTTATAATTGGAACCCTCTTGGCTCAGGAGCTGAGATTTGGTTTCCAGAGAGTCGCCATCAGCCATGTAGCTGAGGTGCAGATTAGCCGGCCACTCCCGATAGTCGGAAGAAAAAGCCGAATTTATTCCGATTCCCGCAGACGGAACTTTTTTTTTTTTTTAAATAGGAAAAGGAGAAATGTAGGTGCTCAGTATTCTGACAGGTAAAAAGGAGAAAGGGACAGGTAGGTTACAGGTGGTGACCCGCAGGGTTTGTTCTGCCTCAGAAACCTGAAGCCAAACCAGGGTCTAGTTGACTGCAGGAAAAGGGTTCAGCTCTCGGGTCCTAATTTAGCAAGCGACACAGAAAAGCATCCTCTCTGAGCCCTTTAGTCCCTTTAGTGTTGGTTGAAGCAGTGAGTTGAGCTTGCTGAGGCAGCCCTTGGGAGGGTGGCGGGGTCATGCTAGGTGCCTGGCTTCACCCCGCGGAAGGCGTGCTGGAGTGTGGTCAGAGTGCAGGGATTGTACTGGTGTCGTCGTGTCCCCGAAGTCAGTGGTTGACATAGATAAAAGTATGAATGAGAACTCTACAGACTTGCCTCCTTTAGGGACTGCGTTCCATTCCTCCACATGCATCAGTTTAATCATCACCAGAAAGAAATGTTGGAAGCAAGTAGTCTTAAAAGTGAGCCCCCTAAAAATAATGCACTGAGAAATTTTTCTTGCCCTTTGACAAGTCTCAAAAGATCTATGCCAAATCATTCCCTTCTGCATCAAAATAGGCAAATCATACATATTTTTGGATATCCAGACAAAACAAGCATGACGTTGCTTGTTTTGCCTGGATATCCAAAATTTGTCAGATAGCTAATTTTTCCTCAGTGTCAGACATTACAAAAATAATACATATATTGAAGACATTTCTCTTTTCAATAAATACAGTGTTTATTTGTACAGCATGTATAGTGAATGTGCCTAAATACGATAGACTATATATAGGGATTGCTTATTTTATGACTGAGTGCCTTTCCTGAGTGACTAGGTAATTAAATGAATTGGTCACTAAATGAGGAATTGCATATTATCTGTAAGTATGCAAAACAAAGAAATGGTCAAAGGAAACTCGGTGTCTTTGTTTTTATTTGTATAACTTTTACATGAAGTACTGTAACGTGTAACAACATAAAACTATAGTATGTACTGTGCAGTGTAGTTAGCAAAAACTATAGTACTGTATAAACAAGGCATAGTATACCAAAAAGACATTGAGGCTTTATAAGCAGGATATTGAGAACTGTACCAAAAAAAAAAAAAAAAAAGATGAGTTGTCATGTCTGAAGAGTATACCTGAATTGTAAGTTCAAACAGCTGTTAAATGGATAGGTCAATAAACAAACATAATCTCTATCTCTAATAGGAGGTATGAAATTAGCAAGGCATTGCGTATGATGCAGAAGGAGGAACCTAGTTTGGTAGTACTGGTAGGAAAAAGTCATTAGAAGTATTTCCAGTTTACTGTGAAATTAATCTGTTATACTTGAAAAGGAAACTCATTTGATTAAGTCATCTGAGAGAATAATCTCAGATTTTCAGAATGATAGACTAGATGTGTGGTTTGCATCTTAGGTTTGTTTATTGTTGTGATTGAACTCTTTAAAAATGTCTCCCAAGTATCTTCAGAGGTGGGATTTTTCTGAAGGTGATTTAATCCTTAAGGAACTAACTCATCAATAGGTCAGCACACTGTTGAGTTTTTAGCTGGTGGGGCATTAGGATGTGGGTCAAGGTGAAAGCACCGGGTCACTGGGGACTACCTACTTCAGAGTACAGCCATTTCATATTTAATGACACACCTGTCTAATGAGTATTCGAATTTATGACCCCACTTTTTTGATATAGTTATGTACACCTTGTTTATAAAGCATAAATATCTTTATGGTACAGTATACCATGTTTATGCAGTAGTATAATTTTTGCTGATTACTGTATTGTACAGTGCTGTAGTTAGATGTTCTATTATACATAACCATACCATGGGCAGGTGTTAGACAAATAACAGCAAAGTCATCAGGCTGGAGTGTCCTTTGACCATTTCTTTGTTCTGAATATTGTAAAGTACATGTTATACACGGTTTCTTACTGAGCAACCAATTCATTTAATGACGTACTCCATGGGAGAAAACTCAGTCATTAAACAAGGATTGCTGTATCTCTCCTGGCTCTTCCAGCTGTCTCTGTTTCCAGGCCATCATGAAGTGAGCAGCTTTCCACCACCTCTACCAGACCCTTTAGCTGTGAAGTTTATGCCCCAACCTGACCCACCTGAGGGTGAAAACTGTAAAACCAGGAACCATAAACCTTAAGGCTTTTATCTTTTGAGTTGTCCATGACAAGAATTGTGTTCCAAAAACAGAAAGCTTATGACCCTATCCACCATGGTATTGTGCTTCAGCCTTCCAAGCTTGGCAGCTGTGGCCAGCACAAACAGCCTTTGTAACTTTTGTTTTTGTGTGTGTGTACAGCTCCCTGATATTTTAAAGCAAATCAGAATAAAGTGTGGGGATAATATCTTGTGGTTTTTTTCAAGTGTTTTTTTTAATTACCTGTTCTCAGATAATGTACCAATAAGTTGAGAATAATCTTTGTAAGAGATTAAAAACTATCGAAAGAGACCAAAGTATGTTAGTAATTTGGAGGAGGGAAAAGATCTGTGGCTGGTAAAAATGCAAGGAAGATGATACAAAAGAAGACATTTTTATTCTAGTATGATACTAACAGGAAAAACAAATCACCCTTTTTTTCTACTCCTGTTTAAGTATACATGTATCCACAGCTGTCTGAGTTTAACTGGAAGCAGCCAGGTATTGGCAGTGAGGTGTTTTCAGTGGTAATAGTGGTCTGAAATAATGACCATTTTTATTTCTTATTTATTGTCCCCTCATACGCACATTTGTGCTCCAATGATTAGATCTGCTAAATTGGAGTAGACTTTGAGAGTAAACCACAGAAAGGATGTTTAAATATCCTGAAAAGATAGGCATATGAAGACTGTAAAGGCTCAACCAAGATATCTGGTTCTTCCTTTCACTGGAATAGCCTTTGCTAAACCACAGAACAAAAGTTAATATACTACAGTGTTAACATGTCAGTATGTAGCAACTCTTTAACTGCTGGGTCAGTATATAATGCATTTTTAATTGAATTTTTACAAGATACATATGTAATTATACTTATTCTGACCCTCTTATTTGATTCACTGTTAAATTGCTTTTCTCCCTCTCTATATCGCGTTCTCCACTCAGGAATTTTATTTTATTTTATTTTTTAACTATGCTGGAGTGGGGGGACCCCAGAGACTCAAGCACTTTGCCTCTGAGCTACACTCCCAGCCTTGCAGGCAGGGCTTGTCACTATCCTGGGGTTTTTTGAATTATAAAGTGATCTCACCAAACTGCACAATTATGTGAAACTCTCAGAACACTGCAGCAACATTGGTACAAAGAATAGCAATTCTTAAAATGTGAAATTGAAACTGGCCCCTGAGCAGACAAAACTGAGAGAATAGGTATTAAATTGAGCCAAAGAAAAATAAAGTAGAATTTCATGTGTACTACAATTTGGGGCTTGAGATGTAACCCTTTAAGTATGCTTCTTTCTGTTTACCTCGTGTGTGCATGTGTATGTACTTTTCCTGAGCTGTAGTGTCTTTTATGAGGTCCTCAGTCATTGGCATACACAGCCTCACACTCGGTTAAGTATGCAGATTTCTGTCCCCATTGCAAATGTTTTATACGTAGCACATGACATTTATGTCATACCCTGAAAAACAGTGAATAATGATAGGTCTTATACCTCAAGTGTCCCCTTATTCTGAACAAAAGATGCTTCTAATTATTTACATACTTGATCCCTTATGATAGGATCTTTATTAAAGTTTCATGAGTAACATTTGATTTTCATGAATGCTGTTTCCTAACCTGCAATGAACTTTTAAGGAGCTTTTTTTCTTGAGTGCAAAGCACCATTTAACTTTTTAAAGAACACTAGGGAATGGGAAAAGAGCAAAAAACAATCTGGATACAAAGTTTTCTCCAGTATTTTTTTTACAATTTCATGAAGCCATTGCTTAACCATTTTGGGTTGTGTCCCTCAATACTGAAATAGCTTTCAGTCATATCAGGTCCAGTTTAACGTCGACAGGGAAGAGGGCTCAGTGTCATGAAACAATTCTCATCAAATTGAGCAATATCAGAGATTTTGACTTTCAGGCTAAATGCATTTAGAGTTCATTATGCAGTCTTTCATCTTTAGGAAAAAGATCTAATGAAAACATTAACTTTGAACTTTGACAACAGTTAAAAGCTTACAAGCAGATGTAATACAAACAGAGCAAAGCGGCTGGGCGTGGTGGCTCCTCCCTGTAATACCAGCTCTCAATAGGCTGAAATAAGAGGATCTCTGCTACTTTGAGGCCCATTTGGGCTATATAGTGAGTTTAGGACTACCCTGGACTACATCCCAAGACTCTGTCTCAAAATCCAAAACAAAACTACAAACCCAAAAAACTAAGAAAGCAAAGAAAATACAGGCTGCATACGAGATTTGAACTGAAAAATTTTTGTGAACAAATTAACTAAAGAAAACCAATTCATTGTGAGACAAAGTTAGTTCTCTCTTCTATAAGCCAATATAACTATGTTTTATGAGAAAATGTATCATTTATTTATGCCAATACCAAAAATTACTAAATTCTGTGTAACAGCTTAGATTTTTTTTTTCTAGGTACACACAACTGCAAAAATTTTGAATAAATTGTACAAAAATTAAAGTATGTTACCAACTAAGAAAAAGATTCATGTAATAAAGATTGAGTCTTAGTTACTAAGAGTAGCATGGGTTTTTCTGATTAAATGATAATAAGCAATACATAAGGTATCAATTTAGTAAAACAATTTCCTTTTACAACAATAAACATGCCTGGCTATATTATGCCGAGATAATTACCATCTGAAAAATAAGATATATCATACATAAAGTAGTTTATTTAACAGAATTATGAAACAAACCTTTAAACAGATGCTAAAGTAAACTAATTTACTAATATTACTTAATCTTTTTGAGACAGGGTCTCACTCTATAGTTCAGAGTGGTCTTGAACTCACCATGTAGCCCAGGCTGGCCTTGAACTTCTTATCCTGCTTGCCTCAGCCCCCTGAGTGCTGGGATTACAGGTGTGTGCCACAATGCCTGGCACCAGTGTTACTGTTTAATGGGAAGTTTTGATGCTGCCTTTCAGAGAATCTAATCTTGAGCATGGGAACATTCAGCTGAGTGGGAGTGACTTTAGCCAGCTTGTCTTTGACTGTTTTATTTTCCTGACCATATTCTGACATTAGTCTTGAATTGCTTATTGACTGCTCTATTATTTTTTCCTATGATCTTAGACATGAAATTTCTGCCATTTACAATTCAATTTGCCTTTCACTTTGGAGGTAATATGAGGATTGCCCTCATTTAGGAAATGATTTTCTTTGACATCTCTTTCCTTTGTTATTTTTGGTAAAAGCTGTTCAACATTTGGCAACGTTGGTTTCACTGTCAACAAACATCTCCATTGTTTTTAAGAGTACCTAGCTGTTTGAATTTCTCCATAATCTGTTTCATATAAGCTAGTTCCATGATGGGCAATCCAGGCCTTTCTATTCTAAAAGCCTAACTCTCTTTGTGAGAAAAAATCTCTTGGGCATGGAGTGGTGCTGTGGATTTCCCCATGGAGTGCAGTCCCCTTGTATTGCAAGTTTAAGGTAGAGATGTTAGCTTCTAGGTGTTTTTGTTTGGGGGGGGGGGTTGTTTTGTTTTTTGTTTTTGTTTGCTTTTTGCTTATCTCCTCAGCACAGAACCTCTAACCTACAGTTGATTTGGAGTAAGAACAATCAAGACATCAGTCTTCTCAGCCATACACACCTATGCTACAGAATCTGTCCTAAGTAAGGGCAGAGTGAAAAAAGATTAATCTTTGACCTCTTGAGCAATCAGCTAGAAATTAATCTGTAAAATGTATCTGGCATGTTGAATAAAAGTTTGTATCCTGGCCCTTGACAGACACCTAAGGAGACAGGGAAACTGTGTCTTTGGCTGCAACTGTTTAGAGTGAAATTCTGTTGATTCTGAGCTGGGAGAGTGAGAAAACAGGTTGTGATTCAAATACTCCAAATTTTCTTCTCCTTTGGTAGAGTTTCTTGAATAAACATTTATTTATACCACTTTCTATATTCATTAATGCTTGTAGTTTAAATTTTTTAAAGAATAGTGCTTTTTTTCTATGAATTGAGCCTACTGTTGTTATTTCAGAAGCAGAACTCTTGAATGTATTTACTTTTGAGAGAGTAGCTTTAATTTAGATGGAAAGAAAGGATAAAAATTTTTAAGGATTTAAAATTTAAAATTGGGGCTGGGGATTTAGCTCAGCAGCATAAGCGCTGCCTTGCAAGCGTGTGGTCGTGAGTTCGATCCCCAGTACCAATTAAAAAAAAAAAAATTAAAAATTAAGCAAGGTCATGTCTTTATGCAAAATACTTTTAATCCATCTGAAAGAGTTAAAGTTTTAATAGTTCCAGTATTGCTGAAGTATACAAGTCCAAACTCTCTTCTGATACTCAAGGGAAACTCTAAGCTGTGATCCCTAGTAAAAAATCAGGAAGTAAGTTAAACACATCCAATAAATAATGGCAGTATCTTAAAATGAAAAAAAAATGGGCCAACACAACATCAAAATCTGGGAAGGCAAATGTTAAGTCCCATAGTCCCATGGCCAACGTCCAGTCAGGTTGTGGTGAGAGAGAGATACATCCGAAGGGTTTGGGGGGTCCACCCCTACAGCATTGCTAGTTGGAGCTCTCCTTACCTCTCTTGGAGTGGGTTTGCACCGCCTGCAGCCTTCCTCCCCTGATGTTTTATGTCCTTCAATTCTTCTTTCTGGGGATCTCAATTGCATTTTTAGCTTCACTCTTACAGCTTCATGAACTGCCCTCTCAGAGGAATGTTCCCTGTACTCTTTTGCCTTCTGAAATCTGTATGGAAGCCTCCCCAAACCCACAATTCTTACATTCTGCATGCTTGTCCATCCAGCCTTATGAGGAAAAGGCCAGGCCTTTTTACATCATTGCTGTTGATTAGTTTGAGTGCTGAAATACCTGAGCACCATGAAAAGAAATTCAGGGAGCTGATTCCTTAAGCAGTCTTTCATTGGCAGGTTGCCCCTAGAGCTCTCTTCTCAAAATAGTCATTTTTGCACCCTGAGTCTATAAAGAGGGGATCTTGTAGATTTCTCAGATGCCCTCAAAGTATTGTTTCTGTTGTCCTTATGTAAAGCACTTGACTTCTTTATAATGCTAATCCTTTCAACTGCTAGGTTGTCTTCGAACAAAACTTTACAGGCGAAAACTTGATAGGTCCAATTTTATACACATTCCCTTTATTGCCACCAGTAAAATTCTTCAAATTATTTAACTGTACTTTTTTTGGTACAGATGCTCATGGTTGATATGGTTAAAAGCTACATTAAACCTATGCCATAACTTCAATATTGGGCTGCCTTGGAGTTTTTCCTACCAGATTAATCTGCCAGTCTTAATTTCAGTCTCCTGTAAAGTCTCAGGGCATAATTAAGACGTAGATAAAATTCTGCCAGAGCATAACATAGCCCCAATGGAGTCCTACTTCTCAACTGAAATCTCCTGAACTTGGCTTTTTCCATCAGCATTTCTATGAGAATTCTGTATTCTGAGCTCCAATTAGAATCTTTCATCAAGTTCAGCTTACTACATTCTAGGGCTCACCAGCCTGCCCAAACCTTTCCAAATGCCTACAAACAAACCAGTTTCAAAGGCTTCTAAACTGCACTGGTGTAGTCCCAACAATAGCCCCAATCCTGATATCAAAATCATTTTTGATCACTCTCATCATTGCTTGACCAAATGAATGACATTTGCAACTCAGAGATGGAGAGGTTTAGATTAGGAAATTTTAGTCCATGTTCAGGAGATTCAGATGAAGAAAATGGCATGGCATAAGTGCCTACTATGGAAGAAACTTGCTTATGTCACAGCCAGGAAGCTATAAGAGAAGGGAGGAGCTCGGGGGAAAAAGCTATATCCTTTTCAGGTATGTCCCCAGGAACTCTCTTCCACCCATATCCCACCTCCTTGTAGTACAGTTAACCATAAACTCATCAGTGGACTAACCCACTGATTATAGCACCTCCACAGATTCATTGCCATGATCCAATTTAGATATATGAGACTTAAGGGAAACAGTTCAGGTCCAAACCATAATGTATTTATGGGGTAGAGTGTGACATTTTTATGCATATATGCAATGTGTAATCATATGTTCTCATAGTTTTTTTATTATTTTTTTAACTTGTTTCAGTCTATGTAACGGCTAGTCTCACAGAAAGGACAGTGCCGGAATAGGTTAGACTTTCTTGCTATAGCAAGCTCAAATTGTGACAGACTATTTTGATAATCTGTCACAGAGTGTTGCTTGCACTTCATAGAATTTTTTTGATGGGAGCATTCAAAATATCTCTTAATTATTTTTAAATATTAAATTAATTGTTCTTAACCATAGTTATCCTAGTCTAAATCCCTATCCCAATTAACCATCCTGGTTTCACCCCTAAGAGATTATTTTAAATAAAATCATCTTAGTTACTATCTCCTCCCAGAAATACGTACCCAGCACCCACAATTTAAGGATAGATAGGTTTATTTTAATTCAGTTTGTAGAGATTTCAGTTCACAGTGGGTTAACTCCAAGATAGGGCAGCCTGGTAGGGGAGAAACAGTCTATAGCATGGTACAGGAAAGCAAAGAGCAATCAAGGGAGTAGGGAGGGGGATAAACCCTTCCAGGTCTTGCCCCCCTCCAAGCTTTACCTCTTGACATCACATTTGGCTGTAAGCTCATCAGTGCACTAATTCACTGATGACTATCAGTCCCATGATCCAGACACCTCCCAAAAGACCCCTTTACGAGTACAAGAGGTTTGGGGGACATCTAGATACAAACCATAACAGCATCTCTTTTAATAGTCTTGGAATTTTAATATTCAAAGCAGAAAATGAAAGATCTGTTTTTCTGGGATAAGAGATACACAAAAGATAGAGAAGTTTTACATTTGTTAAAGGCAATAAAATGAGGGAAAGATGCACTCTTGCACAGTGCAGAGCAGACCACTGAAAGAGCTTATACTAGCCATGACAAATCTCGATGACTGCTTGTTAAATAAAAGATAAGGATCTTGATGAATAAAAAATATAAGTGTAATACAGATATACTATAAAGTTTTTCCAAGTAATGAAGTCTGGGAAAATTGAAGGAGTTATTGAGCAGTTTCAGAAGAGAAAGAAAAGATGAAATGTGCTTTAGGGTTAAACAAACAAAATAGAACCAGAGATAACAAGATCAATGAAAAGACCTGAAATTATACAGTAGAATTTCGTAATGTTATTCTTTGCCTCCCCTAGAAAGTGACCTGTAGGCCATTAATTGAAAGTCACAGCCGAGGCACTACAGGAATGTGAAGAAAGTTCTAAGTGAGCTTCCCTAATTGGCCAAAAAAGCCTAATCTTATTGGCAACTCTGGAAATCACTGTAAAAATACAGGTAAAAGAATTCCATCCAGAGAATGATGATAACTGGGATACATTCTGTACTATTGAACAATATGGTAAATGTTTCACCTTTTTAAAATGATTATAATAAAGAACACATTCCCATTAACATTTCTCAAGATACTACCCTTCATTTCAAAATACACTTATCTCATGTTCTTGCCAATTTCTGAAGCAGTTCTGGCAGTTCCCTTTCCTATTGTCTTTCATTGCTGCAGAGTCGTGGCTGCCTCAGTGTCCTGAATTGGGAAGAAACAGAAGTCTAACAGTACCAGTTCTGGTGAATAAGGTAGATGAGGACTGATATATAAAAATAATACAGAATATGTTCATATGGAAACCAGAGGTTAAATGGTTAGGATTAGTGGCCCCTGATAAGAGGAAGATTAGAGCAAGCATATTAGTGAGATGTAATCTTCAAAGTGGAGTAACATAGAGCTTACGAACTGATTGAAATGAAATAAACAATTTAGAAATATGGAGCTTGCAAAATTATGAGGCACTGACTTGTAATAATTGATAACAAAAGGAAGAATAACATTCTGACTTTAGTATAAAAGTTATAAAGCAAAAAAGATATAGGATATTTGAAACTGGGAGGTAGTGTGTGAAAGATTAGAGGAAGATTTTCAAAATTTTGTGTCATGTGTCAAAATTATTTTGACATTCAACTCAGAGATGTCATCCATCTTAGAATAGCCTAAAGTGTCCCAATACCTCTCTTAGATAAAACAGACTTGTTTCTATATGGGAGGAATGTTTCATCAAAACAGAGCATTCAAGTGGGTGAGCAGTCAATTCTCAGTTCATTGCCAGGCCAGTTCTATGAATGGGAGTTTATTATAATATTTAAACTTATGATGCAGATAAGGAATCTTAGAAAAGTTACTGAAACTAAAGAACATATTTTTATTTTAAAATGAAAAAGACCAAAAACAATGATACACAATTTCAAAACAACTTAATAGGAGATTAACAATGGTTAATATATTACATATGGTTATTCTTAAAGCATTTACTCAGATTACCAGATATAGGCATTAGAAGTGATCAAACAAAGCACAAACTGTTATTTTTGGTGAACTAACAGAGATTAATAGTATAATTATCTATCTTGTTTGTGTGTGTATATGTATATCGTTTCCCCCTTCTTTCTTTTAAAGAATATATTTGATAGAATCAGAAAGAATAAAGCTGTGTGCGAGGCTAGAATATGTCCACTCAAGTTCCTGCATTATAATCTTGATCAATAATTTTATAGTGTTGAGAGGTGAGACTATTGTGGTTTTCTTTCCCAGTACTGGAGGTTGGAGCTACATCCTCAGAGCCCCACCATTTTTTGAGACATGAGACACAAATAATTTGCTGATTCACAGATTAAATTTTAGTCTCCATGTGAAGGTGATAAATATAAAATTTCTGAATCCATCTATACATGTTGCTTCCAGCTATAGCTTTTGGACACGAAATACAATCCTGTAAGGAATAACACCAAATAACTTTAAAATGTTGTTATGCACTACTTACGCACCTTGGCTTAGAAAGATAAAATCACAGTAATAGTTAAACACTGAAAATTTCAGTTGATCATCACCTTGTACTAGGGGAGTTCTTTACTACAGCGGTCATTCATAATATTTTAAGAAAGTATATTTTGTTCTATAGCTTACTTTTTAAAGGATTCAATGAAGCTCACTCTCTGCATACACTCCTATTTGAAAGCCTGCAGCATGTTAAGCTGGAGAATAAGGAAAGACAAAACTGATTCCCCAACAGAAAAAACGTCAGATTCTTTCAAGGGGGTATTTGTCTGACCTTCCCATATTTAGTAAAGCCACGGAGTAACAGAGAGAGATTCATTAATAACACTGGCAGGTTTATGCATCGGTGGCTAAAGGTAGAAATGAGATAAATTTTGGAGAAAGCATGAATCAATGAAACTTTTCCACCATTTTTTATCTGAAATATTTAGATGGGATATATATTTTTAATCTACTCTTGACTATAGCAAATGTTCATTTCCATTTTATAAGACCTATGAGTTGATTTCCCTCTGTCCTGGATAACAGACCAAAGTTTATTCTACTTTTCTTCATTGGCTTGCAGTTATGGAGTGAACATGTCTTTTTGCCTTATTTTGAGCAGATGGAACGAGTTGTGCCCAGCTTTATCTTGATAAAGTACATGTCCTTCAATTCCTCTTGTGTGCGAAGGAGATTTTATAGCCATCATGCGGAGTATCCAGGTGCAATGCAAAGGGAATTCAAGCTTCTGGAAGAAAGCAAATAAAAACTAAATTTTAGAGTGCTTGAGGGAGACTAAGACCAGACTCAACACAAAAGTATTCTTCAGCAAGTCTGAAGGAGAGAAACTTCTCTCATGAAGGAGCTAATGAATTCTGAATATCAGGAAATAGATTACTTGCATAACTTCTGTGCTTTATTAAATAGAGAATAAGCAGGGGCTGGAGGTTTAGCACAGTGGCATTAGCGCCTGCCTTGCAAGCAGGCAGTCGTGAGTTCGATCCCCGGTACCGATAAAAAGGAAAAAGACCAAAAAAAAAAAAAAAAAGAATAAAGCACATTGCTAATTGTTCATTCCCAGCTGTTTTTTTTTTCCTTTTTACTAAAGACTGAGTGCTCCAAATCCCAGCTGTTGTTGATCAGCAGCAATGAGAAAGCCCCCTTCACACTTCTCAGCAGTAGTACTCTGATCTTAGGTGTTTGTCATTTGTTTCTTCAGGCATGATTTCTTTGCTAAGTAAAGCCAGCTTCCTCAAGATGCAGGTCACTCAGCTTTAAGTTATTGGTCTCCACATTCTCTTTAGTGTATGCAGAAAGCCAAGTCCTACATGGGAAGGCTTTCCTACTCCTCTACTGGAAGCTTCTCACTGTTTGGTCTGCAGAGATCGAAGGTTGCCGAAGGTTAGAAGGGATGCCAAGCTGGGTAAGAGGTGGCTGAGGGTTGGCCTGGTGCCTGGCCTGTGTGCTGGCGTGGGAGTGAAGGGAGAAGGACTTCAAGGGAGTGGCTTTGGTGACACATTTAGTGAAAGCTGAGATGTTGTAGGAGAACTCTGAGCCACAGGATGGCCAGAAGGTGTGTTTCCTGGTTTAGGGGTTTGCTGAGGTAGGATTTTTAACAGCAGGGTGCACAGTGTGGGGGCCAGGGCCAGTGGCACTGTTGGCTGAGCCAAGCCAGAGCTGATGGGAGCCAGCCCCTGACTGGGCTTCATTCTGGCCTATGGTCACGTCACTACTGTTTCTTCCTCAAGTAGTGACAGTTGAAGACATGGAGTCCTTGAGTTTTAGAGGTCTGCTGACATGCAGATTTGGCCTTTGCTCCGTTATGCCTGTGGAGGAGGGGATGGTTGCATTCTCTGAGGTGCTTTCAGCCTGAGAGCTCTGGGAGGAGGACTCTAGGCCTATGGGACTGAGGCACTGCCATCTGAGTGGTGGCTGGACAGCAGGGATGTGTGCTTGCTGCGGGGTCCCAAAGCCCCTGAGCTTCACACCAAAGCTCTCCTCCTCCATCAGGGCTCCTTTCATCGTAGCCTCCACACTAGCTGCTGCTTACTCTTCTGTGTTACTGAGTTTGAGTCATTTCCAGAGTAGAATGAGTGATTAGACTTTGGGGTGGCATGAGATAACAGGGGACTTTAATACCCCATTGTCACAAAGAGATAGATCAACTAGACAAAAAGTCAGCAAAGAAATAATAGAACCGAATCATACTTGTGAGCAATTGGACTTAGCACATGTTTACAGAGTATTCTACCCAACCACATCAGAATGCATTCTTCTCAGCTGCACACGGAACATTCTCCAAAATAGACCATTTATATTATCCCATAGAACATTCTTAAGTAAATGCAAAGGTACTAAAATTATTCCTTGTGTACTATCTGACCATAGCACACTTAAGTTGGAAATGAATGGCAAAAGGAGTTGCAAAACCTGCATAAATACATGAAAATTAAATTCTGAAAAACCAGTGGGCTACAGATGAAATTAAAGAAGAAATAGCACAAAATCTACAATTCAATGGAAATGAAGAAACAACATACCTATAGGATGCAATGAAAGCAGTCTTAAGAGGAAAATATATAGCAGTAAATTGTCGTATCAACAAAACAGAACTCCATTACAATACTACTAGAGGTAATAAACAAATTTAGGAGTGTACTTGGATACAAAGTCAATGCTCAAAAATCAATAGCATTCCTGTACACAAACAAAAAACTCACTGAGAGAGAAATTATGGAAATATTGCCTCTCACAATACTATCTGAAATAATAAAATACATAGGAATCAACCTAAGAATGTAAAAGACCTATATGCTGAAATTTATGCTATGCTTAAAAAGGAGATTGAAAAGGACATTAGGAAATGGAAAGTTATTCCTTGCTCTTGACTAGGAAGAACCAACATTGTGAAAATGGCCATACTCCCCAAACTGTTACACAGATTTAATGCAATCCCAATCAAAATACCATTAACATACCTCACAGATTTAGAGAAAACATTACTAAAATTCATTTGGAAACAGAAGAAACCTATAAAAGGAAAGGCAATTTAGGGCAACAAAGGCAAGACAGGAGGCCTCTCATCCTGACTTGAAACTATACTACAAAGCCACAGTGATAAAATCAGCATGGTACTGGCAAAGAACTATACCTGAGGTTCAATGGAACAGATTAGAAGATGCAAACACAACTACAAAGACACTCAGCCCCCTGTTATTTGACAAAGGTGCTAAACATGTTCACTGGAAGGATAGCCTCTTTAATAAATGGTGTTGGGAAAATTGGCTCTCCACATGCCAAAGACTGAAATTAGACCCATGCCTATCACCATACACAAAACTAAAATTTAAATGGATCAAAGATCTAAATATTAAAATAGAAACACTAAATCTACTGGAAGACAAGGTAGACAGAAGTCTTGCAGACATAGGGGTAGGCAGAGTATTCATGAACAAAAGCAAACTGCATGAGAATCATTTCAAAGAATCAAAACTGGGATCTCATATTATTGAAAAGTTTCTGCACTTCAAAAGAAATCACCAATAAGGTGAAAAGAAACCCCACAAAATGGGAAAGAATTTTTTCTAGCAACCCCTCAAAGGACTTATATCCAGAACATATAAAGAACTGAAAAACATCAAGCCCCCAAAAAATGGACATCTGAGAGGAACACACAGTTCTCAGATGAAGATATACAAATGGCAAATAAATACATGAAGAAATGTTCACCATCACAGGTCATTTGAAAAATGCAAATTAAAACAGGATTGAGATTTCATCTCACTCCAAAAAGAATAGCTGCCATCAAGAAATCAACTCATAACAAATGTTGACAAGGCTTCAGGGAAAAAGGAACACTGCTCCATTGTTGAAGGGAATGTAGACTGGTGCAGCCACTATGGAAATAACTACAGAGATTTCTCAGAAGACTTAGGATTGGAAGTTCCATTCAATCCAGCTATTCCCCTCCTGAGTATTTTCCCAGAAAAACTGAAAAAGTCATGTCACAGTGATATATGTGCACCTATGTTCATAGCAGTACATAACATAACAATTTGTAATAGCTAAATCATGGAAACACCCAAAATGCCCATCAACCACAAAGTGGATGAAAAATATGTATTTTTATACAATGGAGTGTTACTCAACTATAAAAAAGGGTGATCTTGAAGCCTTCATAGGTAAATGGAGGCAACTTGGGACTATTCTCATAAGTGAAATAAATAAGAATCATTTATAAATATCACATTGTGTCTCTAGTGTAAAAAGAAATAAGAACTGTAGGAGTAACAAACCCAAATGTGCAATTGCTATTATAAAAAAAGAAAGGAAAAGAAAGTGCTCTAAACGATATAACTGCATGTATATTTAAGTGTGTAAGATAGACAACCATATTACTAAGTTTTTGTTGGATCCTTTAACAGAACTCTTTGCAGTTTCACTGTTTGAATGTCCAGTTTGCTTTAATTTTGTAGCTTGAACAACTATTTCTAAGATGACAGTATGGATGGGAGGCACAAAGATGGCAGATAGATAACAACTGGCTACAGAGGTTCCCTGAGATAGTCAACTTAGAATTCAACATGATACAGTGTGGGGTGCCCCAAACAGAGGGAGATGAATTCTCTCATCCCAAGAAGAAATTAAGGTGAGAATAACCAACCAAACATACAGTCCCGGTGCTATTAATGGAACAGCTAAATGTTCAATGTTCCTGCCGCAGCGGGCGACTTACCAACCATCTGAGGTCCTGCCGCAACTTGCTGAGGTCCCACCACTTCGACTCACTGGAGGCAGTTACATTGAACTTAGGGGTTGGTGAGCCAAACAGAGCTGAGTTGGCAGGGTACCTGCATCGACCTGTGGTGAGCAATGGGAGTGGAGCCATTCCACAGAAAGGGGTCTCCAGTGGATGACATTCTGGGACTGGGCAGGACTGGCAAGTACAAGGGGCAGCAGTGACTTCAGTCAGTTGTTCCCTTCCCAAACAGGATTGGTGGAGTGAGCTAGTCCTGGGTCATGTGACCTGGCTGAGACCCAATAGGTTATCCGAAATCAATTCCCTACAGTGGCAGCACACAGTAACACAGTGAAGCCTCAGAAGTTTGACTGACCCAGAGGGGAGGCGGCACACAGTAATACAGTGCAGGCCACAGCAGGTTGACTGATCCGGAGGGGAGGGACCAGCATATGCTGCCCCTGTTTGCAAGTCACTAGCATACTGTGGTGGGAAGGATTACCTAGCCAGCGTGCTTCAGAAGGATTGTAACCAACAAAGAAAGAAACTGGGACCTCCTAGAAAAAAACAAGAAAAATGGGAAGAGGAAGCAACAACAAAAAGTCCCCAGGTCCCAACCCTGAGAACATTGACCCAGGACAGGTAAATACAATGGAGAATGAGAACAGCAAACATGTAATATCAGACATGGCACCAGTGGACACAAAGAGATATCTTTAGGACCTCACAGATGAGTTCAAAAGTGAAATATTTAGCCAAGGAAAGCAAGATATAAGAAGATTAATAAAAGAGATGCTAAGCACCCCTCAAGCAGACACAGGTGGAAAAAGGGAGGAACTCAAAGGAGAGAACTATTTGATGCAGAATATAAAAACATATAGGATACATGAAGCAGATTCAAAGAGATTACCAGGAAATTAAAAACTGTATGGAAAGATGGCAAATGTGCTTGAAATAAACTAAGGATAGGTTATCCAAACTGGAGGACAGTTTTGCTATGTGGGATTATGAAAGGAAAAACTTTTTAAAAATAACAAGGAAACAAGTAGTAATAATATAAAAGTTAGAAGATGACAAGAGAATCTATAACTTGAGAATAAAGAATGTGAATGAAGAAGCAGGAGTACAAACAAAGGAACTACAGGGCTATTCACAGAAATAATTAAGGAAAACTTCCCAAACATAGGAAAAGGAAATGATATTCTGATGTATGAGGCATACAGAACTCCAGCCACCTACAACCAAAACAAAGCTACATCCAGTTATATAATAATCAAGATCCCATAAATTCAATATAAAAACAGACTATTCAAAGCTTTTAGAGACAAGAAACAGATAACCTATAAAGTAAGGCCCATCAGAATAATGGCAGACATCTCGACACAAACCATCAAGTTTAGAAGAGCCTGGAGTGAAATATTCCAAGCCCTGAAAGAAACCTCCACCACAGATTGATGTACCCTGCTAAACTTTGTCTAGAAATTAATGGAGAAACAAGATGCTTCCAAGACAAAGAGGATCTTGGGAAATTTGCAGCCACCAATCCAACTCTACGGAGAATACTTCAGGGAATTCTAGAGAGAGAAAAAAGTACTAGGATTCCAGGAACAGTGCCAGAGAGCCCTCAATGAATGGAGCAGAAAACAGAAGAAGATAAGCAGAGAACTGATGACAAAAAAAGAGCATAACAGAAATGAGGCAGAGAAGGTTGGTTATAATCTCTAATATAGATGGCCTTGATATACTAAATTAAAAAAAAGAACCACATGTGGAGTAGATCAAGAGGTAGGGTCCACTGAGATGCTATTTATAAGAAATATAATTAACGTGAGAAAGAGTACATGGACTGAAAATCAAATATGAGAAAACAATGCTCTATGTGACAGAGAACCAGAGAGTAATAGGGGCAACTAGACCAGTATTTGTGGATAGGTTGGTAAGATAGACTTTAATAGGTAAAGGAATACAATTAGAAATCAAGTCCAGGAGAAAGAAGGTTTGGAACCACTTAGGTAAAAGGTAAATAGCAGGTTGCCCCCCACCAATTTAAAACCAAGGGTCTTGGTGAGACCCAAAAATACACAGTATACCCTGGGGAAGTGAAAGGGGAGGGAGAGTCTTAAAAAAGATGGCAGAAGATATTGTTAGTAGTGTATCAGGTTTTAAAACCCACATTACTCATACCACTCTGCTTAGATAGATTTTATGCTGTCCCCGTTTGTCTACTTGCATTAGATTTGAGGGCACAGACAGCTATCCCCAAAACATCAGGATATAGCACAGTAATCATCTTTAATTTCCTATTATCTTAATCTAGAGCCCTGTATGATTTATACTGTTTTATCATGACTGATCTTAGTTAAATCTGGTTTGTTTGATTGCTGTTTGGTTTTGAAAGATTTTATTCAAAACTGATATGATTAATACTATCAAATCTGAAAATATAAGCAACTACACTGAAGATGACAAGACTCTATGATACACATTCTGGTTTGATAACTGCCAGTTTTTGAAGTTCTATACTATATACAAAGTTGTGTTTTTATTAATACTGTTATGTACTGATATATTCAATTGTACTATGTCTCATGATATAGCCAATTCTATTGGAGATAACAAGAGACAATACAGGAACTATGGTAGAACTCCTTGTACAATGGTCTTATATGTTCTTTTCATTTCATGTGTTTATAGGAATATGTTTTGTTTTGTCTTGCTTTGTTTTGTTTCTCCCTCTAATATAGAATGGATAGAAATACATGTTAAGACTTGTGCATGTGTAGAATCTATAAACAGTTTATGAGAACTGATCTTATGACACATGATGAAATGAACAGATAAGATACTTTAAAGAAAAAGAGACACTAAAATATCCAGTGCTGATCCTGGAGTGTCATCATGTGAAACCCGGCAGTAGTATTATTCTTTGTTCAGAGTAATATTAGCCTGCTTGGGTTTATTCAATCTCAACATAATTGAAGATATGGATAACTGTATGTATGTTTAAGTGTATAGGATCGATAACCATATTTCTAAGTTTTTGTTAATTTTGATAGGTGAACAGAACTGGTTGCAGGCTCACTGTTTGAATCCTCACTTTATATGCTCCACTTTAGTATCTTGAATAACTATTTGTAAGAAGATAATCTGTAATCATCAACTAGTGATTTCTTACTTTTTATTTTTTCTTTGAAATTACATTTTATTTCTACCCATTTTCTGTTTTGTTTAGTCTTTCTTTAAATTAAATTTTTTTAAAAAGACACTATAGTACCCAGTGCTAATCACAGAGTGTCATGATGTGAAATATCTGCAATACTATTATTCTTTGTCCAGAATGATTTTAACCTGCTTTAGTTTGTTTAATAAACATAAATGAAGATATGGATAACTGCATGTATGTTTAAGTGTATAGGATTGACAACTGTGTTACTAAGTTTTTATTGGACAGTTGAATAGAACTATTTGCAGTCTCGCTGTTTGAATTCCCACTTTACATGTTCCTTTTTTGTATCTCGAACAACTATTTGTACAACGACAATATGTAAACATCAACTAGTGATTTCTTACTGTTTATTTTTTCTCTGAATGTATGTATTATTTCTACCTATTTTCTGTTTTGTTTAGTCTTTCTTTAAAATTTATAAAAAGATGACAGTATGTAATTTATCAACTAGTGATTTCTTACTGTTTATTTTTTTGAAATTCTGTATTACTTATACTTTTTTTCTGTTTTGCTTTTTTTTCTCTTTAAAATTTAAAAAAATAATAAATGGTGTTGGAAAAACTGGTTTTGCACGTGCTGAAAATTGAACTTAGACCCATATCTTCCATCACACACTAAATTAAAATTGAAATCAGTGAAAGATCTAAATATTAGAACAGAAACTCTTAATCTGTTGAAAGATAGAATATGTAAAACTCTAGAAGATATAAGGTAGGCAAAGACTTCATCAACAAACCCTGATAGCACAGGAAGTATTACAAAGAATCAACAGCTTGGATCACATCAAACTAAGAAGTTTAAACAGAAGAAACCCTCAACAAAGTGGAAACCACTCACAGAATGGGAAAAAAAATTTACCATCCAGTCCTCAAAAGATTAACATCTAGAATATATAAGGAACTAAAAAGCAAAAAACAAACAAAAAAACAGACCTCCAAGATAAAGTGCAGTCCAAAAATGGGCATTTGCAATGAAGTGATACTTCTCAGATGAAATAATCAGCAAATATATTTTTAAAAATGCTCAACATCGGGCTGGGGATTTAGCTCAGTGGCATAAGCGCCTGCTGTGCAAGCAGACAGTCGTGAGTTCGATCCCCGGTACCGATAAAAAGGAAAAAGACCAAAAAAAAAAAATGCTCAACATCAATGATTATTTGAGAAATGCAAATTAAAACAATGTTGAGATTCTACCTTCAGAAAAGATAGCCATCATCAAGAACTCAACAAATAACTTCTGGTGAGATGGTGGGGAGCACCCTTCTATATTGCTGGTGTGAGTGTAAACTGATACAGTCATTATGGAAATTATAGTATGGAGATTTCTCATAAAATGAATATGGAGATTGCATTTGACCCAGTTTTTCCTCTTCTTGGTATCTTCCTGAAAGAGTTAAGAGCATCGTACCACTGCGTTATATGCATACCCATGTTTAGAGCAGCAAAGTTTATAATAGCTAAATTTTGGGAACAGCCCATATGCCCATCAACAAATGAATGGATAAAGAAAATGTATTTATGTACAATGGAGTACTAGTTGGCCATAAAGAACTATAAACTTAAGTAATTTGTAGGAAAACAGATGCACCTCAAGGCCATAATCTTAAAGGAAGTTAACTGGCACACAAGTTTAAATGTTGCATTATTCCTTTTGTGTGAGAAACTGAAAAGATACATGAAAAGATACATAATGGAGGAGACATATTGGGAAGTAGGAATAACATGTTCAGATAGAAAGGGGAACAAGGCAGTGGGGAGGGACAAGGAAAGGGAAAACGAAAGATAATGGAAAGAATAAATAGAAGTGAAACTCTTAAATGGGAAGAGAAAAGGGTTGAAGGGTAGGGAGAAGAATGGAAAAAAGAATTAAGATGCATCATGTACACCTACAAATTCCCTATAATCAATATGGATGACAAATACGTACTTATCAAAAGAACTAAGATAACCGCTGGAGCATATAGTAACTTATTACAAGGAAACAAACGAAAAGTAAAAAACCCCAAATAAACAAACAAACCTGCCTTCACTCTGTCCCAGATTCTGATATGTTGATTGCGGTTTTCATTTGATTCTAGGAACTTTAAAAAACTTCCTCCTTGATTTTTTCAATGATCAATTAATCATTCAAAAATGAATTATTTAATCTCACTATATTTTTATACTTTCAGGGTTTCAAACATTGTTGATTTCTAGTTTTATCCCATAATGACCTGATAAGATGCAAGAAATTATTTCCTGTTTTGTATTTGTTAAGATTTGATTTATGGCCTAAAAGATGATCTATTTTGCAGAAATTGCATAAGCTGCTGAGAAGAACATGTGTTGTATAATTTTTGGACAGACTGCTCTGCAGACCTGTATTAAGTCCATTTGATCTATCATGTGCTTTGTTAGTTTTTATCTGAATGACTTATCTTTTGGCTATGTAAATTATTGAAGTCACCTATTATTATTTATTAGGGTCTATGTATCTCTTTATATTGAGTTTGTTTTCTAAGACAGACTTACATGAGTATTAAGTGACATATATTAAAAGCCATATATCTCTTTGGTGGTTTGTTTCCTTTACCAATCTGTAAGTCTTTGCCTCATCTGACTAACTTTGTCTAGATGCCTGCTTTGTCAGATATTAATACAGCTGCTTCTGCTTGTTTTGTGTTGTCTTTGCATGAATATTGTTTTCCATCATTTCACTTTTAGTCTGCATATATCTTTGCTATTAAAGTGTGTCTCTTCAAGCAGCAAAGGGTTGGATCTTGTTTTTTCATCCATTAAGACCATTTATATTTAGAGTTATTATAAACAGATATATACTAATTCCTACTATTTTGTTGATTTACAAATGTTTGCTTCTTTCTTAATTCTCAATAGTTTATGGATTCCTCCTCTTCTGGGTATAAGATTCCTTTAAATATGTTCTGCAGTGCTAGCTTAGTGGCCACAATGAACTTGAGATTGTTTTTTCTTCTATTTGATAATGCTAGTAAAACATGGTGTTTAATTCTGATAAACTCTATTTGCAACTAACAGCTATCAACTATTTTTGCCATATCTGAAAGGATTTTGCCCTGGAGGGGACGCTGTAACTGTGTGGGAGACGCTGGGAGGCAAAAGGTCACTTTCCCAGCCCCTAAGCAATTTACCGATGGCCTAAAATAAATTCCAATGGGATATCTGTGCATCGGCAATACCCCTTAGGCTCCACCCCAAATCTAAGCTACAAGTATGCCCCCACACCACGTATCCGCATAGAGAAAGCCAGACCCGGAGGTCATGGAGTCTCTCTCTGCATTCTTAAAGGCCACTTTACTTTATATTCTGTCTTCTAACTATGCCGAAAACTCTTTCAATATCTTTTCTTTCTTTCTTTTTCTTTCTTTCTTTCTTTTCTTTCTCTTTCTTTCTTTCTTTCTTTCTTTCTTTCTTTCTTCCTTCCTTCCTTCCTTCCTTCCTTCCTTCCTTCCTTTCTTTCTTTCTTTCTTTCTTTCTTTCTTTCTTTCTTTCTTTCTTTCTTTTTTTTGTACCAGGGATCAAACTAAAGACTTTGTAAACACCAGGGAGACACTTATGCCACTGAGCTAAATCCCTGGCCTCTTTATTTCTTTTTTATGCTCCAAGTTGAACATTATGCTTACCTCATCATCTTTTTGAAAAATCTAACTTTTCCTTTTTATTACTTTTTTTAAGTTTTAAAATTTATATTAGTCCATGTTAACAGTACATCATGATTGTATGCATTGTGGGGAATTAATACACGTACAAAACACAGCTTAATTCTTTTTTCATCTTTTTCCCCTTCCTCCCTCTTGACTCCCTTTATCTCTTGGTCCTATTTTTGCAAAAGATCCATCTCCCTATTTCCAATTGCCTATAATTGATGATTAATTTCTTAATCATTTATTCTTTGTTTAATTGAAACCATTTTCTGAAACCATTTACCTTTTTTTACAATTAGCCATTTTTAAAATTTTAAAAATAGTAAAATACAACAAAACAATACAGATCAAATCTAATCAAGACAACGCAGTAAAATTGGTATAGAAGTTCAGAGCAGAATACTGGGATAATAATAATAGATACTATAGTGTATCTTGTCCTCACAGTAGTTGTCCATTCAATCAGGTATAGCAAAATCAAATCAAAAACAGAATACTATAGAACCAGTCAAAACAGAATATTGAATAGAGCAAACAATCAGAACAAAGCAAAACATTGAAAGCAAATATTGGCCTTCAAAGACAAGATAACAGGAAATCCCCATATTTGCTACATTGCATACTGTCATCCTCCCAAGAGATGCTCAGACCTCTGGCCTCAGGTTAATGTAATCAACCAAACAATACCAGCATTTAGTTGCTATCAATTCCTGCTGACCTGAAACCATCCAGTTGCTAATGGGGCAGGGGAAGGGCTATTCGGGACATTTGATACTCAGCCTGAAGTGGTAGACTCACAGAAGATATTGACTTACTCTCTCCCTGGCCAGCCAGCCCGCAGCTTTTGCTGCTTGCCAGGAAGTAGAGCTCCTTGCTTTCTTGGTTGGTTCCCCAAGTTCCAGCATGGCTGGTTCTTGGGAGATGCTCCTATTTACCTTTATTTTAAAATAATTGTTTTTGGGATTTTCTTTGGTAAAAATTCATTGGTAGAGAATTAATTTCATTTTGATTATTGCTGTTCAGAAATCTTTTTATTTTATTCACATTCTCCAATAACGGTTTATGAATACAACTATAGATTAAAATTTATCATGAGAAGTGCTTTGGGAATTTTCTGGTTTCTATTCTTGAAGTTAGGAAATTTGCACATAATCTAATGTTTCTATATAAGTAATCTGATTTCATTTTGTTGCTTTAAAATCAGCTTTCACTCTACATGCTAGAGTTTTCCTTTGTTTTTTCAGATTATAAGAATTTATCTTTTATTAGTTATAAAAATGTATAACTATAAATTTATAACTAAAAATTTATATTATTAGTTATTTAAAATTTGCTCTTTTTTATTTTCTTCTTTTGGAACTATACAATATTAGTACATGTACAGCATATCTATGTACATACACACATTCATACATATATACATACACATATTTTATTATTTTGTCCTTTCTAGTGTTAATCTATCTCTTTGTTTCTCTCATATTTATTACTTATTTAGGTATGATACTTTTAGAAAATTGGTATAGATCTGTGTCCCAGCTAATCCATTTTCCTTATAAGTGAAAGGATTTTGGGCCCAGGCCGGATACTGTAGCAGGTAAAGCCAAGGAGCTCCTATCTCCCCCACCCCTAGGAATCTACCTCTGGGGCCAAACTAAGACCAGTGGGCTACCTGTGCATCCCTAATGCCCCCCTTAGGTTCCATCCCAAGCCAAGGCTACTTATGTGCCTCACTCCACGTGTTCCACGGAGAGATCGCCGGCCCCGGGGTGGAGATGCCCCAGGGGGTCGGGGGTTTCTGTCCCCCCATTCTCAAAATAAAGGTCATTTATATTTCATACTTCTTATCTTTTCAGCCCCGCCAGTCCTCCCCCCACAGTTCTATCATATGGTTCCCTGACCAGGAACAGCAGGCGAGAGACTCCTGGGGCTGGTTCCCAGTTTTGAGTCCCCTGCTGTTCAGGACGGACCTTACTGCATCCTGTATTAATTCCTCACTTCTACACTCAGGAGCTGTAAGCTTGTTGCTGCTGGTTTGCAAACAACACCCACCAATTTACCACAGGTGAGCAACTCCCCAGAGACAGCCACTGGGCCAGGCTCAAGCGGGTCTTCTCCCCACTTTGCGTGGGTTCGTGACGCTTTCACATCCTTTGGACAGCCCAAAATAGGATTTTTCTGGGCAAGCCTGTGTCCACTCTGGACCGCCCACATTGAGAGACCCTCACAGCCCAAGCCAGGGTCTTTCTGGGCAAGCCTGTGTCCACTCTGGACCGCCTACACTGAGAGACCCTCGTATTCTTTAGAGCTTTTTAAGTTCTCATGGCAGAGCAGTTACTCAGCCCATGTAAAGTCCACTCATAATATTGGTGACGGCCAATTATTAGGAGTTTGGAACCATATTAACCATTCAGTCTTAAGTAAAAAAGTGACAACTTTAAGCTTGGTAGACCATGGTCCGTTGCTTCATCTGATTGTAACCCCGTGGGCTAGACCCCACACCAGATTTTATCTCGGGGACCACTTCCTGCCCCCCCCAAACCATACCTATCTAAGGCTTATCACACTGCAAACAGGGTTACAAAACTATCTTTGTTTTGGGAATGTGACCTTTCCTGCCAGGTTCCCCATCCCTTTGTCTCTTCCAGGATCCCTCCCCCTCCCTATACTTAAAGAGATAACAGCTTCTTTACTTGCAGCCTTTCGGAGCTTTCTCAGTGTCTCCTTTCATCCCGGCTTCCCCCCGCCCCCCGCACTCCCAGCGTCCCTTTGTTTCCCATGTGCGCCAACCCATTCCCCACCAAGATAAAAAAAAATGAGACCAAACAATGTTAAGAGATATACATAAAACTGCATTTGATTTTCAACAAACTGCTTTAGATTTTAAACAGCTTTTGGCTTTCACACCACACCCCAACACTGTGCGGTATCTCTGCTCTCATGCAGTGCTCCATGTCCACACCAGGTCAGCTCTAATGCCCTGCCCTAATCCGTGTGCCCCGAGAGCAGTTCCAGCTCCATGTGGTGGCTCAGCTCCGTGTCCAACCCATTCCCCGCCACACTGGCCCATTCATGCCGGCCCACTCCCCACCAGGGTAGAGCCCAGACAGTGTTGAGAGATAGGCACTGGACTGTTTTAGGCTGCTTTTTGTGCAGCTTTGGGCTCTCGTGCCCCGCAGCCCCCAACTCCATGTATGGTGTTTCGGCTCTCATGCAGCCAGGTCCATACACCCAGTTTGGTTTTGACACTGCGCCCTGGTCTGTGCAGCAGGTTCAGCTTTTGGCACCGAGCCCTGGGCCACACACCCCGCCAGTGGCTCCTTCTAGTGACAATTCACCAGCTACTGGCCACGTGCCTCTCGGAGCGGCACCCAGCTTCAAGCTGTGTCACGGCGTCTCCCAGCCCTGCTGCCACCCTTGCCCCTGCCCCTGCTCCCACCACCCTTCGCACCACACGCCGTCGGCTCCATCACCAGCAGCGAGCCCCTACCGCCGCCACCACCACCGCTGCAAGCCTCCAAGCCCCTCCCCGCCGTCACAGCTGCCTTGCGTGTTTCCGGGCGCCATCCCAGCCCCTCCCTCTTCTGTGCACCATCCTCGAGGCCTTACTCATTTCTGCATGAGGTCTCAGCTCGCCCCTGCGCTGTGTCCCAGCGCTCAATCCGCCCACTCTGCATGTTCTACCTACAGGCTACATGCCAGAAAATCTCGGCCCCGCCCCCATGCGCGGGTACAGCTCTCTGCAGGCGCGCTCTGTCTGTCTCAGCTAGATCGTGCCTTGAACACTGGAGTTTCCCAGACAGGCTCCTCCCAAACACAAGCGCCGCTTAAAACACAGGCACAGATAGACAACACCTCAGCGACTCCGCTCAGACATGCTATTTTTTACAATTTGGCTCTGCTCAGAGATACTATTTGTTATTATTATTATTACAATTCTCAAACTATTTATTCAAGGTTAGTGGCCACCTGGCAATTTTACCAGCCTTGTTTATCAATTAAAGCCTACACTAATCTCCTGGTTTAACCCTAAAATTAAGAGATATTTATCAATTCCTTTTGCTGTGGACCACCAGTAATGTTCTAAACTTATTGCCTCTATTGTACTGTGTTGTCACCAATCTGCTGTTTAACAACTAAGGTTATAAATTCCTTTTTGCTGAAAACCACTAGCTCTGTTCTAAGACAAGGGTTTTATTAAAAGTTTTAATATTGTCTGACAAACCAAAAAAAAGGTAATTGACTGGAACTTGAGAGTATATAGTAAGTTATAATAACTTGAGGGTATATTTGTCTTGGTTAAGACTTCAGGGTATGTAGAAAGTTATGGAAGGCTCGAGAGGATGTAAGTTGTAGAAAGCTTGAGAGAATGTGAATTTTATTTGTCTTGGTCTATAGTACTGCAAACAGCAAATTTAAAAACAACTAAATATGTTCAAAATTTGACAATTTTAAATCAGTTTTGATAGATTTATTCATAAGATTGATAAACCTTTACTGCAAAATGTTTCCATGAAATGTTTCCATTAAAGCCTTTTAGACAGACTAAAGCCTGTTTTGTTAATTCCACGTGACACCCTATAAAAAAGTGATATGCCATCCAGATAAAGCCTGCTCTCTGACCTAAAATGTCAATATTATACTCCTACATACTTACTTAATTCTACAGATACCTTTTACTGTAGTCCAGATCTCAAACAACAAAGCAAAACTTGACCTTCAAGCTCCACAGAGACCTTGAAATGGCTTTTCATATTTTTACTTATGACACTTAAAGTTCTGAGACAGACAAACCTACACAAGGCAAAACTGCCTGGCTCCCCCCCCACACACACACACACAGACCATGCTCAAATGCAGCAGAAGACATTGGGCAAGAGAGAGTGTCACATCCTGGCATTCTTTGAGACCTTACTCCAGGGCTGCTGGGGTGTCCTGGCCACCAGAGAGTAGGTGGGCCATCCTAATCTCTAGCCCTCACATAAAATGTCCATACTGCCAGATTTGTCACCGACAGATGAAATTGCTGCTGAAGACTCAGGGGGTTCAGGGCCAAATATACCCTCAAGTTATTATAACTTACTATATACTCTCAAGTTACCAGTCAATTACCTTTTTTTTTTGTTTGTCAGACAATAATAAAACTTTTAATAAAACCCTTGTCTTAGAACAGAGCTAGTGGTTTTCAGCAAAAAGGATTTATAACCTTATACTGTAGCCGGTAAAGCCAAGGAACTCCTATCTCCTCCACCCCTAGCCCACTTTGTGGGTGTCCTTCTCAGAATCCAAGTCACATTACAGAGTTGTTCCTAAATTTTCAGGCTGCTATATTAAGTCCTCGATCTCTATGTCAGGGTATTGGAGGTCAACCTATGCCATTTACAAACAGGGCCTAATTTGTGCAGGTCCCAGTCCTAAATCTTAAAAGGCTTTTATTCCCTTTTACAGGCTGACAGATACATTTTGTCTTCTCACTTTTTCAGGATACATAAAAGCCTTTCCCACAACCAGGGAAACTGCTGATACACTTGCTAAAGTTCTGTTACAGCAAATCATTCCAAGGACTAATTTGCAAGACATTCCGGTTTCACATCACTCAGACCCTAGATCTGACCATCCTTTTCCTACTCAACTCTGCCTTACCAAGGCCTCATGGCCATGACCACAGGTTGTCATGTTTTATTATCCACTTTGGTTCCTAATTTCTTACATTATATTAATGATCATTTTTATAGCAGGACTCTTTAACAGTATTGCCTACAGACTCCAACATCATGCATACCAGAGACAAGCCTTACCGACCTACCTTTTAACTTTTATGCTTTCAGATGGGGGAGTAAGCACCTCTCATAACTTCACTCCTTCTAACCCCACATTTAATAACTTCACTCCTCCTAATCCCATGTTTAATTTTCAGAATTCTGCCTTGCCGTGGAAATGTTTCTTTCTCAATATGGTCCTGATAGAATGACATGTCTAAATCAATAGCACCTTTCCTTCTACCTCCCCTGGCTCCTTAAATATGACAGTGCCGTTTCTCCTCATAACATCTTGTCTCTTTGTTTTTCCAGTCTAACATACGTGTATTCACAGTGAAGTTGTCCTGGCTAAAACACCTGGCACCAGCTTCTACCTGGGCATCCACTGTCATCCTGTCAACTGCCTTAGACCCCAGTACAGCGCCCTCAGCTGGCAGGAAGCAGTTAAAGAGAGAAATCTCCACCCCTTTTCATAATAATCATAAGATGGCATATGAAAGGGTTTTGGGCCCAGGCCGGATACTGTAGCAGGTAAAGCCAAGGAGCTCCTATCTCCCCCACCCCTAGGAATCTACCTCTGGGGCCAAACTAAGACCAGTGGGCTACCTGTGCATCCCTAATGCCCCCCTTAGGTTCCACCCCAAGCCGAGCCTACTTATGTGCCTCACTCCACGTGTTCCACGGAGAGATCGCCGGCCCCAGGGTGGAGATGTCACGCCCCAGGGGGTTAGGGGTGTCTCTCCCTGCATTCTCAAAATAAAAGTCATTTATATTTCATACTTCTTATCTTTTCAGCCCCCGCCGGTCCTCCCCCCACATTTCTATCAATAAGCTGTTTATAGTGTGCTATTTAAATTATAGCAAAAGTTTAATTTCGGGGGCTGGGGATTTAGCTCAGTGGCATAAGCACCTGCCTTGTAAGCAGGCGGTCGTGAGTTCAATCCCTGGTACCAGTAAAAATGAAAAAGACAAAAAAAAAAAAAAAAGAGAGAAGAAAAAAAAAGTTTAATTTCAATAATTATGTATTTTTTCTTTCTGTGACTTACATGTCTTTATAGTTGTACTCACACTTGGAAGAATGCTTATCTGATTACTTTGTGGTTTTTGTGATTCTGAGGTAAGGATCCTATGTGTTCTGACTTACATTGCAGAAATACTTCTGTTTGGCAACTAGAAGTCTGTGCCCCAAAGTAAAGTCCTCAAACTGCCTGGATCATGCCTATATCTACACATTCCCACAGGATACATTTTCCTCATTCACAGCTGACCCTTTTCTGGTATTTGGATATTGCTTCATGTATCATTTTATTGACATCGTTCTCCAAGGAGCTCCAGTTGGCAATGTGAGGGAGCAGGATTCTCTACCTCAGTGCTCCAAAGTCTTTCCTTCTTTGCTTTTCTAGTCTCAAAATACAAAGGGCCAAAGTGCCCAGACCAATCAATGTTCTGAAGGCTGGTTGAATTCACTGTGTAAGGCACATAGACCTGTGACTGGCACACAAAAACTGTGAAATGAAAATGCTTGTTAAATAAATATATAGAAAATGGCACACAAAGTAAGCAGTCAAGAACAGGGCCATTTTTACCTGGAGAAATGAATGACATTTTGTTGACATTTTGTTGGAATGAGCAAAAGGCCACTAGGTATGAGATAGCTCAGACCCTAGAATAAAATCCAAGGAAGCAAGAAATTAAGAAAATTCAGAGCAAAGGCTTTATTCCAAGCCTGGGGATGCAGCTCCCTTTGGATCGACCCAGAGACTGTGTGTCTAAAAGACTAACAGAGGGTTATTAAAAGCTAAAAACTGCAAAGCTGTAAAGCTGTCAACTTAGTTGACTTAGTTCTGATAGCATCTGGAGCTCTTGGTACATTCCAATACTCCCACCCTGCGGTTAAATATTATCTCAGAATAGCACACCGCAATAACATGCTGAAAGAGGGTAGGGAGTTACCAGAAGCTTAAACTTAAGCTTTTAAAAGGATTAGAAACTTAACCGTATCAAGACGGCGCAGCGCATTGGTTAGAGTTAAGCCATAACTTTCCCCTCTGATGTTGTGACTGAGGCTAAATCTTTGGCCTAACATTATGGATCCTGGGGAATAATTTCATAGGCTTGCTGACGGATCATCATCAGCTTTATGTTCTGCATTTGTTGTCTAATATATGCAGTTAGTTTATTGATTATACAAGGACCTACTGAAATCAAGAGTAGCAACCCTAGCAATGGTCCAAGCAAGGGTAGAAGATAAGGCAGAATTTCATTCTAGACACTCCAAAAGGGGTTTTCAAATAGCTCTCTCTTTTTTTTTAACCAGGTCTTCCTGCAATCTCTTGATTTTATCTTGAACAATGCCAGATTTGTTTACATAAAAACAGCATCGTTCTTGCAATGTGGCATAGATCCCTCCTTGTTCTGCTGTCAAGAGGTCTAGCCCTCTTTTATTTTGAAGAACTACAGCTAATGAATCTATTTTGATCTTGAATGTCCTGAATGGTACTAGATAATGCCTGCACATCATTGATGACCTGGTTGGAAAGTTTAACAGAGACCCCCCCACTCTTGCTGCCCCCATACCCAGGGCTCCTGATATTCCCAGACCCACCAATAAAGGGATAAATTGAACTGCCCTCTTTGTGGACCGCCTCCATCAGAGACATGTATTGGGGCTACCTTACTCCAGCACACTGGTTTACCAATCCTGCCGTTACATGAGGCTTGGGCATACTTTAAATTTTCTATTACTGTCTGAGTGATGGACCAGTTACCCCCAGCCCTTCCAATACATGTCCTCAGAAGCTCAGCAGTGAAATAAGTCTTGCTGTCTTTTCCTGTGCATTCCTGCACTGAATCATAGCAGGAGGAATGCATTTCTGAATAATAAGGACAATCCTTACGTTTTTCTTTGCATTCCCACATTTGAGTTACTCTTGTAGCGGTGGGCCTAGCAACAAGAATGGCTATTTTGTTTCCACAATCTGTGTGATTGGTCTGAACAATTACTACCCCATTACTACCACAAAATTGGCCTCCTCCACAATCACAAGGACTTCTGTACAAAGATTTTAACAGCTGTTCTCGGCTTACAGGAAGACCGAACCCGCCACATGAGGTTGGTAACAGCACTATGAAAATCCCCAGTAGTGGAATAGAAGGGGCAAAGGCAAGCAAGCTAAAGCAGTACATGCCTGATGCAATCTGACTAAGTCTAGTCAATTTTAACTTTAAGGGGTTACCAGTCTGCTGTACAGTCCACTGGGTGTGGTCCTTATCGTCCACCATTTCCAGTGGCTTTACATGGGTATGATGAATCCACAGAGTCTTTCCAGCTACCTTGACTGCAGTGTGAGTACTGATCACCATGGTGAAAGGTCCTTCCCAGCGGGGTTCAAAGGAGTCTCTATGATGGTGTCACACCAGGTCTGAAGTACCCGGTTTGATGGGATTCTTTAGTGGTATCTCTGAAGGTGGGTCGGGGTGTTTTTGGCTAAACAGCTAGTGGATGGAAGCCAACACAGGCTGGAGCATCGAGAGGGACTTAATGAGATCTTGGTTAGTTATTTCAACTAATTTGTCCTGAGAGAGCTTTGGGACCAGTGGAGGGGGTCTCCCAAACATAGCTTCAAATGAGAAAATTGCAGAAACATAAGGCATACATCTAGCTCTCAGCAGAGCAAAGGGAAGAAGGCTCACCCAATTATCACCAGTTTCTAAAGACAGCTAAAGTGTCCTTTAGAGTTCAATTCATACGTTCTACTTGTCCTGAACTTTGTGGTTGATAGGCACAGTGAAGTTTCCAATCAATTCTTAATGCCTGGGCTAACTTTTGGATGACTTGGGCTATGAAAGCTGGGCCATTATCAGACCCCAGGGATAGTGGAAGGCCAAATTGAGGTATGATCTCTTGCAATAGTTTTCTAGTTATGTCCAAGGCTGACTCAGACTTAGTAGGAAAAGCCTCTACCCAGCCAGTAAAAGTATCTATTAATACCAAGAGATAGCTATGTCCCTGTAAACCAGGCTTTACCATGTCTGTAAAGTCTACTTCCCAGTGTTCTCCTGGGGCTGTTCCTCGATGCCGAGTAGTTCCACTGGCGAACTCCTGGTCAAGTTTACCAACAGACACTGTGGGCATCTGGAGCGCCTCAAAGAGGCGGTCAACTTGGAGAGTATTGGAATGAAAAAACAAGTTCTGAACAACTCAGCAAGTTTGGTTCCCCCTAAATAGGTGGTTTGGTGAGCCTGGTGTAGCAGTTCAAGTCCTCTGGCAACAGCACTCGATTATATGGTAATTGGTACCAACCCCCTGGAGTGAGGAGCTTTGCTCAAAGCTGAGATGCTAATTGTGAGTCTTTCTTTGTATAAACTGGTTCTGGTAAGGTAGGAGGAACCAAGCTAGGAGTAGAGTAGCTACTTCCTCCGTAGGCCCCTCCGATGTGGTTGCTATTTTTTGAGTGATTTGGTCTGCTAAATTATTTCCTTGGATGATGGGGTCTTCTCATCTGATGAGCCTAGCAATGAATAATAGCAACCCGCTGAGGTAGCCAGACAGCTGCCAACAAGTCTAGAATCTGTGGAGCAATTTTTATCTTAGTCCCAGCTGAGGTTGAGAGACCTCGCTCTTGATAGATGGCTCCATGTACATGTACAGTAGCAAAACCATATCTACTTTATATAGATATTTACCCTTTTCCCAGTGGCTAACTTTAATGCTTCAGTCAAAGCAATGAGCTCAGGCTTTTGGGCTGAGGTGCCAGGTTCTAACCGCTTAACCCAGAGTACCTCCTTTTTGATGGTAACTGCCACTCTGGCCACTTGTTTGCCATCCTGGATGAAACTGCCCCCATCAGTGAAGTAGTTATCAGCATTCTCCAAGGGCTGGTCGGTAAGATCAACCCATAGATTCTGCTGCGTTCCAAGGAGGTCTGCACACTCATGAAGAGGCAGAAAGTGAGTTCCAGGGTCATCATCAGGCATAAGGGAGGCTGGGTTTAAGGCTGAGGAAGTCTTAAAAACCACTGACTTTGGGTCTAGGAGTAGAGCCTGATAATGCAGAATTCTAGCGTTCAAGAGCCACTTCTCAAGAGGGGTCTTGATAAGAGTTTCTAAGCTGTGGGAGGTCACCACAGAAATCTTTTGTCCTAAAGTGAGTTTCTTAGCCTCCTTAAGTAACATTGCCACAGCAGCTAGTATTATTAGGCAGGGGGGCAGGCCCCTGCCACTGGATCAAGTCTTTTAGAGAGATAGGCTATAGGTCTTTTCCAGGGGCCAATGTCCTGGGTTAGGACTCCTTTGGCAATGCCCCTGAGTTCATCTATGAACAAGGTGAATGCCTTGGTAACATAAGGGAGTCCTAGGGCTGGGGCCTCTGTTAGGGCTCGTTTGAGCTGCTGGAAGGCCTGTTCACATTCATCTGTCCAGTCCAAAGAATTTTGAGTTTCTCCCTTAAGGGAGTCATACAGGGGACACGCTATCTTAGTAAAATTTAGAATCCACAGACTACAGTATCCTACAGCCCCCAGAAACTCTAGTACTTGTTTTTAGTTTCTGGGATAGGAATCTGTAATATGGCCTGGATCCTTTCCTTAGAGTTCTCTTTCCTCCTGTAACTCGTAGCCCAAAATAAGTCATGGTTTGGTGACACAATTGGGCCTTTTTGGCTGAAACTTTGTAGCCTAATTGTCCCAAGGTTCTTAATAGCTCCCCTGTGGCCTGAGACTGGACTCCAAAGTTGGGGAGGCTATCAGCAGATCGTCTACATATTTTAAAAGTGTCACCTCAGGGTGTTCCTCGTGAAACCCCAAGAGATCTCTGGCCAGGGCCTCATCAAAAAGAGTGGGTGAGTTTGTAAAACCTTGTGATAACCGAGTCCAGGTCAGTTGTTCCGTGACCCCAGAATCTGGGTCAGTCCATTCAAAGGCAAAAATGGGTTGACTCACCGGGGAGAGAGGTAGAGTGAAGAATGCATCCTTGAGGTCCAATATGGAGTACCAGGTGCACTCTGGGTTGAGGAGCCTGAATAAAGTGTAGGGGTTAGGCACAGTTGGATGTAAAGTTAGTACCTGCCTGTTGACCTCCTGGAGGTCCTGCACAGACCTATAATCAGTTGTCCCTGGTTTCTGGACTGGAAGCAGAGGTGTGTTCCAAAGGGAGACACAAGGAATGAGGATATAATTGTTTCTTCTGTATGTGAACTTTAATTCCCTTTTGGGCTTGGAGACTTATTGGGTAATGACACAAACAAATAAGACGCACCTGGGGTAGGAGCTTTACTACAAGGGCACTTGGTTGACTGCCAGTCCTGGGGGATTAGTTTCAGCCCAGACCTCCAGGATTTCCTGCCTCCACTTGTTTAATAATTCTAGTTCTAAGTCCATAGGTGGTGGCTTAAACAAATTTTCCAGCAGGCAGTAATTTTCTCCTTCTTGGACAAGGGCTAAAACTCTAATGCTCTTTTCAGGACCTTGGGTTGAGCTCATTCCCAATCTCAGTCTTGGCTCATTTGTCAAGAAATCAATTTGAACTTGCAAATTATGAAGGCGGTCTCATCCTAGGAGGGAGTCTGGACACTCCAGTGCCCATAGAAAATCATACTGGACCAACTTGTGGCCCAGTCGAGCTAAACTGGTGGTTACCTTTGGGTATGATCTTCATCCCCCTGTGGCTCCTATTACATTAACTGAGTCTTTGGTCAATTTTCCCAAGGGTTGGGTTAGTATAGAATAGGTGGGTCCTGTGTCTACCAGGAAGTCCACCGGGTGCCTCCCCCCCCACCACTTGAAGAGTTATCCAGGCTCCGGGGGCAACAACGAGCCCTGATCTCCTCATTGTTGAGACAACAAAGCCTTTGCTTCTCTCTCAAGTTTAGCCTTTAACTTTGGGCAATCCTTTCGCCAATTGTTCCTTCTCTAAAGGAGGTCATTGTCCCTGGGCATCCTTTTTATTGGTATTGGCTGGCTTTTTAGTTTCTCTTTCACAGAGTAATTCTAACACTTTGGTCATTTTCTTGTTGGTGGCTTCTTGTAAATTTTCTCTATTTCCAAAACTTTCTCCAGTATCTCTATTAACTGGCTGTGGGGCATTCCCTCAAATCCCTCAAGCTTTTGTAATGTTCTTCTACCATTGGGGGCTGACTGGGACATGAAAGCAATATTAATTGCTCATGCATTCTCGGGTGTCATCAGATTAATTGGGGTATGCAATCTATAGGCATCTAGGAGGCACTCTAAGAACATAGCAGGAGATTCATCAGCCAACTGTCTTACCTCAGTCACTTGGGACAAATTGGTGGGTTTCTTGGCAGCTGTGGAGAGCGCGTCAAGAAGCCTCAGGCAATAATCATTGAGAGCCCTCTTACCTCCATCCATATTGGGGTCCCAGTCAGGTTTGGAGAACGGAAACAGGCATTCAATATTCTGCCAATAGGTGGACATAGATCAGTCTGGGTCTCAGACTCCTTTTTGCCCGAGAGTGCAGATGCACAGTCTCTCTTCAGTCATGAAGAGGATGTGCAGGATCTGTTGGCAGTCGTCCCAGGTGGGGTGATGAATAGAAAATACAGATTCTAAAAGGTTAATCAGAGTTTCAGGATCCTTTGAAAAAGGAAGGTTCTGGGTTTTCCAATTATAAAGGTCTGAAAATGAGAAAGGAGTATATACAAACATTGAGCCCCCGCTTGGAGTGGGACCTCCCATAATGGACAAAGTGGAGTTGCCTCAGAGCTCTGCTCCGAAGACACCTTGGGTCGCGGGTGTCAGCAGGTGTGAACAGGACTGGGCTATGGGGATGGAGCAGTGAAATCAGGTTAGAGGTGGGATACAGGGGAGGCAGCAGGAGTGCCTCCAGCGAGTTGAGGGGTCTTCTTCAGAGGGCAGGATGGAGGTGCAGTAGTTCAGAAGGCAGCTTTTCAACTTTTACTTTCAGTTTGAAGGCCGCAATGACTCAGTTGTGAGAGGGCTTAATCCAGGAAGGGGCAGCATAAATTATGTCTATCCAGATCTGAATATAGACAATTTGATCAGGGTGAGCAGTGGGCCCAAAAACATACTGGGGAGCAGCTTGTGCTGTCTCCATGTTAAAAGACCCGGAGGGGGGCCAGACCCCTTGGGTCCCTAATGGTCATTCTTGTGTGACAAAAGTTGTTAATCTGGTTTTATAAACCTTTTCCCCATATCCCTCAGCTCGCCACTTGAATTCTTTGAAGTGATCAAGCACAAGGCTAAGGGGCGTGCTGGATTTAGATTCAGTTCGCCCCATGACTGGCAAAGATGTCAGTTCTTCTCTCCTGTGGGAGACTCTAAGAGACAGAGATAAGATTAGGAGGAAGAGACAGAACAACAATGAGACAAAAATAATGGTCAAAACCCTTTTGTCCATTTTAGGCTCATAGAAGGGGTTCCTAGGAGAAAATGTTCTGTTAGATTTGGGTAACCAAAAGGAGAACAGTTAGACCCATAGACATACAGACTGACATACAAGATAAGACAAGCTTCAGCAAAAATGGCCTTTGCTCAAAAATAGGTCAAATTTTGGGATCTGGAGGAATTATCAAATTAACCAATGGAGCAGCTCCCACCCAGGAAAGAGTCAAAATGGACTAGGCTCGTCCCAAAAACCAGTTGACTCTGCCCTCAAGAGGTCCTTGCTCCCCAAATTGAGGGCGCCCCCTCCAAAAGTACAAATTGACTGCGGTCCAAACCCTCCAGAGTATTTACTGTTAGATGTTCAGAATTGAGTCAGGGGTCTTGCTTCCATGCTGGATGAGCCCCCAAATGAGATAGCTCAGACCCCAAAATAAAATCCAAGGAAGCAAGAAATTAAGAAAATTCAGAGCAAAGGCTTTATTCCAGGCCTGGTGATGCAGCCCCCTTTGGATCGACCCAGGGACTACATGCCTAACAGACTAAGGGAGGGTTATTTAAAGCTAAAAAACTGCAAAGCTGTAAAGCTGTCAACTTAGTTGACTTAGTTCTGATAACATCTGGAGCTCTTGGTGCATTCCACTACTCCCACCCTGCGGTTAAACATTATCTCAGAATAGCACACCTGCAATAACATGCGGAAAGGGGGGGGTAATTATCTCAGAACAGCTCGCTAGCAATAACATGTGGAAAGTGGGTAGGGAGTTACAAGAAGCTGAAACTTAAGTTTTTATAAGAATTATAAACTTAACCCTGTCGAGACGGCGCATACTGAACAAGATGGAGGCGCATTGGTTAGAGTTAAGCCATAATAGGTAGACTTATTTACTCAGTTGTAGGGACCCATGCAGGGGTGAAGGATCCCCAGAAAATAAAGAAAAGACAAAAGCTGGAGTGGGGTGGAGCCCTTATCCTCTATGGGAGGAAAGGAACTGCTTAACCACTATAGTACGTTTATTTATGTGCTCCATACACTCCTTTAAAAAATGTCAATTTCAACACCACTTCCTAGCAACTTGTTTGCCTGGCACGCCTGGGCCCCTTGCCTTCTTGGTGCTGCAATGACTTGTTTACATACCTTGTTTTGGTCTATTTTTTCTGGGCTGCCTGTGCTTTAGCCCCAGGCACGTGATCAATCTCCAGCTTCAAGGGCTCCCTACACTCAGTTTCCAAATATTTGACAAGAAGTAGAAATAGATTTGCTGTGCATGGGCCCATTGAGCAGTATTACAGTCAGTCATTTATTAAGTACAGCAGCCATTGTTGTGATTATGGAAAGCATCAAGAATGAAAATGTCATCATCTGGTGGACCTTTTCTTCCTGTCTCTCTCTCTTTCCTTCTCTCTTTCTGTCTCCCTTCCTTCCTTCTCTCCTTCTTTACAAACTTTGACGATCTCCTGTATGTCAATTTTTATCCAGTCTTCAAAACCAGCATCTTAAAGTTTCTAAAATAATTATATTTTATTCATGTTATTTCATAATACAGAAGTAGTGAGATTTATTTAACCATTCCTCTTTTGGAGAGTAAATTCTAGATCTTATGAATGATAAAAAGTCAACATGATATTTTAAAAAAGGCTTCACTCTTGGGCAAGGTGGCACAGCCTGTAACCCCAGCTACTGGGAAGCTGAAGCAAGATCAACAGTTCAAGGCCAATTTGGGCAACTGAATGAAACCTTGTTTCAAAAATTAAAATAAACAAAAGTGTTGGGTATGCAGCCCCTTGATTGAGCCCTTTGGGTTTGATCCTCACTACTGCTACTACTGCTACTACTAGCCATACACAGAACAAAAAAACCTGCTACATTGCACTAATGGATTAATAGAATTGCCAAACATTGTGATTTTTTTTCAGTACTAAGGATTGAACCTAGAGCCTTCATACTGAGATACATCTTTTTATTTTATTTGTTTATGTTTTTAAATTTTGAGACAGATCTCGTGAAGTCACTTAATTGCCTAGGCTGGGTTTGAATTTGAGATGCCTCAGCCTCCCAAGTGCAGGTATGAGCTACCATACCCTGCACATGAATAAGTTTATAAGGTTTCTGATGTTTCTTTTCAACTTGCTTTCTGGAAAAGCTAGACTCTTCTTTACTGGCCATGCATATCACAATTGTCTTGTTCTTATAATTTCTATTTTGGTTTTATTTGTGATAGTTTTAAAAGCATAAATTTGTGTTCATAATCTGTATTACTTAAATAAACTATAGGTGTTGTTCCTAAAATATACACTACATTTATCTTACAAAGTCGGAGGTGCAAGGAGTCACCAAATTGTTGGCCCTTCAAGTGTTGTTATTATGATAACTTGTCATATTCTCATGCTGCTTCCATTTAGCTTTCTGCTTGTTTCTTTTGCCAGAGAATGCAAAATGGCTTCATCTGCAATCTGTTTGAAAGCTGTGTTGCTTTAGGTGACAACTATAACTGCTTTTTGTAGCAATAGACATAGAATCTAAAAGTAAACCCATTCTCTATTTCTTCTCCTATAAAATCTTATCTTCTTAGAGTGAAAGCCTTTGTGATTGATCAGAAGTGTCAGCCTAGAGTTTCAGGCAGCCTCCAAGAACAGCCTTCTATTCCCTGATCCCTGCTCAGGGAGAGCATTCTCCTCCACTCTCGCTGCACATTCCCTGCCACTGCTATTATCTCACCCTGGGAAACCTCCAACCCTCACCCTATCATGTAAGATGCTGTACTCCCTGGATAACTGAGCTTACATATTTGTACAGAAATACACTTTTTAGCTGGTAGGTTTTGTTGTTTAAATCAAGGCTCTCCTCAGAGCCTATGCGCTCAGAGGTGGTGGTTGGAAGAGGTACTCACTATGTCTTAGGAGATGCAGTGAGACCTGGAAGAGTGCATCACCCTTCCTGGCTCTCTCCTTCCCTTCTGCTTTTCTTGAGCAGCTTTCCACCAGCCAGGAGGGGGTTCCTGAGCAGGTTACCCATGAAGGCTCTCTGTCTAGGAGTGTTTAAAGGGATTAAAAGTGATCTTGGGCATTTTCCCAAGCCATATCATCTCTACCCTATTGGACACTACTCACTTTTCAGCGTCTCATCTATGTACTGCCCATGAAAGGACCACACATAGTTGAGCCAATGGCCTTATCATGCTCTGTGGGCCTTCCTGATTGCTGCAGGGGACCTGGCTGTGTGTTTGTAAGATCCCTGGTGGGGAGGGTGGTGGTGCAGTATTCTGGGCTTCCTGGCTCCATTTGGGTGCTGCTATTCTTACCACCCAATAGAGCTTAACTTTCCTCTTAGTGTTTTTCAAAAAAGGACAGAAAATAAGTCAGAAATATGATAAGCAAAGACTGCTACAGTGTTCACATCTTCAATTTAACACACAGATTTCTAGTACCACTTGATTCCCCCAAAAGGAGCCCAGGCATGTTAGGGAAGCTTGAAGATGCTACTTGGGTTAGACTAGATATTGCATGGCCAACTACAGAGTCATGCAGCAGTCTGGAGAGCTGTGATCAATACTGTGCAATGCAGGTTTTACTCATGATTGTTTGTAAGTCATCACTGTTTCTGATATCCATTCTGTGACTGCACTCACAACAGATTGCAATTATTTACCTACTATGTTTTGTATTAGACTCTGTGGCTCTCAGTAGAAGAATCTAATTTACTTTTGTATTATTGAATACTTAGTAGTTTCTTACCAGGAGCATGCTCATTAAATATTCAAATTCTTACTCTGAGGATCCTTGGCCTTCTAATTTACCTGATTTCATATTTGTGCTTCCATAAAACCTGCATATACCCCTAAGACTACCTTTGCTTGTTTAAAAGTTTGTCTTTTGTTGACTGTTAAAACAGGGTAGAGTCATCTTTTTATCTTTCATTCCTATCCCAAGATACTTCATCAATATTATGCTTGAATAAATCAATATAAGTATGCACATATTAGTCAGTGAAACCAAACTCTATTATGGGCTGAGATATGTGATAAACACTATCCAGAATAAAGAATCAGTGTTTACATATGCCAGATTATGCAGCCTACTGATAAAATTTCAGGAATTTTGTGAGCTGGTTGATATCACATTGCTGACTGGAAACTGGACATGATAAAAACAACAGAGACCCTGGAAACAACCAGATTTTGCTTTTGCTACTGTTTTGTTTTTTTCCTTTCCAAGAATCCAGTTATAAAACATTTCCAGCACCCCATGGTCAGAACCTTTGTCTTAGGTCAGATGTTGGTACAAGTTCTGGTTTGAAATAAGGAAAAAGATCCAGCTGCATGCAGATGCAGGTCGTTTACCATACAACAAGCTCTCTCTCCATGCAGACAAATGCAGGCCATGAGCCTAGAGACTCTTAACGCTCTGTAAACTGAGTTATCGATACTGGGTGCCTTATTGAAGAGCACTGGCTCCAGACTGATGGAGAGATGAGCATTTGCTCCCCTTCCTTACCTGGCGGAAAGGACCAGAGGGTATGATCTGGTGGGCCAGATTTGTAATTCCTTCCCAGTAAAAGTGATATTTTTGTCAGCCTGTACTTCATGTTCTCTATTTTTCATATCTGAATTTCAGTTTCTTTTTTTTTTTTATTTCCTCACTGTATTTGAGAATTTCAGTTTCTGAGTAAAGACATGATCTTATTCTCATAAAGTAGATCTAGCATGAACTTTAACTTTCAAAAAAAAGCAAAAAAAAATTAGATCCAAGATTCAATATAAGAAGAAAGTTATAAGGCAATGCAAATGAGAATACTAAAATATGAAGAAAATTGTAGGTATATTGTGATAATCAAATACGATGTTTGCCAGTGTACTGTTGCAATTATGGCCAGGTGACTATGTCATTAATTCATTTGACTGTGTTGTCAAACCTACTAAATTCCAGGCTCTGTACTAAATACATAAAATCCATTGCTGTGAAATGTTGCTAATGTTGCCTTCCTTCATGGAGCTTGTAGTCATGGGGTGTCTGTCAGTCAAACAAGTATTCCAAAGGAACAGAACAAAATTTCTGGTTCAAACCAGCATCTTCCGCCAAAAACCAGAAGATGCCAATTCTGCCATGCAACTTCTAGGAGATTTATCTTTCTCAATTTCAAGTCACATCAATTGTAAGAGCATTCATGGAACTTCAGAGAAGAAAACATCCAAACCTGTGAACCCTCCTGTCCAGACAATCGCTGTCATTTAAACATTATAGCTTACTTGATTCATGGGCTCTCTATTCTGTCTTTCTATCGGTCAGAGAAAAATCATCAGTAAGCATAAATCTTTATCTTTTGTTTCAGAAATCCTTACCTCTTTATAGACCCTCTATTCTTCCAAAATAAATTGGCTTCCATTTTTACCTCTTCATTGAGACAGTCCTCGTTAATTGCTAAGTTTCCTTTGGGATTTCCTCTCCCATTTCTTGTTTCTTAAAAGCATTTAGAAAGGGTCCATTAGGAACTAGCTTTTAAAAATCATGTTCAGCGATCAGGCTGTGGCTGACAGGGAGGGAATTTGGGCCTCCTATGTAAGCTTGCATATATAAGGTACAGAGAATATGGGAAAAGGCAGCAACAAGAAAGGCTCCTCGGCCCCCAATTCTGAGAAACAGGCAATAGCGGACACCACACCAATAGACATAAAGCGCCATATAGAGAGCCTCATAGACCAATTCAGGAATGAAGTTATCAACGACCTGAAGCTAGAAGTATGCAGAATAGTTAGAGAAATGCTAAGCACCACCCAGGAAAAAACAGATGGTGGAATGGAAGAACAGAAAAAGAGGGGAGAATTGTTTGATGGAGAAAACAGAGAAAGCATAGAGTATGTGAAGCAGGTTCAAAGGGACTATCAAGAAACTAAGAAGTCTATCAAAGACTGGCATAACAGCTTGAAAGAAACTAAGGACAGACTATCTGAACTGGAGGGCAGAATTGTAATATGGGAGAATGAAATGAAAAACTTCTTAAAAATAACAAAGAAACAAACGGCAATAATACAAAGACAAGAAGATGATAAGAGGAGCCATAACTTAAGGATTAAGAACATAAGAAGTAGGGACACAAACAAGTGAACTACAAAAGCTACTCACAGAAATAATCCAGGAGAATTTTCCTAATTTAGCAAAAGGTAAAGATACTCAGATGTATGAGGCATACAGGACCCCAGCTACCTATAACCCTAACAGAGAAACACCCAGGCATATAATAATAAAAATTCCAGAAATTCAATACAAGAACAGAATATTAAAAGCTGTCAGAGACAAGAAACAAACCACTTACAAGGGAACACCCATCAGAATTACAGCAGATTTCTCTGCACAAACCATCAAATCACGAAGAGCGTGGGGAGAAATAATTCAAGCTTTGAAAAATAATAATCTCCAGCCAAGATTGAGATATCCTGCACAACTGTCCCTGGAAATTGATGGAAAAACAAGGTGCTTCCAGGATAAAGAGGAACTGGGGGAATTTGCAACCACCAATTCAACTCTACAGAAAGTATTGCAGGATATTCTAAAAAAAGAAAAATACAAAGAACCCAGAAATAGTGGCGAGGAGGCCACAACGAATGGAGCAGAGAAAAAAATGAAGAAGACAAACTGACAGCTACTGACAGAAAAAGATCTCAACAGAAATGAGACAGAGAAGATTGGATGATAGGAACAGCTATTTTGGAGAAAATTACATCTTAATAGGTAATACTGATTTAGTATCATCTTGTTTTGAAGTCTCATCTAGCTTTTGTTCTCCTGTCTCCAATGGTCTAAATAGGTTGTATCTTATTGGTTTTTATTATGTACGATAGTATAAGCAAAAACCTTTTAAAGACAAGGAGATCATACAGAAACCATTGTTCATTTTTCTGTTAGTCGATTCTAAATACTCTGTAATGCTGTCATTCTCTTAAATGGTTTTACATTGTTTTGATATACTTAATGCTACAGTATATGAAGTTGTACTCAAGGACTTCAAGGAAAGAGTCAATATGGTAACTACTTTTGGGTCGGAATTATCTGGCGGTGAAACACTATTCTGCTTAAATGGTTATGTTTTGATCTACGCTGTTTCGCTGTTATGCCCTCTTTTATCCCAATCTCCACTCCATTATTTACTTTTTTATTTTTATCTGTTTAATTAAAGGGAAAAAAATAGCAGGATATATTATAGTAACCCACTTTGACTTTCTATTATCTCGATTTGAAGCCCTGTATTACTCTCACCATCTTGTTTTTGACTGATGTTCCCCTATTCTGTTTTGCTGGATAGTATCAGGTTCGAAAGTTTAGGCATCAGCTGTGAAGATAATGAGATTCATTATGACGCCCATTCTCGTTGACTTTTATCTACTTTTGAAGACCTACAATGTCTCCAATGGTTTGGTTTTGTCGGTTTTGTTCTTTACTGTTTTGTTCAATTGTATTATAACTAATGATATAGGCAATTCTATTAGAGATAGCGGGAGGCATTATTGTAACCACTGTTGATCACCTTGTATTATGTTTTTACATTATCTATTATGTCCACCCTTTTGACTTGACTGATTCTGTTCTGTTATGTCACATTTGGTTTTACTCTCTTTCAAAAAAGCAATAAGAACCGTGGGAGTAATGAAACCCAAAATGTGTAATAGTCATTTTACAAAAGAGAGGAAAAGAAAGTGCTCTAAACTATATAACTGCATGTATATTTAAGTGTATAAGATAGAAAATGATATCACAGAGTTTTATTGGATCATTGAACAGAACTGTTTGCAGTATCATTGTTGGAATGTCCACTCTACAAGCTTTAATTTTGTGACTTGAACAATTATTTCTAAGATGGCAATATGTAATCCATTAACTAGTGATTTCCTACTGTTCATTTTTTTTTCTGTAAATCTGTATAACTTGTACCCTTTCGCTGTTTTTTTTTTCTTTTCTCCTTAAATAAAATTTTTTTAAAAATCATGTTCAGTTTTGTTTCTTTGCAATGCAGTTTCAGGACTTTTTGTTGTGTGAACACTTAAAGTATCACATAGTAACTTTGAAGAATATATTGATTTTTGTTTTTGTTTTTGCAGTGCTCCAAATCAGAACCAGGACCTCATGTATGCCTAGATAAGTGTTCTACCACTCAGCCACACCCGGTTCTTTTTGCAGTAGGTAAGATAAGGAATCAGCCTAGGTATACATGTATACGTAGATAGATAAAGAAATGTTATAGTATAAATAAAAGTCTCATCATTTGCAGATTCAAAATTGATGCAACTGGAAGACCTTATGCTAAGAAAAATAAGTCAAATACCTAAGGACAAGTGTCATATTTTTCTTATTTGTGGCATCTAAAATATTCTGCAATGTGAGTGCAAGTATCTCTACAACATGTTAGTTTTATTTCCTGTTTTATGTACAAACTAATGGGATTACTAGATAATATGGAAAAATCATCACAATCTTAGGTAGTTTTCTATGTGAAACTTATACATTGTTTATTATGTGTTTACCTTAATAGTTGTAAATCAGACTTCTCCCCTTAACTTCAAAGAAGCTATTAAATGTTGCCCTGATGTTTCCTCCTAAAACTTAAAAATCAACATTTGCAGATGAAACTTTATCTTGCCTTGAAAATCTTCTTCTCTTAACTTTTCTACTGAGTTAACACTGCACCTCTGTGATTGGTCATCAGTGCTGAATATTTCCCTCAGTTTATACAAGTCCTCAAGCTGGGAATCTTGCCTGTCTAAAACAGAGGGCAAAATTCTGACACCTAAGTTCCTTTGCATTAGGAACACAGACCTGTGTGCTTGTTTGACCATTGAGACCTAATGTATTCTATATAAGCATCATGAAAATGTTGATATTTTGTAAAGCACCAATTATTCCTTGCTGAAACAGTGTTAGACTATGAGTTTATTTGATGAATTATCTTATCAACAGGCCTTGGACCTGTCATGCTCTCTAAATTGCATGACAAACAGTGACAACAGCAGGAATCAGGTATCACTGAGACTGTGCAACTGATCTTTCTCTGTGGGACTGAGGGTATCAGTTTGGACCAGAGCAGCATACCATTCATAATTTACTTTTTTCTCATCAAAGTTGGATTCAGGACAAATTTATAAACAAAAGAACACACTATTAGGAAAAATGAATGAATAGAATTCAAAAGATATTCTCACTTAATAAAGCAATTAAAGTAGTAAGAAATTGCCTTTGATGAACCTTTGGTCAGAAGCAACACCAGCTTTCCCGTGAAAGCCCCTGAGAGTTTTCCCAGAAGAGAATCCACATGACTGTCACTCTGCCTATTGTCCCATTACACTGAGGACTGTGCAAAATGAGAGCCCTGCAGCTTCTGCTCATTTCTGAAATGGAACAGGCTAGGGTCTCCATGAAACAGTACCCCAATGTCTTCAAAGATTAGTCTTGGAGCTCTAAACTGGCCTCTATTGTGAGGCTTTGAAATGAAAAAAATGATGGAAAAGACTGTCTAAAGAATTATTCTACTTGATGTGTAATAAACAGGAAGAAGGAAAAATTTAAATCTAAATCTATTTTTAAAAGAGGATAGAGAAATAGGGAAATTAGTATTAACTGAAGCTGGTTCTATGATATTTTCCCATTAAAAATATTTTCCCATTTCCAAGATGAGGAAATAGAGTCCTAGAAGTGAAATGCGTATTTCTAAAGCACAGAACTGATAAGTAGCAAAATTCTAATCAAGGCTATAGATGTGTAATTTTGAAAGTCATAATTTCTTTCATAAGCATCTCACTAGGTCCTATGGTTATCTTATTTTTAGTTTTTTATTTTTATTTTTTTGAAGCTCTAGCCCCAGTGAACAGTTTATTTCATTATTTGAAATGAAGGGCACTTGAAATTTAACCAGGGTTCAGAATTCTTGAAAACAGTAAATAATAATCAAGATAGTTGTATTTTTCTAATTTTTTTGAAAGTAGTAAAATACAACAAAACAAGACAGAATAAAGCCAACTGAGACCAGGTAGTGAAATAGGTATAGAACTTCACAGCAGATAACTGGGATAACAGTAATAGGTATCATAATATATTTTGTTTTCTTTACAATAGTTTTTCTTTCAATCACATATATCAAAATAAAATTAAACACAGAACATTATAGAGCTTATCAAAACAGAATATTGAATAGAGCAGTACCATTAATCAGAATAAAGCAAAACAATAATAAAAATATTTGCTTTCAAAGAGATGGTAGAAGGAAATTCCCTTTATTTGCTATAGTCAACCTCCCAAGAGATGCTCAGATTTCTGTTTCCCATTTGCTAATGGGTCCTAAGTTCCAACATGGCATGGATCTCAGAAGACACTGATGATTCTTCCCCTTGAAGGGCCGCAGTCTGCCACACCACAGCCGCTTACCAGGGAGGCAAGCTGCTTGCCTGGTTTCCCAGGATCCTAAGTTCCAACATGGTGTGGATCTCAAGAGACACTTGTCTTGTTTTTAGTTTTTCCCCAAACCTAAAAACCTTTAAAAATAATCACCAAGATTCATAAATTACCAATGAATCTGTCATTCTATGTATAAGGCAAATGAAAATTACTAAATGAATACTTGAAGCCATGTGGGGCCCAAGAAGAGAAAAATCAGCACCTACCAAGAATCAAGAATTGGCCATGCTGGGACTGGGAGGAGCTGCAAACAAGCAAGTAGCCAATCTTTCTGGTAAGCTGCATAAGCCATGTGGGGTCCAGGAAGAGAAAAGTGAGATAGCACTTCCCATGAGCCTACTGGTGCATAGGCTGAGAATCACTAACTCCCTGCTTCCCCCACACTCCCTAAGCAACAGGCTGTTTCAGAGGACAGGCTGAGTTGACAGCAATTGAGCTATAATACACAGCTAAATGCTTGTATTGCTTGGTTGACTTTGCAGGCCTCAGGCTGGCTGTCTGACCATCTATAGGGAGGATAACAGGGTGTAATGTATAGCAAACATGGGAGATGTCCTGCTATCTTGTTTTTGAAATTCAGTATTGTTCTCACTGTTTTGTTCTGATTAATTGTTTTGCTTTATTCAGTATTCTGTTTTGATTTGTTTTATTCTGGTTTGATTTTGCTATATCTAGAGGAATGGACACCTATTGTGAAGATAACAAGATATCCTATGTGGCCATTGTTGTTTTCCTAATATCCTGCTCTGAAGTTCTGTACCAATTTCACTGCTTTGTTTTAATTAGATTTATTCTGGTGTTTGTTGTTGTTGTGGTGTCTTATTTTCTTTCCAATAAAATTAAAAAATTTAAAAACAAAACAAAACAAGTATTTGTAAGCACTGCATCCATGAAGTCATTCATGACATAAATTATTAGTGGAGGCAAGCTTGAATTGATACTTTAAGGAAAATGTTGAATATATGTAGAATTTATTCAATGTTCCTGTTGTCTAAAACAATCCTTATTACAACACCTCCCCTTGAGTTTTACCACCTCAAGCAGATTTTGTGAAATGAGAACTGAAAGAAGCCAGACATTGTCACTGAATGAGATCTCACATGTTATCAGGTCAGATCATCCCTGGATAAATCTGATAAGGTGCTAACTAGAGAAATGGGGAGAGATAATCACAACTTTTGGAATGCTTGCACCATTCCCGTGGGTAAGAGGATTTCTCAGCAGCCCTGACCTCTGGCAGGACATGTGTACAGCACATTGCAGCAATGGCCTCCTAACAGGTGTTACAGCCATAGTCCAAGGCTGACACAACCCAGCCCACAGAAAAGCCATCTACTTCCCTGCCTGTGAAACATATTGATGCCCAGAAGCACTGCCACCCTGGAAAAGCCAGAAGCTTCATCTATGTAATGTCCGGAGTGATCTTGAGAGAATCGACTCCCCGTTTGTAATGTAACCCCCCCCCCCCGAGCTATAGAACAGAGCAGTAAGGAATGTTTCACTCCCTAAATCCTCCTTGAGATATCGGGGCAGGACAGGAAGGAATGCATCTGCTAGTCATTAACCACAAGATGGTCTGTCCTCTGTGAAGATAAAGATAAGTAAAGGAATGTGCTAGATTAGACTGGGACTCTCGGTCTCCATGGTTACTCAGCCCCAGACCCCTCGAATCAGCATCTGCCAAGTCCTGCGCCGTTCAAAATTAACCAATGCAATCTGCTTCTGTAAACCCGCTTGCTTCCCGCTTGTGCCCTTAAAAACCCTGCACAAATTCCCCTCGAGGCCCTCCGCACTCGTTTGCCTGGAGGACCCCATGCGCATGGAAATAAACTTTTTTCCCTCACCAAGAGTTGAGTCCTTGGGGTCTCTTTCCCTGCGGCGTTGGCCCTAACAATCTGTGTGTTTGTGTGTGTGAGTGCATGTGAGTATGGGTGTGTAACTTTAGTCCAGTACATGGTAATTCTGCCTATGTTATGTCAGTCCTACAGATTCTTTCTCATTTGTTTATCATATAAAGTGTTGCTTTTCTGTTTTTTAAATTTTGTCAGCACATACTTAGTCTACATGCAGTTTATGTTCATCTGGGGGAACAGGTACATGTGTATAACACAGCTTGCTTCTTTTTCCACTTTTAGTTACTTATTTTAGTTCTGTCTATTGGTACGTGTGTAGTATGTAATGTTCACACTGCTTGTGGGAAGTTGGTACCTTTCCATAACACATCTCAATTCCTTTTTCATATCCTTTCCTATCTCTCTTTTCCTGCTCCACCCATCTCTTGATCCTCTGCCTTTTTAATGTGTGGTTGCAGTACCAAATGTTTACATTCTTTGTGTAGAGTCCTTATGTGTACATAAAACATCCCAGCTACTTTCACCACCCTCTGGATCCCTGAATCTCTTGTTTCTGTTTTAAATCCACTTCCTCTTCCTACTCACTTCCTTCTCTCCATCTCTAAGTCTTCTTTGTTATTTTTGTTGTTATACTTCACTCATGCTTGTGACATATACTATTTATATCCATTGTGTTTATTCAGTTTCGATACCTGGCATTTAGATGCTTTGTACCATTAACATGTGATCCGGAACTTACTAAGAAATACAAGTGTCCCTTGGTCATTCAGCTATAAATAATCTGCATATCAGTGATCTTGCTGCCTTGCTGACCCAAAGGGGAAGGCAAACTCCTACCCTTTCTCATTGGAAGAATCTCATGTTTTGGTTAATTTCAGTTTACGGTTTATAAACTATTTGATCCATGTTGTTCTTCCATAATTACATCCATAAGAACCGAGACTAGGAGGTGGAAGAGTTATTGAGGATATTTCAGCTCGGCCTACAACTTTGACTCAGGACATCTGGGAAGATCAGTGTTAGGCAGTAAAGTCTAGCCCATAGGCACAGTTGCAACTAAAGCTAGTGGCTCGGTAGGACTATGTGGTTTTACTCAACTTAACCACCACAAATTTACCTTGAGTTATCAGTCACTCTCCACTGCAGGTGTTGGAGACCACTATAAAGCAGCTCTGAGCAGGATTTAAAATTAACTAATTGGCTTTCTATGTTTGTCTGCGAGTCTGTCCTATACCTAGATCCCTTTTCTGCTGATGAGAGCTGATTCATAGTAAGTGAAGCTCTATGAATCACTGAACCTGGGTGAGGTCTGTAGTGGCCTGTGAGGCCAGAGATACCTTAAAAGACAAGATAAGGCCACAGCTGAGAACACCTCGCTCAAACACCAATTAAGCAGATGGAGACTATAGCTACAGGGATCTCACTTCTGCAGTATCACTCCTACCATAACTGACATCATGGACATGAGACAGTTCTCTTAACTGGCATAATTTACTACTTCAAGAAGCCTTCAAAGTGACTCCCAAGGTCCGCATGTCATGCACTTTCCTCAGTTTCCCCACTCTTTGTTTGTTTGGACCTAATAAATATAGACAGTCCATAGAAGGCTTGGTCTTAGCCCTTAGAGTCTCAAAGTTGGCTAAAGGGTTTTGATCCTCCCTAAAATTATACCACTTGCCTCTTTTATTTAAGCCTTCGCAGTACATTCATTTGGGAGATTGAGGATCTAGGTCAGAATTCGATACAGGGACCTTTAGGCATGATGTAAACTCAAGATTTTAGCTGGCAACTCATGAGATCCACTGCATTATCTGTGTGACAAGAATCTTTCTGGACTGTCAAAGTTCATTTCCCCTTCTTCAGATAAAAAAAGAGGTCAGATGTTAGTAGAGATACAGTTTCTCCCACTAACCAAGATGAGCTACAGTGTCCAAATGAAGCAATGTCAACTTCAGAAAGCCTGAAAACTGGGAAAATGCAAGGTAAAGAATTCTATGGAAAATAATGCCAGGCAATTAATTTGTAATGCATGATTCAGGGTAGTGCTCGAGGCATAATAGAAGATACCCATGAATGTCTGCCCCATAAGCATGAATGAAGACAAAATATTAATAGTATAGTAGGAGGCTAGAGCGTGGCTATATGTCTGGAGAAGCTGGGCATGATCTACCAGTTGAGGAAACTTGTTTACAACAGGTGCAGAATGCCTGACATTGATCAATACCTGATCAATACCTGCTCAATGCCTGAGCCCTGTGCCTGGTACCAAACTTCTGACATGAAAGCGTGCGAACTTGGCAGCTAATAGTTAATCTCCTAGCACAACATCAAGTGATACCACCTTTATCAAATATCAAAGAAGACATAAAACATCAGCAGTGATTTATTTTGGAACCACTGTGCTTTTGTTCTTGAAATGGTCTGTTCTGTTTGCAGGATATCTCTTTTCTTCCAAGCACCCTTTTCTGCCTGAGCACTTCCTTTGAGCTTCCTATCCTTTTTGTTCTCTATTTCTTATTTCTACCCTAAAATACCTGCTAAATTTTTACAATCACCAATTGTCCTGACCAATCCATTGATCAAAACAAATTAGAACCTGAGAAACACTGCTGGTTCTGACTTCTTCTAATAACACATTTGGCGAGCCAGCCAGGAGTTAACAAGCAGGTAACAGGAAAGTTAGAAAGCAAGGCTGTTGCAGATGGTTATGTTTTTCTCTCTTTGAAACCTAGAGACTCAAGTTAAGAAGGACAAATTTGAAGATGGAATTGCTTTTTTGTTTTTTTTCTGTACTTTAGGAAAGCCTCTTTTCCTGGTATGGGCAAGGACTAAGAAGGAAGCACAGTGTGATAAAAATTAGTGGCAGCTGAGGGCTCCTTGATCCTTCCAATGGCTACAAGAGGCAAGCAGATAGAGCACAAAGCAGAAAGCCTGTGCAGCTGCAGGCTGAGCTCAGGGCTCAGTACCGCAGAGCCCGCTAGATAAAATCATGATCCCTTTACATCCTGGCCACTTGATGCAGTAGCAGAGAACTGGTGCCCTCAGGTAGGGTAGAGATGCTAGGCAGCAGTTTTGTACCCAAGGGATGACCTTTGAGAAAGGGGTATCACCATGGTTAGGGCTTCTGTTTCTCTTGGGGAATGGACAGGGCTGTTATGTAGGCAATTAAGGTCACCTTTGTACCTGAGCTGGCGCTGGAGCCATGGACACTGCTGACAGGCACACCTAGAGATAGTTAACTCCCAGGGCAGCTGGGAGTTACTACTTTAAAAATTTCCCCCACTTATTTAAAAGCAGCAAAAATGGCTGCAGCCTGTATAAAAACAGCATGAGCTGTTTAAAGGCACATATATGAGAACTATAGAGCAGATGGCTCTGTCACTTTCTACTGCTCTTCCTCCTTTGAAACTGTTGTCTTTCAAATAAGGCACTTGTTAAAAGTGAAACCCTTTCAACTAAGTCAGTTTATTCACTTTCCACAGAGTCTGTAAGACTGCAATCACAAGCAGTAACACCCAAATGACCCCCCACACACACACCGGATTGGGAGGCAGATTTATTTTACATGAATGAGCACTGATCAGGATCACTCCCAAGATATCAGGCCCTGAAGACCCAGAGAGGAAGTTTTTATGGAATTCAATGGGAGGCATAGAAGAAGAGCACTTGGCTGTGTTTGATTGTTTCTTCCAATATGCATCACAGTGACCAACTCTACATCACAGTGACTGGGCATTTCTAAGAGACAGAAATAACAGGATCTTGTAACAGGAAAGGTTACCAGAGCAATTAATGGAATGGAATCGTGGGGGGGGGGCACTTTCTGCTACAAGATCTTGAATTGGAAATACCCGATCTGCTTCTGTGAAGTGTTGGATGCTTGGATTGTTTGTGTAAGAAAGACACACAATGCTGACAAAATTAAACCAAGAAATGATTTTACCTAAAAATCTGGAGATATGAGAACATGTATTTAATTCAGGTATTTTCAAACTTCAGAATTTAATTTAACTACTTTATAATTAATTTCAAAAATAAAAATTCATGGATATGCCATCATTATTGTACAGTTGTAGATGACCAGATGATTCTGATTAAGTAATAATGCATTTATGCTCTGTAGTACATGAATGAGAGATTTCCACATTTCCACCAAAGCAATAGACCTCCTTTTATTTTTAATAAGTGAATATGATCTAATCTACTGATGAAAACTGCATTAAAGCTATTTTAAGTGTGCTTTTATTTGTAAGTTGTTATGCTTGTTATTCTAATCTGATGGTGAGGCTATTAACTTGCATGCACTGTAGATTTTAAAACTTGGATGAGAAAAACTGTATAATTACCCTGAGAGAATCGACTCCCCGTTTGTAATGTAACCCCCCTGAGCTATAGAACAGAGCTGCAAGGAATGTTTCACTCCCTAATTCCTCCTTGAGAAATCGGAGCAGGACAGGAAGGAATGCATCTGCTAGTCATTAACCACAAGATGTTCTGTCCTCTGTAAAGGTAAAGATAAGTAAAGGAATGTGCTGTTCAAACGAGACCGAGTTGTACCTGGCACTCTGAGATCAGATCAGGACCCTCAGTCTCCATGGTTACTCAGCCCCAGACCCCTCGAATCAGCATCTGCCAAGTCCTGCGCCGTTCAAAATTAACCAATGCGATCTGCTTCTGTAAACCTGCTTACTTCCCGCTTGTGCCCTTAAAAACCCTGCACAAATTCCCCTCGGGGCCCTCCGCACTCGTTTGCCTGGAGGACCCCATGCGCATGGAAATAAACTTTTTTCCCTCACCAAGAGTTGAGTCCTTGGGGTCTCCTTCCCTGCGGCGTCGGCCCTAACAACCCTACTGTTTTAAGCATTCTTGTGCTTCACTGGGAAAGGTAACTAAAACCTGTGGATGTTATCTGTGAAAGTGTAAAGTCTCTTTGGGAAATCAAAAGGCTGACTGTGAGGAAGAGGGACCGTCTCTCAGGTTCTCAGACCCTACCTTGTTCTCTATTCCTGAAGAACCATTAAAACCAGTCTTTACCCCCAGGAAGATAAATGGGCCTTAATATAGATAGTTAGAAAGGTGGTATTTAGAAAACAAATTATAGAGGTTGTGGCCGCTCCAGGAGAACCACCAGTGACTCCTGAGATCCACGCCATGTTGGAACTCGGCACTGGGAAACCAAGCAACCAGCTTGCCTCCCTGGTAAGCAGCAGTGGTGAGACAGTCTGAGGCCACGCCAGAGGGGGAACTACCAGCAACTCCTGAGATCTGTGCCATGTTGAAACTTAGGGTGCAGGGACACCAAGAAACCAGCTAGCCTCCCTGCTAAGCGGTAGTAAACCTACTGGCACATGGGCTGAGAATCAAACATCCCACAACCCCCGCACACCCCCTTAGCAATTGGGAGCCAGAGATCTGAGCATCTCTTGGGAGACTGACCATATGCAGTATAGCAAGTCAGGGGGATTTCCTTCTACCATCTCTTTGAAGGCAAATATTTTTACCACTATCTTACTTTATTCTGATTAATGGTATTGCTCTATTCAATATTCTGTTTTGATAATTTCCATTATGTTCTGTATTTCATTTTATTTTGCTATACCTGACTGAAAGAACAACTATTGTGAAGATAAGATATACTGTGATACCTATTACTGTGATCCCAGTAACCTGCTATGAAATTCTGTATCATTTTCACTACACTGTCTAAATTGGCTTTGTTCCATCTTGTTCTGTTGTATTTTACTGCCTTCAAAATAATAAAAAAAAAATTTTTTTTTTGTCTTTTTCCTTTTTATCGGTACCGGGGATCGAACTCACGACTGCCTGCTTTACAAGGCAGGCAAACGCTTTACAAGGCATGCTGCTGAGCTAAATCCCCAGCCTCCCAAAAAAAATGTTTAAAGAAAACAAATTGGTCGTTTCTCAGGCAACACAGTGGAGTACAACAAAAAGCCTTCATGGTTCTTTTCATGTGGGAAGATACACGACATGGGAAATGGTCACTTGAATTTGCACAAGATCTGGAATAGTAGTTTCCACCAGAAAGGTCTGATGAGCTAGCCCCCTCTGCACCTCTGCATAAAGCTCACTCCACCCAAAATAGCTGAAGAAGACCATCTGACCACAGGAGGGCTGTTCCTGAGAAACTCTGGAAGACTGGAGGCTCCTATTTGAAAAACAGGACCCAATTCTACTTTAAGGACACAGAGAGTCAAAATGACTCCCCCTCAAAAAAAAAAAAATGTTCCCTTTCTGTCACAGCTTGAATGGTCTCTGGTTGCCTATCCAATGTCTCTCTTCCAGTCCACCAAGCTCTGTTTCGTTAAGTTGAGAGCTCAGCAGAGCTCCGTGTGTAGATGATAACTAACTTCTTACTGCTTTCTAGTAGCTTCTCAGTCTGCCCAGTGAGCCACCTCAGCCAAAGCTAGTTGTCAAGTAGCTAATCCCCAGAGGTAGGGCTTCCAGCCCTTGTAGCATGAAGCAGCTTATGAAGGCAGAGTCCTTCACTTCCTCCACATCCTGTCCCATACTTATGGGGATTTATGTAGTAGGAGGCTAAGTCAGGACCACATGGCTGGAGCAGTTAGGCACAATGTAAATAAAGAGATTTTTTAACCAGGGAGCAGGATGGCAGTACCTGAGCCTGACAAGATCAGACCAACCCTGCACCCAGCACCAATCTCCCAGTATTAAAACACACTGAACGTGGCACCAGAGATCAACTTTCTGGCACAAGATCAAGTGGGCCTGCCTGCATCAACTACCAGGATGGTGGAGAAAGACAGCGGTTGACTTTGTGGCCATTGCTTTCTTGTTCTTTCAATGGTCCCTTCTGCCTGTGGAATACAACTTTTTCCTTCAAAGAGTCCTTTTCTCCCTGAGCACTCCTTTTAGGCTTCCCTTTTTTCTTTCCTTATTTCTGTCATAAAATAAATAATAATCTTTCACATTCACCATTGTCCTATTGGGCTAAGTAAGAACTTAGAAAGTACTGCTGGCCCCTGGGGCCTGAGATAGCAATCTCACAGACTCAAAGCTAGCACAAGGGGTATGTTATCCCTGAGGGAAAGATGCTTCTGCAAGACCTACTAAATATTCATATTGGTAAATAAAACTTAGATCAAGCTATTGCTTGGGCCTCAAGTCCTGTACTATGGCCCAAGTGAAGCAGATCAAACAAACAAAACAGTGGAGTCACTCATGTGAAACCACATTGTTATTTTATCTCCTGAGAAATCATAGGAGAGAGGTAACAGCCAAATTTTCTAAACATCAGTTTCAATGAAGGTGATGATGAAATCTTTGTTTTAATTCTTCAATATGTATATCCTGATATTAACCTGAACCATGTATTCCTCCTGCCTTACAAGAAAAGTCCATTAGAAATACCAATCCGTTTTCCTTCTTTTTTCTATTTTTTTGTTTTGTTTTGTTTTGTTTAGAAAGCCAACTCCCCCTCTTCAACTCATTTGAGCACTTCTTTGTTTCATGGAGGCAAATGTCGGGCTCTAGAATCACAGATACAGCCAGTTAAAACCTTTACATTTCTTTATCAACTTAGATGACGGCTCACCCCACATGTTATCAGGGTGGTAAAGATGGATTACTTGGTGGGGCTCTGAAGGACTTCTCAGGCCAGTGCCTCAGGCAGGCACATGCAGGTAAGTTAGAGCCAGCAATCCCACAACAACCACAGGACAGTGGCTCTGGCACGGGACAGGGTGCTCCCACTGATACAGGGGAAAGAGACTCCAGCCTACTCGAGGTCTGGTACAAGTTTGTGTTCTCCGAAATCAAAGAGTGAGTTTTAGGAACAATGGAGGCTAAGAGCAAAGTATATTTATTGAGAGAAAGAAAGCGGTCTGAGAGACAGAACAGGTCCCAAGTGGGTTGCGAAAGACTGCCTTTTCCAGGGTCATTTACAAAACAGAAGTAGGAGGTAAGGCAGGTCCAGCATTAGGAAACGATGGGAACTGGCAAGGTGGACATGAGGTGGGGCAGAACTACGGCCAGCCAGTAAAATTATAATTGCTCAGGTAAGATTGATTAAGTCAGGAACACATGAGGAGGCAGGCAGGCATGAATATAGAGCAGAGGCTCTTTCTGTAAGGGGTTAGATTAGTGGTTGCTTTTGGTTTCCTCAAGGTGAGAGAGACCTACTTAGAATATCAATCCGAGATGTTTTAATCTTAGGATATGGGTGCATTTGTTTGATTTTTTTTCCTGAAGTCTGGCCCACAGTGGGAGATGTCTGTCTTCCCCTAGAGTTGGTCTTCTGCACTGGTTTCTTCAAGGGCTCAGCCCTATCTGACTGCCTATAATATTTCTGCCCAACTCAGCTGCTTATAACACTACCATGGCTGTGAAGTTGGACATGAAGATAGAATTTGAAGCTATAGGAGAACCCGGTTCAATGGAACCAAGAGCCCTCTTCCAAATCATAGTGAGTACTCACATAAAAGCGTGTACTGTACATTCTTAGGTGTCTACCAACAATAATATTCACTTAATATAACCAATTTCATGAAATCAAAGATGGACATAACAGTTTTAATAGTTAAGTCAATGTTTTATGTCTTTGACAATTCTCCTATGATGTGCCATTTAATGTTTTCTAACAAGGGCAGGATCAATGTAGAATCACACATTGCAAGAAGCTTTTGTGCCTCCATATTCATCCCTGGAGACAGTTCCTCCATCAATTGCTTTGCTATTTTGAAGGATACATGCAAGCAATTCCTCTGAATATTACTGAATTTTAAGATAGGAGATGCCATCCTACCCAGATTGCTATAAAAATTATGCTATGTACCTCTCAGAGTATCAGGTCCAGAGCCACACAGTGACCATCTGGATTTGCTGATGTTAATTTTGATCATTGGTCAATGCATTCTCTCAGTTCTTTATTACATAGTTATTAATCTTCCCTGGCTATATTAAGCAAGCAAAGATGAGGAGGCACTTTGAATCTATGAAAATATTCCACTGTTTATTGAATTCATTCTCCACCATACTTTTGTGTCTGGCACCCATAGATTATTCTTGCCTAGTTATGTCAGTATTCTATTGGTATTGGAGGCAAAATGATACATAAGCTACAGTTTTATATGTATTTTGTCATTTTGTTGCTGTGAAGGTAGATGACACAGGGAAGATAGGTCCTCATCTGTATGCTCGCTGCAGTTCCACGTTAGACTGCTCACTTTCTCCCCCCCACATGACCAAGTATATTCAGAGAGGGCAGTTCTTGGGATCCATGGAACCCATCCATCCAGGACAGCCTTACTCTGGACTTTCTTTTTCCTGAACACCCTCCCACATTATCTCCATGATTCTCCCTTTCAGTTTTCTTGTTATCTGATGGGCTTTCATGTGTCATCAATGTGATGTCAGACACATTCTATGATATGAATATCAGCATTGAGGAAACAGACAGATGAAGAGGTGTGGCTAAACCATGTAGGGCGCCGCATTTCCAGTGCTTGCTTTTAGCTTTGTTTGGATGCTTCTCGCTGGCCATGATTTAGGTGGTGTGAACAAAGAAGCTGTGGAGAGCAGCTCTGTGTGGCCAGCACCCACAGTGCAGAGTGCAGGGGACATGCTGTGTTCTGAGACTGTGCTGTGGAAGTCTTGGGCTGCAGTTTGAGGATTCTGCACCTTATTCTGACAACTGAGTGCTGTATTATTTAGAGAATTGTCTCTGAATCAAGAAAACCTTATCTGTCATTAATGAAAATGCTATCAATTTGCTCTTGCAAGTGAGCTAATCTCCACCTGAGGAGCAGTAGGAACACAGAGAAACAGAACAACCTTCACCTGCCAACAATAAGCTCCGCTGCCCACTCCTTCCTCTCCCTTGTGGGTGGGAGGGCAGCACATAGTCGCAGCTGTCTGACCTCAGGGTGTGCACTAAGCTGCCATGGTCTCGCAGGGTGGTTTCTGAGCAGAGCTCCTTGGCAAATCAAGGTCCAGAACTTATGCTCCAACCCCTGAGCATGCAAAGGGACTTGAAGCGATGTCCGAGTTGGAGATTGAACATTGCACTGTAAGAATCACCAAACTGGATGCGGTGGCGCCTGCATGTATCCGGCAGTTTCAGATGCTGGAGGCAGGAGGATTACAACCTCAAGACGAGCCTGGGCAATTTAGACCCTTTCTCCATATCAGAAGGGCGGGCTGAGGCTCTAGCCTTACGGAGAAGGACTTGTCTAGCATGCAAGAGGCCCTGGGTGCAATCTTCAGTACTGAATAAGAGAATAAACACTGATAAGCACCCAGCCCGCAGCTGCGTTCTCATGAATGCCGCTTAGGCCACAGCCACCGTTTGAAGAAAGCAAGTCACAGCTCTCACTTTACAGATGAGGAAACTGAGGCCTGAAAAGATTCTATCTGAATGCTGGATGCTCTGTTGCTAAAATCATTGTTGCTCTTTTGACTCTCTTCCCAGTCGCATGGGGAGAGAATGAATCCAAGCAAAACTGCCCTTTTTCTTCTGTTTTAAGCCCTTGCATATGCCACATGGATACAATTGCAGCACTGCACCACTTGGATTAAAAAGCACAGCCACAGTGCTGCTTTTCACATTGACTTCGTCCATTTGGCACCAAAGTCACCATCTTGCAGTTTCAGATTCTATCCCGGAAGCCCATCTGCTTGTCCAGAGCCTTGAATTCAGCTCGTGGGTTGCACACACAGCCTCTTGCTTTGCTCGGGTCTTTAAAGTCAGTCCTGCTCTGGTGTCTCTCTGGTGACTCCCAGAGGTTTCCCAAGACCATTTTCCCTATTGGGCAAGTTGCTCGTTTTTTTTTTTTTTTTTTTTTTAATCAGTACCAGGGATCAAACTCACAACTGTGTGCTTGCATGGCAGGTGCTTATGCCGCTGAGCTAAATCCCCAGCCCGTAGTTGCTTTTCTCTTTGAGGCATCCTTAAGGCTGTTGTCCTTTTCCCCAGGAAGGCCTCATCCACTATCTGTTTATCATTTTACAGAAGAGGCAGTCTGGCCACACTCAGCTTACTTGTGTCACCAAGGCTAGGATGCAGGCACCCTGTGCTGTGACTTGTAGAACATGCAGCCTCTGGTCCCTGGCTGAGTCCCTGATTCTGGCCCATGTTCCCTGACACCCTTCAGGCCATGGAGAGCCTCTGCCTCCTAGCTACTCAGCAGGGCCACTTAGATTCTTATTTTGGTTCAGTTTTTTTTGAAACAAGTTCTCACTATGTAGTTCAAGCTAGCCTCAAACTCATGGCTATCCTGCCTCAGCCTCAGGAGTGCTGGGGTTACAGGCACGTGCCACTATGCCTGGCTCTGACCTAAGATTCTTGGACAACATGGGTTTGGCCTATGAAAGCTCTGCCAGCTCTCTTGAGATTGTACTGCCCGAGCCTCTGAGCTTTGCAGTGTGACAGGGACCAAGCTGTACAAGGGACCCTCAAGGACATCATATCTCAAAGAAGCCAGGTAGAGGAACAAGCCTCCAACTTTTGGCCCATCCTAAATTTCCTTGTAGCTGGTTGGCGCCTTACTTTATTTTGCTTTTCAAATGATTTAAAATTTATTTTGGGGTTGGGGAGATTCAATAGGGTGACTGAAAAATACGGTGAGTACTTAAATATTTTTAAAAATTTCTTAAGTAAAAGACACATGACCAAGAACAATGGATGAGAGCATTCAAAGTGAGAAGGGGTACCCTGAGGAGTATGAGGGGGGTTAATGGCAATCTTTCTCACTATAACAAATTTTTAAAAGTCGAATAGGCTATGCATGGTGGCCTGTGCCTATAATCCCAGCGCTTGGGAGATTGAGGCAGGAGGAGCACCATGAGTTTAAGGTTAGCCTGGGCTAACTTAGTCAGTTCAAGGCCAGCCTGAATCACATAGCAGGAGCCTGTCTCAGAAAGTGACCATATAGACAGTGAGACACACATGTCCCAGGAGTACATTTTCCCAAACCAGTCATCCCCTGTCACCTGTATTCAGACCCGGACATGGCATTGCTGCCCCCTGGTTCACAAGCCTTCCCTAGAACTTGGGTGGTGGGTGTTGTTCTCTTCCCTCTTGTCTGAATTGTGCCTGAGGTAAAGACGAATTTTTCCCTTACAGACAGTGCAGCCTAGCTTCCCAACGTGTGCCTGGAGACACAGCTCTTGCCTGCTCTGAAGAGGCCAAGTTAAATCGAGCACATTCACAATCTGTGTGCTTGGTGGGGAGCTGGTGGGCAGATGCATCTCAGGGTGGAAGGGACTCTGGAAGGATGCTGCCCCAGGGTGCCTCACCTCCCCAGTGGTAGGCCTGGGACTCATGCCCAGGCCTCCAACAGCCCTCCATTATTCCTGACTGTGTGAAGGTTCTGTAAATACTGTCCCGGGGCAGGAGGAGGGGCACCCAGAGAAGAGACCAGGAAGATTTCCTGGGTGTGCTGAGCAAGGACTTGGTGGCTGACTGGGAACTGGGGAAGTTCAGGGAGTCTTGCTCTCTCTCTACACACTGCTCTTTGGTTGCTTCCGGAAACAGCCTCTAACAGCTCCCTGTGAATCTTTCCCAAATTGTGTCCTGGGTACCTAAGATACTAACTCGTATACGCACTTCTGATATCTTCCATTTTTAGGGAAACAGTTTCTTTGACATCTGTGGCACGCTGACATAGAATAGAATGTATTCCATAATTTTGATGGCACTGTGTCTTTATAGACTTGGTTTTTGGTGGATTCTGTGTTAAAAAGCAAGAGCTAAACCAGATGCGGTGGTGTACATCAATCAACTCAGCACTTAGGAAGCTTGAGGTAGGAAGAGCACCTCAAGTTTGAGGCCCGCTTGGGCTACACAGTGAGTGTAGCCAGCCTGAACTACATGGGGAGACTCTCCCCCCACCAAATGCAAGAACTGTATAAAAACTGATGGGCAACAGGAAATGAGAGTAGTTGTTGCAATATGATTCTAAGGTTTGGGAAATCAAGCAGTCTTTAACAAGTGTACACCTCCAATTAGAAAGCAAAAACACTCATGAAAAATGAAATAAAACTATAAATTCCTTTCAATTTATGTGTATTGTAAAGAACTTAAAAAAAATTCGGATGTGGAAACTTTGGTTGTTTGGACTTATGAAATAATCAGATTGTCTAGATATTTCTTTGGGCCTCAGGGCCATGTGAACCTTTGCCTTAGGCCTAACATGCCTTGAGATCCTGTTTTTCAAGTTACTTTGGCATCAGCCATGCAGACATGGTGTGTCAGCTGGCTGTCCGGCCTATGAGTGGAGTCCAGGGTGATTTTCTTCAGCAAAGGAAGCTTAGTCTCAGAGTAGCTGGTGGAGTTCATCTGAGTAAAAGCCCGCCTGGAGGTCCTGGGGACTGGCGCTGATGTGGTGAGTAGAGCTCTTTTCAGGGTTAACAAAAAACAGTTTTGAAACTGGGTAGCCCTTTGCAAGGCCCTGTAAGGGAAGAACCAAGAACTTTAGATCTACTGTGTCTACCCCTGAAACTAGCTCATTCCAACCAGCTTTGACTCCAAAGACACGAAATGGGGATTTCCCCTTCCCGATGAATAGGAAGCCAAGGATGTGAAGTCCTCCTAGGAATGGGAGCCTTCTGGGTACACATGACCCTGTCTGAGAAGGAAGCTGGGAGCCAGAACCGCCAGAACCCTATTGCGTCTTCTCCTGCAAAGGACATGAGAAGCGACAGGAGAGGGCTTTGGTGTCTGGAGTGGAGGGGGGGTGGTTTGAATTCAGTTGCCACCACCCACTGGTTCTGTGATCCGGGAGTGACAATCGCCTCTAGGAGCCACTGCGGCCATGTGAGGATGTGGTGAGGTGTCACAGGCAGCAGTGCCTGGCCAGCAGCAGGCCCCCACCTGAACTCCTGTCCCTCGCCTTCCTCTGCTCCCGAGCAGCTCTCACGAAGCCTTGGGGCTGCAGTGGAGAGATGCTGCTGGGAGTTTCCTCTGTGTGTGGTGAGCTTGGTAAATGCACTTATACAGCAAGCCACTGTCTGCCAGAGATGCAAAGCAGATGGAACCTGGTGTCCTGTTTTGGTTCAGTGGCCCACTCAGGGTCTATTTTCAGGGGTCCTTCATTTCCCATAGATGAAAATCTAAACTCCATATCCCAGTACTTGACTTTTCCCCCAGTCTGGCCTCAAGCTAAGCCTCCAACACTCTGTCCTACTGGGATCCAAGGCAGACTCTCTTCTAACCCAACTGGTCTGCCCTTAATGAGCACTGCAGCCCCAAATCCCATGTATCCCTCAAGGCCAGGCCATCCTTTGCATGGCACATGTCTGCCATTGACCCCAGCCCCGAGAGACTCAAATCCTCCCAGCTCCTGTCACAGCCATTTGTCCCACACACCAGGTCTTAACCACAGGCTGCCTTCTTCGTTCTGTAAGGCTGAGGGAGTTTGTTTTTCCTTCCTGCTGCCTTGAAAGTTCCGTGTGGTGTCATGGAAACAGCATGGGGCTGAAAGCAGAGAGTTGGCTTTTTTCTAACTCACTGCTTAACCCAGACAAATAGCTTTCTGCTCCACTTTTAACTCTGAGGTGAGACACTGGGATAGAAAAGTCTGAAATTCCTGAGGATGAGGATCCTCCCTCCACAGGGCCTAGCGGGATGATGTGTATAGGATGTTGTTAACAAACATCCAAATTCTTGTTGATCAATTACACAATGCACTAGTCAGGCACTGAAGAGTCAAATGACAGGTAGGGCCAGGAACACACGGGGTGGAGGTCCAGATGTGCTTGTTCACTTGAGGAAGGCGCTGAGGGGTCAGGGCATTCTGGGCGATGGCTACTCGGGCTCCCCACTCTGCCATTTGGCCGTCCCCTGACCCCCCCCCCCAGGTCTCTCTAGGTGACCTTGAAGTCAGGCGTTAAGCTTTACCCGGCTGCAGTGTGTTGCTGTGTGTGAATCAGGAAGAACGCAGCAGCATAGTGACAGCACCCAGTGATTGGTCTGATTCCTTTATTAGGTGTCAAGCACTGTTCTGAACTACACTCACTTCTTTAATCTGCAGAACATCTCCCCGAGTTTACTTGTCATCCTTGGAATCCAGTGAAGGCAAAGGACTGGCCCAAGATAACAGGTAGGAGGATTAGCCAGGCTGCAATTCAGCAGACTCTGCTGCACAGCCCTCTTGAAAGAACCACACGAAATCACTGCTCTTGCAGCGCTCAGGCAAGGCCACGCATTTCCTGGTGATGGGCAGATGCCTCCACCAGGGAGAGGGGCAGATGGAGGGTCATGTGATCCTCTGCTGCAGAAAGGGCTCAGGGTAGAGGAGCCCCTGGCAACGAAGAGAGGGCCAGGCACAGTGGTACACAACTGTAATCCCTGCTACTTGGGAGGTTGAGGCAGAAGAATTGCAAATTTGAGCCCAGTCGGACAAATTAGCAAAAACCCGCCTCCAACAATGGGGCAAAGGCTCAGTTCCACCCGGGACTTGAGGGGCGGGCCGCACCGTGCAGGCTGGGCTGCGCACAGGCGGCAGGAAGGCGGCGCGATTATGCAGCAGGGATGCTCCGCCCGGGACCGAAGAGGATGTAGGATTCAGCAGGCACAGGCCGGAAACTTCAGCACTACGATCTGCGTTCGGAGGAGCAAGCTCCGCAGGCAAGCGCCAAGGCCCAGTGCCAGGCGCCTGGCGGGCGGGAGGAGGAGGGGGCGGGGCCAGCCGGGTCCTTGACAGGAGGCGCGCCAAGCCCCGCCCCTCTCTGCTCCGCTGTGGCTCAGGCCCCGCCCACGAAGCGGGTCACGTGCACGCCACGCACTATTCTGCGGCGTGCACCCCAAGGGAGGAGGCACGAGGGCTGGCGGAAGACTCTGCATCTGGACGGGGGTCAGGGCGAGGACTGTAGCGAAGGGCGGGGTCTATTCCTAGGGCTGGCGCCGGAAAACGGGCCAAGGGGCCGGTCCTACTGGCTGGGGGTACTGGCGGCTTGTTTACTCCTGGGGTTTGAAGGGGGATGTGGAAGGAGAGCGCGAAAACGCGGGCCGGAACACCGAGCCGCAGGAGCAGGATCGAGGAGGGGAGCAGGGGCTGCAGCGTTCCAGGAAGGGTCTGGCGCAGGACAGTTTTGCTTTTTTTCTCCTTTCTTTTTTGTAAATTAAAAACTAAATTTGCTAGCTTGCTCAATGCCCCCTACTTCTCTGGGCCTTCCCTGCCCTGCAGACACTCACGCAGGCGTGCCCTGCAGCTGGTGAAGGGTGCACGCTCGCCTGCCTATCGGGCTGTGGAGTCGTGCTTACCTGGACGCCGCCTTAGCGAGGGCATGCTGGGCGCGTGTTGCTCCCCCGTGGGTCTGGGCCTTCTCCTTAATCCAGGAAATGATTCATTGGCTGCCTCGTCATCCAGTTTGCACGGCTGCATGTGGCCACAGCTACACAAATAAGTTCCCTTTCGCCTATGTTCTGGACTATGCAGCCTCTTGAACTTCGTTTTCTAATACATGGTGCGCGAAGAACTTGTAAATGTGAGGCTCTGGCTACACCGAAAAAAGTTAGAAAAGAGACGTCTAAATCTGCGTCTGCGATCTGTGCAAGTATTAGTAGCTGTCATGTAACCCTTTTGCATGCGAGGGCTCGAGGCTCTCAAAGGAGGATGGTTTGCCAGAAGTCACCCAGCTGGTGAGGGGGCGCGGGAGCTCTAGTTGCAAAATTATGATGGACACACGAGTTTCTCCGCCCACTGTCCTTTCTTAAAGAACCTCAGTCTTTTATCCCAACGTTTTTATTTGGTCTCATAATCATAATTTCCTGCCCTTCTGGTATCACCAGCCCAAAGGTTGGGTCTTTTAACGAAGCGGAAACAGTAACAGTCGTTCCCTGAAACTAACATGATTGTTGGGAGAGAAAATTGTGTTTTCTGCTGGTTTTGGAAAGTTGGGATTTCATAGCTGGGAGCTGACAGCAACCGGGCTTCTCAAGACTGTGAAGGAAGCACTTTTTTTTTTTTTTTTTTTTTTTGCGCGGCGGGGAGCGCTTTTGAAATAGAAAAAAAAGAGAGAGAGAGAGAGAGAGAGAGAGAGAGAGAGAGAGAGAGAGAGACTAAGGAGAAGCTCCTGGATTGCCAGTTAAGCCAACCAGTTCTCTCTCTGTCTCTCTGTCTCTGTCTCTGTATTGGTCAGGGTTTTACTAGAGAGAACAGATATAACCCGGAATATACAGAAACAACAAGATTGGGTTACGATAGTCAGTCACAGAGTCCGATGATGAAGCGTGCAGAGGGTGTCTATGCACTGGAGGCTGAAGGGTTCAATCCAAGATCTCTGGAGTTCACCCTAGTGTCTTGTGCAAGTCCACACCAGCAGGCTGATGGGTCTGCGACAGAAGGCCGAAGGCTCTGTGATGAAAAGCTGAAGAGTCTACGCTGGGAAGCTGAAGAGTCTGTACTGGAAGCCAGGAGGTGAGGTCCAAACTAAAGGCCAAGACTGGAGCTTCTCCCAAGAAGGGCATGGATTTGTCCTTCCTCCTCTCCTTTTATACCTCGAGGTGATAACTCACACTAGGGTGGGTCTTCTTCTACATCCTTGGGTGTAGAATTGCTAAACCCATTTAGTTAGCTTCTAACTGTCTCAAGTTGACACAATCAATCAACCACTAGAGTCTCTGTCTCTGTCTCTTTTTGCTTAAGCTAGCATAATCTGAGTTCCTGTCATTTATCTGTAAAAAGAAGCCTGACTAATACGTTTGGCACAGTGTTTATTTATCCCTCAGAGAATAATGGAAGTTGGGTGAGGGCCACAACTATCGCTTCTTAAGTGTTCCACTTCCCAAAATCAGTCACAGCGAGCGCGAGCCCTGTATGTGGGTTAGACTGAAACACAGCTAATTCTCCTGCAGCATTATTGCTGTTATAAACAGGGCACAATTCAACAAGCCAACCTGAGAAGCTGGAGGGATAACATTTAACCTTAGAAGGGCCCAGATGCCTGAAGGGAACAAGACTGAGATTTTTGAGATAAGATTACTGGATCTTTGGGTAACATGGGCAAAGAAAAGAAAGAGGTACTAATGACTATCCTGTCTTTGGTTCCAGTTGGGTGATGGGGTGGTGAAAGGAGCGTTTTCTTTTCAATTTTTATTTTTGATATGGAATTTTTATTTTTATTTTTGATGTGGAATGTTTTCTTTTTGTGTTTGTGAAACAGGGTCTTGTTATGCAGTTTGGGCTGGCCTTGGGCTCACTTTGTAGCCCAGACTGGTCTCCAACTTTGGACAATTCTCCTGCCTCAGCCCACTGAGTGCAGGGATTACAGGAGTGCGCCACATTTTCGGTAAACAAGGATTGCTTTCCTTATGAGGAGGTTGGGAGTTGTCATATGTTCATAACACGTCTCAATTCTTTTTTCACCCCTTTCTCCTTCCTTCCCTCACTCTTCCTGCACCTCTTAGTTCCTTTCTCACTTGCAAAAGATCTATTTTCCTACTTCCTATTATCTAGCTTTCATTTTGCTCTTTATTTATATGTCAGATTTTCTCAGGTAACAGAAACTATGCAACACAGTATTTAAGCTTGTGGGTTTCATTTATTTCACTTCACATTGTGGCCTCAAGTGCATCCATTTTCCTACAAGGGACTCAAATTTATCCTTTATATGGCAGAGTAGTACTCCCTTGTATATAAATACCACATTTTCTTTATCCATCCATTTGTTGATGGACATGGTCTACAAGGAGAAAGACAACATTAAATTGCAAAGAGGAGGGACATTTGCACTCACAAAAATCTTAGAGACAGAGAATCCCCGATGTCTCATTATTCTTATCCTGAACAATTCCAGTGATGAGCAGGAAGTTAGGTCACTAAGCAGAAGATGGCCAGTGGTCCCCAGAGAACAGGGATATATGACTTTTTTCACATTCTTTGTCAGCTCTGGCCACTGGGGAGAAAATTATAGAGGATCTATGTATACTCCTTGGGAACACATTGAGAAAACTGAGACTGGTATTGTATTGGTGGCGCGAAACAAACAAAACTGAACACGTGCTGTTCCAGCTCTTGTCCATGCCTGACTGCTGGGGCAGGGTGGTTTCTCTCCCTCTGTGTCTTTTTTGGGTTTTTTTGGCCGACTCAGTTATTGGTGAGATCCTTCACAAAGCTGGTGCGCAGATGGGAATAGTCTGTAATCCTCTCCTTGAGGAAAAGGAGGCAGGGAAAGGTGGGAGGTGAGGGGAACAAGGCTGAGGACTGCAGAGGAGAGGAGGAGGAAAGGAGAGAAATAGTGGCTGTCGGAGTAAGATTTGGGGGAGAGGAATCTGGAAAGAGGATTTTTTTTGTAAGTTTGGTTGTGAATTGTGCAACGAAATTCCTCCTTGGCTTCCTCCCAGAAGAATGTCAATAGACACATCTTTTTTTCTTTTTTTCAAAAGGTTTCACATATGCATTAATGTGCCAAACCCGCTGGTGCAGATCAGAGAAAAAAAAATCAGTTTCCCGCTGTCGAGACAAGGTGATATTTTCAGCTCGATGGGGTGGCAGTTGTGACCTTGACACAGGACCCTCATCGTAGCCTTGGCTTGGTTTTTCTCCAGTGTCCTCTTGGAGTGTGCTTGACTTTATTTCCATTGTCATCCAATAGCTTTGGGAGAATGGAGTGATTTGCCACTGTTTCTTGGCCAGGAGTCTTTTGATTCTGAAGGTCTCATGAGAAGGACCCAAGAAAAGACTTTGAAGCTGTCCCACAGGGGGAGAGAGGACAGGCCAAGACGTAGGTTAGGAGCAGGCCCTTTGGAGTTGGGCTGGCCTTTCTCTGGGCCATGCCACCCCTGTTCCACAGGTCTCCCCTTAACACTTCACAAGCCTCCTAGCGAACCGAGGGTCTTGTCCCTCTCTCTCTGTGCCTGCACCTTTTCCCAAGGCCCCTCGTGACCCTTGGGAGGACTAGGTGGTGGCAGACTCCCTTAGTTACTTTTCTCGTTGCTGAGACAAAATATCCTACCTCCAAAGTTAAGGGAGCAAAGGTTTATTTAGTTCACACTGTCCATGATCGGCTGGTTCCAAGCCAATTGGCATGCAGGACATGCATCGCAGGGGAAGAAACCGTCCATGGCAGGGAGAGGGTAGCAAAGTGGCAAGACACAGTCACAGCTCTGTCTGTCCCTTAAATCTTATCCAGGCTACTTGCGGTGGGGAGCACTCACATCCTTATTCCCAGTGTCCTGGATCCTAGCATTGCACTGTGAATCCAGGGTCACACACTCTAGATCCAGCCTTTCTGGAAAAGCCCCACCTATGACATTGCCTAGGCTTTGGGGGGACATCTAGACACAAGCCATAACACAGGCACAGTTGCCTGATGCAGCAGTTGGGTCTATACAGAAGAATAAAGGGTGGTGGAAGGCATGTGTGCAGCCACTGAACAGAACAGAGGACGTGTGAGACACAATGGACTTCAGCCACTGCCAAACTGAAACCCTGGTGAGGTCACTAAGGAAAAGGCTTCCAGGCCCAGGGCTGCTGTGGGACAGAAAATATAAATAAGGCCCGAAGAACAAAGTCACATGACACTGTGCAGAAAATAACTATTACATGTCGCTGGAAACCCAACACTAAAAGAGGACATTCAGAATGTAAATTGTTCTGCCAATTCTTTCTGTCTCACTGCTGTTGTCCATTTGTTCAATCTCTCCTTCTCTTTTAGGGGTCCCTTATGTGTTTTCTAGTATGATTTATTATCTTCCTTCAGACCTCCCTTGGGGTGTAACTAGTCCTCTTTTAAGTCTGAGATTCTCCGTTTCCTGTCATTGTACTAGTCCATTCCTAGTTGCTATAACAAAATACCAGTGTCTAGGTGCTTAATAAAAGCAAGAGATAGTCGGGTGTGGTGGGGCACACCTGTAATCCCAGCACTCTGGAGACTGAGGCTTGGGCTACATGGGGAGAGCAAGGCCAGTATGGACTACATAGTGAGACCCTGTCTTCAGGGTGAGGGGAGAGAGAGAGACAAAGAGAGAGAAAGAGACAGATGGACAGACACAGACAAAGACACAGACACAGACAGAAAGAGATTTAGTTCACAGTTTTGGAAGTTGAAAATCTGCGGTCGGGTGGCTCCCCTGGTTCAGCCTCGAGTGAAGGCCTTATAGCAGTGGCATCACAATGACAGGTACACTTGGTGAAGGTGACAGAAAGCCAGAGGGGCTTGCAAAAATGAACTCACCGTGAGGCCAGTGTTCATCTTTCCCCAGGGGTTTGCCCTGGAGACTTAGCCACCTCCATTAAGGCACATCTCTTAAAGGTTCTGCCACCTGTCACTATTGCCACCCTGGAGACCAGCCCAGCAAGCTCAGGGGACAAACTGCATCCAAATGATAGCACCCACCTCATTCTGTGTTATCTCTTAGCAGCTCCCAGCTGCTTCCCTTGTGGGTAGGAAGAGCTGTCTTAGCCTGCGCCGAGGTGGGAAGGCCCGGCCTGGGAAGCCCAGGCTTCTAGGGTGGAAACCTGATGGAGAAGACCAGGGGCCCCGGGAGCCACCCGCACACTATTCATTGAGTCGAATTAAACTGGTATTTTCACCATATCTGGGTGCTTTGGAGGAAAAGCCTTGATAGGATGGTTTTAAGCCTGTGCAGAAGTCTTTTCTTCCATGCTCCACCCCTCTGGGCTCATGACTAGCACCTCCCCAGAGGTAGGATGTAGGATGAAGCCACAACTGATTCCCTCTCACAGTGGTACTACAGTAGTTCTGGATTTGATCATCCTGCCTGAGTGAAGAGATAAACATAATTTTGATCCCAATTTTTCTTTTAAGGCATTCACTTGAAAGCAGACAGGGTTGTTCCAAAATGAATTTCCTGTGTCATAGAAATCACAGAAGCTTAAAAGGAAAAAACCAGATGTTCACATAGAGCCCGTTCAGGCTTACACATTCTTTCATAGCCAGAGTCAATAGACCTCATGTTCCGTGTTCCCAAAGCCCGCTCGGTTTTTTTTCTCCCTTTATTGAAGGTGGATTCTTGCTGAAATTCAGTTTCAAGTTTAGGAGGAGCTGGGCGTGGTGACACATATCTTCAATCCCAGCACTGAGGAGGCTGAGGCAGAAGGTATCAAGGGTTCGAGGCCAGTCTGGGCTAGATAGTGAGACCTACTCTGAAAAAAAAAAGAGAAAAGTTAGGAGGAAGTAGGCACCAATCTGGGAGTTCATGCACTGGGGTTTATCTGCACCTGTCTGCCCATGTGGGAACTGTCTCGCTGCGGACCTAAGCAAGGTGCTTCAGGGAGATGCTCAAGCGTGGAACATCCAGCTCACAAGCAGTCACCCCTTTCTTGTCAGTGGAAGGCAGAGCTGCTCCAGCCCAGGAAAGCCACACAGACTGAGTCAATCAGAGCTGACCAACTAGATGAATGTGAAGACAGCATTGCCAAGGCATACTCTAATCACTTTCTCTTTAGCACTCCTGGCTCTCTTGTGCTTCTTAGAATGAGAATGCTTCAAGGTCTTGGAGCTGCCTTTGTCCACTAAAATACAGTGCAATTTTCTCAACCAGAAAAAAAAAGAAGACAAAAATATGCTATGAATATCAAATTAGTAGCATCATCTGAAATTCACACCCTGGATTGAGATTACGGCGAGAAAGCTATGCTTAAAACTGTTGATCAGGGCAGTAACAATGGCCCTTACTCGAGTGAATGAAAAAGAGGATGACTGTCAAAGGGGGCCTGATATCCTGACACCCTCCTTCAGGAGCTAAATTCTGTCAGAGGGAGTAGGGACTAAAGAAGGGTGGAGGGACCTGGTTTGTAGGTAACTTTTCGGTTGTTGGATGTCCTCCAGGAGCCTTGTGCTCTTGTAGGCTGGGCTTTTGGAAGGTGATTGGGTTTTAGGGGCTTGTAGCCAACTTGCTGTTAGGAGCTGGCGTTCCCTTGGAAGAGGCAGGTCCCTGGGGGCATGGTCTGGAAGGGTTTGTCTCCCTCTTGATTCCTCCACTGACTGCCTCCTGGCCGCCATGAGGTGAGCAGCTCTCCTCTGCTGAGGCCCTCCCACCATGCTGTTCTGCCTTGGAGTAAGTCAGATATGGATTGAAACCTCTACAAACTGTGAGCCAAAATAAACTTCTCCTTCTTTAAGTTTTGGGTGTTGAGTATTTTGTTCCAGTGACAAAGAAAGTGAGTAAGACAGTTATCTAATTATAGCCCTTGATTCATAGTTATTTACTGCCTTTTGTATGCTAGCAGCTAGACAATGACTATGCTCTTTTTTTTTTTTCTTTCTTTCTTGGTACTGGGAATTGAACTCAGAACCTTGCGCTTGCCAGACAGATAACTGTGCTACTGAGGTATATCCCCGGGCCTAGACAATGTTCTAGAAGCTGACGATATAACAGTAAGGGACAACTAAGTCCCTGTTCTCATTGAACTTACAGCCAAATAAGCATGGAAGAATCAAAATTCCTGACAAGGGAAAGATTGTCTGGTGCTAAGTGTAAGGAAGAAAAGGTGGATGAAGGTGCAGTTGGGGGACGCTACTGTGGACACACTGGACAGGGACTGTGTCTCTCCTAGGTGCATTTGAGGAGGGACCTGCAGCGAGTGATGCAGCGAGTGCTGGGGCAGGTCTTGTGGCCCAAAGCAGTGGTCTTGGAAGACAGAGTTGGGAGTGGATCTGTGGCCAGGCAGGGGCACATCAGCCTGGAACAGCAGGCTCCAGGGAGGCGTGGCCGGTGGGGGAACCCGAGAGTTGTTTAAGCCAAGATCAAGTAGATGGGAAGCTGCTGGAATTTTTGAGCAGACGCGTGTGTGGTGTAATGCAGGTTTTAAAAAAAATTGCTGTGGCTGCTGAAGGTTGAACAGTTTACAGCTGGGTGCCAGCAACAGCAGGAAACAGGAGCCTGCTGCAGGAGGCCGGGTAGGCGAGACGGTGGCTGAATTAGGCAATGGTGGGGCATTGCTCAGGTAGCGCATAGGTGAGCCAACAGAATTTCTTGATGAACTGCGGTGTGTGAGAAAGAAAAAAGAACTAGAGATGATTTCAACCTCTTTTCTGAGCAAGTAGGACAATAGGCTCTTATTTGCTTAAATGAAAGGGAGCAGATTTTGGAGGGACAAGAGAAATGGATTTGGAGATGGTAGTTTTTGATTTGTTTGAGTTAGAATTTCACTATGGAGCCCAGGTTGGCCCGAAACAGGTGAGCCTCCTGCCTCAGCCTGTCAAGTGCTGAGATTAAAGGCACGTGCTACCACGTCTGGCTCACGACTCACTTGAGATCTGATTAGACATCCAAGTGGAGGTGCCAAAGTGGTAACTGGTTATAAGAACCTGCAGTTCAGGAAAACAGGAGACGTTTATCAGTGGGGGCTCGGGTGGAACCCAAAGACGCCATTCATTTTTAAGTTTCATTTTGCTCTGCAGAGATGGTCTTCAGGAGCCCTGGGAACTGTGGAACATCAGGACATGCTTTGAGTCAGGGGTCACCAGAACTATGGACTATGTCTACTCTGTCCCTAGGTCCAGCCAGAGACTTATCCTTAAGAAACCCTTGTGAAGGGCCTCCTGCAAGCGTTGGATACACATACAGTGAAGAACAGGCCACAGTGGCTGTCTTCACAAAATGTCTCCTAGGGGATAAGGCCAAGAGAATGGAGATGTTAGTACAACGATTCAGGGGTAAGATGTGGATGCTGTTGGACACAAAGGAGGGGCATGGCTAACTTTCATGGGGCCAGAAAGAGCTTTCCTGAGAACATGCTACGGGTGAGTAAGGGGAGCTGGGTAAAGGGGTGAAAGGGTGCATGGGGCGTGTTCTAGGAGAGGCAGCAGCACGGGAGCTCAGGGAGTCTGCACCGGTGGAGGACAGAGGGAGGGGCAGTCTCAGACTCAGCACCCTACTAGTGACCTAGGGATGTGTCCACATAATATGAGTCAGGGCTCTGGTCTGTTTTGCTTAACCTCCACTAGAGGCAGATACCCCCCAGAGAGCCAATTCCCTTGATGGAGATGAGGAAAAAGCCGCCAAGACCTTAATGGTGTGTGTGGGGTAGGATGTGGGAAAAAGCAGGGTGGGGGTGGTTCTGAATGGGATGCACCCCGGGGTAGAGCAAATGGTAGTTGTGGGGGAGGGATGTATCAGGCACAGGAGTGGAAGCCAGCAGTGAGGCTCTGAAGCGTGTAAGGCGTGTGCTGAGCAGTGTGAGTTCAGGAAGGGCCCGGATTCCACGTCACGGAGCTGATTGCTGGCCTCGGGTGCTTGTGGGGCTGGATGTGTGTGATGCAATGTTCTCCCCGACTCAGTGTGCAGGTGCAGAGCTCTGGAAAGCACACCATGCAAATACCTACCTGCAGGAAAGGGATTTGCACCCAGCCTAGGCTGTGAGCGTATGCCTTGCGTGGCTGGGGTTGCCCAGACTGCATCTCAGAGTGAACAAGCTACTGGTTCTGCTGGGGACGGGAGAGGCTCTGGGCTCATTCGGCATAGGGCAGGCAGGTATGTAAACATTTTGGTTTTATTTGTCATTTTAGGAAACCTATAGCTTTGGTTAAAAGTTTGCACTAAACGTTTTAAGAAAAATAAATTCACAGCCAGGCACTAATATCTGTTTAGAAAATCAAGGGGTTTGTATCCTGTGATGGAGCTGAGCCGGAGTCCTACTTCGAAGTCTAAAACTTCCCCATTCTGTTTTATTCAACAAACATTTCCTGAACATCTCAGCCCACAGGCAAGACCTGGGCTTTGCTGTATGGACTCGGTTCCCTTCCCTCTGAGCCACCTTAACCTGGGTGCTGCAGTTAAAGCTCAGTTCTGTGTTATTTGTATTGTTCCTTAATTGTTGCAAGGACAGTAATTCCCCTCCAGGGTGGGTGTGTGACCCTCCGGACAGGGGCTATGCAGCAGTGTTTGAGAACAAATGGAAATATGGACATGAAATTGAATGGATTTGATTTATTCCTTTCATAATAAAATCTAGAATCCCAACCTGCCATTTCTGGGAAGGAGGAGCTTTGTGTATTAATGGAACTGGAATTTCCTCTTAATGAAAAACAGAGCTCTTTCCTTTAGGATGACAGTTGAAAGGTAGCAGGAGGTTTTCACGAATGACTCCAGAGCTGAGTCTTCCTTGGGCCAGACAAGTCAGAGAGGGGCGCTATTGACATTTTAGACCGGGCCACTCTTTGCCCTTGGGGGCTGCCTTGTTCCCTAAGGAAGTTTAGTAGCATCCTAGGCTCTGTCACCCTAAATCCAGTAGGTGGCACTTCCTCCCAGTTGTGACAATCAAAAATGTCCCCAAACATTTCTAAGTGTCCCCTGAGAGCAAAATCAGCCCCAGTTGAAAACCCGCATCCTCTAGGAATTTTGGTTCGGGTAATTTTCTTATTTGGCACATTGTGGGCAACAGGGGAAGTACTGTTGGTGCTGATTTGCGAGGCACCATGTCTGCATGATTTTATTTCATCTTCTAGATAAAGAGGCTGATGTCCCAACTTCAAGGCCCTGCTGAAATGTCACGCAGCCAGGTTAGCAGTTCAAGCAGGTTTGCCTTTGCTGAAGAAGCAGCAGGCCTGAAATTGTCCTGTGGTTTCAAAAATCAGGTCGGAAAATATTTTTAAACTTTTTTTGGGTGGGGAGGTATGATTCCACTTGTATTCATTAAATTCACAATATAAATATATACAGTGTGCCCTCAAAATAGACACCCTGGTCCCTGTACTACAGTTGAGGCTCTGGTCTTATCTAGAAAAAACACAGAGCAACACAATGGAATGGCTTCAATTCTACTTGTTACAAATTATACAAAAGCCAGGGCCTAATGGTGCCCAAACAGCCAGTATTGTTTACATAAGGGTTGAATGCTAACAGTTAACTTTCTCCCATTGAATTCCAGAATCGGTAAATAACGCCTTGCCTTATAACTACAAACCAGGGAGATGTCATAAAGTGGGGAGGAGAACACTCAGAAGCAAATGGAAAGGTTGGTTTTCCTCCCTCCCGCCGCGCTGTCCCGCACTGCTACCGCGGCCTTGGGTCCCTGTGGCCGCCCGCCCGCCCGCAGTTTTCTGGCTTCCTCTCCCGCCCTGGGGCAAGCTCTGCCTCTCCGAGGAGCCTGTCCCGGAGCTAGGCCTGGAAAAACAACAGCGAGAAACTTTGGCAGGGTTTGCAGCAGCTCAGTGAAAAAAAAAAAGAGAAAGAAATGCACACCCTCAAGTTTGGTTCGGGGCTGCAGCTGCCAGTTCCGATTTGGGGGCCCAGTCGAGGGGGGGGGTCATCACTCGGTAAGGTTCAAGTGCGCACGTGCACGGAGGGGCCTGGGCACTTATTGAGCGCCAACTGTCTACCCGGGGTGCGCTTTTCCGGCGTGCGGAGGTGGGGTGCGGGGTCAGGGTGGGCGCACGCCTGGGGCGGTGGAGGGAGGGAAGAGGTGGGGGAAAGGGACGGAGGAGGAGGAAGGGAGGGAGGGCGCGTGTCCCCGATCGGGGCTGGCGGGCAGCGGGTCCGCTTGGGTCCGCGATCCAGGCCGGGTTGTGGCCGCGTCCGCGTAAGTGAGCGCTGTGTTCCTGGTAGGGAGGGAGGCCGGCCAGCTGGGAGCGAGTGGAGCAGGTGGAGGGCGCGCTGCCGGCGGCGGGCCGCGTGGGGGGGGGGGCGGAGGGCGCGGGGCGGGGCGGGAGGGGCGGCGCCAGCTGCAGCGGGAGCCTAGCGCGGGGAGGTGACCTGCGCGGGCCGCGGCGCTGCAGCCGGCCAGGGAGGGGGGGTGCAGAGCGCTTCCCGCGCAGTGCGCGCCCGCGGGGGGCCGGCGGCCGGGGGCCGGGGCCGGGGGCGGGGCGCTGGGTGTCGCCTGTCCTCTCCCGCGCCGCCTTGTTTATCTCGTGGGCGCCTGCGCTCCCGACCGAGGACCCTCCCAGCTTTGAGCCGGGTTGGCAGTCACCTCTCCGGAGGACCCTGCACGGGGAGCCCGGCCCTTCCATGCCCCTTCCCCGACCCTTTCCGGCCAGACGCCTCGCTGGCACCTGTCCACTCCGCAACACACCCTTCTCCTGGCGGGTCGGCCCCGCACCCTCTCTCAAGCCTGCTTTGGCCACTACTCTCTCTGGCCCTGTGCCTTCGGCCTGGCTCCCCTCACCCCATGTGCTAGGCCAGGTGGCCTTGCCAGGCGGTGGCACTTTGGGCATGGTGGGTTTCCGGGTGGGGGCCTGGACGGGGAATTTGGCATGTGCAAACAATTTCAGAGGCAGCGTTTCCTTCCCTGCCTCGGAGTTTAGATCTGTGCCTTCCATTGCGGCTAGTGAGAGACATCTAAAGGAGCCCACCTGCCAGGTGGTGGGCACTGCCACGCCTCCTGTTTGTTGCCACGCCTCCTGTTTGTCGGCAGCCTGGCTGGCTGGTTTTGGGGCTCTGGAGACTTCCCAGGCTCTCACACTCCTGCGGTGCAGCTGGGCAGGCGCTGGGTATCTGCAGGCCCTCACTGCTTTCTTCACACCCGCTGTGCAGGAAAGTGTGACTGGGACAGTTTGCTTCAACAGGTATTGGAGGTCTTGGGACACTTTCCCGGGGTGTTGTGTAAACAGAGCCTGAGGATCCTTGAGACAGAGTAGTTATGTTGGACTCCACCAGTCCTTCTGGGAGCTGCTGTGTTCTCAGCAGGACCCCCGGCTTCCTGGGAGATGTCCCAAGAAATCTAAGGCCCCAGGAAGCCTATTCTGTTAGGTGGAAATGACTTTAAGAGCTCAACTTCAGATGCATGAGCCATGGCTTCCCGAGTTGGTGAAGGCCAGGAGCCACAGCAGAGAGAGGAAAAGTCCGAGTTGGGGAAGGCAGACTAGTTTTGGAGGAAGGTGTGCCTGTGGAGGATGCCTCCGTGGCAAGACCCAGAGTTCACAGGAGTAGGAGGTAGAAAGGGCCAATAAAGGAGGATCAGAGGAGCAGTTATGGAGGAGGGAGGATACAGAAGATAATGAAGCGGGCATGTAGCACAGCAGTGGTGCCATACTTGCCTGGCATGTGCAAAGCCTGGGTTTGATCCTTGGCCTTGGGACTTGTCATTTTGTGCAAAGCATGGGAAGACAGGTAGGTGGGAAGTAAGACCTCCAGGTGTGTGGTGGGCAGGTGCAGACACAGGTGCTGTTGCAGGTCAGAGGAGGGCGCTCTCGGAGACCCTCGAGATGGTGACAGTGACCATGAGCATGGCCTTGGCCATCTTGCGTGTTTCCTGAAGATGGAGAGAACAGTGGTTGAGATTGTGCAAGTCCTAGAAAATCAGACTGGGGAATTGCTGTTCTGTCTGTGTGTCCTGGCAGACATTAAAAGTTTTAGGGTCATGGAGGACTGCAAGGAAGGGGTGTTTGGAAAGGATTTTTTTTTTTTTTTTGTCTTTTTCCTTTTTATTGGTACCGAGGATCGAACTCACGACTGCCTGCTTGCAATGCAGGCGCTTATGCCACTGAGCTAAATCTCCAGCCCCTGGAAAAGATTTTGAAAGTAATGTTAGGAGACAGGTCAGCTAGTAAGTTGCTGCACTCCAGGAGTGCCCAGGGTTTGCATTGGATTTAATTGGAAATGAAAAAAGGGTGAGACATTACCGTTGACAGGGCCAGGGTGAAGGGAAGAGATGAATGGAAATTAATTCTTTGTGGAAATTGATTATATGCCAGGGTCTTAGAGCCACTGTAGCTGGCAACTCGAGAAATCGAAAATGTGTGTTTTGCAGAGAAGTAACTGACACTCAGGCTGTGTGGAAGTTTCTGTGTTTGCCAGGATATGCAAGTGTAAGTGCGCTGCCAGCAACTGCTGCACCAGGCTTGTTGGGAACCCCAGGGATAGAGTGTTAGAGAGAGCAGGCATTCGGTGGTCAGAGAGGTAGCTGAGGATGTCCGGCCTGGGAGGTCTGTTTGTTGGGGTTGGGATCCTGCAGTTCAGGCTGGCCTGAAACTCACTGTGTAGCCCAGGCTGGCCTTGAACTCATGGCTGGGATTACAGGCATGTACCACCTGTCATTTTCACCTCTTTGTGTTGCTGCCATTTACATGACTCTGCCTGGTCTTGACCTTGAAGTTGGAGAAACAAGTCTGAAGAATCGGGGCTTCTGGGAAACTGGGGCCATTTATTCTTCTAGGCATGAGGGTGCATGCAGTTGGAGGTTGGAGAGAAGCAGCATAGGATTTGCTAAAGGTATATATTGTTGGACTTTGAAGTGTGTTGAACTTTGGACTCCACCAGGATCTTCAGCCTAGTCCCATGTTTCATTCCTGCAGGAGAGAGGGGGTGGGTGGAGATTTGTCGCTGGGGGTATTGACTTCTCTAGGGCTTGGCTCTTCCTAGCCCATGCAGTCGCCCATTCCCAGGAGTCTGGGGACCTGCACACGGAAGGGATCGGGTCCTTTTTTGCTGAGTACTGAATTCTGCTTTCTTGTTGCACGGGTGACTTAGGGTGATTTGCTGAACAAATTCCCCAAGCCTCAACTTGCAACATCTGAATTTGGAGGATGGTTGCAGAAGGCTGCAGAATGAGCCAAGAATGTAACTAGTGACTTAGCCTCCTTGTTTCTCTGAGCTGGAGGACCGGTGCACTGGTAGGGGAACAGAACTTAGGGGAGGAGACCTGCAGGGGTGTGGATCAGAATTTTTTTTTTTATGGCAAATGTCTGACTGTGTGAAAAATAATTGTATGTGAGTGAGCAGTGGTTGAGCTCACTTATTCCAGAGCAGTGTTTTCTGTACTGTTCTGGCTGTGACCTACATTAAGAAATAAAATTTACATTATGACCCTGTACATACAGCATGTATGTTACAATATAATTTCAGTTCATGCAGGGCTACCTCCCTTTGCGTGGTCCCATCTTCTTGAACATTTTTTTGGGGGGGGGGTCTGTCTTACTGTTTTTCATTAGAAGAGCAGTTGTTAGCTGGGCATGGTAAGACATGCTTGGGAGGGAGGTTGAGACAGGATTGAAAGTTCAAGGCCATCCTGAGCAACTTAGGGAGACCCTGTCTAAAAATCAAAACAGCTGTTGTTCCTAAGTTCATGGAGTTATTCTCTGATGAAATAGTGGGTCACAATGCATGAACAGTTTGAAAAGCCCAGAATTTTCACATTCAGTAAACATTTATTAAGTCGTGCGTGTGCGAACATACCCTTCGCAGTACTAAAGGTAGAAAGGTACAAATGAGAGATAGAAACTGTTCAGTCTTTTTGGAGGTTTAAGGCACGGCTTGGATTAAGGAGCAGGGCGAGATGATTAAATGCCAAAAATGAAAAACAAGTGCCTGCAGTGTATGAAAAAGGGGTGGTAGCCAGGGATTTAGTTCAGTAGCATAATCGCCTGCCTGGCAAGTGTGAGGTTGTGAGTTCAATCCCTGGTACCAAAAAAAAAAAAAAAAAAAAAAAAAAAGAGGAAAAAGGGATCATGATATGTGTAGTGTAGATAGAAAAAATTCTTGGGATGAAGGAAGTCTGGAGTGAACAGTTTGGGTGTCTCAGATGTCTCATGGGAGAAACTCATGTGCAAGTTAGGAGTTAGGAGCGAACACAGCATGTGCGTGTGGGTGTGAAGAACATGGGACTCTTGTGATAGAGCAGGGGGAAATTAGATTGGACAGGTAGGAAGTGTAGGTCTTTATTAAGGGGGGATTTGTAGAAATTTCCAAGCCTATATGCTGTTACAGTTTGGATAGCATAAAGGCTTTTAAACATTAGGAATAATCCAGAAAATCTGTGGGCTCAGATCTGACCGTCATTTCCAGCAGACGGGTGGTCATTGCCTATGGAAAGGGTCAGGCCTGCTGCTCCCAAGCATCAGGATTCCAGCGTCCTCTCTTGCCTGCCTGGGTCCAGTTGCTTGGCATTCCTCACTGTGTCCCATCGGCATTTGGCTTTGTGACCTCAGTTTTCAAGTCTTGGATGCCATGCTGGAGAATGTGTGCTGCTGTCACAGCATGGGCCATGGGTGCCCCCCTCTTCACCCCAAGGATTCTGGCAGGAGCCAGAGACTGTGGAATCCGAGGATTCCAGCGCCATGCTTTGCTTTAGGCCAGTGAGCAGCTCTTGCTGGGGAGCTGCTGGCTGGGCCTTGGAAATATTTTCATGATGAACAGCATGGTATTTACTAGAGAGGGCTTTGCCTTGTCATCTAGAAAGCAAGGCAGACTTTTAGTGATCTGAAGTTCTCTCCTGCCTCTACTTCTGGCTGGCGTGATTAGATCGTGGCTCCTGGCATGTCGCTCTAAAAGGCATGTTGGGGTTATGAGTTGGTGAGTTGTGAGTCACAGCTGTCAATTGCCTTGCGACATTAGATTCTGAGATGCTTTGGTTTTGTGGGCCCATAAAAGAAGACCAAGGAGAAGGGGGAGCCCCAGCGGGGAAGGGTGCATAGTCTGGAGAGGTTCATAGTGGCTGCAGAGTAGCTGGCTCAAGCCCAGGTATTAATGCATATGGCTACAGAAGAGTAGGTGTGTTTGGGGCAGCTGGTGTGGGAAGTCTTTATGGCTGAGGACACTCTGGCTTTTCCAGGAGTCCTAACTACCCACCATTCAGAGCTCCTCCCAGGTGAGCTGCAGGTGACAGGGGCTGACCAATCGTTTCCCTGCTTTTTACAGGTAGGACAAAATTTACCTAAAAGTATTGCTTTTTTTAACACAGAGATACAAGTTAGGATTTTTCTTAAAAGCATATGGCCATAGGATGCAAGGGTACCTAGAAGTCAGCTGAATTACATCAAGTTGAATCTATTTCCTGTTTTATGTGATGTTTTGCTTACTAAGCCAGAAGGGAATGATGCAGCAGCTCTGGTATGTTTAGTTTTAGTAAAGTAGTTCACAGTTTCTTAAGATACACTTGTCTGTATTAAATCATAAGTAGTATGATTTAATAGTAGGGGCTGGGTGGTGGTATTGGTTTAATTTAGGGATCCTATGCAAACGCTGTTAGTTACTGGGGCAGAGTCAGCCTGGGAGGAGGTCAGAAAGTGAGCACCACAGGGCTCTGATTTTGGCTTGGGTTGGGTTGAGTATAAGGAAGATGTGTTTGTCTGATTTGGAGGCACAGAGCTGGGAAGGACTGCTTAGTCAGTAGATAATCAGAGTCATCTAGAATGAGGACCTCAAATTAAAAAGAAAAAGAGCTGGGTGTGGCGGTGCACGTCTGTAATTCTAGCTAATTGGGAGACTGAGGCAGGAGGATTGCAAGTTCCGGCCCTGCTTGGGTAACTGTGAGCGTCTTTCTCTAAATAAATAAACAAATGGGGTTAACTAGGGTTGTAGCTCACAGTCCCTTCCCTCATTTCTGTAAAGAATAAATATAAAGCGTGGTTTAGTTTTCAGATTTGAGCCGATATCTCAAGATGGCCAAATAGTCTAATAAGGTAATTATTCTTCTGGGGATGTAGATGTAGCTGAGACAAAACATGAAATATAGATGAATATGAAATATAAATATGAAATATAAATATAAATTTTTATGCACGCATCATTCTAATTTTTTAAAAACTCTAGTCAAAAATTGGTAGCAACCTATATTTCCACTGGTGTGGGCTGGAGATAGTGGATAGGTGAATTCCAGTGGATGTATCTTTAAAATGGAGGTTTATGAAGTTATGCAAAATAATATTTAGGAGCAATTTAAAAGATAACCAAGGAGGACTTTTCTGGTAAAAGTTACAGTGTGCCTACCATCTAATTCCAAAGGTTTAAAAAACATGCCTAGAAAATAACTGGAAGGAAGTGTTCTAATAATACCAAACCTCCGTTGTTTCTAGATGGGTTGAGCTAAGTGACTTTCTCTTTTTCATGCTTTTAAATTTATTATTTGCCAGTGGGGTAAAATACCACTACTTTAAACATATCTTGTTGTTTGAGGACAGGATGGAGTAGATGATTCATGTGGAGATTATTGTTGAGTACCTACCTGCCCCGTGTTAAGTGTTGGCTTAGGTACCACGCTCACAAAATAACACCCAGCACCTGACTCTGGCACAGGCCACTGTGGAAGGCCAGGCTGTCTGGTGGAAAGTCTTGTGTTTTTTTTTTCCTTGTCATTTATGAGTTCAGCGTGGAGTCCTCAGTGGGTTGAGGCTTTCCAAATATCAATGCCAGTGGAGAATCCCAGGATCCAGTCCTAATGACCTTGGTCATATGACCTTTGGACTCCTGGGGTGATTTCAAAGGAACCTGAGCATCAGGACTTGATCCACAAAGGGAGTACAGGGTGATGGAGACTCAGGAGTGACCGGTGTGGGCTTGTGGAGGGGGTCTGCAGTAGTGCCTATAAAATGCTTTCATGGTTGTCAGGTGTGGGGAGGACCACAGGTGTTCATTTTTTTGTTTTTGGTACTGGGAATTGAACTCATGACCTTGTACTTGCCAGGCAAGTGCTTGCACCGCTGAGCCAAATTCCTGGTCCTAGGTTTGGTGCCATAGGTAAGTTTCCAGGGGCGGGGAAGATGACTTCATGGTAAATTCCTAGGGGTGGGGGAGATAGGAGCTTCCTGGTTCTGGTTGAGGCTTTTCTGGCTACAGAGTCCTGTCTGGGCCAAAACTCTTTCAAATTTAATTTGACATAATCTCTTTAAATGGTTGGCAGCGGTCATTTAGGGCTCTTGTCATTCCATACAGTGAGGCACCTTGGGAGAGTGCCCCACCCCATCTCTCTCCAGTGCTGTTCAGTTCAGGGCTCTGGCCAGCCACCTCAGCACGCCTTTGTGCAGTTAGGAGCCATGCACCCATGTTCCCGTGGCACAGTTACTTACACATCTTTTCTGAGCCACCCTAGGAAGTAGCTCGCTAAAGAGAAATCACTGTTAGGGAATCAATAAAATAAGTTAGCAGCCTTTGAATCACTATTATTCTATAGAAAAAAGAGCACATCAATAGCGCTGATGGTCGATTTGAGGGATATTACTGCTCAGCGTAGTTTCTTTCCAGGTAGTTCATATAGAATGAGTATTTTTGCAAACATTTTGTATGATTTTTAGCATATAATGAATGAAGGGGTTATACTAACATATATTAATACAATTCATTGATAAATGTATAATCGATTACTCATGCACTTCTCTTTGCTAGGTTTTCTGTTTTCTAGGACAAAATCATAATACTGGTATAGGAACCTCTGACCCGAGGACCCGGTCTGGAGAATGTGGTGCTCTGATTAGCTGAAGTAGCAGAACTGCACCGTAGACACAATGGGTTTGTTTCCCAAAGTGCTCAGATTTATTGAAGTGCTCAAATCATATTGTTAAGCACATTTAAGTGAATTTATTTCAGAAGATATTTGAGCAGTAAAGGGCAGTGATTAAGTTTTGGCTTTTGTGGTCAAAGACAGCTTCTCTGTTGAGTTTTGAGACAGTTAAGTGGACTCTCCGTGTCTTCGTAAATAAAAAGACTGATGAAATGACCCACTTCAAAGGGTTATGAAGTAACTCAAACCTACGCACACAGGGACTAATAGACAGTGATTCTGGGCTCACATAGTGTTAGGCTTTGGGAGGATTTGATATTTTATTGGTTCTCTCATTATAAAATCAACAATTCTGTTAATGAGGAAGCTTTGAGTTAGAAATCCTCTGATTAACAGTTTTCTGTGTGACTGGATTAAAATCCAAGTTCGAATAACAAGGGTCGCCAAGAGCCGGAAGGGAAGAAAGCCACGTGTACTCAGCAGCTGAGTTGTAGGCACCGCTTGAGGAACCTGCCTCTGTTATCTCCAGAATTCAGCAGGTCCCAGAGCCTTGGAAGGTGCTAGTCATCCTCAGAGTGGATGAAAGCAAAACTCTGTTTCAAGAGCCCCATAGAGAGTTGCAGAACCCGCAATCCTCTATTTTTAGGCAATGTGATAGACCGTGTTGCTATTGAAGGAGTGGAGATGGTGCTTTTCTTCTTTTGATGCTTCTGTCCTTTCGCTGACTGAAGCAATCCATGCCGCATTTCTTTCACTCCTGTCCTGGATATAACTGCTGGAGATAAGCAATGAAGTAACTATGGTTTGTTCAATATCTGGGTGACAGTGACAAGTGACTGATATGTAGGTTAGGAGGTCTGAGGTGAGGAAATCCTAGTGAGATGGTAGGTGGGGTAGCTGCAGAGAGAATTGTTAGCAAATACAGCAGCAAGGGTTCAGACTCGGAGCACAGAGGATAACAGAGCCGTTCTGATGAGAAGTGCAGCGTGTGGCCAGCTGAGCATTCTTAGGATCTGTCCTAAATCTTAGCAATAAAAACTAGATTTCAAGAAGCTCATAGCAGAAGGAGAAATGACTTCATCCTCTACAAATTTTTAAGTGTTTTATATCTGAAAAACAACATGCTAGAAATGCTAAAAAGAAGATGGATTTAGATATATACACTCTAAAAAGTAAGTGGGTACTGAAAGAAAGCATTTTATGTCAATAGCTTTACAGAGTTTGCAGTGAGTGCACTTGGAACAGAAGATAAATTCCATATTTAAATAACTGGATGCTGTCTTTCTGGGCTTACTACATTTTTAGCTTAGAGCCTGCAAACTGAAAATGTGAAAAAATTTTAGCTTGAGGTTTGGAATTGAATTCCAATCTTAGCACTCCCTCTTCTGTTTATTGGTGGATAAGACAGCCTAATCAGTGAATCCAACATGGGACAGAATTTCTACTTCCATAGGGGTTTTGTAACTCACCTTATGAAATGTGACTGTAAATAACCAAATTTAACGGTGTTTAGCCAGCTCACCAGAAGTACAGTATATGATGAATCCAAACTATTTGCGTGCCGGGAAGACTCTAAGAAATTTCCCTCTGGAGCCAGGACATCTCTCCTAAACTTAGGGATCAAAGGAGAGGACCATATGGAAAGAAGAAAGAAGAAAATGGCATGGTGAAGCAGGCGTCACATGTCAAGTGACACCCTAGTTACTCCTCAGTTATGATCTCAATGTGTTCAGTCAGTGACTGCTGATTTGACAGATGAAGAAATCAAGGTACCAAGAGTGTGAGTGATTTTCACAAGAGCACATGTGACAGAGCCAGGCATCAAACCCTTCTGATGCCATCTCCTGTCCCTGCCTATGTGAAAAATGTTAAAGACAAGAAACAAAATCAGGATGTCAGAGCGTGAGTCATTTATTCAGTGACTCCTACACAAGCATGGTTAGATTTATGCATTGTAGAGTACATACTGTTGAAATAGTGGATACTTATAATATTTTAATGGGTAGTCAGAGTTATAACTACTGCTAGACATTGGACCATCTCTTCATTACATAGTCATGCACTAGAAATTGTGTTTTAATGCTTTTTAAAAAGGATGGGAAGAAACAGATGGATACTGATTTTTATATAGTCTGACTATATCAGGGTTTTATGTATTTTCAGAATTAAATGCAACAACTGCCTTAGGTCAGATGTTGACTGCTGCTTCATTTTTGAAAAACTTGACAGACTGCAGTCAAAAGAAGTTTTAGACTTACAGCACAGTTGCAGAGATGGTGAGGTGGTTTTTACGCCCAGCAGGCTCATAGGTGCAGCATCTCATCCCATCAGCATCTCCACCAACGCGGTGAGCCAGTTACTATCAGTGAACTTGTGCCCGACACCTCGCTATCATCCAGAGTCTGCAGTCTGCATTAATGTTCTCTTTGGTTCTATACATTCTATGAGTCTGGATAAACTGCACCACACACATTCACCCTTCCTGGATGCTACAGAGTTGTTCCCTGACCTCCAATAAAGAATGTGTTTCACTTCCTTCCTTGCTCATTCCTCAAAGCTGGCAATGGCCCACCTCTTTGCTGTCTGCTTAGCTTTGCATGTTATACTCTCAGAGTGCCTGTCTGGTCACTTCAGGTTGGTTTCTTGCACTTAATGGTAGCCATTGAAATTGCCTGATAGTTTTATGATTCGAAATTCACTTCTTTTTATCGATAAATAATATTCTACTGTCTGGATGTGTCACGACTTGTTTATTTGTTCACCTAATGAAGGAGATTTTATTTGCTTTCAAGTTCTGGCAATGATAACTAAAGTTGCAAGCTGTGCAGCTGCTGGGTGAGAAACTCTGAATCTGTCTCCTAATGGCCGAGCCATCCTGTGCTCCCTCCGGGGGTGCATGCCAGCGCCTCTGCGTCCCGTCCTCAGGCTGTCCATCCAGGAGCTGAGTGTTAGTGATCCCAATGTGGGGCTCACACCTTTTAGCTTCCCCAATCGTCTGTTTATTCCTGCTCCCCAGTGCAGTTGTTAAACAGTCACCCCTGTATCACTGGTCCAAAAACTCTGGTTTGGCCTTCCAGTCATCCTGGTTTATGCTACGGAAACCCACGGAGTCTAGCAACTTGCTCATGATGCGTAGTTGTGTACTATCTTGTCCTGAACCTGGGAGCAGATACTGCCTGACACTAACACCGGCCTGCTTTCCTTTGTGCCAAGGTTCTGCCTACCTGCAACACCCTTGGCATTTCTTCAGGACACTTTTGACTCTGTCTTGCCGGTTAAGAGACACAAATTATCATCTTCCAGACACTGCAGGATAAATCATATCTGTGATTAAACTTACCACATAAAATATAAAATGAACACAGGTCTCACTGATGCCACACCTCATGAATGCTAATGGCTCCACAAATGGCTGCCATGTGGTGGCTTTGGAGATTGATTGCCACGTCATGCTTTGCTCAGTCACAAAAGGTGCTGATGCTACTGAAAGGCTGTAGTGGTTTAGTTTAATATTCTGTCCTTTCTGCAGGGCTCTGTCAGGCCAAAGTTTTGACCTTGTTGAATACGAATTTTATCAATGAATTCCTGGGAAATTGGTGTCATGGTGAGGGAAGAGACCCTTTCAAAGGTAGCATCACGCGTACGACCTTGAGATCTACCTCACGAAAGCTGTCCACAGAAGAAACTGGCTACAGGAACACAGAGTGATCAGTTGGGGGTATGGATTAAAGTTGAGATGGGAAACGCCCAGGAAGGGGTTCCTAGGGTGAAAGCTTCTGCAGAGGCAGCCTAGGGGAACACCGCAGGCAGGCTGTTCCAGGCAAGTGTTTCACCTTCATTTGTAAATGGATGGCTGTGGCTGTAGGCAGTAGCTAGGAAGATGCCATACTTGATCAAGCTAATTAATTTCAATGTGGCTTAGCATATGTCTTCTCCCAGGAGTATTTGAATTCTAGAAGGTGATACGATACGGTAGACAGAAATGTCCGCATTAATTGACAGCCTAGATAAGGACACATATTTTAGACCTACACAGGTCTCCTGGAAAGTCTCGTGGAGGGGGATGTGTATGCCCTGTGACTGGACGTCCACTGCATCCACAGGCAGCTCTCAGACTTAAGGAGGGAAGGTAGAGGAACACTGTGAGCGATGTTTCCAAAACCAGTCTCCTCTTGGCCTTCTTCCTGGTTTCAGAAAGCTCATATATATAGCTCAGTGGCACAGTGCCTGCCCGGCAAGCGCAATGTCATAAGTTCAATCCTCAGTAAAAAAAAGCCTATATATATATATATATATATATATATATATATATATATATATAAAATCTCTTGGCTTAAAATAACATATAAGTACATATGTCATATGTCATAAACTTTCTCATTTTGTGTTTTTTATGTGATGAGAAAGGACAGTTTGTGGGTAATGAAGGGTAAAAAAGAAATATTTCAAAATCTTTACTTTCTACATGGAAAAACCATGCTGAAATCTCACAGAAGCATTTCAACAAAGTTCCTGAGCTGAGAACGTGTCCAATATTTACAAAACAATGTTTACAAAAAATCAATCAGAAGAATTTCTCGTGTTTTCTCAGCCTCTTTTTTCCACGTAGCTCTGTGAGAGGGGCCCAAAATGCACCCCATTACAAGATTCTGCCTTCCCACTTACATGCTCTTGTTTCTAGCCTCTTAAAAGCCCATAATCAGGTGAATTGTTTATGCTGCAATTAAGTGAAGCTGGCTTCCCGCCGGGGCACCCTGGTGTGTTGCCATGGAAACAGCAGCATCTCTCACTCAGCAGTAGGGTTCTTGGCTACACTATTGAAATGAGCACAGAGAAAAGGCAAGCTGAGATTTTCTTTAGCAAGATCCAAAATGGCTTCATATCCTTGCATATGCAACATACACACACACACTTTAAAGAGTTTAATGTGTGTGTGTGCAAAACTTTAAAACATAAAAGCTAGTTACAGATCTATTAAAGTAGCCTGATATGTATAGTCATTGAGTAGCATGGAAACAAGAAATATAAAAACTTCTGCTGTTATTGTTATCAGTGACAACAATACCTACTGCTTGCTTATACTGGTTTTAAGAAAATTAGATTTCATAACATATAGCTCTCAGCATGGCATGGATGCTACAGTAGCAGATTTATAAAGATGCCTGCCTGAGATTTCCATTGCTGAGTATTCACCCCAATACTCACTCAGACGTCACCCTGAAGGTGCTCCACAGATGTGATCAAGGTTACCAATCCACTAACTCTAAAATGGCAAGCTCGCCCTGTGTGATCTGGGGGTTCCCCTTTGGATATATGAGTCACACAGCCACAGCGGAAGGTAGGGAGATTGGCCAGAGGATTCTGTGGAGGGGAAGTGAAAGAGAGCTGAAGCCTAGGAAAGACTTGACCCAACACTGCTGTGAGCCTCAAGGAGCTGAGGGCAACGCTGGCCAGCAGCTCGGAGCAGAACAGGTTGGCCGGTCCAACAGCTGCACAAAACCAGAGTTGGCCTGCAACCTAAGAGAACACAGAAACAGATTTGTCTCCAGAACCTCCAGAAATGAATGTGGTCTCACCAGCACCTTGCTGTGAGCCAAATGGGACCCAAAGACTGTCTTACCTGGATGAGTTTTGACTTACATGACTGTGAATTGCTGGTTTTGTACTATTTTGAGCAGTTTGATATAACGTAATCTGTTAGGAGAGCAACAAAAATCTAATAAAGGTCCAAAGCCAGGGCCAGTGGTGGCCTCTGTTTCCTCCTCTGTCCTTGCTTCTGGTCTACTACTTCATCACTATACCCTTCTCTTACCTGTATCCTTCATTTCCTTTTTGTGTGTATTTGTGATGCAGGCTGATTTGATGTTGGAAGGAAAGAAAGAGAAGCCCGATTCTCTTTTTAGAGTTTTACTCTGCTTCTGCTCTTCCTGTAGCGCTCATTTCTTCCACCCAGAAATTGTTACAGGCGGAGTAGGAGAGCTCTTGGTGTATTAAGTAAAGGTGGTGGTGGTGTGGCATTGTGACTAGAGAGAAAGTGGTAGGAAACGAGATGAACTGATTTCGTGGAGGCAGCTCATAGTTCATGGAAAGCATATGAGTCAATTTCCCACTGACAGGACCACACACATGACGCACACAACTTACAGGAAGAGATGTGTATTTTGATTATACCGGTTTCAGTCCATGGTCAGCTGGCATCATAGTGGGAGGGAAGTGCAATAGAAGGCAGCTCCTGGCAGCCGGAAGGCATAGAGCAGGATGAGAGCCAGAGAGGAAGGGTCCAGGACAAGGTCATTCTTTCAGAGGCATGAGCCCAGTGATTCCTACCTTCTTTAACTGAACAGCACCTTCTATAACACATTCAGCTGTAAACTCATCAATGGAGCAATCAATAATGAGGTTGGCACCATGGTGATCCAGTCATCTCTCCAGTCCTCCCCCTCCGAACATCACTGCAGTGGGGATCAAGCCCTTTCTAGACAGATTACTGGGCCATGTCTTTCATGTCATGGTCTGAAAGATTCATTCAGTTGATTCTGCATATAGGAGGAAACGTTAAACAGTGTCAGGTGGAGGACTTACATTGTGAGTCCTGCTGGCTGCCAGGTGGAGAATTTGGGAAGTGTCAAGGCAGGAGCAGCAAAGCTGGCCGAGAGGTTAGGGCATGGTCTAGAGAGGGCAGCTAGTGGTTTGCATGGAGGCGTCGAGTGTTTGGGGGACAATTTGAAGATGAACCTGGAAAAGAAGCTCTCTCACCCAAGTCACCATGTGTCATTGCTTCCTTCAATCCTACTGCCTGTCACCACTTTTAAAAGGCTGGTACGACATCTTCCTGGCCCACCACACTCAGTGCCTGTTGCTCCTGTGATCCGAAAGATGCCGTCCTGCACTGTGCCATATACTGCTTCACCACAGTGAGAGGACACACTCGCCTTTCCCCCAACACTGATCTGTCGTGCTTGGTCCTGGTCTGTGCGCCTTGCTTGACTTTATAGTTAGAGTGACCTATTCCCACACTCTCTCGATACACTTGTTCTATTCAGCAAAAAGCCTTGGTTGAAGCCGCTTGCTGGTGATGGAGCTGCCACCAGTGAACATCTCCCTGGGGAATCAGCTGCTAGGTGAGTCCAAGTGCAAACGGAGAATCTGGGGAACATCAAGTGGTGGTGCACGGGTGACGATTTTCACCACAGTGGGAAACTTCGAACTTCAAAAAGTGCAATCAATATTTTATGATAAAAGATGAACTAGCTGTTTCTTATCTAAAGGCATTTGTTCCTCTCATGGTACTGTTTATTTTACTTGTCATTGCTTTTCTTTATACTTTCTTCTGGAAAATTGTGTTTTAATTCTGTAAAAGTGCTTCCAACTGTTTTAGAATCAAGAAAGAATCTCAATATTAAAAGTGAATGAAGTAGTAAATTAACATTTACATAAATAAATCACTTTACTTTAGAGGGTGGATAGTAAGACCTGTGGCATGGGAAGAGTTATCTGTCTCACAGAAGAAAGCTTCGTGAAACATCTTAAGGCTTGCTGTTCATGTATATGAAAAGGGAGAGATGTTTAATATTGATTTTTAAACACAAGGCCATAAAAATGGGATTGGGTATTCTCCATAAATACATAATAAAACATTAAATATTTACTGGCAAGAATTTTGGTATAGAGAAAGTTGTGAAATGTAGGAAAGGATCAGTGAAAGTAGCTGTGATTTGGAACTTAGGTGATCCTCTAAAATTACTTATTTCCACCTGCCTGAGACAGGTAATCGTGACTGTATGTGGAAAGGATAGATTAAATGGGTTAAGTACAAGTAATTTTTGCAAATAAAAGGCATAATGAATATTTGGCTCTTTTATGAATTTATTTTTGGAAAAATATGCAATTTAAAATATTCCAGTGATTTTGCTATGTAACAACATTTTATCATGTTTGAAGCAATTTTAACATGGTGTTTATAAGAACAAATTATAAGTAAAACTCAATACCAAGTGAAACTTTGGACCCATTCTCCTTTATGGTATGAAGACTTGTGTACTAACTGATTATGGTAAGGATTATCAGCCCAAACTGAAACATCCACTTTGTAACCAGAATAAATTTTAGGTTCAAGATGAATAGTTTAAGATGTCTTTCTGGGAACTTTGTTAATATAGCAACTCCAGGCAGTAGGTGGAATTTGACAGCACCTGGATTAATCAGAAACAACTAAGGTAAAACTGCTTCCTTATAGATTCAGGGAAATTTTATTATTTGCATGTCTCCTTTTTAGGAGAACAAACTCATAATGTTTTTGAGCACTTAGAGAGTAGGGCAGAGTAGTAGAAAGCCTGCCACAAGCTAGATAAGATGCATGCTGATGGCATAGGGACAAAGTCACAGCAAAACGCGTCCCATTGGGATAGCAGTCAGAGGTTTATCTTGTCACTGGATGTACACAGATGCTTGCATCACTTTGCACTGTTGCTGAAAACCAGCATCAAACTGGATGAATCTGTCCTTGCACTGAGGAATCTAGAAGACAACGTTTAGTGATTGTAATGCCTCCAGGCCAGGGGACAGTTAACAATGTTCAACTCACCAGCAAACAGCCAGCTTTGAGTCCAGTTAAAATATCGTTTACAAGCAGGAAGCCCAAGCCATTCCATGATTGGTTACATAGATTGAGTTGAGTCATATGTCATCAGGCAAACTAACTCTAAATATTTTTTCTTGAAAGGAATTATCATAATATAGGAATATCCTGGGGACGATGTGGAGAGGGCTCAAGCAGAGCAAGCCAAGTTAAAAGTGTCTTTGGCTGGGTTGCTTCACCCAACCGAAGTCCTTGAAGCCAGTTAAGAGCAATATATTGTTTTAATTAAGGGAAATACAAGGTGAGAACAGTCAGATGGGCCCAATGCATTATCAGAAGAAAAGCAGCTGGACCCAGACAGTCAAAGCAGACTTAATTTAGCAGGGTATTTACCTGACAGGCAGCAGGAGCACTGACGGAGGCTGCTGTTTGGTTTTAACTCCCTGTAGCAGTCTGTAAGTTTGTTATTCTGTAACTGCGTCTTTGCTAAGCACATAACTGTGCTCTTACAACACAGCCTCTCGGTTCTGTTGTTACCAATATGCAGCGCAACCAGCTGAGCACTGCTCACCTACCTTGAAGCTCTGATTTTCACCCCTGTGACTGTGCTAACTCGGTGGAAGGGACTGGTCCAATATTTCTGCTATCCTGGTGACTTCCTGGTGGCCCACTGCCAGGTGCCGCGGCCAGCATGGGGAAGGAGTCAGGTGAGAGACTGAAGACACAGGGAGACCAGTTGCTCAGGAGGCAAAAGGCGATTTATTAAAGGACTCCAGAGTTTTATAGTGTTTCAAAACAAAGAGCAGTACAAGTCACTTCAGGACACTTTCTTGTGCATACAGCAAAGGTAAACATGTTCTTGGGCCCGTGAGAAACTTCTTTGCTTATGTTATGAAGCTTTTCCCAGGTTAATATCAGCGCGATGCTTTGTCTACAAGGCTGAGGTTACTGCAGGATAAGGAACTGGTTGAGGTCCAGCTTCAGTGTGTGGTTTTCCACACCCGTTCACTGCCGGACCCCTGGTTCCTGCTCCCAACATATCCCCCTTATTTCTTAGACAGAGTGTCGCATGGGAATTTTATTAGCAGTTGATTCTAACTTAAAAGTTTCAAGTCCAAACGCACATTTCTCATTTGCCCAACAACAATTCTCACAAAATATGGAAAGATTGTTATCATGGTGATAAATGCTAGAGCTCCAATCACACAGATCTTTGTAACATATAGTATAATTATGATGGCACAAATGCCATGAGGGTCCATATATACTTTTGCTTGGGTATTTTTGTCTACATTCTGGAATATGCTCAGGGGGATTGCCTTTTCCCACTCTAGTTTCACTGCTGTTGCAAAATACATACATCATATCTACTCCCCAGTGCATTCCATTCGTAAAGTTTCCATCCCAATCAGAGTATCTTTCTATTAATGTACACTTCTTCTTTGTTTTAGAAAAACATAGGGGTAATGAAGCAGACATTCCAGTGTAATTATATACAATAGAGATAGGTTGTATACGAGTGGAAAAAGGAAAACTTAAGACTCCCAGTATTATTTACATAAACAGTAACATCATCGTTGTCGCCCCATGACATAGGGTGCAACAAAGGAAGATTAGGTACAAATGCCCAATAATTATCCGCCCGCACAGGCATATGAAATGTATGCAAAACCCAAATAATGCTTAGCAGTTGAGCCCAAAACAGGAGTTTCATCTCTTGTCGCAGGAGGCCTTCTGGTCATTGTTCTCGTCTTCGAGGTCATGGTTAGTCGAAGCATCTTCCTGCGCAATTTTTCTATCTTGCTCTTGGGCATGTCGTACACAACGTTCTGGGATCCACCTGGGTGTATCAGCGTCTGTGGGAAAAACACAAACATACCCTCTTCCCCATATCAATACTGGGTCAGGACCATGTAATAGATTAGTTAATGGGTCTTTCCAATAAACCATTGGTTTGGAGGGCAAATCAGCAGACCAACGTCTCTCAGCTGCAGATCTGTTTGAAGCATCAAAAGTTACAAAAGTAAGAAAGTAAACAGCGTGGTTAAGAAGGATTTTGGGAGAATTACTTACACCATTCCGGACCTCCACTGAGGACCTGGGCCCTCCCCCTGCGGCCGTGGGGGTGCCCCCCTTGCACTCCAAGCTGGTCAGCAAGCGGTCCGCCTGTTTCAGCCGCCACCACTGCCGCCGCCACCCGCGCCGTCGGGGGGGGGGGGTGCCCAGGCCGAAAAGGAGCGCGGCCCTGGGGGCAGCCACCTCCGCAGCACCGCGGGGCTCCCGCTTGCCCCGGAGGAGGAGGAGGAGGAGGCGCCAGAGATGGGGGTGGGTATAAGGAGGATGCCACGTTCTCTGAGGATTTGGGTTTTCTTATAAAACTTTCTCGAGTTCTTTTTTCCCATTTACTAGACTCAGAGTCCCCTTTTAAACAGTCCTTAATTAGAGTCCAAATCGAAAACACATCCACAGGAACCTTCTCGGACCCGAACACAATAATAACCCTTAATCTTTTCTCCTACTGTTTTCCAAGTCTCAACATTAACCGTTCCCTGTTCAGGAAACCAGAGGCAAACCTGATGCACAAAATCAACAAACCGATGAATTTGGAGCTTAGCCACAGGAATGCCCCTACTCTTTAACAAAGAGGAAACAACTTGCTCAAAAAGTTCCCGTTCTGATGACGGGGAGCTACCCATTCTCAATCCCTGCGGATATGCCACTCCCTGCCACTTTCACTTTTCACTTACCCGGGTCCTAGTAGCAGCGATCTTCTCGGAACTCCCGATTCTCCTTCCACTGGAAAAACGCTCCGAATGCTTATATTCCAAGCCCCACGTTCGGGCGCCAGGAGCCAGGTGCTGCGGCCAGCGCGAGGAAGGAGTCAGGCGAGAGACTGAAGACACAGGGAGACCATATGCTCAGGAGGCAAAAGGCGATTTATTAAAGGACTCCAGAGTTTTTATAGTGTTTCAAAACAAAGAGCAGTACAAGTCACTTCAGGACACTTTCTTGTGCATACAGCAAAGGTAAACATGCTCTTGGGCCCGTGAGAAACTTCTATGTTGTGCAGCCCAGGAGGTAAACATGTTCCTGGGCCCATGAGAAATTTCTTTGCTTATGTTATGAAGCTTTTCCCAGGTTAATATCAGCGCGATGCTTTGTCTAGAAGGCTGAGGTTACTGCAGGATAAGGAGCTGGTTGAGGTCTAGCTTCAGTGTGTGGTTTTCCACACCCGTTCACTGCTGGACCCCTGGTTCCTGCTCCCGACAGCCCACAGGCATTTAGTTCTAGAGCGCATGGTGTGGTGGATCTAGGGTCATGCAGGGTTGGAGATTAACTGACCTGGGGTATCTGTCCCTGAGGAAATAGGCAGGTGGAGAGGTCCTAAAGAGGGGAGCAGTAGCAACACACTTGTGTACTGGGTCCTTGCAGAGGAAAAATAAGAGCTAACGGAATATGCATAGACATATAGAAAGAGATTTATTATGAAGACTTGCTTGCACAGCTCTGGAGGCTGAGAAACACCTGCCACCTACTTTTTGTAAGCTGGAACCAGAGAGAGTCAGTGTTGCAATTCTAGTTCAAGCCGTAGGGTTCATGAGCTAGGGACACAGATGTCCCAAGAGAGGGGAAGAGAGATGCTCTGATCCCCACAAAGCAACTCCCCTTCCCTCTGGCTTTTCTGTTCTATTTGGGCTCTCAGCGCACTGCACAATGTCCACCCGAGTAGCCAAGCGCAATCCTTTGGATTCAGCCTAGCCCTGCAAATGCTGACCTCCTTTGGAGACTAACTTCCCAGATGCACTCTGAAGTGATTTCTTAGCCATCCACATGTCTCTTAGCCTGGTCAGGCTGAAACATAAACTGCACCATTTCACTGAAGTGTGGTTAGAATTGTCTCTGGGTGGCAGTATCACATCCTTACACATGCATGTGTGAGCCGGTGGGGATGCAGGCTCCCACTCTGAGCCTTGGACATTAGTCGAGTTTAAGAGCATGGAAAAATGTGATGATGTTTTCTGCATCTGGTGACATTTGGAGTTAAAATCTGCTTTTTAAAATTTATAATGTTTGGTTTTCTTAGTCTAACGCCTCTGAATATAAGCACAGTGTGAATTTAATATCATATAAATGCAGTTGTTTTCTAGTGTTGACAAATGAATGGCTGGAGAATAATGAGCTAGTTTATTCAGTATGACCACAGTGGAGATTGGTTTGGAGGTTCCTCAAAGATCCGAAACGAGAAATTCCATTTGACCCAGCTGTTTTCTTTCTAATATTCTTCCTGAAATAAGTTAAAGCCATCGTATTACTATGACCCATGCACACCCATGTCTGTAGCAGCACAGTTCTCAGATGCTAAATCTTGGAACCAATGATATGTCCATCAATAGATGAGTGACAAATAAAAAACTGATACACATACAGTGGGGCTCTGCTGTGCTATAAAGGAGGGTAAACCCGAGTCACCTAATGCTGGCACCTTAAGATCATACTGTTAAGTGAGACAAATCAGGCACATGAGTTTGAATTGCATAGTTCTCTTATGTGAGAAACCCAAATTATAAACAAAGAGCAAAATAAAATATAGGTAGATAGAGAAATTGATCTTTCGCAAATGGTAAGGAGGCCAAAAGATTTCTCAAATGAGAGGGAAAGAATGAAAAAGAAATGATGTGTTATGTGCACGGACCAATCACACACAGGAGTGTAAACATTTGTATGGCAAACGTGTACCCAAAGAAGTATTAAAAAGGGCAAATTTAAAGAAATAAAAATTTACGAGACATAAAAAAAGTCTACCCCTTCCTCCCGCTCACGTGGACTGCATGAAAACTTTCCTTCATTTTAGTTTATGATTCACAAACAACAGTAAATAGTTCAAGTAAGCTTTGGTTTTGTTCATGTAGCCTAGTTTGTATAGGATTTAAAAAGCAAAACCAACTAAGCTATGTTATTTTGATAACATTAAGAAACTTGAACATCTCCTTTGGGTGAGGTTTGCTAAAATTTTTTTTTTTGCTCATAATAAAGCTACAAAGCTAGCCATAAAGTAAGTTATTATTTGAAAAGACAGCATATATAATTTAGATTTGATGTACTATGAATCAAACATATCTTTCAATACTGAAGATTCAGCAAAATCTGTCAACACTAGAAAACAACTGCATTTATATGATATTAAATTCACACTGTGCTTATATTCAGAGGCGTTAGACTAAGAAAACCAAACAGATTATCTTGAGGGTAGGGGGGTCCTTTTCATTGGAAGCTTGAGGTCCTTCCTGGACTCACCAGCCAGAATTATAAGGAGATGGTGGAATTTCTCCTACTGTATGAGAACTTAATTTCTGGGAGCTCATGAATATCTAGACAGTTAACATGTCAACTGTTAATTTATAGTTATATTAGATCTTAGATTAGAAGGTAAAAAGAGAATCTCAAGGAATTAGAATAAAGAATATGTGCTGAATAAAATTTATATTAAATCAGTCTTATTTATTTTTAAAATATTCTCTGTAGAGAAGAAATACTTTTTATTCAGTAACCACACATAATTCAGAATCTCAACACGTGAAGAGTGTACATGCACACTGACAACAAGGAAGTGCAGAGCTGAAGTTATACTACAAAGCAACTGTAGTAAAATCACATGGTACTGGAATCAAAACAGAGCTGAAGGTCAGTGGAATAGATTAGAAGATACAACCATGACTACAAACACATTCAGCGACCTTATCTTTGAAAAAGGGGCCAAACAGGTTCACTGGAAGAACAACAGTCTCTTTAATAAATGGTGCTGGGAAAACTAGCTCTCCATATGCCGAAAACTAAAACTAGACTCATGCCTATCATTATGTACTAAACTAAAATCAAAATGGGTCAAAGATCTGAATATTAAAACAGAAACACTAAATCTATTGGAAGACAGATTGGTTAAAAACCTTGAAGACATAGGGGTAGGTAGAGAATTCATGAACAGGAATCAAACCACACGGGAAATACTTCCCAGAATCAATAACTGGGATCACCTCTTATTAAAAAGTTTCTGCACCTCAAAAGAAATCTCCAGCATAGTGAAAAGAAAACCTACAAACTGGGAAAAAATCTCAATGAACTGTCCCTTAGACAAAAGACTTCTGCCTAAAACATATAAAGAATTAAAAAAAATCAGACCCCCAAAATTCAAAGATCCAAAAATGGGCATCTGAGATGAATACATACTTCTCAGATGAAGAAATACAAATGACAAATAAATACATGAAAAAGTGTTCATCATAATTACTCATTAGAGAAATGCAAATTAAAACCACACTGAAATTCCATTTTACTCCTGAAAGAATAGCCAGGATCAAGAAAACCAACATCAACAAATGCTGGAGAGGCTGTGGGGAAAAAAGAACTCTTTTGCACTGTTGGTGGGAGTGTAGATTGGTGCAACATTGTGGAGGCCACTCTGGAGATTTCTCAAAAAGCTGGGATTGGAAGTTCCATTTGTTCCAGTTATTCCACTTCTGGGCATATTCCCAGAAGAACTGAAAACATCATACCACAGTGATATATTTGCACCCCTGTTAATAGCAGTACAATTGGCAATGGCCAGATCTTGGAAACAACCTAAGTGTCCATCAGCTGAGGAATGGATAAACAAGATGTGGTATTTTTATACAATGGAGTGCTACTCAGCTTTAAAGAATGATCACATTGAGATATTTATATAAATAAATGGACTCAGCTTGAGACCATACTCATAAGCAAAATAAATCAAATTCACATGTATAATACTGAATAGTTTCTCTAATGTAAGAAATGGTAAGAATACATAAAAGTATGTGGTAATTATGATTCCTTATTGTATTGCTTTGACGCCTTATCATGTTTTCATTCATTAGTTGGAATGGTTTTATTCTGGGTTGTTTGATTTTATTGCATGTGATGGTATGAACAGCTATTTTGAAGAAAACAAGACATCATAATAGGTAGTGCTGATTTAATATCATCTTGTTTTGAAGTCCCACCAAACTTTTGTTCTTCTGTCTTCATCGGTTGTACCATGTTGTATCTTATTGATTTTTTATTATATGTGATAGTATAAACAAAATTTTTTATAGATAAGGAGATAATATCGAAATGGTTGTTCATTTTCTGTTAGTTGATTCTGAATATCCTGTAATACTTTCATTCCCTTGAATGGTTTAAACTGTCTTGTTATGTTTGATACTACAGTATATGAAGGTATACTCAAATATTTCAAGGAAAGAGACACTATGGCAACTACTGTTATGTTGAATTGTGTTGTGGGGAAACACTATGTTATTTAAATTGTTCTGTTTTGACCTGTGTTGTTATGTCCTCTTTTATCTTAATTTTTTAAAATAAGAAATAGGTATTCATATTAACTTGAGATGAAGTATGTTTAATGCTTATTGAAGCTTTTGATATTAAAAGCTTAAAATTCTAAAAAAAATAGTTGACTACCTGCTATCTTTCAGCAGTGAACACGCAGCACCTTCCTAACTTCACGCCATGAGTCAGAGCCATGTCACTGCGTGTCTCTGAGAACTGCCACTCTTCTTGGGAAACTCCAGCAGCCACAATGAAATGATAAAGATGACAAGCTTTCTGCCAGAAAAATGCGTGCAAACCCATAAATGCTCAAAAATACTAATGGAGGAAGAAATAAACAAGCCAGCAAGCTAAATGCAAAACAGAGCAGAGGTGATAGGTACTCATCTTTGTTAATGAAAATTTGTTTGAAAGGATTGTATAAGACTTGACACATAAAATACAAGTGGATTTACAATTGTTTGTTTACAAAGTTCTTTTTTTTTTTTTTTTAAATTTTTATTTAAAAGGAAAAAGAGAAAAAACAAAACGAAACAAAGCGGTGTAAGGGTACAAGTAATACGAATTACAAAAAAAAAAAAAAACAGTAAGAAATCACCAGTTAATAGAGTACACATTATCATCTTAGCAACTTAGTTGCTCGAATCACAGTATCAAAGAATACAAAGTGGACATTCAAACAGTGAGACTGCAAACAGTTGTGTTCAATGATCCAACCAAAAACATTAATATGGTCAGCTATTTAACACCCCTAAACACACTTCCAGTTGTATGCTTTAGAGCACTTTTTCCCCTCTCTTTTTTACACACAATGTACACATTTTGGGTTTTATTACTACTTGGTTCTTATTGCTTTTTTTTTGGAAGAGAATAAAGTCAAATATGGCAAAACAAAGCTGTCAGTCAAAACCAAGGATAGACATAGCACACGATGTAAAAACAGAGTACAAGGTTATCAACCATGGTTACCATAATGCCTCTTGCTTCCTTAAAAAGAATTGTCTATTTCATTAGGTATTATAAAGTTGAACAAAACAGTAGAGAATAAGACCAATAAAACCTAAACCTTGTAAACATTACAGGACTTCCAAAGGAGACAATAGTCAAACTAGAATGGGCATCGAAGTGAATCTTACTGCCTTTAAAGTAGTTGCCTATACCCTCAAACTTGATACTATCATACAGAATGGAACAGAGTCTAATTAGTCAAAACAAGATAGTGGGAGTATTACAGGACTTCAAGTTAATAGGAAATCAAAAAATTAATATATCCTGGTAATTTTTAAAATTTTTCCCCTTAATTAAAAATATCATAAAAAATAACTAAATTTTTTTAATGAATAAGGGAGAGATTGAGATAAAAGAGGACAGAACAACATAGAGGTCAAAGCATGACCTAGTGCTTCACCACCAAATAAACTGACTTAATAGTAGTTACCACAGTGTCTTTTTCCTTGAAATATTTGAATATAACTTGATATACTATAGCTTCAAATATATCAAGTCAGTATAAAACCATTCAAGTGGATGAAAGCATTGTAGGGTATTTAGAATCAGCTAACAGAAAATGAACAATGGTTTCTATATTATCTCTTTGCCTCTAACAATTTTTGTTTATACTATCACATATAATAAAATCCAGCAAGATACATCATGATAAAACCAATGGAGACAGAAGAGCCATAGTTTGGTGGGGCTTCAAAACAAGATGATAGTAAATCAGCACTAGCTATTATGATGGCTTATATTCTTCAAAATAGCTGTTCATTTCATCACAGGCAATAATATCAAGCAGGCCAGAATAAAGCCTTTCCAATTAATAAGTGAAAACTTTATAAGGCTTCAAGGCCACATAATGGGGAATCATGATTACCACATACTTTTATATATTTGAATCATTACTTACATTAGGGAAACTATTCGGTATTCACACATGCAAGATTGATTTATTTCACTTATGAGTTATGGTTTCAAGCTGCGCCCATTTATTGATAAATATCTCAATGTGATCCTTCTTTATAGCTGAGTAATACTCCATTGTATAGAAATACCACACTTTTTTACCCATTCCTCAGTTGATGGACACTTGGGTTGTTTCCAAGATCTGGCAATTACAAATTGTGCTGCTATAAATATAGGTACACATATATCACTGTATTATGATGCTTTCAGTTCTTCTGGGAATATGCCTAGAAGTGGAATAGCTGGAACAAATGGGACTTCCAATCCCAGCTTTTTGAGAAATCTCCACTGACCTCCACAAAGGTTGTACCAGTCTACATTCCCACCAACAGTGTAGGAGAGTTCCTTTTTCCCCACAGCCTCTCCAGCATTTGTTGTTGTTGGTTTTCTTGATCCTGGCCATTCTTTCAGGAGTGAGATGGAATCAGTGTGGTTTTAATTTGCATTTCTCTAATGACCAATGATGATGAACATCTTTTCATGTATTTATTTGCCATTTGTATTTCTTCATCTGAGAAGTGCGTATTCATCTCAGATGCCCATTTTTGAATTGGATCTTTGAATTTTGGGGGTCTGAGTTTTTTTTTTTTTTTAATTATTTATATATTTTTTTTCGACAAAAGTCCCTTGACTGAGGGGAAGTTCACTAAAATCTTTGCCCAGTTTGTGGGTTTTCTTTTCACTATGCTGGAGATTTCTTTTGACATGCCGAAACATTTTAATAAGAGGTGGTCCCAGTTATTCTGGGAAGTATTTCCCATGCGGTTTGAGTCCTGTTCATGAATTCTCTACCTATCCCTATGTCTTCAAGGTTTCTACCCAATTTGTCTTCCAATAGATTTAGTGTCTCTGTTTTAATATTCAGATCTTTGATCCATTTTGATTTTAATTTAGTATATGGTGATAGGCATGAGTCTAGCTTTAGTTTCCGGCAAATGGAGAGCCAGTTTTTCCAACACCATTTATTAAAGAGACTGTTGTTCTTCCAGTGAACCTGCTTGGCTCCTTTATCAAAGATAAGGTGGTTGAGTGTGTTTGTAGTTGTGGTAGTATCTTCTAATCTATTCCATTGATCTTCGGCTCTGTTTGGATTCCAGTACCATGTTGATTTTACTACTGTTGCTTTGTAGTATAACTTCAAGTCAGGGATTGTGATGCCTCCTGACTTGCCTTTGCTGCTTAGAATTGTCTTTGCTATTCTAGGTCTCTTCTGGTTGCAGATGAATTTTAGGAGTGATTTCTCTAGATTTATAAGGTATGTTGATGATATTTTTATTGGGATTGCATTGAATCTGTATAACAGTTTTGGGAGAATGGCCATTTTCACAATGTTTGTTCTTCCTATCCATGAGCAAGGGATGTCTTTCTATTTTCTGAGATCATCTTCAATTTCTTTTTTCAGTGTATTGTAATTTTTCCTGTATAGGTGCTTCACTTCTTTTGTAAGAGTAAATCCTAAATATTTCATTTTTTTGCTTGCTAGTGTGAAGAGTGTGGTTTCTCTTATTTCCCTCTCTGTGATTTTATTGTTAGTGTATCGGAATGCTACTGATTTCTGTGTATTGATTTTGTATCCAGCTACATTACTGAATTTATTTATTATATCTAAGAGTGTTTCAATGGAGTTTAGGGGGTCTTCTATGTAGAGTATCATGCCATCTGCAAACAATGATAATTTAACTTCATCTTTTCCTATCTTTACCCCTTTTATTTCTGTCTCTTGTCTAATTGCTCTGGCTAGTACTTCCAGTACTATATTAAGTAGGAGTGGTGATAAAGGACATTCTTGTCTTGTGCCTGATTTTAAAGTAAAGGCTTTCAATTTTTGGCCATTTAGTATGATGCTGGCTGTTGGTTTATCATAGATGGCTGTTGGGCGCAGGCGCTCAACATACCATACCCCAGCCGGGACTAAGGACCACGCCAGCTTCCGCAATGCGCTACATCCCTCTTTAAATTAGCCAACCTGTGCGCACTTCGTGCTCACTCCGTACTCTGTGGCAACTCCTGATTGGCCACAGCTGGATATGGTAGCCGGAGCCTGCGTCCCATTCCCGCCCTGCTTCCTTGTGGCAGCCTGTGATTGGTCACGGCCAAATATATAAACCAGAGCCCGCGTAAATAAACTAGCAGTTAACTGTCGTCCACAAAAGCGTCTCCTGTCTCCTGTTTCATTGGAGCTGCGCCGGTCAGATGGCCTTTATTATATTGAGGTAAAGACCATCTATTCCAATTTTCTGTAAAGTTCTTATCATGAATGAATGTTGGACCTTATCGAAGGCTTTTTCTGCATTTATAGAAATGATCATGTGATTCTTACTTTTGGCTTTATTGATATGGTGGATTATATTTATTGATTTACATATGTTGAACCATCCCTGCATGCCTGGGATGAATCCCACTTGGTCATGGTGTATAATCTTCTTGATGATTTGCTGCATCCTGTTTGCCAATATTTTATTCAGGATTTTTGCATCTGTGTTCATTAGGGAGATCGGTCTATAGTTCTCTTTTTTAGTTGGGTCTTTCTCAGGTTTTGGTACTAGAGTAATATTTGCTTCCAGCAATGACTTAGGAAGGATTGCTTCCCTTTCAATTTCATTGAATCGTTTGAGGAGTGTCGGCATTAGGTCTTCTTTGTATTTCTTGAAGAATTCTGCAGTGAACCCATCTGGGCCTGGGCTGTTCTTTGTAGGTAAGGACTTAATTACATTTTCAATTTCATTAATAGAGATTGGGTTATTCAGCAGTTTTACATCCTCTTGATACTTCATATGTTTCTAGGAATCTGTCTATTTCTTCTGTGTTATCAAACCTTTGAGAGTAGAGGTTTTTGATATAGGTGTTGATGATCTTCTGTATTTCTGTACAGTCTGTAGTGATTTCACCTTTTTCATTTCTTATTGCATGAATTTGAGCTTTTTCTTCCCTTTTTAAAATAAGATTGGCTAGGGACTTATCAATTTTATTTATTCTTTCAAAGAACCAACTCTTTGATTTGTTGATTCTTTGGATTGATTTCTTAGTCTCTATTCCATTGATTTCTGCTCTGATTTTTCATAATTTCCTCTCTTCTTTTGGCTTTGGGCTTGACTTGCTCTTCTTTTTCTGGCTGTTTGAGGTGTAGCATCAGGTTATTTATTTGTATTTGTTCTGCTTTCCTGATGTGGGAACTCAGTGCAATAAATTGTCCTCTGATGATGGCTTTCTTTGCATACCACAGATTCCGGTAATTTGTATCTGCATTTTCATTTTCTTGTAGGTATTGTTTAATTTCTTCTTTGACCCACTGATCATTCAAGAGTGTGTTATTCAGTTTCCATGTGTTTGTGGGATTTTTGCAGTATCTTTTATCATTAATTTCTAATTTCAAAGCGCTATGATCCGATAACATGCAAGGGATGATTTCAACTCTTTTGCATTTGTTTAAATATGTTCTGTGAGCTAATATATGGTCTATTTTAGAGAATGACCCATGTACTGCTGAGAAGAATGTGTATTCTGATGTTGTTGGGTGGAACATTCTGTATATGTCTATCAAGTCCATTTGTTCACAGGTGTGATTCAGTTCTGTTATTTCTTTGCTCATTTTTTGTCTGGTTGATCTGTCCCTTGGTGTCAATGGTGTGTTAAGGTCTCCTGTTACAATTATGTTACTGATAATTTGAGTTTTCATTTCTGTTAAGAGTTGTTTTATATAACTGGGTGCTCTGGAGTTTGGTGCATATATATTTAAGATAGTTATCTCTTCCTCTTGGAGTTTTCTCCTAACGAGTATGTAGTGATCGTCTTTGTCTTTTATGATCATTGTTGGCTTAAACTTCACGTTGTCTGCAAACAGAATGGCTACTCCTGCTTTTTTTTGGATTCCTGTTGTGTGAAGTATTGTGTTCCATCCTTTGTCTTTCAGTCTGTGAGTATCCTTCTGGGTTAGATGGGTTTTCTGTAAACAGCATATGTTTGGATTTTGTTTCTTGATCCATTCTGCTAGTCTGTTTCTTTTGATTGGTGCATTGAGACCATTTAAATTAATGGTTATAACTGTTACATGTTGGTTTATCATCGACATGTTATCTTTCTGCTGTTGAATCTTTATCTTTCTGTTCTGTTTAATTGTCTGCTTTGCTTGGTGGTTTTTTCCTTTGTGTATCTAAACTGTCTCTCAATATTTTTTGCAGGGTTGGCTTGGTGTTCATGAAGTTCTTCAGCTGTTCTTTGTCATGGAAGTGTCGTATTTCACCATTGATTTTGAATGATAGTTTTGCAGGGTACATCAGTCTAGGTTGGAAATCATTTTGCTTTAGGATCTGGAATACTTCACTCCATGCTCTTCTTGACTTTATTGTTTGTGCTGAGAAGTCTGCTGTGATTCTTATAGGTTTCCCTTTATAAGTGCTTTGTCTTTTCTCTCTGACAGCTTTTAATAATCTATTCTTGTGTTGGACTTCTGGGATGGTGATTATTATATGTCTGGGTGTAGTTTTATTTTGGTTATGACTATTTGGAGTTCAGGCTTCACTGAACCTGATGTTGGTTTCTGATCTAATGTTTGGGAAATTTTCAGGTATTACTTCTCTAAATATCCTCTTGACATCCTTTATGTTGTCCCCTTCTTTTTCAGGAATCCCTATCAATATTATGTTATTTTTCTTTGCATCATCTTGCAGCTGTTGAATTGTTATTTCCTGATTCCTTGTTATTTTTAGAAGATTTTTCCTTTCCTGTTCACTAGCTGCAATCCTGTCTTCAAGGTCTGAAATTCTATCTTCACTTGCATTGAGGCGGTTTTTACAGCTTTCAGTGGAGTTTTTTATTTCCTGTATATCTCTGTGCATCTGCTTTATGTATTCTGTTTGTTTCTTATATTGCTCATCTAGGGATTCTATCTTTTTGTTTAGTGCCTCCAATTTTTTAACTGTGGTTTCTTTAGATACATTCAGAATCTCTTTCATTTCTTTTATCATTTCTTCTTTTACCTGGGAGATTATTTTGAGTTTGAATTTCTTTAAAGCTTCCTGGAGTTGCTTATTTCAGTAGCTATTATGTCCAAAACTTGAGGTGTATGGCATATATTTTCTTCTATATATATTGCTCCTGGTTTCTTGAGATGGGCTGGAGGTTTGAGGTTATAATTTGGTCTTTTGTTTTGTCATTTTCCTATATTTCTGTGTTTCAAGTGTTATTCGAGAGCTTCCTCAGGGTGTATTGGAAATCCACTTTTATGTTCGCAGCTCCTCGGACTCTGGCACCTAGTTCCCCCATGCCGCTGGGCCTCTAGAATCAGTGGTCCTCTTCTGCCTCTTTAGAACTCCATAGTTCCAGGTAAGCTGGGCTCCAGGAATACTGTGCGCCCGCCTGCTTGCCGGAAACTCCACAGTTCTCCGAGCGTAGCCGGAATGGGGAGGTGGATGTAGATGCCTCAGACCCACTTAGCCACTTCACTGCACCCGAAAGCCTGGAGGATCCGGCACAGTCTGGGCTTGGGGCAGAGTGCACTGGGCACTTACTGCAGGCCGCGGGGCCTCCGGAACTCATTTACAAAGTTCTTATTACACAACTATTTTTAAACTACAGCAGAAAGGATCATTTACTAATCTGTGAACTGGCGCATAGATGGCACAGAAAAAAAATCTACAGTCAGTTAACCTGTTAAAGCTGATAATTGAGGCTTGTTAAGTAACAGCGAAACTTCTGTAGTATTCCCTAAACAGAAATAAAAATGTATTTATTCCTCAAAACTTGATTTTTTTTGTGTTACTAACTATAAAATAGTGAAAGATAATATCATATTCTGAAGAATGTTTTACAAAAGAAAATGTCCAATTATAAGCCACAATATAAAATTGAAAGTATGTGCATGTCTGTGACATTTTTAGCTGAACATTTATTTATAGCATGCAAACCACTAGATGGCACTAAAGTACACCATGCTAAATTCCGTTATTCACAGAGAGGCAACGCTGATAACTTTGTGAACTCTTAAAGTGGTGCTTTTTGGGTTATATTTGTTAAATATATAAAATAATTTAAGCCTGTTCTGCTTGTGCCCTTGATTATTGAAACATAATATTACTGAATTGTAAGAATACTTAATTCACAGGAATTACTCAAAGTGTGATTTCAGTGGTCTTAGATACTGCCGTTACTTGAGTATTATTGATCACATGAGATTGTACTGTTCTAAGTTCTTTATAAAAAGAAGCGTGCTACCAGTAGAAGTAGTGAGGAGATTCTGGAACTGTCTGATAGTCTGATTTGTCACGTTGCATAAATTATACACGGGGAAAAGGGTTACATTCTTGACACACAATACTTCCCGTCACTGAAGATAACCAGAACTGATGACCCGCCACCACAGGAGGGCAACAGAAGCAGCTGCCTTATCGACCCCAGGAATCTTTTACAACTCGGTGCTGCATGGAATGACCTGAAATTCTGAAACGTGCTGGGATCTCCCAGTTTAAAGCCTGCCTGCATCTGACAATCTTCTGAACACTTTGCCATCATCAGGAATGCTCAGTGAAGCCCCAGGGAACTTCTGTGCACCCCCAATAAGAAGCAAGTTTCCGTTGGCTGTAGGAGAGGAAGGCCGAGCTATGTTTTTCCAAGATTAAATGGGACAGGAAAGTGCAACCATTCAGTGCAGTGTGTCAGTGGCAATGTGTCCCACACTTTCTGGTTCTTTGCATTTTGTCACATTCGTATAACTTTAAAAGTTTTCGATCTTTACATTTAATTTTCTTCATTTCTCTTTTTAACTCCAGGTCCTCACTCACTTTGGTATCAGTTTTGTGTCCTTTGCCTTCTATTGGATTTAAAAAACTATCTATGCTTGATTGGCACAAATCTGAATCCGTTCTGCGTCAACGCCTTTGATGTTCTGCTGGCCTTTCCCTTTTATTTAGCCAGCTGGCCTTGTCTGCCTTCCTTCGTCTAACTTGTGCTCCTGGGAGAAGGAGTCACTCATTTTTATTCTTGTGCTTTTGCTGTTTTGCAGCTGGAGTTTTATTTTACTCTGTTTTTGGCCTTGACCCTGGTATGGTTTGGTCTGATTTCTTCTTGTGCAGGGCTACAAGGGCTGGTTCATGTATCACTTCTTTTCAGAAAAGGACTGTGATCTGTCTCCATAATCTCCATATTTTTTTCAAGCCAGCAAAAAGTAATTTCTCCTTCATCTGGAAAATCATACCTTTATTTCTCTTATGACACATTTCTCTGTGTAGCCTGCTTGTCCAGAGTGTATTTATGATGTGTTATTTCCCCTCCTGGTCTACTGACTTCTAGATGGAAGAGGCTAAATCTTATCCATGTTTTCCTTATAGCCCCTCACTGAGCTTGTTATTCATCCTCCGGAAACCATAAAGATGTGGAAAATAAATTAGTGAATGCATGAAAATTGTTTGACCTTAAGGTTGGTGCATGTGTTTTCTTTGCTGATTTGCTTAGGCATACTGGCCTAAGATGTAGTCTTATATTTAACATAAAATATATAATAATCGTGGAGAAAGTGAAAGAGGATGTTTTCTTCTATGTTTAGAAGACTCCGTGGTTCTGTCTCAAGATAGGCAATACCACAAAGACGTATTTTCCTCTTCACGCTTATGTTTAGACTACACCAGGAGCTCACAAGATATGGCCTGTGAGCTGAACCCACCCAGCTGCTTGCTTCTCTAAATAAAGTTTTATTGACACACAGCCACAACCATTCATGTTCATGATATCTCTGGCTGCCGTCAGGCTACAGTGCAGTGCAGTACTCCAGACAGAGGCTGTACAGTGAAAAAAGTCTAGGCTATGTATTTCAACTTTTAATAATAACATTTTGCCTTCCCCTGGTCTTAATCCAGGCAGATGACTAGAAAGGAGAGTCTGGAAGCTTCCTTGATAAAATGTGAGCAAAGAAGGAGCCACCAAAGTTTTCATTCTGGAGCCCCCTCATTTTGAGAGTTTGAGGGGTTGGTGGCCTTGTGTGGCATCCGGTTCTCACTGTGTGGTAGGACTGTCCACAGAGTAGGGAAAGAGGTGGCATTTTTGTTTTTCTTTGCTGAAGCGTGGTTTGTAATGGTTAATTTCTCTTAAGAGTATCAGCTCTGAAATATTTGAGTGGATCTTACTTAGGCCTCTTGTGAAGGGTGGTTGCCTCAGTCCTCTTCAGATGGGTGATGTACTAATAGATAAATTCTTAGTGCAGTAACATAAAATATACAATTTCTGATGCAGTATTAATGAGCTAGTATATTAAAAACTTATCTGTATTTGCAGATGTAATGCAAAGGGAGTTGACTCCAAATTAAAATACACATCCTGAAAGAATTTATTTCCTCTCATATCTTATCTTGGTGTTTTACAAATGCTCTCCTGAATATCAAGTTGAAAAATGCAACTGGCTTTCCTAGGCCTTCTCTTTTATGACATCCATAAAGCTTTTACAATGGTTCATCTCCTCCTTCTTAAAATACTCTCTCGTCTTCTTTGATGCTGCAGCTTTCCCATGTTTATCCACCTCTTGATGGTCCTTACCCTCCTCTTCTCTTCTAAAATACGGGAGTGTAACACAGGCACTAGGCCTGGTTCTGCACTCTTCTCACCTTACTCTGATTCCCAGAGGTGCCTTCTTCTTCCGCCTCTTCCTCTTCTTCCTCCTCCTTCTTGTTCCTTGTGATCTGGGGTTACACCCTTGTCTAAATGATGCTCAACTTCCCACCTCTCCTGTAATCTTGCCTTAGTTTCCGCTCCGCAACCTTAATGTTGTTAAACTCAACTTCTTTGCCTCTAAGAAGCCCCCATGCGGTCATTTTCTCAGGAAGTGAAACTGAAGTGTCTTCTCAGACCTGCCCCTGCCCTCTTCTTTCACACCTCCCTGTTAGCTCCCACACAGGACAGAGAGTGGGAAGGTTTCTAATCCCTGCATAGCTTGGCCAAAACCCCACTTGCACCACACAGAGAGGATTGAGACTGGGTTTCCTGAGTTTTCCTCTATCAACCCATTTTACAAACGACCTCATATTAGATTTTTTTACATGTTTTCTAAAGAGAACTATTCCACAGAAGGTCATGCTTTATTAATAGTAATTGTAACTTGTAATCAAGCAGAGCAATTTAGTGGGATGAAGGTTTTGTTCATTCATTTAACAGACATTTAATTGAATACCAGTGATATGAAGGCACTACCCTCGGTTTTTGGAATACAGTAATAACAATACTGATAAGAATATCTGTCCTCATGGGATTTACAGTCTAACTGGAGAATGAGTGGTAAACCCGAGTCATGGACGGGGAATTTTATGTGCTAAAGAGAAGAATTAGAAGGCAGGATCACCGAGATGCTGAAGGAATGCATCACCGGAGTGACATGGTACAGATGTGAGGACTGCACAGGACCAGCTGCACAGAGAGGGGCACAGCGTCAGGGCAGACAGAACAACAGTGACAGGGAAAAGTCGCCGACTGTACTGGAAGAGTGGCACAGAAGGACCATGTGGCTGGAAGAGCGGGAATGAAACTATGAAGATTCACGTCAGGAGGCCCAGAGGTGAATGTTCTGGCTCTGCTCCGAACAAGCCAGGGAGTCTCTGGAGAGTTTTGTACAATGAAGGGAAAGCTTTGGAGCCTCGTTAGAATGCTGCTGTAGCCACTCTAATGCTGAGTCGGGGGTTCCTAGGGCTGCAGACTTGGAGAGCAGGGTTAATGTGAGAGCTTTATTGACGTTTTGGGATTATCACTTGCGGGAGGACAGGGAGGGAAGCAGGACCAGATGACGGAAGGCTTGGGCTGTAGTGTGTTACTCCCCAAGGCCTCAGCCCACCATGGGGCTCTGAAGGTGAAGGTGTCCTGCCTTCTGCACTAGGTCACCAGACTTGGGTTATCTCCTCTGTGAAGCAGTGTTCCACTGGGACTTTGGCTCCCATAGCTTTCGTCACTGGAGGCGATTCCCACTGCAGAGTGGCACATGGGCTGCTGTCTTTAGGAAGTCCTCCTACTGGCCGAGGACATTCATCCTTGAGTCCTGAAGGGGTGCTCAGGGGTTCATCTCAGGGTCCTCTGCACCAGGCAAGAGTAATGAAGGCTTGGACCAGAGTTCCAGCCATGGTGTGGTGAGAAGCTGTGAGTTTATGGATACGAAAAGAGGAGCACAGAGCCCTAACTAATGTTTTCCGCTGGATCATATTTGGGATATGAGAGGGAAAGAGGAGCAAAACTTGACACAAGACCTCGGCTTTGGCTTCAGCAGTTGTTAGAATGCATATTTCAGAAAGAAGCAGAGAACCGGACAAAGCTCGTGAAGGGCGGATGTTAAAAACTGTGTGCGGTGCATGTTCAGCAGGAGATAGCTGTTAGTGAAACGGACACACTTTTCTGGAATTCAGAAAGTTGCCCAGGCAACAGATTATATTTGAGTTCCTACTATCGGTATGAGCCAGGGTAAAATCAGCTACAGTGACTGCAGAAATAGACAGGAAAACAGTTCCAAGATTGAGCACCAGGGCACTCCGCTGTTTAGAACAGGAAAAGGTGGAGACCACCTAGCAAATGAGACTGAGGAGAGATATCTAGAGAAGTAGGAAGAAAATCAGTTGAGTAACATTCTAAAAGCCAAACGAAGCGACTGTTTCAGGAGGAAGGAGGGATGAACCAGTTCCAAAGGTGCCGACAAGGCAAGTGAGACGAGATTGGAGAAACAAGCAGTGCATTTCTGTAAACAGGAGTTCTGGAGACCTTCACAGAACAATTTTAGTCATTTGCTGGGGGAGGAAACGTGTTTAGAATGAACTGAAGAGACAGTGGTGGAGGGAACAAGCCTGTACTACCCTTGGGAATTTTTTTTTTCTCTAATGAGGAGGATAAAAATCAAGCATTTGTTAGAAAGAAATGAGGATGAGTTTTCTGGGTAATGATAATCACGTTTTTGTAAATACCAAGGGGTGTGATCCAGTGGAGAACAAAGAAGGATGGTGCATGAGGGGAAGGCGTGGCTTGCTGGTTTCAAAGTAAACATGTATATTCATATTTTAATAAATGTTTTCAATATATGTTGATGACTTTAGACCAGTTCATCCTTTAGTTCAGGATATCTTCTTTAATGAGATCTCACTTTTGCTGCAAGAGACTTCACATAGATTCCCATCTTTGCAGAGTGTGGGGAGTGTAATCAGGAGATGACCCCATCAGACAAAGCAGAGGCAGTCAGGGAGGGAGAAAGAAGAAACAAGGCCAGCGTGCATGGGCTGGAAAGCTGCAGGCCCTGTGTTCCCAACCAGCTTAGTGCCTCTCCTCTCCAAATCCACCCTTTATTAATTGCTCTGCTGTGAAGGGTTTGGATGCTTTAGGGATCTGTCTGCGGGAAGCAGAGCATTAAGCATCACTGAGAAGAGGGCTGGAGGGTCTCTTCTTGCTGCTTACCCTGTGCTCTGCTCATTAGCTTCCTGCAGTAAACTCATTTTTTCCTAGTTTTCTGGCGGCCGGCAGAGTAGTGTTCTTTCGGCAGACTGATTTCTGTGGAGCAGTCGCCTGGGGCTTCACGGTGAAGGGCCATTTCCAGAGAAGAGGAGTACCACTCAGTGGCTCTTCCCACTCCGGACTCCCCCAGTGTCCCCGTCAGGTGGCTTTGTAGCACAGAGGCTCTGGCTGGCCATATTCTCTCCCATGTCTTCCCGGCGTCCGGTTGGACAGTTGTGCAGGCTGCCTGAAAGCAAGACAGCTTCCCGGGGACAGCTGGTACTGGCCCGAGAAGTCAGATCTGCACCGCTTCTGTTCACGTGGCACCATGGGCATTTCTGACACCCGGAGAGCCAGGCATGCCCTCTTTCTTTGGTGCTAGGTCTCAGCTGTCTGGGACATCACTGCCTGCTGTGTCTGCCGGTCTCTCCATAATCCAGTCATGCCTTCCTCATCGCAATTACCAATTACCTCATTACCCCATTTCCTACGTTTTTGTACTGAATTTTGTTTAATCCAATTGTTGTGATTTTTGTCTTCTAGTTGGACTCAGAAACAAGTTCTGTGGGTGATTCCAATGCAGAGCTCATGGAAAGGATCACTGATCTGTAAAGTGAACCTGGTTAAAATTCAAACAGTTTGATAACTGTAGTGGTTGGTTAGGGCTCTCTGGGAAACAGAATCAATGGCTCTATTGAATATATACACATATATTATTTCACATATAGAATTTGTATTAGCTCATAGCACCAGCAACAGGGGACTTCACAGCGGCTGTGAGCTGGAGAAGGGGACCCAGCAGCTGCTCAGCCGAAGGCTAGAAGCCTTAGAACAAGAGGGATAAAGAGTGCTGCAGGCTCAGACTGAAGGCTTGGAAGCGTCCAGGGAGTCACAGGGGGTGAATCTGGGTTGAAAGCCTGGAGAAGCTAGAGTCTGAGACACAGGCTCAAACTGAACTTTCTTTTCCTTTCAATTTTAATTGTTATTGGAAGCTGTTTGTATTACACAGTGATCACATTCATTGTGGGGAGTTGTACATGCATGTACCATATCCTAATTATTTTTACTTCCTCTTCCCCTCCTCTTCCATCCCCATTCCTCTGTCTCTTAGTCCTCTTCCCATTTGCAAAAGATCTCTCTCACTGTTTTCCATTGTCTATTTTTTATTCTGTTCTTTATTTAGGCTATAAATTTCTCATATAAGAAAAACTATGCTACATTTAAGCCTTGGGTGTCTGATTTATTTCCCTTAACATTGTAGTTACAAGATACGTCTATTTTTCTACAAATGATTCAAATTTATTATCCTTTATTGCACAGTAGTATTCCACTGTGTGTGAGTACCATAGTTCCTTTATCTATTCATTTGGTGGTAGACACACAGGCTGCTTCCATTTAGCTGTTATGAGTTATGCTGCTGCAAACATGAACGTGCATAAATCACTGTGCTATGATGTCTTCAGCTCTTTCAACATACCTACAAATGTATTGGCTGGGTTGAATACAGTTCCTAGTTTCTATTTTTTGACCAACCTCTGTGCTGATTTCCAAGGTGATCATGCTAGTTTACATTCTCACTGACAAGGTAGCTGGGTTCCTCATTCCCCTCAGCCTTGCCAACTTCTGTTGTTATTTGATTTGTTGATGATAATATTCTTTCTAGAATATCAGAGTTGTCTTAATTTACATTTGTTTAATGACCAGCAATGCTTTCAAATTCAGGCCAACTTCCCCCTTCTTGCCCTTTCATTCCATCCAGGCTATGAGCCTATTGGACAAGGCCACCCACAGTCAAGGCGGAGCTTCCCCTCAGGGGCTAGCCTACATGCCAATCATTTATGGCTCCTCACCCCCCAGACATACCCAGAACTGTGCTTTACCAATCTGCTAGGTGTTTATTAATCCAGCCAAACCCACATCACATCATTATAATGCTCAGATGGCAATAATGTTCAATATTTGATGATACAAAGATCTCAGAATACTAGGCCTAAAAAGAAAATCACTAAAATTGACTAAAAAAATCTGCAAAAGCTTATAGCTAACATCTTATTCAATGATGAAATTATCATCATTTTTCCTTAGAAATTAAAACACAAAAGTCTTTGTTATTAATTTCTAGTTGGCATGATAATAAAATTTATGATCAGTACTTTTATTTAAATTTTCAGCAAAAGATACACTTATTGGAAATAAATAAAATCATTACCTGGAAGAAGATTTGGTTGTATAAATTAAAAATTCTCATATATACGTCGATTCATTGTCAAACTTAATGAGATTAACAAATACAAAGTCAACACTCAAAAATTAATTTTATTTTTGTATATTTTATTTCCATGTGTTTATTTGTATATGGGCATGCAGATTTATTTTTTATTTTTTATTTTTTTGTCTTTTTCCTTTTCATCGGTACCATGGATCCTGCCTGCTTGCAAGGCAGGAGCTTATGCCGCTGAGCTAAATCCCCAGCCCCGGACATGCAGATTTAGAGTAGCATACAGAGTCATCAAATGCCATAGAAATAATTTTTAAAAAGATGTGCAGGTGTGTTTCTCAAACAATGAAGTATTGTTGAGAGAAATTAAATATTTAAATGGAATTAAATGATAAGTATACATATCAATTAATTGGTAAGATTATAATTTTCTGAAATTCATGTATAAATTGAAGACAACACAGCTAATACTTTAATTAAGTGGACTTAATTTTAATCTTTTCTTAGATATTACATGCTGCCCTTAAGGTTTCCGTACAAATGTGAAGGATTTGTAGTAGCTTAAGTATTTTACTTGAGTAACAAAATTGTAAGATACATGTTATCAAATAACAAGTCTCACTACAAGTCAGAATATTAGAACAATGTGGCGTCATTATAAGGTATGCAAACAGATTAATGGAAGAAAATATAGCATCCCACAACAGATATTCCTCATTTAATGACTCACCTGTTTAAAGACAGTTTGGACTTACAACTCACTGCTCAGATGTACAACCTGTCTTTTTGTACAGTTCTGTATGTCTTGTTTATAGAGCGTGAGTGTCTTTTTTTGGGGGGGGATACAGTACACCTTTTTTGTACAGAACTGTGATTTTAGCCAAATGTAGGGTATAGGATAGTACTGCAGTAGTTTTGTGTTCTACTATACATTATAGGATTGCATGTATGAATTATGCAAATAAAAGATAAGTTATCCACTTGGGGCTTTCGTTGTTCTGAATATTGTAATGTACATACTCTGTATGTCTCCTTGATTAGCAAGCCATTTAGTGGCAGGAAAATAGCCCAATCATTAAACAAAGATTGTATGTACATGCATAAAACTACAGTCACTTGATTGTAAGTAAAAGTGTGACCACAAATTAATGGGGAAAGATTAATCTTTCCATAAGTTGGTACTTTATTAGTTGGATAACAATTAGAAAGAGATTTCTAATCTCTACCTTATACCACACAAAAATAAATCTAAATCATTTCTAAAGATTAACAAGGAAGGCTATGAAGCTCTGGAAGAAGGTCCAGGGCAGTGTCTTTACAACCCTGGGGCAGAACAAAGGCACTGGGCTAGACAGGCAAGTTCATAAAATGGACTTCATTGAAATCAGGAGATCTGTTCATCAAAAGATGATATAAAAACAGCAAAAGGGACTATTTTTTAAAAATATATAAAGTAATTATCTATGAACAAAAAAAACCAAACTTTAGTATATTATGCATACTTATATGTATAACATATAATCTTATATATCTGTGTCAATATCTAGCTATATAGAGAGCCTGTCAAAAAGTATGTACATATTTCTGGAAAAGAAAGTACACATTTCTGGAATAGTATGATATTTTTAAAACAGATGGTGTTACCCTTGTAGGGCAGACCCTAGCGGATGTCGTACAGTTCAGAAAACCCACTACACTACTGGCTCTTAGAGAAGAACCTGACATTGCATGTGCAGCAACCCAGTGACTCCAGGAACCCAAGCAGCAGCTCACTGTACTGATAAGTGTCTGGAAGTGACTGGGCTCCACTTTGAGCACCTGTTGTAATTGTGGAAGCTGAAGGTAACTTGCATAAATCTCAATTGTGTTAATGGATTTAGTATTACAATATTTATATGCGTTCCTTTTCCTGAAGTATGCATACATTTTTGGTGGACGCTGTACATATCTATATCTGTCTGTTCACCTATCTTCTATAATTCAGCAACTCACTGCTGAATATCTATTCATGAATATTTATAGCAGTGTTATCCATAACAGCTTGGATCTGGAAATTATCCAAATATCTTCAGTAGACAAAAGGATGAGTGCTTTGTGGCATGTTCATATAATGATGTCTTAAATAGCAAGAAAAAGAATCTAACGCAGCCTCTGGCAACAATCTGAAGAATTGCAGAAATAGTACTGAGCAAAATAAGATTGTATGATTTACATAAAGTTCAGCAACAGGCAAAACAAATGCATGCTGATTGGGGCTGGAGTGGTTTCTATAAGGCACTGCAGAATGGTCACAGCAGTGAGGTGGGTGCTCTGCAGAAGTGAGCTGGACATAGGTGGCTCATTGCAGGTGTGGTTAGTGTGAAAACATTCTGTGCTCTATACTATGGGCTTGTATTGTTTGCTCCATATTTCAGTTAAAATGATAGGAAAAGATCATGTGCTGAAAATTAGGAGCAGCATGGTAGGTTCTGAGATGTGTGCAGTACATTTGAAATACTCGACACGCTGAAAGAATAAGTTTATCAGATCAAAGAGGGCATGCGCTGGGAACCCAGTGCAGTTGAAGACTGGATTTTTATGACAGTTCTTTCAGTGGTCCTGGTGTAAACCTAAAGGACATGCACAGTTGAATCTCAGAAACTTTAACAGAAGGAAGAAGTATGGAGGGAATAGCAGGTAGAGTATTTGCAAAGGATTGAAATTCTGCAACTTAGAGTTTTGCTTGGTGGAGAACAACTGTGAAGACAGGAAGAGCATGATGGGAAGTGAGGCAGTGGAGTTCTCAAGGAATTGGTGAGTGTGTGGTTAGGAACAGTGCAAGCGGAGCACCAGCGTGAGAGAGAAGGCTGAGGGAGGATAACTGTAGTCAGAGAGGGTCTGAACTAAAGGTCGTTCAGATATGCAGTGGTTTTAGTTATGTAGATGTCACAGGTCTGTTTCCCTTGGATACAGACTAGAAAAGGGATGGGGGAGTGGGAAATAGGTTAGGGAGCTATTATGTATTAGTTCTGGGTCAGCAGAGAAAGCAGGATTGGGCAGAGGGAGAAGGTGGACTGTTTTGGAATCCAAACTAAAGCTTCAATTGTTTCTATAGGGAACTTCGGGGTTGGGATAGTCTGTCAGTATTGAGGTGAGCTCACTGGTTTCTTGCATCTTCACTCAGAAACCAGTGGGGCTGGTGTGACCCCAGGTTAGCTGGCTGTCTTCACCGGGGATGACTTGTCCCAGCAATAGTCTTAGTAGAAATATGTGATCCATCCAGTGCCATGAGGAGCTGGAGGAATCAGTATTTCCATCCTGAGAGAAAATCAGGGTGGTAAAACATGGAGCCGATGCAATCATCTCCTGGGATGGTCCATGGGCTGTAAAGATCTCAAAAGGTGAAGCAATCAAGGAACCAGAGATCTGGAATAATGACTCAGCTCTAAGATGATGTCAGTGAGAAGGGGAAAGCAGGAGGAAGATTGCCTGGTGAGGGCCAGGTCCTCCCATTGGGCTCCTGCCTTTGAGGGGATAATGATTACTCTTCTATATTACTTGCACTTCATGCAGGGATGTGGTTAAATGCTGACCTCATCTCCCAGGAATTGTATTTCATGAGCACTGACTACAAATTTCAGCTCTAGTCTTCTTGGCAATGTTCATATATTTTAACTGTTAGGTAAACATTGTACACATTTATGGTGCATCATATAATATACATTATATACATGTTAGACATAGTGTGTATGATATATTCAAATCAAAGTAAATTTACCTATCTCCTCAAGCATGTGTTATTTCTCTATGGCAGAACATATGAGGTTCTTCTAGCTTTTTAAAAAGCAAACATATACAATATTGTTATCTACAGTTGTAATGGCAAACAGAAACACTGAAATGACACTCAGGATTTGTAGGCAGATTTATTTACATCAATGGGCACTGACAAGGCTCATTTTCAAACTATCTGGCCTGTTCTCTGCTGGTCTAGGGCTTATATGGGATAAGCAAGCAGGAAGCATAGAGGCAGAATGGCTTGTCAGTTGGAGATTGGTTTATATGATGTGCAGCGTAGTGACCACTGTGTATCACAGTGAGCAGTCATTTCTAAGAACAAAAATAACAGGAACTGTTACCTGGGCAACTAACAGACTGAAACATACTGGCTGGGGGTGTATCTTCTGCTACATCCCCCCCCCCCAATGTCTGCTCAGAAATCTTTGCTGAGTGTTTTATATGTGATCTTTCAAGACAAGGCCTAACTAGAAGCAATAATATTGGGGCAGTTAGTGGTTCTAGAATGAGCCCTAGCCAAGGTCCCCAGGATTGAAAATTCCCAGCAGGAATTTGTGGTTTGTGTTTCCCTTATTATAGGATTTTCCCCCTGATTTGATTCTGACAAGAGAGTGACAGAGTTAATCTGATCTAAGAGAGCATCCAATGTGCCTTGGACACTAGTCAAATCTTCATCATTTGTAAGGGCCTCTCTGGTTATTTTCTATTTTCTCAGAACAGTCATTTATAGAGCCAGGGAAGAGAAAAAACTGAAGTAAGTAGCCTGAAAAGGCACAAAAATCAAGGAGAGTAATGCATTGAGGAATGGGGCAATCCTGTGACTGGCGTCCTCAGCCTTCAGTGGTGCACAGACTGGTCAGCATCCGGAGTGACCAGAGCAGGACTTTGAGCATGTTGTCCCTCCGGATTGAGCCTTAGAGGAGCTGTCTAATCTAGCTAAATTCTAGGAATGGTTGATATAAAGCTGGATTTCTGAAATTTGTAGAGAAAGTTAATATGTACCTGGGTTATATGCATATGCAGGAATGCTTACAGGTATAGCTGATACTTCAGTTAAACTTATGGGGAGCTAGTTATAAGTTGTTTCTGTGGGTTATGTTTTATTGTCTCAACTTTTTAGAGCTTGTGACCTGTATGTCATATGTAGTTTCTATTTAATTATCTCTGCTACAATTACAAGCCTGTTGTTATTGCCATGATCAAGGGTAGGCCATATTTAGGGATGAATTTTCACAGCAGGGCCCTAAAAACTTTTATTATCCTCTCAGCAAGGATAGGGAACGCCTCAGGCCAATCTGAGCAGGCATTAAGTCAGGGCTGATGACACAGAAGCTGAAGTGTGCTCTGGTTGCATGGATACAGGTGCCAGCACTATAGCTTGAGCTTTCAGAATATACAGTAGCAGTAGGTTTGCCTCAGATTAAGATGGATCTTCTGGGTTTACTGGGTAAAGATTTTCTGGATGGGGTTGATATTTCAGTCAATCATACTGCAAGTGCAGGCTTGGTGTCACTGGAGGCAGGTTTCTACATAGCAGCATCAGGAATTAGTAGCAGGAGAGATTTGGCCAAAATAAGTTTGTCAAAGATGACCACCACATATCTAGTCTGTTAGACTCTATTCCTAACAGAGCTATTTCCATTCATAAACAAAGTGTGCTCAGCATCTGTCAGGGGTTTTATTTTTCACTCACAGTCTAGTGGCTCCAGCTTGGTAGGCAGATAGGTGGTGGGACTGAATGATCCGTAGTTATTCAAGAAGTCCAGTATAGCATGTGGCACCTGAACAGTTGGATCTCAGCCTAAGGTGAGTTCATCATCTTTCTTGATCAGAAAGACAGTAGCTTTTAGAGCCCAGAGACAAAAGAAGGAGGCAGATCTTAGTGACTGCAGCCCTTAGTGACTGCAGCCCTTAGTGACTGGAGGCCTTAGTGATTGGAGGAAGCCCTTTATGGGCTGGATTTGCACTGGTAGTAACTGGATTTATAGTAACTGGATTTGCACAGCAAGCCAGTGGGTGATCTTAGGGGTTGACAGTCTGAGTGAGCATCATTACTTTTCTGAATGTGAATGCAAGGATCTAGATTCTGTAGAAGCCAGCAGATGCAAACAATTCATGGAGTTTCTTCCTTTTAGTCAGTTTCTGCCAGATATTTCAGTAGAACTTTTGTATCTTTTTAGCAGGCAGTTTGGGTGTCATTAATCAGAAATGCAGGAAAACAGCAAGGTCAGCTGTGAGTGCTTCTCAAAAGAGGGTAAACAAGTTTTTGAGCCTCTGTGAGGTTAAATCCAGATCTGTTGACTTTTGAGTTCAGAACTGAGGCCTTCCCACATAAGGGTGAAGAGGGGCTGGCTGATGGGAGACAGTTGAAGGCAGAAGAAGGCATTTTAATGTCCAGACAGCTGTACCAGCAGGCTGTAGGCAGCAGAATACTGAGGCAATGTATACAGAAAGAAATTGTGGTGGCACTGACAGCTTGGAGATATTGATCTGGCTTTACAGGCAGGAGAGGTGTATTTAAGCAGTTTGACAGTCTGTAAACATTTTGCTGTTTTGAAACCTCTGGATGTGTGGTTAAATTTTTAGTCAAATCTCTCATGGCACTGGATATTATTTGATGAAGGTGGAGATTGCCCTGGAATGGAATTTCACAATCAAAAGCAGGTGGTCAATGGCCCAATTGCAGGGCCCAGGGGACCATGATGGAACTGTGGGGCTGGAAGGGACAGAAAAACATGGTGTCTGGGAGTAGCCAAATCTGTTGCTAGAACCTCCCCCAGACAGTGGGAGAGTTCTCAAATCCTTGTGGCTATTGAGAAATGGTCCAAAAAAAGGAATATGTATTGGGAACTGTAGAATACAAAGTGATGGAGAGCTCAGCCACACTGGGCTGCATTTGGCAGGCCTCAGGCCTGCCCAGGACACACCCAGTGACCTCCCAAACCGGGAAACAGCTGGCTGGGGTAAGTCCACATGCCATCTGGAGCCCTGGGAAGACTTTAAGAACATCTCTTCCGGAGCTCAAGGACCTGCCCAGAGCCCAGCTACACTGGGCTGCTCTTGGCAGGCTTCAGGTCTGCCCAGGACACACTCAGTAACCTTCTACAAATCGGGAAACTCAGCTGGTGGCTGGAGTGAATCTGTGCCATCCTGAGCACCGGGTAGACTTTAAGAACATCTCTTCCAGAGCTCAAGGACCCATCCAGAGCCCAGGCACACTAGACTAGCCTTGAGAGGTTTTGTGGACCAACTATATTAGGCCCAGTGACCTTCTTCAATTACAAGATTTGAGAGTAGGTCAAGTGAGTTTCGGGGCATTGGTATTTGCCCGGGGAGAGCTTCAACCCATCATCCACAGTGGTTAGGTGCCTACCCAGCTACCTGAAACACTGAAGGTGGCACAGGAGGGCCTGAGGGCCTAACTGGACCAGGCTCAGCAACTTCCATTCAGTCCCCAGAGCCTAGGGCACAGGAGACAATTTCAAACATATCCAGGGGAAGCCTTGGAACAACACTTGAAGCATAGAAATATAGGAAAATGACAAAGTGAAAGATGAAAATACAATCTCAAACCTGAAGCCCATCCCAAGAAACCTTAAGAGCTATGTACATAGAAGAAAATATATGCCATGCACTTGAAATATCTGAAATAATAGCAACTGAAATAAAGAAGCAACTCCAGGAAGCTTTAAAGGAATTCAAACTAGAAATAAACTCCCAGGTAAAAGAAGAAATGACAAAAGTAATGAAAGAGATGCTGATCATACCTAAAGAAGACACAGTTAAAAAAATTGGGGGAACTAAACAAAAAGGTAGAATCCCTGGATGAACAATATAAGAAACAAACAGGATACATAAAGCAGATACAAAGAGATATACAGGAAATCATTATAAAAACTGCCTCAATGAAAGTGAAGATAGAATTTCAGACATTGAAAACAGGATTGCAGCTAGTGAACAGGAAAGGAAAGATCTTTTAAAAATAACAAGTAATCAGGAAATAACAATTCAACAGCTGCAAGATGATGTAAAGAAAAACAACATACGATTGATAGGGATAAATGAAAAAGAAGGGGACAACATAAAAGATGTCAAGAGGATATTTAGAGAAGTAATAGCTGAAAATTTCCCAAACATAAGAACAGAAACTGACATCAGGATCAGTGAAGCATATAGAACTCCAAATAGTCATAACCAAAATAAAACTACACCCAGACATATAATATTCACTATCCCAGAAATCCAACATAAGAATAGAATATTAAAAGCTGTCAGAGAGGAAAGACAGATCACCTATAAAGGAAAACCTATCAGAATCACAGCAGACTTCTCAGCACAAACAATAAAGTCAAGAAGAGCATGGAGTGAAATATTTCAGATCCTAAAGGAAAAGGATCTCCAACCTAGACTGCTGTACCCTGCAAAACTGTCCTTCAAAATGGATGGAAATAAGATACTTCCATGACAAAGAACAGCTGAAGAACTTCATGATCGCCAACCCAACCCTGCAAAGGATACTGAAAGACAGTTTAGATACACTAAGGAAAAAACCACCAAGCAAAGCAGACAATTAAACAGAACAGAAAGATAAAGATTGAGCAGCAGAAAGATAACATGTCAATGATAAACCAACATGTAACAGTTATAACCATTAATGTAAATGGTCTTAATGTACTAATTAAAAGAAACAGACTGGCAGAATGAATCGAAAAACAACATCCAACCAGATGTTGTGTACAAGACACCCATCTAACCCAAAAGGATACTCACAGACTGAAAGTCAAAGGATGGAAAACAATATTTCATGCAACGGGAACCCCACAAAAAAGCAGGGGTAGCTATTCTGTTTGCAGAAAATGTGAACTTCAAGCCAATAATGATAAGAGATAAAGAAGGTCATTACATACTGGTTAGGGGAAAACTTCAAGAGGAAGAGATAACTATCTTAAATACATATACACCAAATTCCAGAGCATCCAATTATATAAAGCAAGTATTAACAGAAATGAAATACCAAATTAACAGTAACACAATTATAACAGGAGACCTTAACATACCATTGACACCAAGGGACAGATCAACCAGACAGAAAGTGAGCATAGAAATAATAGAACTGAATCACACCTGTGAACAAATGGACTTGATGGATATATACAGAGTATTCCACCCAACAACATCAGAATACACATTCTTCTCAGCAGTACATGGGACATTCTCTAAAGTAGATTGTATATTAGCCCACAGAACATATTTAAATAAATGCAAAAGAGTTGAAATTATCTCATGTATGTTATTGGATCATAGCATCATGAAATTAGAAATTAATAATAAAAGATACTGCAAAAATCCCACAAACACATGGAAACTGAATAACACTCTTGAGTAATCAATGGGTCACAGGGGAAATTAAAGAAGAAATTATGAAATACCTACAAGCAAACAAAAATACAAATACAACTTACCAGAATCTGTGGGATACAATGAAACCTGTCCTGAGAGGGAAGTTTATTGCACTGAGTTCCCACATCAGGAAAATAGAACGAATACAAATAAATAACCTGATGCTACACCTCAAACAGCTAGAAAAAGAAGAGCAAGTCAAGCCCAAAGTCAAAAGGAGGAAATTATAAAAATCAGAGCAGAAATTAATGCAATAGAGACTAAGAAAACAATCCAAAGAATCAATGAATCAAGGAGTTGGTTCTTTGAAAGAATAAATAAAATTGATAAGCCCCTAGCCAACCTTATTAAAAAAGCAAAGGCAAAGCTCAAATTCTTGCAATAAGGAATGAAAAAGGTGAAATCACTACAGACTCTGTAGAAATACAGAAGATCATCAGCACCTATTTTGAAAACCTCTACTCTCATAGGTATGATAACACCAAAGAAATAGATAGATTCCTAGAAACATATGAAGTACCAAAGCTAGGTCAAGAGGATGTAAAACTTCTTGACCCAATATTTATTAATTAAATCAATAATGTAATTAAGTTCCTACCTACAAAGAAGAGCCCAGGCCCATATGGATTCACTGCAGAATTCCACAAGAAATACAAGGAAGACTTACTGCTGACACTCTTCAAATTCTTCAGTGAAATTGAAAGGGAAGCAATCCTTCCTAATTCATTGCTGGAAGCAAATATTACTCTAGTACCAAAACCTGAGAAAGACCCAACTAAAAAGGAGAACTACAGGCCAATCTCCCTAATGAACACAGATGCAAAAAACCTCAATAAAATATTGGCAAATAAGATGCAGCAAATCATCAAGAAGATTATACACCATGACCAAGTGGGATAAATCCCAGGTATGCAGGGGTTGTTCAACATATGTAAATCAATAAATGTAATCCACCATATCAATAAAGCCAAAAGTAAGAATCACATGATCATTTCTATAGATGCAGAAAAAGCTTTTGATAAGGTCCAACACTCATTTATGATAAGAACCTTACAGAAAATTGGAATAGATGGTCTTTACCTCAATATAATAAAGGCCATCTATGACAAACCAACAGCCAGTATCATACTAAATGGCCAAAAATTGAAGGCCTTTACCTTAAAATTAGGTACAAGACAAGGATGTCCCTTATCACCACTACTACTTAATATAGTACTGGAAGTACTAGCCAGAGCAATTAGACAAGAGAGAGAAATAAAAGGGGTAAACATAGGAAGAGAAGAAGTTAAATTATCATTATTTGTGGATGACCTGATACTTTACATAGAAGACCCCCAAATCTCCATTGAAAGACTCCTAGATATAATAAATAAATTCAGCAATGTAGCTGGATAGTAAATCAATACTCAAATATCAATAGCATTTCTATACACTAACAACAAGATCACAGAGAGAGAAATAAGAGAAGCCACACCCTTCACACTAGCAACCAAAAAAATGAAATATTTAGGAATTACTCTCATGAAAGAAGTGAAAGACCTATACAGGGAAAATTATAATACACTGAAAAAAGAAATTGAAGAGGATCTCACAAAGTGGGAAGACATCCCTTGCTCATGGATAGGAAGAACAAATATTTTGAAAATGGCCATTCTCCCAAAACTGTTATACAGATTCAATGCAATCCCAATAAAAATATCACCAACATACCTTATGGATCTATAGAAATCACTCCTCAAATTCATCTGTAACCAGATGAGACCTAGAATAGTAAAGACTGTTCTAAGCAGCAAAGGCAAGGCAGGAGGCATCAAAATCTCTGACTTGAAGTTATACTACAAAGCAACTGTCATAAAATCAACATGGTACTGGAATAAAAACAGAGCTAAAGATCAATGGAATAGATTAGAAGATACAACTCAACTACCTTATTTTTGATAAAGGAGGCAAATATGTTCGCTGGAAGAACGGCAGCATGTTTAATAAATGGTGTTGGAAAACCTGGCTCTCCACATGCCAAAAACTAAAACTAGACCCATGCCTATTACCATATACTAAATTAAAATCTAAATGGATCAAAGATCTGAATATTAAAATGGAAACATTAAATATATTGGAAGGCAAATTGGATAAAAACCTTGAAGACATAGAGGTAGGTAGAGAATTCATGAACAGGAATCAAACCACACGGGGAATACTTTCCAGCATCAATAACTGAGATCACCTCTTATTAAAAAGTTTTTGGACTTCTGGGAGAACATGGCAGGCAAATAACAGCAACCACAGAGGCTCTCTGAGATTACCAGTTTAGAATCCAGGAGCGGTGCCATGTGAGGAATCCTATGCAAGGGGAGATGTACCCTGCCGACCCAGGAACAAACTAAGCTGAGAGAAACCAACTGGAAATGCAATCCTGATGCTATAACAGGAACAGATAAAATCTCAGTGCGGAAGCTGGAGCCCGCGCCATTGGAAGCCGTGATTTGAATTTCCTGCTGCCACTACTGCGTCCCAATCTGCACGGCAGGGAGAGAGACGCGTGAAAGCTTTGAGAGCGGGAATTGGTGAACCAAATGGCATTGAGAGCAGGACTGACAGGGAGCCCTGCATCGACCTGTGGTGAGAGAAATGGGGACCCTTTCATAGGCTAGGAGGCTCCAACAGAGGACATTCTGGGAATGAGCAGACTAGCCAGAACAGGTTCCTGCAATGACTTTCACCACATATTCCCCTCTCAAGTGGGAGTGGTGGGGAGTGCTTGGCATGGTAACACCATGGACTAAGATCTAGTAGGCTAGCCCAAATCAGGTCCCTGCACCTGGCGGTGCACCCTAGCAGTGAAGCATTCAGTAGGTTGACCTGGAGGGGCGGGCCCAGGAGAGGCTGCCCAGGTCTGTCTCCCTAGTACACTGCAGTGGGTGGGAACACCTAGCTGGCGGATTCAAACAAACTGTAACAGACAAAGAGAGAAAAAATAAAACAACTGGGCCTCCTACATACGTTTGTATGGAAGGAACAAAAAGTATGGGAAAAGGGAGCAACAAGAAAGGGTCTTCAGTCCCCAATCCTGAGAACACTGGTACAGGAAAGGTAAATGCAAAAGAGAATGAAGACAGAAAACATGCAATATCAGACACAGCACCAATAGAAATAAAGCGGTATCTCCGGAGCCTCATAGACGAGTTCAAAAATGAAGTATTTAATGAAATAAAACAAGAAATAAGTAGAATAGTTAGAGAAATGCTAAGTACCGCCCAAGAAAAAACAGATGGTGGAATGAAGAACAGAAAAAAAGGGAGAATTGTTTGATGGAGAAAATAGAGAAAAAATAGAATACATGAAGCAGGTTCAAAGAGATTACCAGGAAACTAAAAACTCTATTGAAAGCTGGCATAACAGCTGGAAAGAAACTAAGGATAGATTATCAGAACTGGAGGACAGATTTGTAAGGTGGGAGCATGAAATGAAAAACTTCTTAAAAATAACAAGAAAACAAACAGCAATAATACAAAGACTAGAAGATGATGAGAGGATCTATAACTTAAGAATTAAGAACATAAAAGAAGAAGTAGGGACTCAAACAAATGAACTATAAAAGCTATTCCCAGAAATAATCCAGGAGAATTTCCCTAATTTAGCAAAAGGTAAAGATACTCAGATGTATGAGGCATACAGGACCCCAGCCACCTACAACCCAAACAGAGCTACACCTAGGCATATAATAATCAAAATTCCAGAAATCCAATATAAGAACTGAATATTAAAAGCTGTCAGAGACATGAAACAGATCACTTACAAGGGAACACCCATCAGAATTATGGCAGACTTCTCGGCACAAACCATCAACTCACGAAGAGCGTGGGGGGAAATAATTCAAGCTTTGAAAGATAATAACCTCCAGTCAAGGTTGATATATCCTGCACAACTGTCCCTAAAAATTGATGGAAAAACAAGGTGCTTCCAGGATAAAGAGGAACTAGGGGAATTTGCAACCACCAATTCAACTCTACAGAGAATACTGCAGGATATTCTAAAAATGAAAAATACCAAGATTCCAGAAACAGCGGCAGAGCGGCCACAATGAATGGAGCAGAAAGCGAAATGAAGAGGACAAACTGACAACTAATGACAGAAAAAGAGCTCAACAGAAATGAGGCAGAGAAGGTTGGATGGTAGGAACAGCCATTTTGGAGAAAACAAGACATCATAATAGGTAGTGCTGATTTAATATCCTTTTGTTTTGAAGTCCCATCAAGCTTTTGTTCTTCTGTCTCCATTGGTTTTAACGTGTTGTATCTTATTGGATTTTATTATATGTGATAATATAAACAAAAACTTTTATAGACAAGGAGATTATACAGAAACCATTGTTCATTTTCTGTTAGTTGATTCTAAATACCCTGTAATACTGTCATTCTCTTGAACGGTTTTACATTGTCTTGATATGTTTGATGCTACAGTATGTGAAGTTATACCCAAAGATTTTAAGGGAAGAGACACTATGGTAACTACTATTATGTCGAGATTTGTTGGGAGCCACAGCCCCGAGCCCGGTCGCCTCACTTGGCGGACGTGAGGCCTGTAGTAAAGAGTAAAGCCTGAGGTAGATTACCCCTCCCATCGAGCACGTTAGTTTCCTGCTTACCGCGTAAGCAACCCGCTCAACAATATAGTCTGCCTGGCAACTGATGATGTTAGCCAATCAGCTTGCCTTGCTTACTTTAACATGATTGGACACTGTATCCATATATATACTGGTGCCACCCCTGGGGGGGAAGAAGAAGCCCGGAAGTAGAAGCCTAGAAGGAGCCGCGGGGAGCGGACCAAAGGAGGCTTCGGCTGGGAGCGATCCCAGGGCAGGCTGTACGGAGAAGGAAAATAAAAAGAAAAGGTTGTCCACTGCCAGACTTTGTCGTGTGTCCTTCCTGCCGGCCGGGAGCGACATCGACATTTGGAGGCCCGCACGGGGACTGATCACCCCCGAGACGTGACAGCGGACAACGCTCCAGTACAGAGCTGCGAGACAGGTGAGTTGGGGATAAGCCTGGGCTCTGGGTGGCGCGCACCTACAGGGCTTTTAGACTCCCCTCAGGCTCACGCGTAAGTGGCGGATTCCTTGGGCCTCACGTGGTGAGTAACATATTAAAAGATGGGAAACATGCTAGGTAGCAACACTAAGAACGAGGGTGGTTGTGGAGAAAGCTCTCAAGAGCTTACAAAAGTACGCAGGGTATTTGAGCAGGCCCAGTCGGGGAGCTCCCGAGAGGGGCCCGTCAAGGGGAACAAAGATGCTAAGGAGAAGGACGGGGCTCTAGCCTCGGAGTCGTCTGACTCCGAGGACGAGGGAAAGTTGAATGGCAAGGAGGCCAAAGAGACCAGCTGTCAGGAGCCTAAGTCGCTCGATAAGGAGTCGCAGGGTTCTTTCCCAGCGTTGCGCCGTGAATTGCGCTCCGCTCAACTTGGTCTGCGGAGGAGTAGAGAGATCCTGAGCGCTCCCCGGCGCGAGAGGGAGGCGAAGCCTTCCGCCCCACCTTGGGGGCTGTTCCCGGAGGCGATCCCTCGCCGCGAGGCGGCCGCCCGGGAGCTCCCTTCCCCTTCGCCAGAACAGGAAGTGATGCACGGGCCCCCATTTTCCGCCCAATCATGGCCGCCGTCTTATGCTCCGCCGCCGGCGGGTCGGTATTTTTACAGGCGGCTTTGGCAGGGGGGACGTTTGTCTCATGAGGTACATCCACCACCTGGGATAGATAGTGGCCCCTACGGGATATTTCCTGTACAAGTAGCTATGGGCCAGGGACGTAATGCATGGGAGCCTTTTGAGATAAAGCAGATTAGAGAACTTAAAAATGCAGTTACAACCTTTGGGCCGACTGCGCCTTACACCATTGCCATGCTGGAGAACCTGTCTTCTGGGCCCCTCACCCCCGCGGACTGGATTCAGCTGGCAAAGGCGTGTCTGCCCTCGGGTAGTTACCTGGATTGGCGAGCCTGGTACGCAGAGTTCTCTGCAGAGCAGGCTGAGAGAAACGCCAGTCGGGGAAACCGGGGGTGGAACAAGGAAATGCTTATGGGAGAAGGTCGGCACGCTGATGATCAGACTCAGTTCCCCGGCGCTGTCTATGAACAAATCAACGCCATAGGGCTCCGCGCCTGGAAGCAGGTAAGTGGTGCCGGAACAGCCTCCTTGTGTCTTTCAAAAATAATTCAGGGTACCACAGAGCCATTTGTTGACTTTGTGGCCCGAATGCAAGATGCTGCCGATAAGATATTTTCTGATCCGGGAGTGGCTCGACCGCTGGTAAGGCAGCTGATTTTTGAGCAATGTACAAAGGAGTGCAAGGCAGCGATAGCTCCTCATAAGAACAAGGACCTCAACGCCTGGATTAGGATATGTAGAGAGATAGGGGGGCCGCTCTCCAACTCGGGAGTGGCTGCTCTCCTGGCCGCGGCTGTACAGCAGAGGGGACCTCGCGGGTTAGAAGGGGAATGTAAGGCTAAAGGGTGTTTTGCCTGCGGGGAGCCAGGACACATTAAACGTCATTGCCCAAACAATGCAGATGCTAGGCCTCGCCCTAGGAATGAAGAACCATATGTTTGTGGGCGATGCAAGAGGGGATCACACAAAGCTGAGGAGTGTAGGTCGGTCTTTGATGCTCAGGGCAACCGTATTTGTGGACGAGATGCTAGAGGGCCAAAAAACGGCCAGAGGGGGCCCCCTTCACAGGCGGGCCCCCGCCCCAGAGACAGGACAGCTCAGGATGGCAGCCTTCAACAAGGGCCACCCCTGGGTCAGCAGGTGTGGACCTCAGTGTCGCCTCCAGACTTATATTAGTGCCTGATATGGGTGTTCGAGTGGTTGAAACCACCTTTAAGGGACCGTTACCCGAAAATTCCGTGGGTCTGGTGATCGGGAGATCCTCCACGGCCCTTCGGGGTCTCATAGTAGTCCCGGGGGTCATAGACTCAGACTACACAGGACACATTAAAATTATGGTTCAATCTCTTGTGGGTACTATGGTAATCAATAAAGGAGACAAGATAGCGCAGCTCTTGCTGCTCCCCAGTCTCCACAAGAGATTCCCCTCAAAGCAGAAAATTAGAGAAAGTCAAGGTTTCGGTTCCTCAGGGGAAGTCTTCGAGGGACTCCATATAATACTTGATAAAAGGCCCATGCTCTCACTTAAGGTCAATGGCAAGAATATAACAGGGCTCCTAGACACAGGAGCTGACCATTCCATTATCTCTAGAAAGGATTGGCCCTCCAACTGGCCCACCAACACTGCAGATAACACGCTGCAGGGCCTGGGGATGGTGTCAGCTCCTCAGGTTAGTGCTTCAACCCTGTTCTGGTGCGATGAGGAGGGTCATCAGGGCCATTTCCAACCATTTGTGTTGCAGTTGCCAGTGTCTCTATGGGGAAGGGACATCCTCACTCAGATGGATGTCACGCTTACGTCAAACTGCTCCCCCCAGGCTAAGGATATACTCAGGAACCAGGGATATACCCCCGGCAAAGGCTTGGGCAATGCCCTACAGGGTCGGACATCCCCAATACCAGTAGAGAACAAAAAAGGTAGGCAAGGGCTGGGTTTTTCTTAGGGGCCGCTGAAGAAGCTCTCCTACCCACTTCGATCAAAATCACCTGGAGGTCAAATGATCCGGTTTGGGTACCTCAGTGGCCCCTGCCTAAGGAGAAGCTATTAGCCTTGTCAGAAATAGTCAGTACACAACTTAGATTAGGACACATTAAGCCGTCAACCTCCCCATGGAACACCCCCATTTTTATAATTAAGAAAAAGTCTGGCAAATGGAGGCTGCTCCATGATCTAAGGGCGGTCAACGCGCAGATGCAGTCCCTGGGGGCGGTCCAGAGGGGGCTGCCAGCTCTCTCAGCCATCCCTCAGTGCTGGCCAGTTTATCTTATAGATCTTAGATACTGTTTCTTCTCAATCCCCCTGCATCCAGAGGACACTCATAGGTTCGCCTTTACTTTACCCACCATTAACCAAGAAAGCCCTGATCTCAGATACGAGTGGATAACGCTGCCCCAAGGTATGGCCAACAGTCCCACTATGTGTCAGATTTACCTTGATTCCCTACTGGCCCCCCTACAGAAATCCTTTCCCAAGATAAGATGTGTGCATTACATGGACGACCTTTTGCTCAGCGGCAGGGACCCAGACATGCTAAATAATATGCTCGGCCAGTTGGTCGAGGCCCTGAGACAAGCTAATCTGCATGTTGCCCCCGACAAGATTCAGGGAGGAGAAATGGTGACCTACTTAGGCACGAAAATCTCCCCTATGCTAGTCTCTCCACAGAAGGTCACCATTAGGACGGATGGCGTTAGGACCCTAAATGACATGCAAAAGCTATTGGGAGACATTAATTGGATTAGGCCATATTTACATATACCAAATTCAGATCTCAAACCCCTGTTCGACCTTCTAAAGGGAGACCCAGATATAGCCTCCCACAGGAGGCTCACTCCTGAGGCAAGAGCTGCCTTACAGAGAGTGGAAAAAGCCTTAGGTGGGGCTACCTTACACAGAATTGAACCAGGGCGACCCTTTGATGTCTGTTTGCTACAGACTAGTCTACAGCCCACAGCGGTGATTTGGCAGAAAGGACCATTACTGTGGATACACCCTAAGGTCTCACCTGCAAAAGTCATAGAGCATTACCCGGAGGCAGTCGCTTCATTGGCCCTTGAAGCGCATGATAGAGCTGTCCAACATTTTGGCTCAGGACCACAAGCCATCCGAGTACCCTATACCGCCAGCCAGATCAAGACCCTGGCTGCCTGCATAGATACATGGGCCATTCTGAGATGTGTTTTCCATGGGGATATAAACAATCAATACCCTAAAGACCCTATCTTGTCATTTGTCACTCAGCACCCTATAATTTTTCCAAAGGTTACTGCCTCTGAGCCATTAGTCCCAGCAACTACAATATACACAGATGGCTCCAAGACGGGGATAGGCGCCTATGTGATCCTAGGCAAGCCCCCGGTTACCATACAATTTGAACCTGATCAGCCTCAGGTGGTAAAACTGCAGATCGTTAAAATGATTCTTGAACGGTTCTCAGAAGCCATTAATATTGTCTCCGATTCTAGGTATGTGGTCAATGCTATGCAAGTGCTTGAGACTGCCGGTTTAATTAGATCCACTTCCACAGTGGCTGGGCTGTTCCTGTCTATCCAGACATTGCTTCAGAACAGACACCATAAGGTCTTCACCACCCACATAAGAGCACATACATCCCTGCCGGGGCCCATGGCACAGGGGAATGCGGCTGCTGATACTGCCACTCGCCCGTTATGGATTTTTACCTTACTAACACCAATCGAGCGAGCCCGTGCCTTCCATGATAAGTTTCATGTCAATGCCAGGACACTAGCAAACCATTTCCATGTTTCCAGAGCAGATGCACGAGATATTGTGCGACTATGTGACTCCTGTGCCACATACAAACCTGCCATACCGATGGGAGTAAACCCTCGAGGTTTGATCCCTGGTGATGTTTGGCAGATGGACATCACACATATACAGGAGTTTGGGACTCTTAAATATGTTCATGTTTCCACAGACACCTGTTCTCACGTCATATTCGCAACAGCAGAAACAGGTGAAAAAGTGTCTAATGTGATCAATCATTGCCTGGCGGCTTGGGCCGCATGGGGCAAACCAAAAATATTAAAAACTGATAATGGACCAGCCTATATAGGCAAAGCCTTCAATGAGTTCTGCAAAATGATGGAGGTTCAATTAAAACATGGTATCCCATACAATCCCCAAGGTCAAGGAATCATTGAGAGGGCTCATAGAAGCCTCAAAGAAATTTTACAAAAACAAAAAGGGGGAGTAGGCCAAGGCCTGGCCCCAAAGGCACGATTATCCATGGCACTATTCACACACAATTTTTTAAATTTAAATAATGATAATTGCTCCCCAGCCGTGGAGCACTGCAACCCTTCCCCCAACCATAAAGGGTGGGTGAAGTGGAAAGATGTCCTGACAGGACAATGGATGGGCCCGGATCCAGTGGTCAGCTGGAACCGAGGCGCGGTTTGTGTTTTCCCACAGGAATTGGGACGAGAACCACTGTGGGTACCGGAGAGACTGACACGGGTGACAAAGCCCTCGACTGAAGATCAGACCTGCCCTACCGGAGATCCATCACAGACCAACCAACAAGATGAATAGAAATAGCGGTAGCCCGAAATGGACAAGAAGATCCTCAGGCATATGCATGGCTCGCTCGCCTAGCCTACGACCGAGTCTAGGGGCGGTGAGCTTCCCACACTCCTCCTCTAAAAAATTATGACATAGCTGGGTAGGAGAGTCAATGACGGGTAAGAGCGTACTCCCCCGGTGCGACTCAACCTAAGCCAGGCCCTACCCCATCCTGCACGTAAGCCGCTGGACTGTTAGATGCTGCCCAGGTCTAAATTTCTCTCCGAGGGGATTTCTTTACGGAGAGGAAATGAGTGCAAGCTTGTGTGCATCCAGGTTCCGTCCAGTTTGTGCCTGGCCCTAGAAAAAGGACGAGGGCCTCAGGGCCTTGGCAGACCATGGGACGGCCGACCAGGGTCTAAGCCAAGGACCTACGGTGGGCCTACGCATAGGGCATAAGCCTCTGCACCCAGTCCAGGAAGGGCTACGATGCGCACATTTATAAAAAAAAAATAATAATAATAAAAAAGGGGGAGATGTTGGGAGCCGCAGCCCCGAGCCCGGTCGCCTCACTTGGCGGACGTGAGGCCTGTAGTAAAGAGTAAAGCCTGAGGTAGATTACCCCTCCCATCGAGCATGTTAGTTTCCTGCTTACTGCGTAAGCAACCCGCTCAACAATATAGTCTGCCTGGCAACTGATGATGTTAGCCAATCAGCTTGCCTTGCTTACTTTAACATGATTGGACACTGTATCCGTATATATACTGGTGCCACCCCTGGGGGGGAAGAAGAAGCCCGGAAGTAGAAGCCTGGAAGGAGCCGCGGGGAGCGGACCAAAGGAGGCTTCGGCTGGGAGCGATCCCAGGGCAGGCTGTACGGAGAAGGAAAATAAAAGAAAAGGTTGTCCACTGCCAGACTTTGTCGTGTGTCCTTCCTGCCGGCCGGGAGCGACATCGACAGAGATTATCTTGTGGTGAAACACTATTTTGCTTAAATGGCTATGTTTTGACCTATGCTGTTTTGTTGTTATGCCCTCTTTTTTTTAAATCTCAATCTCCTTTCTGTTATCTACTTTTTCATGTTTATCCTTTTAATTAAGTGAAAAATAAATAAAAAATAGCAGGATATATTATAACCCATTTTGATTTCCTATTAACTTGATTTGAAACTCTGTATTGCTCTCACCATCTTGTTGTGAGTGATTTTCCTCTATTCTGTTATGCTTGATAGTACCAAGTTTGAAAGGATAGGCAACAACTATGAAGACAATAAGATTCATTGTGAAGCCCATTCTGGTTGACTATTATCTTCTTTTGAAGTCCTCTAATGTCTCCAATGTTTTGGTTTTATTGGTCTTATTCTTTACTGTTTTATTCAATTTTATTATAACTGATGATATAGGCAATTCTTTTTAAGATAACAAGAGGCATTATGGTAACCATTGTTGATCACCTTGTATTTTGTTTTTACATTATGTATTATGTCCATCCTTTTGATTTGACTGACTCTGTCCTGGTATGTCACATTTGGTTTTACTTTCTTCAAAAAAACAAAAAAGTAATAAGAACTGTGTGAGTAATAAAACCCCAAATGTGTAATTGTCATTGTACAAAAGAAAGGAAAAGAAAGTTCTCTAAAAGATATAACAGCATATATATTTAAATGTATAAGATAGATAACCATATTACTGAGTTTTGTTGGATCATTGAACAAAACTGTAGTCTCACTGTTTGAAAGTCCCCTCTATATGCTTTAATTTTGTAACTTCAACAACTATTTCTAAGATGACAATATGTAATTAACTAGTGATTTCCTACTGTTTATTTTTTCTGAAATTCTGTATAACTTGTACCCTTTTTCTGCTTTTTTTCTTTTTTCTCCTTAAATAAAATTTAAAAAAAAAGTTTTGGAACGTCAATAGAAATCTTCAGCATAGTGAAAAGAAAACCTGCAAACTGGGAAAAATCTTAGTGAACTATCCCTCTGACAAAGGACTTCTGTCTAAAACGTATAAAGAATTAAAAAAATCAGACCCCCAAAATTCAAAAATCCAATACAAAAATGGGCATCTGAGATAAATATACACAGTTCTCAAATGAAGAAATACAAATGGCAAATAAATACATGAAAATTGTTCATCATCATTAGTCATTAGAGAAATGCAAATTAAAACCACACTGAGTTTCATCTCACTCCTGAAATAATGGCCAGGATCAAGAAAACCATCAACAACAAATACTGGAGAGGCTGTGGGGAAAAAGGAACTCTCCTGCACTGTTAGTGGGAGTGTAGACTGGTGCAACCATTGTGGAGGCCACTCTGGAGATTTCTCAAAAAACTGGGATTGGAAGTTCCATTTGTTCCAGCTATCCCACTGCTAGGCATATTCCCAGAAGAATTGAAACAGTGATATATGTGCACCCATGTTAATAGCAGCACAATTGGTAATGGTCAGATCTTGGAAACAACCTAAGTGTTCATCAACTGAGCAATGGATAAAAAAGTTGTGATATTTTTATACAATGGAATACTACTCAGCTATAAAGAAGGATCACACTGAGATATTTATAAATAAATGGATGCAACTTGAGACCATACTCATAAGTGAAATAAATCAAATTCACATGTGTGAATACCAAATAGTTTCCCTATTGTAACAAATGATTCAAATATATAAAAGTATGTGGTAATCATGATTCCCCCTTATTTGGCTTTGAAGTCTTATAAAGTTTTCACTTATTAATTGGAATGGCTTTATTCTGGGCTGTTTGATATTATTGCCTGTGATGATATGAATAGCTATTTTGAAGAAAACAAGATATCATAATATCCAGTGCTGATTTAATATCATCTTGTTTTGAAGTCCCATCAAACTGTTGTTTCCATTGGTTTTATCATGTTGTATCTTACTGGATTTTATTATATGTGATAGTATAAACAAAAATTGTTATAGGCAAAGAGACAATATAGAAGCCATTGTTCATTTTCAGTTAGCTGGTTCTAAATACCCTGTAATACTTTCATCCTTTTGAATGGTTTCACACTGCCTTGATATGTTTGATGACATAGTACACGAAATTATAATCAAATATTTCAAGGAAAGAGACACTATGCTAGCTACTGTTATGTCGGGTTGTCTTGTGGTCAAACACTGTGTTGCTTATACTGTTCTGTTCTGACCTGTGTTATTGTGTTGTTATGTCCTCTTTTATCTTCATCTCCTTCTTTCTTTTAATTTTTTTAATAAAAAAGAATACAAAGTGATGGCTGCATTGTTGATGCCACAGAGATCTTGCCCAAAGTGACTGAAAGCCTGTCAGGCTGATATGTGGCTGGATTTCTGTTTATGGTTGCCATAACATCTGACAGCAACAGAGATTGCAGTGAGGCATCATGGTTGATAGCCAGGCGTGGAGGTGAATCTTGAGTTTATACCTCTGGGAGGAGAGTTTTTAGAAGTTTAAGATAGTTATTATCTGTCTCAGGCTGATGCAGGTGTCATCTTCCTCTTGGTCAACATCATAGTTAAAAGTGCAGAGTTAAGCAAGAAGGAGGCTGACTGCCTTGGTGCAAGGAGATGGTTGATTCTAATTTGAATAGGAAGTCATTTTCCAGAAATAATATGGGAACAGGATTACACAGGAAATTTCCTCCCAGGCTGCAACTTTGTGCCTGGCAGAAGGGTCAAGAGGCAAGAGTCCTAGTTGCCCTGATGATTGTACTATGGCTTCCTGGTGGCCCAGCTAAAGAAGAAAGCCAAATCTCACCTATTCTGAGCCCACTAGACCAATGAAAGAGTTGTCATATGATCCAGGTTGAAGATTTTGAACAGTAGTGAAGATTTTGACATATTGTTGGGCTTTTTATTCCCCTCTTTGATATCTTTGAGAAGTGCTCAACTGGATTGTTTCTAGGTGAGGTACCCTTTAGAAAAGGCTACAGTAACTCATTCATCAGGGCTGACAGTCCATTTTTCCTCAGTCAAAATGTGGAACTCAGAAGGAATTGCTGATGGTCATCTCAGGTAGGTGTTAGATGAGGCCATCTGATCAGGATATGGGACAGAAGACTCTGGAAAGGGAGCTTCTGTGACCAAATGCAGGCATGGTTAAGTGGGGCCAGTTCAATTGGCTGAAAGTAGATAAATTAGGAGAGGGGAGTGAAGCTATATGTGCTGACAACAGCTGTGATAGCTGATAAGGGTGCCAAGGTGGAATTCTCAGGAAGAATGGGCCTCTTTTTCTTTTTCTTTGAGATACACAGAGCAGTTTGGTTTCATATTTAACTCTGTAAAATCCTCTTTTCCTTCATCCAAGGACTGTGGTTTTTGAATAATTAATTCTTACTTCTGCCTTCCTACATATTTGTTGTGTACCCTTGAACAACGATGCAACAAACAAAATGTGGGTGCCCCTTAGAGAGAAACCATTCAGATGCTCACCTGGCCACATTCCTTGTGGGGACATAGACACAATTTAGATAAGGAGGGTGTGAGGTCTCCATTGTGCCATCAAGATCTGGAGATGTCTTTGTTCTATCTGTGAGGGCCATGACCAGTGACCAAAAAGTCCAGCATGGTCAGTTTTCATGGCTGATGCTCCAGATTTATAGCAAACAGAAACACTGAAATGACACCCAGGATTTGGAGGCAGAGTTATTTATGTCAGTGGGCATTACTTGAGAACACTCACAAAATATTAGGCCTTGATCTCTGGTGGCCTGGGGCTTTCATGAGATAAGCAAATAGGAAGAACAGAGGCAGAATGGCTTGCCAAGTGGGAATTGGTTCTTACAATATGCATCACAGTGACCAGCCATTTCTAAGACACAAAAGGAACAGGAGCTATAACTGGGCTAGTACATGGGTAACTAACAAACTGAAGTATGCTGGCTGAGGGGGGGGGTCATCTTCTGCTACACAGTCACCCTACTATACAAGGGGTGGGGCAGAAGAACTGCTTTCTACTACCGACTAGTACTTAACTGACATTAATCGACTTGCCTTGTTTCCTGCTCCTCTGTCATCTACGATGACCCCTATCCAACCATTAGCATCCATGAGGTCTCTCGCTTCTCATCTTTGAGTGAGTTCAAGTGGCAGTTGTTTTTTGAAGAAACTGCTTTCCATAATTGATCCTAACTTACATTTCCCACCAAAGTGTGCAAGGGTTCACTTTTTCTACAACCTTGACAGGGAATATTCTTGTAGCCCATGACAACCAAAGAATTAAGGAAGTGTTATAATGAGCCAGTAGGCTGGGTGAACTGGAAGAATCATTGCACTAGAGATCTGTCCACAATCCAATGCTAGGGAGCAGTCTTGAGCAGGAGGTGACAATAATGACAAGATCACTGTTAGAGGGGACATCTGAACTTTAAATGTTGCCAAGATGAAACACATGCTGGTCATGATGACATCTGTTATCTTGAGAATCATGGGAGTTGAAATGGGAGTGACAGTCCCACTCTGGGTGGGGACCTTTCTGTTGGTGCTGAATATGTCAGAAGAGCTCCTACTCTCCTCAGTCCTCCTTGATACATGGGAAGAAGTGTGTGTGTTTGGTAGGGAGAAGTCTCCTTCCCAAAAAGACACATAATGACTCTGCAAAACTGATTCTTTTTAATATTTCCAGAAGTGAATTCTTCAGAAGACTGTTACATTGATTGCTTTTTCCTTCTATACACTTGAAAGTTTTATATAACTTCAATTTGGCATTTAATTATATACATTCCTGAGCTGTTTAAAGATTATTTCTTGTAATTTAGTTTTTATCTCCCATCAGATAGTATACTCCTAGATGACAGAAGTTTTTATTCCTAGAGATTATTTTTAATTTCTTTGATATCTTTCATAATGATAAATCCAATGAAGAATATAGAATAGGAATAAAAGCAACATGGCACTTTTTGGTGATGTCAGTTTTATGATTCTACAATTTTTACATGTTTATATTTTAGAATTTCAGAATTGGTTTTAACTGCTAAGGATTTTTTTTTGTCTAATTTGTTCTTATGTATAAATTTCACTGTGTTGTGAGGTTTAAGTTTAGTTTCGGGTTAAGCTACAGACAGTGTTCCCACTGCACTCCTGAGAATACTTTTCCCAGAGTTAGTTTTTCTAAGGTAACGTAATTGGTGACATGTATATAATGTTGATTATACTTTTGCCCTGCTTGCATCTCAACTTGTATAAACTCTTCCAACAAAAAGGGCACCATTTTGTTTCTATTTGTGTGTGGTATTGGTCACCTTTCCTATCACCAGGACACAATACCCAATAGTTCAATTTAAAGGAGGGAGGATTAATTTAGCTCATGATTTCAGGGGATGTAGTCTACAGTTGATCACCTAAAGGAAAAGAGATCATCGTGTTAGGGTACAGTGAAGCAAAAACATGTAGCTTGTAGTGGCCATAAAGCAGAGTAGGAAAACAGGACCAGAGAGGAAAGGTGAGGGACCAGATGTGGACACAAGGCCTTGTCTCCCTGTCCCATCCAGACACACCTGAAGTGTGCCCCATCAAACTCCCAGATCCCAAAACCAATCAAATAGATGTCTACCCTAACCACCTCAAATGTATTTTCAATTTTTTTGTTTCTTTGAAACATATGTTGTGAAGATGTAACTTGATTCTTTCTCTTGCACAGTAGTAGAAATGCCAGATACTTTATGTTGAAACTTGAAACATAGAAGTATTATCTACCTCTTCATTTGTAAATATAGCAAATGATGTGAAGAGTAAGCAAATGATCAAAGAACACATTTATGATCACACATTTGATAATGAATTAATCTTATTTGTCCAGTGTATATTTTAAGACATCCTCAGTCATTCTGTGTCCTAAATCCTGTCAGAGTTATCCCTCACTAAAGGATGGAAGGGTTAGGGGACATTGAAGCAAATACCTTAATAGTTCAGTTTGGGGAAAGACTCAGAAGGGACCTTGCAGGGACAGGCAGTGAGGGCAGGGCTGAGGGAGATGGCCCAGGCTCTGCAATCTGAGTGCTGGTCTTGGCAGGAGAGTGGCACCATCAGCCCATCTGATTTGCATCAGAGATGACAAAGCATCAGACCCCAGGCAACCAGCAGGGTATGGCATTGGCTAATAAAACAGAACAGAGACCCGAAGCCTCTGCAGTGAACAAAGGAAGCAAGCAAGGACTTCAGCATCCCCATAGCTGACCCAGGAGGGACATAGCAGACAGAATGGGAGTGACAGGGAAACTGTATTGTACTGTGAGAAGAGACTTTAAGGTCCAGGTGCCATCGCATCCTACTAAGGTTAGCTCAGGTCTCCAGGCAGTGGAGGTTACCACATGCAGGTTACCAAATGCAGGTTACCATGATTACTACCTGAAGAAAAGCATTCATTGTGGTCTTTCAGAGTTTCATCTTTCAAGTGTTTCTAACATGAAAACTACCATGCATCTTCCCCAAATAATTTTGATCCCCTTTTGGTAGATCTCCCAGTGCCAATCAGTAATCACGTGCCTGCAGTGAGCCCTCTGGCTCAATGCAGCTGGAAGTAAAATAAGGACTTTTGTCACCCAACTATTTTGAAAGTGAGACAACACAATGCAAAACATGGAAAACTTTTTCATAATACATGACTCTGACTCTCTCTGTGAGGTTTAGGATACAGCATCAAATGGGACTAAAGGAAAAATGAGGGGCAAATAGGTTTTACATTTTCTGCAGTTGAGAATTTTGTTCTTTCTCCCAGTCCTTAATACCAGATTATGAACAATTTTGTAACCTTTTTCATAATATAATGCCTCTAATCAGATGCATGTTTTTTTAAATCACAGAATCAATGGTCTTATATTGATTTTGGTTTTGCTTGGTGGATCCATAAGATGCAAAAAAAAAATAAGTTATTAAAGTCTAGACTGCTGTTCACCCTAAATGGTTTCATTTCACATTGGTCTCTGTAATACTCAATGCACACTTACTATATGTATTGTAATTCTTTATGATATTCAGTCTTAAAATTCCTTTATAGTCAGAGTTTATAACATGTTGCATACCCTCAGTACTAAACAGGTAATATACACAGCTATGAATGACAGAGTACATTCATTGATAATCTCAGTTGGAAAATTTGAGATCTGTTCCACTGCACAGGGATAGCTAATGGGCATCTATAAGTGAAATGTCTGGTGGGTAATACTTAAGTAGAAATGAATTTGTGAGAAGTAGATACCTAAACAGTGAGAAATTTCCAAGGGAATTTTGTATTTTAAAGCTTGTCATTGTAAAATTTATCCTAAGAATTTTTCCAAATTCTGGGGATGGAGCAAAGATGGTGGATAAATAACAACTGGCTACAGAAGCTCCCTGAGATAGTCAACTTAGAATTCAACATAATACAGCATGAGGAGCCCCCAACAGAGGGAGATGAATTCTCTCATCCCAAGAAGGAAGAAATTAAGGCAACTTGCTGACCATCTGAGGTCCTGCTGCAACTTGCCGAGGTCCTGCTGTGACTGGCCAGGGTCCCACTGCTTTGACTCATTGGAGGCACAGTTACATTGAGTTCGGGGGTCAATGAGTGGAACAGAGGGCTGAGTTGGCAGGGTGCCTACATGACCTGTGGTGAGTGATGGGAGTGGAGCCATTCCATAAATAGGGGGGCTCCAGTGGACAACATTCTGGACCAGGCAGAACTGGCAAGTACAAGGGGCAGCAGCAACTTCAGTCAATTGTTCCCTTCCCAAACGGGATTGGTGGAGTGAGCTAGACCTGGGTCACGTGACTCAGCTGAGACCCAATAGGTTATCTGAGGTCAAGTCCCTGCAGCGGTGGCGCACACTAACCACACTGGCCCAGTGGGGCCTCGGAGGTTTGGCTGATCCGGAGGGGAGGCAGCGCAAAGTAATACAGTAGTGCAGGCCACAGCACCTTGACTGATTCTAAGGGGAGGGGCCAGCATATGCTGTTCCAGTCTGCAACTCGCTAGCATTACTGCAGTGTGAAGGGTCATCTAGCCAGTGCACTTTAGAACAATTGTAAGTAACAAAGAAAGAAACTGGGGCCTCCTGGAAGAAGCAAAAAAGATGGGAAGAGGAAGCAACAACAAAAAGTCCCTGGGACCCAACCCTGGGAACATTGACCCAGGACAGGTAAATACAAAAGAGAATGAGAACAGCAAATATGCAATATCAGACACAGTGCCAGTGGACAAAAAGAGATATATTTGGGACCTCATAGATGAGTTCAAAAGTGAAATATTTAGCCAAATAAAGCAATATATAAGAAGATCAATAAAAGAGATACTAAGCACCCCTCAAGCAGACACAGATGGAAGAAGGGAGGAACTCAAACAAAGGAGAGAACCATTTGGTGAAGAATATAAAAAAATATAGAATACATGAAGCAGATTCAAAGAGATCACCAGGAAATTAAAAACTCTATGGAAAGATGGCAAATCAGCTTGAAAGAAACTAAGGATAGATTATCTAAACTGGAGAACAATTTTTCAATGTGGGAGTATGAAAGGGAAAACTTTTTTAAAATAACAAGGAAACAAGCAGTAACAATACAAAGGCTAGAAGATGACAAAAGAATCTATAACTTGAGAATAAAGAACGTAAATGAAGAACCTGGGATATAAACAAAGGAACTACAAAGCTTATTCACAGAAATAATTAAGGAAAATTTCCCAAACATATGAAAAGGAAATGATATTCTGATATATGAGGCATACAGAACTCCGGCCACCTGCAACCAAAACAGAGCCACACCCAGGCATATAATAGTCAAGATCCCAGAAATTCAATGTAAGAACAGAATATTAAAAGCTGTTAGAGAAAAGAAACAGATAACCAATAAAGGAAGGCCCATCAGAATAATGGCAGACTTCTTGACACAAACCATCAAGTCAAGAAGAGCCTGGAGTGAAATATTCTAAGCCCTAAAAAAAAAAAAAATAACCTCCATCCCAGATTGATATACCCTGCTGAACTGTCTCTAGAAATTAATGGAGAAACAAGATGCTTTCAAGACAAAGAACTTGGGAAATTTGCAACCACCAATCCAACTCTACAGAGAATACTCCAGGGCATTCTAGAGAGAGAGAAAAGTACAGGATTCCAGGAACCTTGGCAGAGAGGCCTCAATGAATGTAGCAGAAAACAATGAAGAAAATAAGCAGACAACTGATGGCAAAAAAAGAGCATAACAGAAATGAGGCAGAGAAGATTTTATTCAAAACTGATATGACTGATAGTATCAAGTCTGAGAGTATAGGCAACTACACTGAAGATGACAAGACTCTACGATACACATTCTGGTTTGATAACTGCCAGTTTTTGAAGTTCTATACTATATACAAAGTTGTGTTTTTATTAATGTTATGTACTGATATATTCAATTATACTATGTCTGATGATATAGCTAATTCTATTGGAGATAACAAGAAACAAACACAGGAACTATGGTAGAATGATTTGTACAACGGTCTTACATGTTTATTTCATGTGTTTATAGCAATATGTTTTATTTTGCCTTGCTTTGTTTTGTTTCTCCCTATAATATAGAAAGGATAGAAATACATGTTAAGACTCATGCATGTGTAGAATCTATAAGCAGTTTATGAGAACTGATCATATGACACATGATGAAGAGATACTTTGAAGAAAAAGAGACACTAAAATACCAAGTGCTGATCCTGGAGTGTCATAATGTGAAACCCAGAAATTGTATTATTCTTTGTTCAGAGTGATATTAGCCTGCTTAGGTTTATTCAATCTCAACATAAATGAAGATATGGATAACTGCATGTATGTTTAAGTGTATAGGATTGATAACCATATTTGTAAGTTTTTGTTGGATAGTTGAACAGAACTGGTTTCAATCTCACTTTTGAATCCCCACTTTATAAGCTCCACTTTTGTATCTTGGATAACTATTTGTAAGAAGACAATCTGTAATCATCAACTAGTGATTTCTTACTGTTTCTTTTTTCTTTGAAATTATGTATTATTTCTATCTGCTTTCTGTTTTGTTTAGTCTTTCTTTAAATTAAATTAAAAAAAAGACATTATAGTACTCAGTGCTGATCACGGAGTGTCATGATGTGAAATCCAGTAATACTATTATTCTTTGTTCAGAATGATTTTAACCTGCTTTAGTTTGTTTAATTTAAACATAAGTGAAGCTATGGATAACTGCATGTATGTTTAAGTGTGTAGGATTGACAACCATGTTACTAAGTTTTTGTTGGACAGTTGAGCAGAAGAGGTTGCAGTCTCATTATTTGAATCCCTACTTTACAAGTTCCATTTTTGTATCTTGAACAACTGTTTGTAAAACGACAATATGTAAACCTCAACTAGTGATTTCTTACTGTTTTTTTTTCTCTGAACGTATGTATTATTTCTACCTATTTTCTGTTTTTTTTTTTTTTAGTTTTTCTATAAATAAAACAAACAAAAAAAGAATTTTTCCAAATTCTTTCCCAAATCATAAATTCTGTTTGGAATCAAACATGATGTTTAAGTATAATTTTTATTATAATCTTTAGATGCATGCACTCTCCAGTTCTCCAGTAAATTTGGGCTATCAGTTCTCCTGTGTTTCTGAAGACAGAGTGACTGTTGTCTTTTCTTTCCCATGACCTTCAGAAAATGTCAGTAAAGTTTTATTCCTCTTCTGCATACTTCATCATAGAAAGTAACTGCAGACAACTTCCCTTCCCTTGTTTCAGTGGATCAGGGCTTCCCCTGCTGATATATAACTTGAAGGATTGGGGTTATTTTGAGGTATTAAGAAACAAGTAAAAATTATATGGTAGAGATTTTTCTAGAAGACACATTTATTATAATTTTGGGGGTGAAATACAGCTATTTTGTTCTCGTGGAAGACAGAGTCAATGCCAGTGAGCTTAAACTGCTGCAAAGTATCGTTCAAGCGAATGCAGGAGGAGTTTCTCTGCAGCGAATGCTGCTAAACCCTTAAGTGGGAGATACTGTGGTAAGTGGTTTCCAAATGGAATCTTCTTATTGGTAAATATTGGCTTTCTTTCTTAAGGTTTGAATTATCATAGGCAAATTAATGTATTTTGGAAAGAAAAAGCAAAATCAGAAATTTCTGTTAAAATGCTTCCTTAAAAAAATCTCAGTTCTTTTCAGAGCTGGCAATAATCAAAGGATGTAGAGAAGATCTCAGCGAATACTTGGATGCTGCTCTGAAAAGATTTTCAAGGTATTTCAGGAAGTATCAGACAGCAGGTGCAGAACAATGAGGTAGTATAAATACGAAGACAGCATCTGTGGCGGATAAACATCCCGAAGAGGTACACCTGCAGGATGTGTAGCTACAGTTATCTTCTAGAAAAAAGCTGGGTATTGCAGAATGGGGACAGAGGAGCCTTTCTGCATATTCATAAGAGCAGTAGATTTTAAAAGTTGTATGTCATTGAAAAACTTTGATTTTATCCTGAGGTGGATCAACAGGAGAGCAGGTGAACTGTGATGCTCTACACAGTGGAATGCAGTGTGTATCTAATCACAGTGATGCGAGAGGCAGGCACAGAGCAGGAAGTGAAGAAAAGCTAAGTTTAATTTCCATATAGTTTTAAGGATCACACAACTTTATTCTCGTTTCCACCTAGCCTGCCATGTCACCTCTAGGTACTTACTCTATTCTACACACCATTGTTCTCTTTTTGAAGGGCAAACACAAAAGGGTGAATACACTAGGGGGAGATTTTATTGATCACTTTATATATTTCCGCAGTACTTATAGTGTAGTATGCGTTTGCATTATTAGTTGTAAACACAGTCAATTATCATTCTATGAACATGTTCAATATTCTGTTCCATATTTTCCTAAACCAATGTGAATCCAAATGGATAGATTACATAATACTGTATGAAACGGTTTTGATTGTTTCATAAGTAGATGGCAATGAACCTATTCTAGAGGCTTTCTTTCTTTCTTTTAAGTCATACTCAATTGCTGGAAGTGCTTTGTTGGAAATAGGTTTGACTGGGGCAAACTCTTGCAGCAATCTACGCCATGGAAATATCAGAGGCCAAAATGAACACTATGGCTTTTCCACTCTGAAGCCTTCATCCAGAGACTCAGGGCTCGCCTGTGTTTCTCTCTGATTCATCTTGAAAAATTGGTCCCACCTTAGAATATCAGGATTTGAAGTCCTCTTGCTAGAACCAGAGAATTTGATACTAACTTATGTAGCTTTGTGAATCTTTTAAAGATTCTTAGTATCACATCTAATATTATGTGTCAGCATCCGGAATACTGACCTCAGCAGAAGTATTTCACATTGGGGTACTAGTGAGTGCCGAGACAGAGACTGAAGGGACGGCAGTCCATAGGACAGCAGCCCTCCAAAATGATGTTCCTGTCTTAATCTCTGAAACCTATGGATAAAAATCTTATATAGCAAATGGGACTTTTGTAGTCAGTTGAATCGAAGTGGGATGATTACCCTGGACTGCCCAATGAAATCGGCAGCATCTCTGTCTCTTAAGAACAAATAAGAAAGGTCAGAGTGAAAGGAAACATGGTTTGGAAGGCAGAGGTCAGAGTCCCAGGGAGACATGTGGATGTCTTACTCCAGATTTTCAGGATGGAGGCGAGAACACAAGCCAAGGAGTACAGGCAGCCTCTAGAACCTGGACGAGGCACATGAAAGAATTCTGCCACTTGTCCTTCAGAGGGAACAGTGCTGGTGGCACTTGGATATAAGCCAGTGTGACTCATTTTGAATTTCTGATCTCTGGAATGTAGGACAAGGCATCTTTTGGTGTTTTAAACCATTAAATTGTGGTAATGTGTTATAGCATCCGTGGGAAATGAAAACACCAATTTATTCCTAGAATTTTTCCATGTCCTTAAATATCAATCACCAATCAAGACAAGAGTGAGGAAAACCTGTGGACATTAGCAGTCTGCAATACACACAGAAAGCTGTTGTGTTTTCTAGATAAAATAGAAGGCAAATTAAAACATCAGGTTTTTAAATTGTTTTTTTTTTTTTTTGCTCTGTTAATTAGTGTTTTCTCTCTTTTTGCTCAGGTGCCTGGCTTTTAATTGATAACATATTGTACTTATTTAGGCTCAGTTGCTGACTGGTGTTTAAGGAGGTGTTATGGATGAAAGCCTGGTGGTCAGCTTAACATCAGCAGCATTGAATCTACATGGTGCTGAGTGTGGAGAAAGAAGTTAAAAAGGACTTTGGCACTTTGGAGATTCCGGGTTAAGCTCTCGGAGAAAATATGAAGGAAGCAAATACAGCCTTCCGTTTCATGCAACACAGCTATTCAGTGTGGTCAGACACCGGTGCTGGGCAGTGGTCTAGAGGTGTTAATGGGCACAGGCAGCTGTCTGCAGGTTCGCTAGGACAGTTGTCCTGTGCCAGCTGTTTGCTTATTTACATATATATATATATATATATATATATATATATATTTTTTTTTTTTTTTTTTTTTTTTTTTTTTTTGGTAACAAGAAGTCAGCCAGGATGCCACAGTCAGTCACAAATTAAGCACAAAGGAGAGTGAGGATTTGCACCCACATGGGGTGCTCACACTCATTGCCACAGGGTTGACCTATCCTTGGGTTGACCTATCCTCACTGTCACATACTTAGGACTTCATACAGATGCACTGCACCTCAAGCATGCCACTAATGACTGAGGGATGATGGGAAAACATATGATCACTTCGAGATTAAAAGCAGGAGAAGGATGAATTATAAATATGTAAGAGTAGGGTGGGGAGGAATCTCTAAGATCAGGAAGTATAGGGAAATGAAAAACAAAAACAAACCAGAATGAGAAACCTTGGTTGCTTACCCCTTGGTGGCCTCCGGCTTGTCCATCAGTGTGTCCTACTGGGCAGTAAACTCTGATTTAAAACAGTTTCTTCCCTGTGGATGGTCTCTCACCATCAGTGAGGTGGTCTGGGCAAATTCTTCTCTCTGGGAACCATGAAAGGCTCAGTGACATTTTGATAGGTGGTGTCTTGATTCAAGATATGTCATGACTAGTTATATTTTTGATTTTCACTTGCATTTTAACAGTAAACCCATCTCATTGTAAATAGACTGGGCATGTCTTACCAGCAGCCTGAACCATCCTGCTTATGTAGCTTTGAGAAATAGCCCATTTTAATTTTAAAACTTATTCTTGAACTTACATGACAAGAATTCTTTTGTTGAACTGTTGATGTGAAGTATCAGTGCCCATGAACTACAACAGATTTCAGTTATCTAAATAAAATCTGCCTCTTTAGCAGGATAGTAATAAAAAGCCATGACTAATCGTGCTTATAACCAGGGAGTTAATCCAGTTTGTTAGAAAATCACCCATCAGCCTTGGCATCCAGGTACCCAGTCTAATGTTTTGAGACATAATTGTACATCAGTTTTGGAGAAAGCATCTTAGGACATCTTTTATTAATAAGTAAACTATGTCTTAATTCCATTCAAGGCAGTAACAGATTGGGTAGGGTGAAGCAGTAGTTGCGGTAAAAAGATTTGCTGGATTTGATGTTTGGGTCTACTGCTTATAAGCCGTGGTCATGTGGACTATAATGTGACCACAATCTTCATTATGTGACTTTGGTCATTTGCAGTAGTCTGAGATTCCCATTCTCGCAGACGTGAAACTTGGTTTACTGTTGAGCAGTGCTTTGGAAACGCCAGTGTGGAGCACAGGGTGAGTAGAGGGGTAACTTGGGGCAGCAGCCCATGTAGAGGTTTGCGGTCCAGGGGTGGTGTTCAAATCAGGTGGCTCAGGCCCCTGGGCATAGTGCGTGGCCTGCAGACCAGTGGGCCTGGCTGGCCGTCAGCCCCTTACTTGCCTCTGGGCTCTGCAGGGAGCTGCTGGGCTGAGTAGATGACCAGGGGAGAAATGGGGATCCAAGTGACAGTGGGGACAGAAGAAATAAGGGCTGACATGTACCCCAACAAAAGCAGGGGGTCCAGAAATGCTGAGAAGCCTGGAGGCTCCTCAGGACAGTCAGGCCCTGAGCTTGTGCCCATTCCTTTGTCCTTTGCTCTCGTGTAGGACCAGAACTGCTACCACTCGGGCAGTTATCAGAGTAAAAGCTCACAGACGACAGGCAGAAAGCACGCCAGAGTCCTTAGAACTGTTTAAAAGTTTGCAGTCTACTGCAGCATGGCAGAGCGAATGTCCACAGGCCTACAAATAGAAGCTAAACTTAAACGGAGATGAGCCAATTAGTGACAGGGAAGACAGCTTAAATTTATTTTCCTAGTAATTTAAGATACAGCAGTAGGATATATAAATTTTATGCAACTTATGTGGGCTCTGTCACGGGCTCCACAAATTATGGAAAATGTCAGAGAAAACACAAAAATGCTACTGTATAGATTTATTTGGAATTAAATTAGTACTTAAAATGAAAACTTTAATTAAAATGCTTTAAAATTCAGACATTAAAATTAAATAAATATGTATTAAAATTAATTTAAATTCAATTTAAATAATTTTACCTGTAATTTAATTAAAAGTAATTATGTTTAAAAATTAGAATTTTTATCAGTATTTAAAATTTCAGAATCGCAAGCTGTGAGGAAAGATACTGAGGTGAAATGCAATTTGATTCTTGTGTTTGGTGTTTCACTGATTCCGCACGTCTAGGGCCGGTGGTTTGATCATCTATTCAGAGGAAATGGTACACATTATAGCATCTATGGAGGATCTCCTTCTGAAGGTGGTGGCCATTGTTAATTCCTTGTTATTTTGTTTTGAACTCCTGTATCCTTTTCATTGTTTTGTTGGGTTGGGTTTTATTCTGTTTTGTTTTGTTTGATTTTGTTATATCAGATGACATGGGCAGCTATTTCAAAGATAGCAAAATATATTGTATGTATATCTTGCCATATATATATGGCAAGCCATATAATCCAAGCCATTTTGGATTTACTATTGTTTTGAAGTCCTTTATTGCATTCATTGTTTTGTTTTTACTGGTTCTATTCTGTTCTGTTTTGTCTGATTTCTACTATGTCTGAAGGTATCTGCAGCTATTTTGAAGACAATAAGAGGCATTATGGTAACCATTGTGGATATCCTATTGTTTTGAAGTCCTGTGTCACTTACACTGGTTTGTTTTGGTTGGATTTAAAAAATAAATAAATAAAATTTCAGATTAAAAATTATGAAACTAATTTTTTTGAAAAGTTAAATCTTTTTAGGAAAATTGTTCTCTGGGAATCATCTGCTTTAAGTGGTTAAAACATTTTAGTATTATTTATATAATTATTTCCAAAGTAATTCATCAGAAAATTGTCCCTAATTGGCAGTCTATAAAATATTTTTAGCAGCTCCATTTGTGTCAGCAGAAGTCTCAAAATTAAAAATTATAACCAATTAATTGTGATGCATTTACTAAGAATGACCCATATCACCTTTGATCTCATTAGTTTAAAATTAGCTAAAAGTAGACTTTTGGATGTTCAATAAATAAAGAGGTTGCAGAAAGGTGAGTCAAAAACATTGTGTGATAAGTCAAGATACACCAATAATATTGTATTTATTTTATTTTATAAAATTATAAAAATTCTTATAACCTATGATTCTATATCATTATTCATTATCCTCTTTATATTTTACAAGTGATAAATATACCTTAAGGGAAAGTGGTACTTTTGATACTTTTTTTTTTTTGTCTTTTGTTTCCTTTTTATCGGTACCAGGGATCGAACTCATGACTGCCTGCTTGCAAGGCAAGTGCTTATGCCGCTGAGCTAAATCCTCAGCCCCTATTTTGGTATTTTTAACAGTATTGCTTTCCGGTTCTTTGAATGAGCAGTCTCACATTTTTCTATCTCTGGGTGCTATAAACCACCCTGATAACAAGATTCAGCAACAAGGTTCTTCTCCACCCTGATAACAAGATTTAGCAACAAGATTCTTCAGCAACAAGAGTATTTTCCTCTTCAATACTACTTTTAGAGTTAATTATGCCTGGTAAGCATGAGGTCTTGAGTTTGATTCCCAGTCCAAAGATAATTAATTAATTTTAATTTTTAGAAGTTAATTTTCAATTGACAACAGTTGTGTATATTTATGATATATAGCACACACAGTGTGTTCTCACACTCATTCTTTGTGGTACAATTTATTTTCTTACAGATTTTCAAGTAGACAATACATTGTTGTTAGAGTCATTGCTATTGTGAGTCTTACAGGTAACTATAATCACCGTGTGATTTTAAATGTTTCTGTGATGTGAAACATACTGATTTCTTCTCTTTTGGCTATGCACTCAAAAGTGGGATCCTTAGGTCCTATGGTAGTTCCATTTTTCATTTTCATAGAAATGTGTTCCCAGGATGACAGTACTCACCTTGATTCCCACTAACAGTGTTCAAGGGTTCCATTTTCTACATGTGCTCACTAACACTTGCTATCTTTTTGATAACAGCCATTCCAACAGTTACAAGGTGGAATCCTCATTATTTACAATTGACCGATGATTTGGTCTATTAGGAACAAAAATATTTTACTGTTAAGAATCTTTGTTTGTCATTATTCAAAGAAGTCCACTCACTGAATATGTTTGTTGTCCAGGAGCCAGGAGCTCAGTCCCTACCCACCTTTCTGCCCTCTGGGTCTCTGCAACCATGTGCTTTCGAGATGGAACATCATCCATAGTAAGGTAGTGAGGCAGTGAGGCTAGTCCACGTGTGCAGTAGAGGGCAGTGAAGGTTGTAACCTTTTTTCAATTTGGTACTTCCCCATGGGTTCACCATGTGTCAGCATGTCTTTTTATTAGCTCCATCCTGAGAGACTCTTGGTCAACCTGAGATAACAATGACAAGAAGCTCGGGTGTTTTGGTGGCCGCCAGCGTGGAGCCTGGAGCTTGGAGGATTTACGTGTGCAACATCTTCTGTGTGTGCAGGGAGATCTGCATAACCCCTAAGATATAATGAGTAAAACTAGAGGATAATGAAGAAACATGACGGGCACCTGGAAGGAAGCGCACAGGGCATGCCTTTGGTGAGGCATTCCCAGAAGGCTCTTAGAAAAGACTTACTGATTAATTGCATCAATCCATCATCCTTGGGTGACAGCACCAACCTGCAATCTTTTTGGGGGGTTATTTTATTTCTTTCCTAGGAGAGTGGAATGAACAGTTAATGAGTATTCCTGTTTTATTATAAATGTGCCATATGGTGAAGGTAATTTCATAATAGAAGAGACGTATGTTAATTTTAATAATTATAAAGACTATGTATGAGTGTCAATGTGTGGCTTGTAAAATAATTTTTCCTTTCTAAATTGATCTTGTAGTTATCACTTTGCGTTATCTGTCAACATTTTAAGCATATTGCTCTTAAACTCCAGAACATGTAAAAAAAAATGACCTGTACTATTGTTATAGAGAAAATAAAAGTACCCATCTTTAAACATTTTAGAAGGACCTCTCACCTTTGTTTCCTCTCAAAGGAAACAAAGGAATTATTTGCTGTCACTAATAATTGCTGCCCATGACACCTAAGTAAATCTGATTAGTACTGTAAATGTAATCCTTCAAAGAGTTATTTACTTTAAATGTTTATGGAATTAAAAGGTATAGAGTAAGAACATAAACATTCATTTTACAGATTTTTTCCCTCATACCTACTGAAAGTGATTATTTCAATGTACTAGTGCTTTTTAGATTGGTCCAACATATTGATCATAGATTTGCACTTCCCTTTTTTGAAAGTGGAAAGAGGGTAGGTACCATAAGATGGAAAGTGAACTAGACATGGATCCTAAGCAAGGATTGACAGATGATGAAAATAATCGAGGCTTTATTTTTCTGCAGTGTAAACTGTTGGTAGCAAAAGTTTCCGAGTGTAGATATTGAGGGCTGAAATGTTAATGAAGACCATTAAATGTTCAAAGAAAGATTTTTGGGGTGAATATGGGAAAAACTGAAAACTTATTGTTTAGAAATCCTAATCTAAGTATGCAAAATAACAATGAGAAACCTTTTAATCCTGAATTGAACATAACTGGTTGAATAATACACATGAATACTTTATATATGCACGTTTACATGTGAGTATGGATTATTGGTTTTAAAGGAAGTATAATAAAGTGTATTTGAACACAGAAATTATGCTGTCTAAATAATTCAGAAGCAACTTATACTATTTATACCATTATAATTTATACTATTTTGGATTCTTTATCACAGTTCACTTGAATTTATAAAATCTAGGGTCAGTCATTGACTCTGCAATTTGACTTACTTTATTTTGACCAGGGGGGAGTATGTAAGACACTGCTGAGGAATGGTGGTTAATTTGGTTTTTCAGCATACGTGATCACCTTGTGTGATTTCTTAATCTTTGTAAACCTTAGTTTACTGTCTCTATGATGACTCAGATTTGGATCTCAAAGTTTTGTTCTAAATGTGGCCCGTTTAAAATAGATCTGTTTCTGAATGAAAAGTGAGCTATTCCCTGTGTCACAGTAGAAGGTTGGATGTTTGCTCTACGGTGTGACAAGTTCTGTTTTCTCATATTCTGCAAATAAGCACAGTTTCTCCTAGCATTTACCAAACCCACCAACTATACTACAGCGACACAGAAGTATCAGGAGATAGACCTGTTTTTCTGACTTTCTAGTTTTGTCACCTTGTATGCAGGTGAGATGTTATGTGACTTTGACATGGCACGTGAAGCAGTGCTGGACACGTCCCCACAAGGGCTTCCGTGAGCACCTTCCACACAGGGACCAGGAGTGCAAACAGCCTTTGTTATCCCAAGACTCTGGCCGCTGGCCAGGGACCAAGATCTGCAGGCTCACCTCATGTGCTGAGCCCTCTGCCGCTGTACCTTTCGGCTTTTGAGCGACCTTGCCATGACATTTGGGGCTGGTAGGCATCCGTGAGGGGCAGCTCACAGCTCAGCAGCAGCTCCAGGCACTGCTCCCCATTTTGTGGGTCTTGCTGAATCTCAGTTCAAGTGAAGGGTCCCTCTTTTCCCTCTGCCTCCCCTGCCCCGAAATGCTTCATTATTGCTGTCTTCAGTTAAGGTGAAATCAGCATTCCAATGGCCATGACAGCACTAGATTAGGTAACCCAGGGGGCAATCAATGAATATTTTAAGTTAGTTATTTTATTGCAAAGAAAAAAATTTTTATTAAAAAATGAAAACCTCTCCTCAGAATTTAACCAAAGGCTTTGAGTATACTTTTCCAATAGCTTTGTCAGGTCTTAGCTTGATGCTGGCTCTTAGTGCTAGAAGGAAGTGAAAATACAGCTGCAAGCCTGTCCTGGTGTCTTCCGGAAGGAGCCAGCATCAGCAGAGGATGTGAGTGAGTGTGCATGTCCTGTAACCATGGGGCAGTTTCTTTTCACTGCTGTCACATCCTTACCCGGCCCAGCATCAGTGGCATGATTTTCCCATCAATGGCACGATGAGGTACACAGGCGTCAGCAGGGGCTTTAAGGGATGGCTCAGAAACGGAATTGTTTTTCCATTTATTTTTAAAATGCAAATTACACTAGTAAGTCAAAAAAATCACTCTGTTAAAAATACATTCAGAATTAACAAATGCAAAAAAAAGACACATCAGGATTGCAACTCTTGCCTTCTGAATATTAGGTTTATAACAAAAGCTCAGCCTAGAAAAATAGCATTCTTCACCAGAATTTGAGGAGGATTCAGCTGTACAACTTAGATGTTTTCCCAGATAGAATCACACTACTGTGCTTAGCGCTCCTATGAAAGCCTGTCCACTGATTCACTTTTTAGTAGTCAACAACTGTTTTTGAAAATTTTGGTGGTGATGAAAGTGGTGATTGGCTGCATTGCAAATTGGGAGGATGAGGGCTTATTTTCTGTATCCATACACATGTGCTGGAAGGCGGACTCTCGTTCCAGGGATAGACAGTGAAACCTCATGGTAAGAGTCACATTAATCGTCACATTAGAATAGTTTCTGGCATGTATAGTATTTATAACTTAGGCGTCAAAGGGAAATACAGTGGTCAGTATTTTTTCATACATACATTAAACATGCATGTTACTATCAAAGCATTGAATGAGGTTTCACTGATGTATTGAGTTGTGTATTTTATACATGTATGTATGGACAAATATACACAAGCCATTGAGAAAGTTCAAGCATGAATGCTAGAATCTTTGTTCTTTTATGGTTTATGTTTCAGTGGTAACTTTTTGCTCTTTTATCCTTTTTGAATCTATAAGTGTGTATGTGTATTATAAACATTCATGCAAACACAGATATGGGACCGTTACATGGAGATCTGAATGGGCTAAGGTCCAAAGGAGGTTAACCCAACAACTAAAACTTCGCAGAAACCAAAGGAAAAAGTCGCTCCATGCCAATTTATAACTATCCCAGTCTGAATTTCACTGCACTTAAATATGGTGTGAAGTTAGCCTAAACAAAAATTGATTTTAGTGGTCTCCAAGAAAAAAAATAACTGGTCTGTTACTGATAAGCCTGAGCTAATTATGTTTCTCACTAATGAAAACCAAATAATGCTTGGAATTATAAAGCAAAATTTCCTAGGAGTTCAGAGTATTTCATAAACACATTGACCTACTATTAAGTTTCCAAAGGCATCTTGTTGCCAACTACGTTATAACAGCACAGTCTTTTTTTTTTTTTCTGCCACAATAATACAGGAGAATTGAAATACACTCTAACACACAACAGATCCCCCAATACCACAAAGAGATCTCAGATATTTCACCAAGGTAACTATGGTTCCCCACCCACCCACCCCAAAAATAATCTCGTACACCAAAGTTAGAAAAGAAAGTTCACCTACATTGGGTCTTCAGTTTGAAGTAGATATAAAAGAGTAAACATAGCTAATACATAGTCAGTTGGCCTCTGTCGCTAGAAACCCACAGCTGTTCTCTGTGTTAGTAAAAGACATCTGTAGATATAAAAGCACCTAGAGTGCAATAAATAAAAGTAGTGACTTAAGCCATCTCTGCTTCAGTAGATTAATGAGTATAGTAGATTAATGAATTTTACTTTGTCCCACCCCGACCCCATGAGAAGACCATATTGAAGGGTTCTAAAGATGACGCTTACTATGCTGGTTGCTGGTTCCTGTCTCTGTTGGCCGCCGTGGGGGCTCCGTAGGAAAGCCCTTGGCTGACTGCCAGCAGTTTCCTTACAGACTCATGAGAGCTACTGAGCTGGTCTGTCTCCTTCCTTGATACAAATCACACACTCCAGCTCGCTCAGAATGCACAGCAGTGTGGTAGCCTAAGGACGTGGCTTGGGGTCTACACACAATGTAGGTGGGTTAAGGCGAGTGTGGACGGCACAGCCTTTGGGGCCAGCAACCTGCCACTGTGGATGTCGGGTACAAGGTCTCGGTGTCTGGTTTTGTAATTACGTTGCCTAAGTAGCTGTGGTGCTATGGAGATCTACAGAGTGCAGAAACAGGGCTGTCCGAGGCAGGGCCCTGGAGACTCCCAGCCAGCAGAGGCCGACAGCTGGGCGGTAGGAAGTGCGTAGGGCCAGGCGAGGACACCAGTGCATCTCCTGTGGAACTGTCAAAGGCCTTAGGAGAAAGAGCCTGCTCTCAGGAAATCCAGGGTGGGCGTGACCTCCATATTGGGCCGAGACTGAGTGGAAGTGGTGTGTGTGTGTGTGTGTGTGTGTGTGTGTGTGTGTGTAGAAACCTGTGTGTGCTCTGTTCTTATGTATCTATATTAAAATTCATTTGCTTCTTGTTCTTTGTAAAACACAGGAGGCCACTGCGGAACAAGTTCTTTGAGAGGTCCATGGGCTGACATACTGAAGTCCTCTGTTTCATTTTGACCTAAGGAATAGAAAAGATGATTTTAATCCACTGGAAGAGCACTGGGTAACTGCTCCTTCTCACCTTTCCCCACCTTTCTAAGCACAAGAGCAAACACAAAAGAAAAAAGGGAAAGAAAGCAACCCATGTTGGGTTTTAAATAGACAACCTTTCCACTCCTTTTCTTTTTTTCTCAGTGCAACTTCCTGGATAAAGAGGCCACATATGGTCATTTAAGATCTATTTCTGGGGCGGAGTGAAATGAATATGGATTCCTGTACAATTAGGCTGCCCAAAAGATTGCCATGTTTTCTCGCATGCTCTAATACACCACAGGACATTTTCACTGGTGGGGAGCAAGGGATTTAGTGCTATGGTGCATAAATTAGTGGTCATCAAGCTATTACTTTGTTAGAACATTAACCTGTGGACATGGGAATTTTCTGTGCTGTCACTTAGTTGCTACCCACTTGTTTCAAAGAGACGGACCAAACTATGCGGAAAAGAAAAACAGTGAGGACCTTGCCTTTGTATATGATAATGTGAAAAATCACAAATCGAGAACATTCACCAAACTTAACTGAAAACGAAGAAGACCCATCTCCAATGGCCACAAGCACAGGGACATGGCTGTGACTGTAAATAGGTGTCCACAGTGACTTCACAGCTCTGTCCAGGTTGCTGAGTAGAGTGGAAATCTCATGGCTAGAAAGTCACATTGCCTTTAGTTGATTTCTCTCAAAAGAACAGCTTTTATTTCCAGTTGCTATATAATATTTATGGGTTCTTGAACTAGCCTATGATGTTAAATTACTCTTACTTTACAGGACATATTTATGGCAGATTGATAGAAGAGGGGACGTTTCAAATGACAAAGACAGAGAGATGCTCAGGGCTCTGCCTCTCAGCAGGACAGAGTGGGAGAGGTGACTTGGTTTTGATTTTTCACAGGATTAGAATAGGCAGTGGCTTTCAGTGAATGAGTTTTGAGGGTCACAAAATTTAAAATTCCCTTTGTGCAGCATTCTATGGGGTACAAGCTAAAGGGAAGAAGAGGAAAGTGCAAAAGGGAGGTGTTGCCATGGGGCCATGGCAGATGACTTCCTGTAAGTTGCACCAGAAGTAAAATAAACCCAGGCAAAGCAGTGCCAGGTTACACTCAGAGCACACCAAAGAATTTAGGAAAGAAATGAACTAATGGCTCAGGAAAACTGGCTGATAATCTCATCTGACCACTAACTAGTTGTTTGGCTTCTGTTTTCCTATCTCTTGACTCAGTTTTCTCATAAGTGTTCTGGGATCTGAGGAATCTTATGGGATGATGGATGGAAGGGATGGTAGCAGAATTTTGACTAGTAAATTTTTGATGCACCTTAATTATTCCTAATTCCTGAGATTTGAGCTCCATTAAACTTTTTTTTTTGTCTTTTTCCTTTTTATTGGTACCGGGGATCGAACTCACGACTGCCTGCTTGCAAGGCAGGCGCTTATGCCACTGAGCTAAATCCCCAGCCCCCTCCATTAAACTTTTAATTAACTTCATGAGCTATGCAACTTGAGAGCTCTCATGTAGTTTCACCATTTTCAGCCATTACAGAGGAAAACACATTTGTTACTTGCATTAGGCATTCTATTTAGTAACATCATGGGAAGGTCTGTGCTCAGGGAATTTAATATGTATTTTTGAGGAGTTGTTTAAAGATCAACATTGGAATGATAAATACCTGATTTGAAACAATAGAGTTGATTATGACTAATCAGCATCCTCACAGTATTATCATGGTTGATGAATAGCTGAGTGGCTACATTGAATTTATTGTGTCTTCATCACAGTTATTGCCCAATATAATGGGACGTTACATTGTCAGAAGCAAATAATTGCAAACCTTGTAGATATTTTCATTACTTTTGAGCTTACATTGTTGCATGTTACTTGAGCATACCTATTTCATGACCTGCTCTGTTGATAGGAGAGATTTTTTGGAATGATATATAGTATTTGTTGATTTCTGACTTCAAAAAGGCCTTTCATAAATAATGTTGGTTAATATAAACATTATTGCTACTACTAATAAATTATGTGTACTAACGACTTACTATGGAGCCTGTGCTGTGTTTTACATACTTTACATGTGTTGTATATAATTTCAAAACAATTAAATGAAGTAAGTGTATTATATTCTCTATTTTGCAGGTGACACTTGGTAAGATTAAAGTTATTCAAAGTTATATGCCCAGATCATAAGGAATTTAGTCTCAGGCAGTTTGTCTTCAATAGGTCATTTTATGAGTATTTCAGATTGCTTTGCCTTTTTCAAATAGACACTTTACAGAATGCTGCAATAAAACTGAGAGAAGTGTTAAAGAATTTATAGAAAATTTCACTTTCCTTCTCATGAAGCTACCAAGTCTTTCCGAGAGGTCAGGAAAGTTTTGGTAACAAGCAATTATGGTTTACGGCAAAAGGAAAAGAGTCATTAGAGAAAGAAGAAATTAACAAGTGCTTCGTATGGGAATTACATTTTAAGGTAAAACTTGAAGAATAACGGGACTGAAAAGAGTGGAACTGGAACAAAATTAGGTCAGTTAGCTAAAACTCCACGTGGAGAATTGGAAAAAATACATGACACTTTTGGAGAAGGCAAGCATTGCAGTGCAGCTGGGCAAAAATGACCAAGAAAGATAGCAGATTTATGCTCTTCACAGATTAGAAGCGTCAGGAGGACAGGGCCAGTTCTTATTCAGCATTACAATTCCAAGTGACTGTGAACATCATCTGAACATGGTTGGGACTCAAAAGTTATTAAAGATTGACGAGAAGAGATAATATTTCAGCACACTGTTGAGACTAGCCCAAGGTAAACTTTTAGGCTACAGTGAATTTTGACTCACTGACTCTTTGGGGCAAGGAATTAAATAGGCTATTTGATCCCAATTTCAATGACTGTATTTGACAAGTGTTTTTGGAAGATTAGTTTGGCAGTCACGTGGAAGATAGAGCAGAAGTTCTGAAATAAGAAACAGGAAAAATTCACAGATCATGAATGCTTGGATTAGGGCAGTGACTGTGGGCATTTAAAACAAAGGATGCATGACACAGAGGCACTGATTTGAAATGACATATGGATCTGGTTGGTGTCTGAACTGAAAAAGTCTTTGCTAGGAGTGGCCTTAGCAAATGCGTGCAGAGAACTATGAAGAACACAGAGAAAAAGGCAGGCACAAGGCAAATAGCAATTTTTTTTTAAGAGAAGGGTAAAGGGATTGTCCAAAGATAGCTTTAATCTCTTTGGAGGAGCATACTCCCCAGATCCGTTTGTTACCCTACATGCTAAAGATACTTAAAGGAAGATGGTTTCATGGTGCAGGACAGCAACAACAAACACATATCTTCAAAGAGAAGCTCACATGTTAAAATGAATTGGAATCTTACTTTCTATTTTGATCTTCGCTTGCAATTCAGCATACCACTTGATGCTGATATATAGAATGGGGTATCAGTTGTTATCCAAGGGAATTTGCCTAAACACAGATATAAAAATCAGGGTCTGATTGTATGTCTGCCCTCTTGAGTGCTAGGGTTAAGGGATCAACAAGTTTCAGGGATAATGCTCCAGTCATTTTCATTTTTACACTAGAAAGACGATAGAGCAAGAGTATTTTGGGGATTTCTGCTTTCTGAAAACTACACATAAGTCAGGCGAGCTGCCGGTTTGCATCTCAGTGAGAACTCTTGGAGTAATATGAAGAGTGGATAGGAATCATCCAAGGCAACCACTGTAAATTGGGACTCCCCGGGAAAACCAGAGGAGTCTGTCTCATATGTAGTTATACACAATGACCTGCAATGTTATGATCACCTTCAAAATACATAACTTCTGGGTAATTTCAAGAACTGGTATATAACAGGCTTTTGAGCCGTGTAGGTAATATTTGTATAAGATTAAAGATAACTTAGGATATGGCATTTCTGATAAAGCAAACTTAAAAAATGAAGAAAGTGTTATTAGAATTAGCCTGGTAAAAATAATATTGATAGTAGAGAAAACCCTGGAGATACATAACCGAAGGAAAGCTTGCCATCTATTCGTGCCATGCTGCTCGCCTCCATCTTTCAGCTCCCCCGGAGAACCCCACCACGGTGTGTACTCACATGTACATGGGCTGTAGTTGTAAGTGTGATGTTTTCTGAGGCCCTTGATAGCCATAAGAGTCAAAGCCGCCTATGAAGTCAACTGTAAAGGGACAATTGTCTTCATTAGTTACCTGGTTAGGGGAGATTTCTATTCACAAACAAGTCCACATAGATGACTGTTACATACAGACCCTTTATTCATTTACTAAATTAAAAGTGATTAATTATGAAAAAAATTACCAAAAAAAATTTCTTCAAGGTAGTCTTCCCACCCGCCACTGTAAGACTGAATTGTTGGTTCACAAGACTCTATTCACTTGGGAGAAGAAAGTACATCTTTTTCCTCACACAATCAAGACCTTATTGGAGTATATCATCACTCACACATTAAAGATACTATGTGATGTTTTGGCTAGTGTGGAGATGCTTTTAACCCATTACAGATATCGTAGCATAAGGCACTGATTACTCGGGTGCATGCATCAGTCAGCAGCTACAGCACTGGTAACAATGTCATGTCTTCTGTCAATACAGGAAACTACGGTGAACCTCTCGCAAATTAGTGCACCATTCCTGCCACCGTGTGCTTTATAATCAGAAACAGAAAATCAGAGGTACAGAGGGAGACTGAGCTCTAACTGGATACTCAGATGCAGGCTGTACCGTGGCAGGTGACATTTGCCATCATCCCTCCTACCTATGTGTTCTCACATCCTGGCTTTGGCACGCCTCCAGCCAGTGGTTTGAGCTTCCATCCTTTCTTCTTAAAAGCAAATAGACCACGGTGCCACATTTGAGTATGGAAGAAATGACATTGAGTGACGTCTTGGGCCAGCTCATGGATGTGCCATGTGCTACCTCTTGCTCTCTCTTGGGATACTGTCCCTTATCCACAGCCACTGTGCCCAAGTTAGTCTATATGGGGACACTGGAGGGGATACATGACTGGTATTTTGGGTGACAGGATAGCTGAGTTGCAAGGCCACAGACAGAATCCATGTCCAGGCATGGGAGAGAGAGTGCCATTAATTATTCTGGACCCCAGATGTTGAGCAGACTCTGTCTTGGATCTTTCCAGTTCAGGTCCCCGGCATCAGCGAACAGAGACAAACCATCCTCACTGTGACCCAGCAGCTGCGAGCATCACATAGGGCTGCTGAGCCCACCAAGTCTGGGTGGAAATAGTAATGAGACAGCTGATACTAATACTACTCTGAGAAAGTGTTTGCTTCTTTTTATTTCTGGAGAGAGAAGTTTGTATGGTGAGGATAGAAGGAAAAACAACCAAAGACCAAAGTACAGACTACAGATGGGGGAAAACAATAAATAGAGGTTGAAGGAGGACACACTAGGACATCTCTGCTTCTTCTAGTTCCCTCTTCGGTGAGTTTATTTTGTCCATACTTGTTCTGCTGTGCGTAACTCAAACTTGTGATGTCTGAGTAGTGGGAAAACATCTCCATTACAAAAAGAAACTGTTTTCAAGATGAATTTTAGGCTCATGGAAAACTTTAGCAAAAGTGTTTAAAAAGTTCTAATAAGCCCTCTGTCCTGCACATGCATAGCAGCGTTCACTGTTAGCATCAGATGCTAGGATGGCACACTGCTTCCCTCTGATGCTAAGCCCTCAGCGCCAGCTGACACCCACAGATTACATTAAGACTCACGCTGGGTGCCCTGGGTTCTGTTGGTCTTGATACATATCCATCATCACAGTGTCAGAATAGATGCACTGTTTTCAATTTCCCGTGTTCCATCTGAGCATCCTTCCCCTCCTGCCTGGTAACCACTGATCTTTCACTGTCTCCAGAATTTTAACATCTACCAAAACACCGTATAGATGAAATCCTAGGTAAGGAAGCCTTTTCTGAGGAGTGACTTCCTTCACTAGCCCTTTAATTCTTATCCATGGCTTTTAATAACGTGATAGTAGGTTTATTTTAGCATGGGAATTTTTTCTTTTAAGGCAGACTCTCTCTTCTTATCAAAAGTAGAATTGTATAATGAACAATAAAAAACAAAACAAAACAAAGCAAAGCCCTAAAACAAAAGAAAATAAAAAACCAAAAGCAGAGACTGTGATGTTATAAGGACCAGAGAACTACACCAAGTACTTTATAGAGCAGGAATTTAAAGAGAGAAACCTTTTCATTTTCTGAATTGTCCATGTTTGTTTCTCTACTGATACAGGTGATACCAGAGCTGTACGATAACTACAGTCAAGGTTTGTACTTTGAAAAATTGCTCAAGACTAAGAAATAACCTCCACACCCTCTTTTATCATGGTTATGCCATTGCTAACAGTGAGAATTAAGAACTAGCACCCAAGGTGCCCTCTTAGGGATGGAGCCTCATTGCTCGGAGATTGTTGTTGAGTAGCATGGTTTCTTCCATGGTGCTGGAGTATCCCTGGGCCAGAGTAAATCAAGACCAGTGCAGAAACAAGCAGTAGTTCTTTCCACTTAAGTAGAGATGCGGGTTTGTTAGCGTAATTGTTTTTCTCCAGTTTGTTTGAAATGGGTGCTGGAGTTCACAGTCTAAGAAATCCTGCAGGGTCAGTTTCCATGAGCACTCACTCACAGGAACTGCCAAATGCCCAAGGGAGAGGAATGGAGGGAGAGGAGGGATCCTTGGATCCAGGGAAGGAAGGGTGTTGGCAACAGCGCTCTTGATTCTGCTGACCTGGCTCAGGCTCTTTGGCCCACATGGGAAACCACTGGGACAGCTTGTGGGTGGAGCTAGAAGCAGACACAGCTGGCTCTCGCTCTCATTGGATGAGTTCCTGGATTAATTTACATTGCAAACAGATTTTGCTCCTACTTTGATCTCTTTTCAGCTTCTTTGATGTGATTATATTTATTCTGGCCCTGTGGAAGCTGCTGCATTCCATAATGCTTTGCTGAGGAGTTGGGGTCACAAAACACCTTGTCCCAAGAAAACATAGTGCAGTTAGATGTTTGCTTTATAGTTAATCTCTGCAGTTCTGAGAATCCATAAAGCATCTTCTTAATTCCTAAAAATAAAAACCAATAAATCCCCGACAATGGTAAAATTGCCCATAATTCCTAAGTCCTCATCAGGTGATATCATTCATCTTTACAGGGTGATTATCAGGTGGGGAGGAATCGTTTTCTTCCTTTTACAAATAAACACAGGTTTATTGCTTGAGGCACTTACTGCTGAGGATGGCGCTAGAAGGCAGCCGTTTATTTCCCTTCTGTGTATTAGAAAAGTGGTATCTGCTGTTCACTTACTCTATTTCGGTAAATTTCTAGAAGGATGATTAAAGGTATCAAATCAGATTTTGTAGAAATTTTAGGCTTTTAATGTTTTGTTAAACACAGCGTTTTGAGTGCTCTACTGATTGTAGGTGTCTCCTTTTAATATTTGTTCTTCAGCATCTTCACTCTGTTATTTGTAGAAAATTTGCTTTTTCATCACCTGACCATTGCCAGTGTAATCTTCTAAGCAATTTCAGGCAGGCACAGTAGCTGACACAGAAGCTGGTTGTATTTTGCAGTGACAGTTACTGACGAGGCTCTGGGGTTCCCTGATGTGCATAGAGATCACCCCAAGTTTAGTTCATTTATTTTCATCTGACCACTTGTGTAGGACAGGTAAACAGTAAGATGTTTTTTCTGAAAATTATTTCTGGGATCAGCACCATGTTGCACAAATCTGACTGTAATAACGTTTTGCAAAATGAAGAGAAATTTTTTTACAGCAACTTGGAATATTATCTTGCAATACTGAATATTTCAGTGCCTAATAGAAAATATGAAAAACAAAAAAGTCCTGAAAGCCTGAATCTGTCCTGAAAGCATCTGTCTGCTTCTCCTAGAATTAGGAGAATGAGAGCAAAACTCCCACTGAACGCAAGGTAAGTGAACAAGGAGGCAGAACGCAGAGCACAGGAAGAGCCTGACCATGGGCAAACACAGCAGGAGGAGGAGGACCCTGCCAAGCTGCTTCCCAGCTGATGGCTGGGGTGGAGCCGCTGCTTCCAACAGGATGGAAACCAGTATCAGGAGGAAGCTGCTCGCTGGCTTCCTATTGGAAATGCGATTCCTAACTTATAAGTGGCACAGCTGGTGGGAAGGTCTAGGAAAAGGGAAAATAATTGTAATTGGCCCAAAGCAAGTAAAGGGCTCTCTCTGTGTCCCCATCCAACTTTATTCTGCTTCCTTGCAACTTGCAGCCCCACAAGTGCCTCCACTGCTGTGCTGTAAACTTCGAGCCAGTTTGTGCTGTTCCTTCTGTAGCTCCAGAAGCCAGGACTGTACCTGGCTCACAGAGGACAGTCACTCCCATTTGCTGGCTGGACTCGGTGTACCCTTTAAGCTGCAAAGGAAATGGGCCTTTGATCACAGCGTGGAAGATACTGGCCAAATTTCCAAGTGGAAATCCACCGAGTCCTTTTATCTTTTCTTCCATAAGGCTTGGTGGTAATAAAGAGCAAACATTTTATAGGAGATTGAGAGTGTTATTTGTTGACTGGGTCTAGTGAGATAAGTAAAAGAAATTTTGGAAAGCGATGGAAGAAACAGACACTGCATCCTCTTTGGCCAAGAAGAGTGGAAGGAAAGAGGTCAGTACAAGCTTTAGCACACACAGGACTAGAGAGAGAGGCTGTTCACTGAGGAAAACCTTCCAGTGTTACAGGCGTTGGTAACTGGAAAGCTCGTAGGACAATACACAGAGGCACACAACTGCATGCAAAGTGACATAGTTTGTATTTGTTTAGTTTTTGTCTCACGGGGGGTGGTTATCTTTGGATCACTGGAGATGATTTGGGGATTTTTTTTCTGTCTGCTTCTTTAAAAAATTTATCAGTATATATTTGTGATGCATAGTAAACATGTTCATTGTGGGGAACTGGTACATATACACAGCTTTACTGAGGTGTAATGGGCATACAAAATCACACATATTTAATGTCTGCAATTTGATGCATTTAGACATTTGCATGGCTATGAAGCCATGGCCTTAATCAAGCCTCTACCCACATCCATCATCCCCAGGGCACCACTAGGGATGACTTAGTTTGCCATCCTTCTTCATGAGCATCATGGTGTTTTCTGTTGGCCTCAGTTTCCCCACCTGTAATATGAGTATATTTCTATCTACTGACTTAGGAATCACAGGGACTTCTAATTATTTTAAATTAGTAAGGCACCATATCAACTTAATAACTATGATTTAATAATATTAATAATACTTGAACTTAGGAATTACCTGTAAAAGAAAAATGCTTCCTAAGCGTATATTCTTCACTAAAATGCATTCCCTGTCCTGAGCCTCCCTTTTATTTAAACCTTTATATCATGAACATTGAGGTCAGCAAACCCAAAACTGCATTTTTAAGTCATGCTGTCTGTGAGGTGATGTAATATAAAATAGTCCCTTGGTTGTTAATGACAAAGCCACTAGTCAACATATTCCGTTTCAGAGCTCACGCCTGAAAAAAATCTACACAGGGAAATTTGAAAGGCAGCTCGCTGAAAGGGAAGCCTAAATATTTAGAAGAACTCACTGAAAAGCATTAAGGCCATTGTGGGGGCCTAGGAACCTACAGTGTCTGCACATATTCCCTGCAGGTGTGAATTTCAAGGGTTCTTGCCTGCAGCTGCACAAAAGGAATTTAGAACATAACTAACTGCGGGTCCAGTGGAAGAAGGGCTGCTTCCTCCCCTGACCTACTTGGGGCAGCAATTCAAGCTGACTGTGTGAGCTCTGGTTTCAGTCCGTGATAAACTCATCAAGTGGACTCTGAGCCTTTTCTTCTTTGGATTAGGGACACATAGCCCTTCACTGTGGTGCTTCATCATGTTGGCGCCTGAAAGGTCACATAAGTGCTGGCCACCAAGGGCTTCCAGTGTGCAAAGCAGGCCCTGAATGTGGTGAGACTTATTAGCTACAGCACTGCAGGTGCTTCCCTCGCTGACCTTATCCATCAAATCCAGCTCCTTGGCGTCTTGAGATCCTGTTTTTCATGTCTCCTTCTTACTTGGTATTGGAAGCAGGTCCTTAATACTGTAGACTTGGAAACACATTCACACATGCTACACAGTGAAGTTGAGAAGTCTTAACTACAATACACGGGTTTTTTTTTTTTTTGTTAGAAGATGTCTGAATAATCACTTTAAGCTTTTGATTCTAAAGACTTAATAACAGCGAAACATAATTTCTACCTGATACACTCTTCTGTTGCTTTTGTCTAGTTCTTTCAGTTCCCCAAGAAGGGCAATCCCTTCAGTGAGAATTTAAGAAATATATGACAGTTTTCTGCTGAGATCAGGGTCTTAATATCAGACAGTCTCTTAACAATAGAATTTAACCGCTTGATACATCCCAGGGGAGCTAAGAGGTAGCATACGGACTGGCGGCTCTGGTGGTGCCCTTACTTTTTACTAGTATTGTATTTCTAAATAGGTCATGATTTCTCTGAGTTTTAATTTCCTCCAGTGTATAGTGAGAATCATAAAACGATCTCAACTTCACAGGGTTGAGAGAACCAGTTGTCACACCCACCTAACACTTAGAACCATCTACGGATGGATTTGAGGTCCCATGTTCTTTGGAAAAGGATTTATATAGGAGAAGTGATTGGAATTACATTTCTAAATGAATGTTTAGGCTCTTTGCTCATAAGATTTGAATTTTTCAGACCAGAAGAATAGATGAAGATAAGGCTCAATGTGGAGAACTCTGCTTGGATTCATTAGAATTTTGTACAGAATGAAGTCATCATGGGAAGCTGAAGAGAACAACGTAGGTATATGGAGGCCTCTCAAATGCCTACTTAGTTGATTGAGTGTATGTAATATTCAAAGTAACAAGGAGAGCTCATTGTGTAGAATAGAGGAAGATATTATGTATACAAATATATATACATATGTATATATATGTATATATATTATGTATACAAATATATATACATATGTATATATATGTATATATATTTGTTCCCATATTTCAGATAGTTTTGGAAACCATCTTGTAGATGGCCCAGGGAAGCTGTGATCACCATGGTTTTGGGCCTGTGAAGTGTTGATAGATTAAGTAGGAAAAAGAAATTGTTCAGTGGAGTGGTTAAAGACAAACACTGAGATCTCAGCATCCTGAAACAGGCAGAGCATTAGAGATGGGTGGATGGGTTTTTTGCAGAAAAAGCTCACCTATTCCTGTCAAGTCTGGGCAGGGCTTTGAGGAGACAGAGGACTTGGGAGTACAGAGAATGCTCGGACTCCAGGGAAAGGTCGTCCAAAGGAGCTCATGTTTGGTAGTGCTGACGGTCTCGGGTTTGAGGACAAGGTTACTGGGGAGGTCTGGAGGTGACTTTTTGGGAACACCATACTCCCGCTGTTGAGCAAGAGCCAACCTGCAGCCAGCTGTGCTGCGCTTACATTAGCACCGGAGGTTAGTGACTCCCTCTGGCAATGTGCAGTCACCCAGGATCAGAAGCAGGGAGATTGCGTCTGGGCCTCATCAGTACAAATTTTGAAAATCTAAGCCGGAAGGAAGGCCAAACAAGGAAGGTCACTGTCTTTGTCACTTTCCTCATTGCTGGAACAAAACACCCAATGCTTGCAAGTGAAAGGAGGAGAAGTTTACTTTGGTTCACCTTTTAGGACTGTGATTGGTGTGATCCAAGCTGGCAAGGTATGGTGGAGGGATCTGGCTGAGTGAAGCTGCTCACATCATGGTGGCCAGGAAGCAAGTGTGAAGGGAGGAGCCAGGGAGGGAGAGATCCACTTCCAGGCCAAACTCCCAGTGACCCAGCTCTTCTGCCTTGCCTCCATCTCCTGATGTCACATTTATGTGTAGCACCCCCATGATCCAACCACCTTTGGAAAGTCCCACCTATAAGAGTATCTAGCTACAAACCATAACAGTAACCAAGTTGTGCTTGAGAATACTGGTAACTTTCCCAGCACTGGGGAAGGTGGTGAGTAAAAGATACAGATCACAAGGAAAATCTGGGGTGCAGGGCATGGCAGCCCCCTAATAAAGATAAATAAAACTGTCCAGGAAGGAAGCAAATAAACGAGGAAGACAGAACAGGAGTCCACAGGCAGCAGAGAATTTAAGGATCAGTGGTCTTGAACAAGACTTTTTCCAGCACGATGAAGACGATCCAAGTGCGGCTGCCATGACCAAGGGGAAGAAGTGAGTGGCCATCAGGGATGAGGCTGAGCAGGCACAGACACTGCAAAGCTAGAGTTAGAAAATGATGCATCCAGACATCTTTGCTGCTCTCTGTAAATGTTGAGCTGAATGCAGCCAGTGCCACCATCAGTGTGCCCTGGCTCACTGTACCCCGGGTCATCTGGATGCATCAGATTCACCAGGCTTTGTTTTGTTCTCCCTGTTAGAATTTCTTTCAATTATCTATGACATGCCTTTCAGACACTACTGGAGGGAGTGCTTATTACAAGTTATAGGTGAGCTAGTGAGACAGGCTTTGGTATGTCTTTTCAGCTGACATCCAGGCTATATTTAGAATGCTCAGCCCACTGGAATGCAGAGCTTTTAATTAGTATTCTAGGTGCCTTAACGTATGTATATTCAGGGAAATAAAAAAAACCATGCAGGTTATAATCATTCCAAAAATATTCCTTGCCTTGTACTTTTGTTGGTATAATCTGTATCATTTTGCAGCCTACAGAAAGAAAAGTCACAAAATGTAGAGGTATAAATTAATCATCTTACTGGAACAACAGTAACTGCTTCAGGGAAGAGAATTTCTAGTGGGTATTTTAACATTTGTACTGGTATTTGGAAAGACCAAAACTTGATTTGCTATTTTGGGCTCATAAATATTTAAAGTTATTTCCTGTATGAATCACAGTGTGCCTTTGGCCAGCTAGAACTGAAGATGGTCAGTGGTAGTCCTCTTCTGGTCATACCCCATTGTATCCAGATGCCCTTCTGATGAACCCTGTAACTCTGGGCTTATAAATCATACCCTCAGGGGAGTGTGTCTTTAACTGTGTGAAATACTGTCAGATTGGACAACCACAACACACTGTTTCCTTGCCTAAATTCTCACCACCCCTTGTTGTAATTCCTCTTTCTCCTTGTGCACTGTCTGCTGGAAGGAAGGCACCACCAAGGCACACAGTGTACCTGTTTGGTGGCCCACTTATCCCTGGTGACTCCCACAGTGTGGCTGTGGGTTATGTGACCTGTGGAGCGCATCTGTGAGAGTGTCTGGGTGAAGAGAGGAGGGAATTGTACTCAGAAGCGGGAGAGACCCCATTTCTACTCCTACTTCTGCCTTTATGATCAGCTCTGCTCAAGACAACTTCAGTCTCATTTTCTTCACATGTAAAATTAGGAGATAAAGTAGGTGATTGCTAATATTGTTCATAGCTCTGTAATTCTGCACAATTCTACATTTCTGGGATTGCTGTATTCACTATCAGTAGCAATAAAATATTTAAAATGAGCAAATCCAGACAGACAAGTAAATAGGAAGAAAAAATTGAGGAGACCAACTGTTGCATATATGCAGCCTTCTATCCCCATGATTTCCACATTCACGGATACAAGCAATCATGGATTAAAAACATTAGGAAAAAAAGATTGTCTTTTCTGAACATGCATCACTTTTTTGCTTGTATCATTCCCTACACAGTAGAGCACAACATCTCTTGATAGGACATTTACACCATGCTAAGTTTTGCGTGTAACCCAGAGATGATTCAAAATAAGCCAGTGCATTTGTGCCTTCACACCCAGTCCTCTGCTGTTTTAGAAAAACACTGGGGCCTCCATAGTTTTGGGGTCGACGGTGGGTCCTAGAACTCAGGCCCCTTTGGAGACCTGAGGGTGATGACGCAAGTTTCTTTTGGCGGAAGCACTGTTTATGTATAAACTGGGCTCTTTCCTTGACAACATTTGTGATTAATCCTATAAACAAACAAACAAATGCAAATTTTACAGCTCCTGGCCCAGCTGCCCCTCTGGCTCTGAGACCTGGCCAGGAACTATTAGACAAGAAAACGAGCGGAAATTTTCTGCTGTGGACCTAACCTAATTTTCAAGTGATAATGAGATTGGATTCCCAGAAGTGCCCTGTGCCTCTTGATAGTAACATCCTAATTTCCTTTCCTGGTAGATGTTTTAAATAAGATTTTTACACCAAAGGAAATTAACCTTTAAATTAATCGTAATTATAAAATGCCATCACTGATTTTTGTCTGCAGCCTAATTACTTTCTATTATTTAAGCAAAGCGCCTGTCCTGTGAGCTTTAAGTTTGTTTCTCTTTCACTCCCGGCCACACAATGCCAGCCAATTAGAGCAGAGGCCTCCCGAGCTCATTTGCATGCTCCTTGGAATTGGGGACCCGCCCAAGCTTGCACCTTCAGCGCCTTCTAGATGGTTCCTTCCATATAGCTGGCGGCAGCTGTCCTTAGAGGTGCTGTTTCTCAGTCCTTGGCTGGGAAGACATGGCCAAGGCCAGCTGTTTCTCTCAGATGCCAGCACCGAAAGGAAAGCTCCACTGCAGCGTGATGAAACGGAAGCCGCCTACAGCCAAAACTAAGGCTGACCTGACCTCAGCTCATGTCTGCTCTTGTGAAATGTTAGAAAGTGTCCTTCCAGCTCTGTCTGGCTGTTCTGCATTTTCTGGGAACGGGACTAAGAGATTCTAGTAACTTTACTTTGTGAGTGTGAGTATTGATATTCCGGTGCTCAGTCCGCTTTTCCTGCACCTCGGCTGCATCCTCTCCTGTGTCAGTATGTTTTTGTTGTTGTTTGTTTTGTTTTATTTTTGAGACAGGATCTTGCTGTGTAGTTCAGGCTGGACTTGAGCTCACTATGTAGCCCAGCTGACTTCAAACTCATGACAGTCCACCTGCCTCAGCCTCCTGAGTGTTGGGATCACAGGCATGTGCCGCCACATCCATTCTGTGCCACTATCTATAGGGAGGGAGGGAGGGAGGGAGGGAAAGAGAGAGAGAGAGAGAAAGAGAGAGAGAGAGAGAGAGAGAGAGAGAGAGAGAGAGAGAGAGAGAGAGAGAGAGAAAGTGTCCAGGACCCATTACAGGTAGCCTAGGTGTCTGCAAAGTTGGGAGAAATCAAATGATCCAAATGGCAAATTTTTCTTTCCATCGCTGTTGCAGATGCAAACACTTCTTTTCCCACTCATGGTCTTGGAGTTATTTTTCTACCGAGACAGATTAAAATGACTTGAATATTCTTCCTCTACTGGATAACTTCAGTTCACAAGATGTTTTTCTACAATAAAATACTTATTTTATATACCTTAGTTAGAAGTTCTGCTTTATTTGCCTGAATCATTTCTCCTCTACATTGTACAAAAATGCTGATTATTTTGAGTTAACAGAGAACAAACGCATTTCTTTAGCCTTGTATTTTGATTTGGAAAAATTAGATTTATTTGAAAATGAATATCCGTGTACTTGTCTGTGTGTGTTTACGTGTGTGCTTGTAAAAGTGAAATGCTACATAATGTAGTGGAGAGGATACTATGAGAAAAAGGAGAAAAGAAATGATGGTTGAAGAAATAAATCGAAGTTTTAACTTGAAATCCAGATTCAGACAGGGAGCACATGTGCTTTTTCTTAAATGACCACAAGAGGGAGCAGTGCACGGTCGGCGGAAACAGAGACCAGCGCCCGCTGACTTTGGAGACAGCGAACCTGGTTCGCGGGGTTCCGGGGTGCAGAGCCTGGCTGTCACTGCTAGGGGTCGCACCATGGGTGTGGAGACCGCTGAGCACTGATCCGGCCTTTCATTTTTACACATGGCACTGCGTCTTCCCTCTCTTTTCTTCCATGGCAACATCGCTGTGCTCTATCTGCGTCTTATTTACTTGGAATGGACCAGTGCGGGGCGGAGGGAGGAAACGTGCATTCTCTTTGCAGCTGGTGGGGTCGGGGCAGGGTCCGTGGCCGGCACTGTGGCCGGCTGGTTGCTCAGTTTTCACAGCGTGCAGTGTTCCTCCAAGGACACAGGGGAGCAGGCTGGTAGGGACCCCGACGTGACCCCACTGCCGGCCCTGTCCTCATCCTCCGGGCCAGCTCGTGCTTCCTGGGTGTCAGGAACTCGCCACGCGCGCAGGGACTTTGGGGGAGTCGTTTGATCTTTATGGGCCTATAAAATTAAGGTGTTGAAACACAGCAGCGCGATCGATCATTCTCCATCATATTAACCGTGAAGAATTTAAAGTTCAAAGAAGACGAAACAGGGGAAGAGACTGCCATTAACTGCAGCACTGCTGAGCTCCGACAGAGGAGCAAGCAGGAGGCAGGCACCCTGTCCCCTCCCCGTGACCCTCAGCTCCGGCGGCGCCCGGAGGGAGACACTGGAGGTCTGGGCCTTTGGTCTCCCTCACAGATGACCTGCTCGGGGATGAGGGAGGAAGGGCAACAGAAAGCCGGGAGACATGAAAAGGGGATTTCAACCTCAGAGCTCTAAGCCAGTTGCCATCAAGAATTGCAATGTTAGCGATGCACTACTCTTTTGTTTGCTGGAGGATGGTGTTAAAAATTAGTGTAAACACACTATTCTCACTGCTCTGTTTCCTTGGCGTCTTCTTCTGCTTAGCTTATGATTGAAGACGCACAGAAATAACCAGAAACAAATTCAGATGACCAAACAGAACAGCAGAATGAGCCCAAGGACCGGAAGAATGACAGATGATTGACAGGAAGGACGGAGGGAAAAAAGCAAGGAAAGAAGGGATGGAGGGAGGAAAGAGACGAAGGAAAACCAGGAGGTGCGTAATATGCCAAAATGCCGAGAATTAGGATTCAGAGTTATAATCTCTCTCTCTCTCTCTCTCTCTCTCTCTCTCTCTCTCTTTCTTGCTCTGTCTCTCTCTCCCTTCCTTCCTTCCCTTTTTTTTTTTTTAAAACAATTTGTATTTTTACACTTTCTGCAGTAAACTCACAATTCTTTGTAAGTAGAAAGAAACTGTTCCACACACACGCTTTCCATTGGGGACAGATCGCGGCTGTGTTCCAAGCTCCATGACCCTGACTAACAGGAGAGACGATCCACATGCAGAATTGGGTTCAACAAACAGATATGTCGGCCAGCATGGTTCAGGAGAAAAAAAGCAAGCACAACAACAGAAAATCCAGGGAACAGAAAACTTCAGACATGAATAATTTTCTGTGGGTGTCTTTTGAAATGAAAAATGAAAGATTCTGGGAACCAATTGTGACTTTATCCTGAGGCCACATTACTTTTGGAGTGTTAAGGCCAGGTTTCAGTCCCTTTGCACTTGCTGGGTCTGGGTGTGTGTCCATCTCCAAGTTTAACCATCTAGCGTTCATTTTTCAATATTGCTTCCAAAAGAAGTTCCTGAGGGTATTTTCTTTTTCCTGAGGGCATTATTTCAAAATGATATTCCACATCCTTTCCCAGGCAATTTCAACACTAAAGAACATTTGAAAATTTCTTGAATCTCCGCTAGAGATGCGTGGACATCCCTGTGCTTCCTTGTCCACGGAGGACTGCGCTTCCCTTTACTGTGGGTACCAAGATTCACAGGAGCTCAACTCCCTTCCAGAAAACCCTGCAGGGTCTGCAGGCTGCCTACCCAACCCTTCTGTGTACTTTATCTCCAGACTACCTGTAATAGCCGATACTGTAGATGGTTGTTACAAGAACGGAAAGTCCATGAATAATCAATACAAATGCAGGTCTCCCCCAGATATTTTGATCTGCTGCTGGGGGACTTCATAGACATAGAACTCCTAAGTGCACAGAGCCCATGAATGTGGATTCTGCTCAGAAAAGCAGTCCAACTTGCCCCTCTTATCAGCCTAACTGTTAGTTAAGGAAACATTTCTCCAGAAAACAGTAAAGATCAAGAGATTGCATGATGAAATCCTTTCTATCATGGATTAGTGCTGTTTTTATGACTGCGCGGATTTCTTTCTATTGCTAACCATGCAAATGAAGCAGGGAGATAAATTCATAGTTCTGTCATCAACACAGTGCCCCACTGTTACCTGGAGAAGCCAAGGGAGGAAGAGTTGCATGCATGATGCAGGCCCAGCAAACCAGGCCTCTCTGAAGATGTCAAAAGCACAGTGAGAGAGAACCTCGGGGGAGGCAAACAGACAGGCTAGGACACCAGCTCTGCAGGGACTGCAACCCAAGGAAGCGAAGTGATCTGCTGCAAGGCAGCCCACAGGGTGGCTTCCTGAGGACCCTGCTGCACCCCACAGATGCTGCCCTTTCCTGAGCAAATATACCAGGTCTGTTGTGAGAGCACAGGGCCTTTCTCGGGGGAAGCTCTGGTGGGCAGGCAGAGGCCCCAGGACGAGGGGCCCAGTGTGAGCAGGGGGAGCTTAGGAGGCCAGGCCAGCATGGTCCTGGGCCCACTGGAGTCCCCAATGTCCAGGGGCCGTGTGGCCTGGGCATGCGTGCATGCACATGTGTGTGCACATGGGCTTGGGTGTGATGTGCTGCTGTATACTAAGCTGTGCCTCCTTCTGATTTGCACGGATACCTGTGTCCCTGTGAGACTGTATCACAGTGGCCCGGAAGGCTGAGGTAATCTGGAATGAGAGGCCAGAGCCACAAAGACCCTGCAGGCTGGGAGGACTTTGGCCTCCGCAGCTGCCAAGAGAGGCGCTCGCGCCACTGAATCCGGATCTGAGGCCTGCTGGGTGTCAGGGCAGTGGCCAGGGCAGGGTCCCTCTGGGCAGCTCTCTGCTTCACAGCAGCTGTCCTGCTCTGCTACGCACAGCAGATGGCAGTGGTGTCACAGCTGCAGAGCTGACCTGCTTGTGACACCACTAGTGACTGAAGGGGCAGAGGCTTTGGGAGGGGATCAGCTGGGACTCAGGCACAGGATTAGAGTCCCAGAGAACACACCCCAGAGAGCTCCCCATGCCCTGCCAAGTGAGGTGCAGACACCCAGGAGCAGGAGAAGGAAAGGGGTCTTCACCGGACTGCCACCTGCCAGAGCCTGTGTGCCCCTGTGCCTGGCTCTGGGCAGGACTAAACCAGGCTCTAGAAAAGCAAACCAGAGAGAGCAAGGAGCAAGCAAGACAGCACATGGCCCAGCACGTGTGTGCGCGTGTCTAACTGTGGTGTCTTGCTCTTCCCGGGATCCACAAGTGCGTCCTCGCTCTGGGGCTCCCTGGGGGAGGTGTTCCTGTGGGTTTTCTTTGAGGCTTTCTTGGGTGAACACAGCTGGATCGGGACTCGGCACATGACTGCTGGGCTTTAGATCAGTTTTGAGGCTGTCTTCTTCGTTGGATCATCTGTTGCCTCTGGAGCCTGTTCCCAGCTCAGGTGACGGAGCAGAACCAGCCTTTGTTCGTCTTGAGCCGCTGAGGGGTGGGAACTGAAATCATTCGGCATCAGGTAGCTGGAGCCTACACTTGCTGCTCCACTCCCATCAGGGTGCTGCACGGCTGGCCCACCGCAGGGAAAACAGACGTCCGCTTATGGACCAATTAACCCTTCCCCACCCTGCAGGCTTGCTTTCAAGAGCGCTTTCTGTTTTCACTGTTACCATGGTTTTTAAGGATCCAGAGAGCTTTCTCTATCATGAAATTATCAAAAATGAGGAAGTCCAAGCCTTCTTTGGCAGTGCTTGGGAGTCAACACAGAGATTATGCAAGAAGCCAAGGCTTTGCCACATGGATGGAAAATCTACGTGGAACCACGAGTTCGTGGAACCCATGCCTTTAGAAGTCCACTTATTTTTTTTACCCTTCCAAACCTTTGAGTAAGTTTCTTTGTGCACAAGATGAGCGCTGCCTGTCCAGGCATCTGTCTTTCCCTGTGCGTTCCTGAGGCACCTGAAGCACCACTTGTTCACCGAGCTAAGTAGCACACCCATGCTACTGGCCTGCCCATTCGCTCCCAGTAGACGTCTGTGACTGCCAGCCTCACCCTGTCCCTCCCTGCAGGACTCAGGCACACCCCCCTCATCACACTGATCTCCAGTCCAGACCTGCACCATCTCGTTTCTTAGTCAGTTCTGGGGAGTCTCACTGGCTCTCCCTTGCCTAATCTTTCTCCCTCTCAGTCCCCCCCTACTGATGCCAATGTAAATTCTCTGAAGTCCATTCCAAATGACTCTTTTTGTAAACTACCTACCAACTGATTTGCCATTGTACCAAGAGCACTTTTTAATTTTTCCATACCCATTTGCTATTACCTTGTCAAAGCTTGTTTTTTCTAATATCTCATTCATGCTTGTTCTTTCCTGTTTGCCCCGTGTGTTCACTTCCAGCACAGTATTCAGCTCACACCCAAGCATCTCGCTCAGATCTGTTCTCTACCTTCTCCTGGGATATCTCACTCACATATCAGCTGCCCAACACACATCTATCTGCCTTTCCAGATCTGGGTCCTTCTCCATGAATTCCTCCCAGGTCCCTTTCCCCCTTCTCCCCGCACACAGAGGTTTATTATACTTTATTCATTCACATTTGCTTTCTCTGCTAGAAGGCAAGTTCTTAGAGGCCCAAGATGGTGCATTACCAACCTTAAACTCTCCCAAGAGTGATGCAGCCCTTGATACATGGGGGAATGCTTTGCAAACGCTTATTTAGCCAAAGGAGCATCATTTCTTTTGCACAAAAATATAAATTATTTGTGGTAGTTATATCATATAGGAGAGTGATCCAGAAATTACCCCAAGTTTGTCATCCAATGTTACCTCTTTGCATTCTCTTGGTGTGATTCTCTCCAGAGTCACGTAGGAAAGAAAGGTGTTTTTATCTTCTTTCCACTCTGCTTTTTCGAAAGCCCCATCATTTGGGTGATGTTTGGAAAGGAGCAAAGTTATTTCCCATTCTGGTTTCTGCTTGGACTCAGTGTGGCTGTCTGGGCAAATGGGCAGGGCATTACACAGACAGAGCAGGGGTCTCTGTATCCAGTGCTGAGGGCGAGGCACAAGCGAAACCTCCCTCTCTCCAGGTTTGGGTGGGGAGGAGACGACAGAGCCACCCCGAGGCTTCTGTGAGGTGCCACTGTCTGCAAACTCTAGATCAGGTCACTGGCTCCAGTGTTGATCCCAGCAGAGTTCCAGTCACTTGTGTCATACTGAAGCCAGGGAAGGGGCAGGTGGCATCGGGTGTGCCACTGGCAGACTCCCCGAATCAAAGTCAATTCTCATGAGAATTTTAGGAGCTACCACACATTATTGGTTACTGACACTTGTAGTCCTGGGTGAAATGGATTATCAATACCTAACAGGTGGTTTAGAAAAAGCAAGAAGTCACATTAGCCACATTTAAACCACTTCCTCCTCCAGTTTCTCCTCTTGTTACTAGAATTGTTAAAAGAACAGATTCTAAAATACCTTAAATGAAAAGACAGAAATACTCTTTCAGTGTGCTGATCTTTTATGAAAAACACCTTAGGCTGCTGGGCACCAAAGGCTTTATTCTCTGTCTGAGAGGCACATCAGCAGGGGGGCTAGGAGGTAGCAAAGGAGCTTTGAACTTGAAAGAAACAGATGTAGATTTGATACTTACAGCTGTCCTCTTCCTCAGTTATACATTTCACAACATAGCAGGCATAGACGAACCCTGCCAGCTGAAACAAAACAGAGACACTTTAGACATTAGGCAAAGGCAAGGGCCGGACCGCACTGCGGGGCCCTCCCGAGACGTGTGGTTTATGCCCAGGTTCAGGGTTGGAAAATCGCTGTTCGGAGTGGATCTTGACTGCAGTGTGGATCCTTGATTCCAGGGACATTCAACGCCTCCTAAGTAAATTTATCACTCTGTTTCCTCAGGCACTGTTAATGTCCACGATGTGTTAACTGCCAGATAGTCTAAAACAAATTGCTTCAGGTAAAAGAGGAAAGGAAAAAAAAAAGAGAGAAAGAGAGAAAGAATAGGTCATGGCCATGGATTTAACATTTGATTTTGGGCCAAGAAATTCTACGTTACTTTTTCTTTGGTCAGGGCTTTGGATTGTGAAACTAACTTCCTTCTGACCCTCAGAAAATGATTTGAGAGGATGAACTCCGTAAGAAAGAGACACTTGGTGTTAGACCTGTGACCGCAGCCAGGGCATGTGGAATGCGTTACGTCACGAGAAGTACAGAGGCAGCACCCCGACCCCCCAATTTGGGATCATGCAGATCTTCACCCTGTCTGAAACACCTCCAGGATGACCCCGGGGGGTCATGGGAATCACTGCTGCAAATGACTGCAGCTGAAACGCTGAGATCTATTCCCTCACTTTAGCGCTCTCAGATTCCTCCATATTGCTTGAGGAACACTCAAATTCTGTGCTCTGGAGGAGCAAGTAAGTGAATATAACTGTAGGTGAGCACAAACGCTTTTTTTTTTTTTTTAGTGTAAAAGGACTCCAGTTTGAGTCAATTCTGATTGGTATGTGCTCTGAACCTTGGTGAAGATTATTCAGGATGACATTTGCAACAAGTCTTGATGTGGCCATGTGCTGACCTCGCGTGACTATGTTCCGTGTGGGAAGGGAGTTATTTGCAAGATGGCCGTCCTGATTCAGAGAGCTGAAGCTCAGGTAAAAGCAGCCGTGAAGGCAGCAATGAGGTCCATCTCCATTAGCTGAGAGACAGAGATTCTCTGCAGGATGAGAGTGGAACCCTTCTAAGTCAGAGGGCATTTAATGAGCTCAGAACTACTTGGAGGAGAAAGAGAGCCAGTTAAAAGGTGTTTGGGAACATTTCTAGTTTGAATTTGAGTGAGAAAGAATGTTCTAGACTATTCAGGCTGTTTCTGAAGAGAAGTAGCATGGAATGGAACAGCAGTCACCCAGGAGGAAAGAGGGAACAGCAGTGGCCATGCTCAGGGAGGAACAGGTGGGGAGACCCCTCCGGGATGCCCTTCAAAGGTCTTTAAGTGCACAGCTGGCTAAGAATGCTTGAGGATACATTTGTTTCCTTTAGAAATTACTTTTGGAAAAGTCACCAAATCAACGCGTTTCTCTTTGAATTCTATAAAAAGATGATAATAAAGTCTACTTCCTTAATGTGAAATCACCAAGATCTTTGTTTTGAGACTCATTTATGGAATGCAGGGTACTGGTTAGAAATTAGTGTCTCTGAGTTGGCTTCAGCAAAGACGATAAAAATCAAGTAGTCATAGAGTGGATACCAATGTTTAACATTTTATCCACCGGAAGCCAGGAATTGTGCTGTTCACTGAGCATATCAGTCCCATGAGTGCTTCGTCACTGGAGCTTAAACCTAGCTGTGGTTTAAGGGGAAGAAGTGGTGGTTTTGGAAGAATCTGTTCCTTATATCACCATTTCCTCCGCCACACAGAATCCTTGTGATGTGTGCCTAGATTTATCCATTGTTTATCTTTACTTTTTATTCTAAGTACTTGTTTAACTATTGAGGTAACAATTTATCCCAATGACAAACTTCTCATTACTCCTCATTACTTCATTGCTTTGAAATGAAAATCTAAGCAACCAGTATTGATAAATTTTGGGATTCAGGGCCAGTATGTTAAACTCCTCACTAAAGTGTCACTAGATTCTAGGATATTAAGTATATTCCTCCTGAATGCAGCTAAGGAAGTGCCTCCTACTTATCAGTGATTTTTTAATTGTATTCAGTTGCATTCTTTAACTACCAGGGGAGCACCTTTGATATCAAAGTAAATCCTGGTGCATTTCATTACAAAAGCTTGCTGATTAAGAGTATTTTAGCTTTTAAATTGGTCATCTTTAGGTACAGATGGAAACTTGTTTGTCCCCCAAATTAATCAAGATTCATCAACTTTGTTATCATCCCACACTGTACAAATTTCCAGCTCAATTTTAAAGTCCCAATAGCAATGTGTAAAACGTAACTGCGAAAGAGCAGTTGTGAGTCTTTTCTAAGGCTCGTGAAAGCTTCCGTCCTGTACAACTCTGCTCGTTGCTTGCTGGACCACAAATATTAATGAAACCAGAGCTTCTAGACCTTTGCATCACTGCAGTGCTTTAAGGAGATTATTGGCATTTTAGTAGCATAACCAGTAGCATCCTACAATGAGAGACAGTCAGCAACCGATGCAGGTAAAATTGTCTCTAGATACAGGTCCCTAAAAGGGCAAAATTGTCGCTGGTCAGAGCCACTGTTTTAGACCACAGACCTGGTCTTAATCTGGTACCTTGTAGCAGAGGTACACATCTAATTGTAATGTCAAAATTTAGATACATTATCAGAAAGGTGGAAGGAAATCATATGGGCACCAAGTGATCAACAGGAAACTGGGTGTTTTCATATATTGGAACACTAATCCCCAGAACCCTCTCTGAGAGAAATTTATGCATAGTTTGCAGATGAGAGTTAATCAGACTTGCAATGATCAGAGTGAGATCATCAGATGGAGAAGCCCTGGGTTGTACTAAGATCCAGTAGTTCTGTCAGATTAAAGTTTGGGGATTTTATACCAGAAGCATGGGAACTGAAACCATGAAGGCAGATTAGGGTCATCATCAGAGGGCTGTATGTATCAAGCCACATATCCAGGCCATTTTCACCACAATGTGTTTGGGAAGCACTTCCTGCAAAAGTGTAATACTTTCCACGGATCATGATCCTCCGTGAAGCGATGTCAAGCTTCTTTGCCTATGTCATTTAGCACCACTTTTAGTCAGAACTGACAGCTGTGTTCGCTGCTAGTGTTGCCTGACAATATCCTGTGGTTTTCCTCTTCTCCTTTCCTCATTCTGCCAACCAGGAACATTAATCCCCTACTCTCTCCCCATGCAGCATGCACTGTAGTAACTCTCATCCTTTGAGACTAAATTCCAGTGTCATGGTCCCCAAAGAGTGGCAATCTATTCCCAGAGTACAGAGTAGGTTGGCATTTTCTTTTTCTTTTTGTGGTACTGGGAATTGAACCCAGGATACTTTTGAGATTGATCTTAAGAGAAAGGCTTCAGAATAGAATAGAGAAGGCAAAGCAGGAACAAGACCTCTTCCAAGCAGTGCTGAGAAGCGATCTGAAAGACACGGATTAAATTCAGGGAGGAGGAAGAGCCCCATTAGAGGAGTCCAGTCTGCTTGAAGAGAAGTAATAGGTACAGAGGAGAGAAGAACGCATGCTGTTGTTGTTGGTCTGATTTCCTGAACTCCAAGTGAGATAACTCTCACCCTGTTCCTTCTTTAACAAGGCTGGAATAATAACAGGAGGTATGCATGGCATTCTATTAAGTGAGCACAAAATTATCCACTGGTGAAAAAAATTAATCCAGTTGTTTTAGTCCTTGGCACTCAAAGCAGAGCTAAGTTTAAATCTTTTTTTATTGTTATTGCTTGCGTCTTCATACGGCTAATATGATTTGTTCACTGCTAATTCGCCTGGCAGGGGGTGACAGGCAAAAAGGGGGTGATATTTTTCCTCCACCACTAAATCAGATGAAAAATTTTGCATGCCCCCAAATCAAATGATGAGTGTTTGTTTCAGAAATTCATTTAGAGGCTAATAGATAGAAGAAACAAAAGACTTTGGGTATTTAAAAAATCAATTGTTGGGGCCAGGGATTTAGCTCAGTACCTGCCTGGCAAGTGCAAGGTTGTGAGTTTGATTCTAAAATGAAAAAAGAAAAAAAGAAAAAAATCAACTGTAGTCATCTAAACTGTAACAAGCTTAGTGCTTATAATGCTGCACTTTTGACTTTTTTCCAAGAAGCTGGAATAGTGAGAAGGGTATTCTTTCCTTTCTGCTAAGTACAGCTCAAAGCCCTGGACATTATTCAGTAACATAGACTGGCAGGTGGGAAGAAGACAGCCTGTCACAGACGCTGAGACTAAGGGAAAGCCTGGGAGTGAATTCTCTGCATGTGTTTTGTTTTATTATTATATGTTATCATATATAGTCAACTTGGAGCTGAGAAACCCAGTCAGGACGCCAGTGGGTGGGACTGGAACAGGGCATTGCGTCTTGTCAACACCACAGGTGAAAGAAGTAAGCAACCACTGCAGCCCCACTCCCCGACTACGGCGGCACAGCGACGGGGCCAGAGCTTCCTTCCTGGCCGGCCACAGTGTCTGAGAAGTCGGTAAAGACCTGGACTTTCATTTCTGCTGGGAAGTTGGAAGACCCCATCATCAGCCTGAACCCCCAAATTACTGATAGCTGCTTACTTGCACAAGTTAAAGCCTGGGTGGTGAGAAGCCCAGGGTCTCCCCGTGCCAACCATTGAGTTACCACAAGCTCCCCATTGCTAATGGGAGGCTCTGGGCCAGCCTGGTCTGCCTAGAGGCCACACAGACACTGCTGATGACCTGGAATATGTTATGATCTGATTATATACCTACTGGTGCCATGGCAGGTCTGGCCATGCCCACATTAGGAAAGGAAAGAAAGGGCCTTCCGATTGCTGGAAATCTCACTTTCTCATGGAAAGGTTTGATGATGGCTTGCACACCACACCCACTCAGGTTCAGTAAAATCAGGCCACAGAGGCTGTAAACCAAGTCAAGTCAGTTTCCACTCATCAGCTGCTGAATACAATTTCCTTGTAGGTCATCAACTTGTTTGGCTATCTGTAAACAGTACTGAGTAGAAAAAGCACTTGCAAATTCAGTGACATCCTCAGCCCCTGCCCCAAGTTCACTGAAAACTTATGTGGAATCTAGACTCTGCTTCTGCTCTGTGGAAATCAAACACCCCTCTGCTCCCTACCAGTGTGGGTCACAGGAGACCCAGTGGACAGTTAGGACTTTATCAGTGTTTGGCGGTAAGGAGAGTGTTTCTCTGCCCCTAGGAGACCCAGCGAAAGCTGCCTGGGAGCAGCACAGTGCTTTACCCTTCCCAGCCATCCACAAAAAGCACTCTCTACTGTCAGTCTTAATAGAGGCAGGGTGAGGAGCCCGAACTTCTCTCCTCGCTCGGCAGAAATGATTCAGCATCTTGCCTTTGCCTGCCACAACAGTGTCAGTGGAATCATTCAAAGCAAGAGCTTTAATTAGGATCTAGCATCTCATAATATAATAGCAAACATGTCCATGTTTCAGTTAAAAATGACTCATGTGTCATTGATGGTGCTGTCAGCTTGACTTGAGTAAAAAGTGCCTAGCAGAGGAGGAAAGCTCCAGGTGAGTCTGTGAGTGCCAGACACCAGGCCACGAGCTGAGGGGGATGACCGCCCCTGGGTGGGTGGCACCAACTGTAGGGCTGCAGAACGGGGGAAATAAACAGGGAAAGACAGGAGTCTCTCTTTTCTTCTTTGGAAGTATTCTGATTTTCACCATTGCCTTTCGATTTTCATCTCCAGTTCTGTCAGCTTCTGGCTCAGACTTTCCAGCCTGGAACACAGACTCACTGACTTTCCCACATGGATTCCTGCTGGAGTCTGCAGTGAGCTCCAGGCCTTTGACCTTTAACAAGCTCCTCCACCTCTCCTGTGTGTAGAGTCAGTCTGCATTCCGCTACCTGTACCTGTCAGGGGCCATTGGGACTCTCTGGCTTCCCATCCTGTAAGACTACCTAGTAAATACTTCGTTATCTATCTATCTGTCTATCTACCTATCTGTCCATCCTTGCTTTTTATGTTAAATCTCTCCCTCTAATGAAACATAATATGTGATCAAACTAAGACCAAGAAGGATCTCAAACCAAGTCAATAGACAATCAATGAAATCTAGCACAGAGAGGATGGTAATATTAGAATTATGAAACAAGTATTTCACATTAGCTATCATACAATAGTTCATCAAGTAATTAGAAATACACAAGAAGTAAATGAAAATGGTAAAGGTTCTCAGCAAAGAAAGAGGAGACATGAGAAAGAGCTGAAGTGAAAATTTAGAACAGAGCATATTAAAGAATAGCTACTAGGAAGCAGAGAGCTTGATCTTCCTCAGTGGGAAGGGAATCAGGAGGGGGAGGGATGGAGGAGAGGGGAGGGGAGGAGGGGAAGGGGAGGATGGAGAGTGTCTGCGCACCAGTCACACACAGGAATACGCGCATCCTGTAAACACAGACTACCAAAACTAAGAAAGAACTGAAAAATGCAACCCCCAAAAGAAGAAAGCTGCAGAATGAAGGCGACAGAAGAAAGAATTGGTGATAGACCTCAAATAGAATAAGAATAGACCTCTAATAGAAATTACTCAATCCTTGCAATAGAGAAAAAGAAAAAGGAAAAATAACCAACCAAGCAAAGCAACAGCAACAACTAAACAAAACCATGACCAGAACCTGAGGGACGTATGGAGCAGTAACAGAAGAGGTCACATTTCGGTCGCTTGAGTCCCAAAAGAAAAAAAGAAGGAAAACAGCACTCAAAAAATGTTCAAAGAGGGCCAGGGATTTAGTTCAGTGGCTCAAGCATCTGCCTAGTAAGCACAAGGTCATGAGTTTGATCCCTGGTACGGGAAAAAAAATAAAGAAAGAAAGAAAGAAAGAAAGACAGATAGAAAGAAAAAAGAGTGTTCAAAGAAATTCCTGAAAATTTAAATTAGAACTAAATTTTTTTTTTTTTGGACTTTTTCCTTTTTATTGGTCCTGGGGATCTGCTTACAAGGCAGGCGCTTATGCCGCTGAGCTAAATCCCCAGCCCCAGAACTAAATTTTTTAAAAGGGAAGTAAATTTATAAAATCAAGAAACTCAGTCAGCCCTAGAAGGGAAAATACCAAGGAACCGTATACCAAGATACATTACAGTCAAACTTTGGGAAACCAGAGATAAAAATTCTGAAAGTAGAAACAGAATCACTTATGTATAGACTACGCCAAACAGGAGGTTTCTTAAAAAAAAATTGGACTTGCCATATGACCCAGAATTTGCTTTCCGGACATGGGTTATCCTTGAGAAATGAAGACAGATATGCACAGAGCCTGTGCACCAACGTTACAGCAGCTTTGTTCAAAATAGCTCCAAACTAGACACAACTCCATGTCTTTCCAAGGGCAAATAATTAAACAAATTGCAGTTTGTCTGTACCGAAAATTCTAACTCGTGGTATATTATACACAAACACCTGAATTTCCAGAGAATTGTACTAATTGTAAAAAACCAGTCTCAAAATTAAATGTCATTTAATTTCATGTATATGACATTCTTTTTTTATTTTTAAAAAGCTAAACAAAAAAGGGTAGAAATAACACTTAAAGAATTTCAAAAAATAACAGTAAGAAATCAACACTAGTTAATATATTACATGTTGTTATCTTAGAAGTAGTTGTTCAGGTTACAAAATCAAAGCATTAAAAATGAACAATCAAGCAGTGATAGCGTGAACTATTCTTTTTGGCATTTGTAGATATTGTATTGTCTCTCTTGTGTAAAAAATAAATAATAATAGTAAACTGAAAGAGTAATAAGAGCCAAACTGCACAATAGATATTGTAATAATGAAAGGGAAAAAGTGCTCAAAAGGAAAGAACAGCTTGTAGGTAACACGGATGACTCTATGTGTGTTTAAGTGTGCAAGATAAGGACCATAGTGCTAATTCTGTTAGTATATAATACTCCTGACATGACAAAGTTACAGCAATGGAGGGTAGATTAGTGATTGTCAGGGCCCAAGAAGGGTGAAGGGTAGAGGAAAGGGAACGTGGCCTTCAAAAGGCCACATGCGGCCTCCCGGCTGTGACAGAACTGGCTGGCGGCAGTATCAGCGTGAGCAGCTCAGGAGTGAGCGGTGGCATTTTGTAGCTGGTACTATTTAGAGAAACCGGGTGCAGGGTACACAAGATGTCTCCTATTATTTCACATCATTGCAAGTGGTCTATAATTATGTCATAGTAAAATTTTAATAGAAAGTACTACATTTTAGGACACTGTGACGAATGCTAGAAGCTTTCAAAGTATAATTTATAAATTACAAATATACTCCAAAACAGCACATATTTGTGCTTTCTTAAGCACATGGAAATACTTTTATTTTAAGCCTTTTGTTAATGTGGAACTTCATGATAGATTTTGATGTTGAAACAATAAGGAATCATTTAACTTGCTTTGTTGTCTGCCATTATTAATATTATTAATATTCTAAATAGATTCATTCTATATTTCATTTAAGTTAATAATCTCTTTCTGTTCTGAATTTATTATGCCTCTGGTCCAAGCTTGGGATTTTTATAGTATGAATTAACAGAAGGTTATTATGCACTCACAAAATCTAGTTTTAAATTGTAGATGATTTTTTACTTTTTAAAAAAGTCTTAGTTTATATAATTTGAGATTGTTTCAGCAAAGGATTCTACTGTGATTATATCAGTACTATTAATGAAGGCCTTTTATGAAATATTTTATTATGTGGCTCGTTTTCATCTTGGTATTCTGCCAGACGATTCCTATCCTACACCACTCCACTGGCAGGAATGTCATGGACCCCGATGCAAATCTGCTTTGCTACAAATAATCCAGGTGCAGTTATCAACCTACAATAACTCATGGAAGATTGCCTCCAGGCTATTGTGAATGTTCACAGTCTACTGGGTCAGAAAAGCTTTTCGGAGGATCAGAAACGTATCTCAGCGCAGCCTGTAGGTATTGCGCTGCCTCACTAAGCATGACTGTATTAAACACTTCTTCTAAGATGAGGAAGGGCAGACACACATGCAAACTTCTATTGCCCACTTCCGCTGGGCTGAACCCAGGCTAACAGGGACTTAGCTGGTCATCCCCACCTGATTTGATTTCCAGACACTGGTAGATTCATTAGTCTGAACTTACCAGAAAGCTCCCTAATTTCAGATGAGTCTGATGTATCATAAAGTTGGCAGACAGAAGGTTTCCGGGCAGAGGGTGAATGACTGCTAATAAAATTCAAATGTCACCATGGCTAATAGTTCTCTCAGAGTTGACATTTCAGATAGTTTTTAAAACTCCATTGGTAGCCAACCATTCTATGTGCCAGCTGGGTATGACCAAAGAAATGGGTGTTGTACAGTAAAACTGCCACAAGATGCCTCCTCTGTTAGAGCTGGGGAGTCCTCAACCAAACTACTCATTGACAAAAATTGGGAAATACGAAATGCAATCTTTTCCCAACACCACAACATTTTTAAAATCTACAGTTGTATATTTGTAAAGTACAATGGGACCCTGATTCACCCAAAATCAGCCAAAAGCAGAATTAAAAAAATATTCTGTAAAATGTAAGAAACATATACAGTCCTACAAATTTCTGTGCAAAATCAGTACATAGCTCCTTTAGAAGCAGATGGTATAAGCAGTATATTTTTGCTCAGATAATAGCTAAACTACAGCAGAATGAACTGGACAAGAAGTAGGGCATTTGCAAGAATAGATTAGCTCATGGAGGGCAGGCCCACAATACACAAGACTAAAAACTTGTGTCCATGCATTTCTGGACTGAGTGTGCTGTTCTGGAAGTGAGTGTGGTCTTACCGGGCAGCCTTTCTCTTCAGGGGCTGGGGAGCAGGTTACTGTGTTGTAGATACTCACTGGAAAAAGAGCTTGCATTTCAGTATTGTCTTTGGGAAGAAGCTGCTAAAGGCACGTCTGTATTTCTTTTCTTTTTCAGAAATACTACGTAGAGATCAGGAAATGTAAAATATGGAATGATACAATGTAATGAAGCTGGGACTTCAACACATACTCCATTCGCGTTCTTCAGGAAATCCTAAATGACATTGTGAATATACAGTAGAATGACTATGTGGTAGGCAAACCTGCTTGTGGAGTGGGAAGGGGACCCAGGGGGGCAGGGATGGAGGAGGAGAGAAGGGGAGACGGACAGGATTAAGATGTTTTGTGACCATACACCAGCTCTCCATAGTGAATGTAATCATTATATGCTGCAGACATGTACTAATAAAAATAAAAGTTAAAAAACAAACCTATGCTCAGAGAAAAGTGAGGGTTCAGAGACTTGCTGTGAGCAGGAAGGCAGCTCCAGCAGGTTCAAGTTAAATTGTCTGCCATAAGTTCCGTTCTTTATGACACTTATCAGTTCTCGAGGAGGCATAACAAATGATCAAATGACCTCAAATCTTGGATCGGCTGGAAGCTGTCTAAACCAGCAGTGTGGTCCTGTAGTCTCTGAAGAGAGTGGCAGGGTCTACAGGGAGGGCAGACAGGAGTCACACTCTCTTCTGGAAGTTCCAGGTGAAACTTGCAGGACTGCGTTCAGTGCTGGTACCAGAGTTGAAGACAGACTGGGCAGAATCTGGACTGCACTGAGAAGGGAGGTGGGGAGGTGTGCTGCTGCAAAGAGGGGCGTTCCTGCTCGCAGGTAGAGTGTTCTCAACCCGTGCTGGGGTGACAGTGATGAGACAGGATGAACTCCTGTGAACCGGTGGCTGACAGCCGCTTGGGAATACGACTAAACACCTGATGACCCCTGGGATTACCTCACCGTGGGATGTCTATAACAAGGAGAATGTTAACCTTCACTGTTCGGTAATAAAAACCTTGGAAATCACCAGTCCATTCAGGTGTTTTCCACGAAGGGAACGGTTCGCCTAGCATCTGTTAGAGACAAAGTGAAGATCTCCCTCCACAATAGATTAGCAAATATCCTGGTGTTTGTCCCTGGGGAATGCAGCAGACCATTTGGAGTTTGGGGAGAGTGAATAAGCCATTGTTTTGGTCTCTAATATTCTATCTTGTCCACATATTTGGAGAAACTTGGAGATACTCAGTATCCCTGGAATAACATGGATATATAGCAGTAAATGCAAGAACGTGCCCATGTTATCCAACTATCGTCTTAACACATTTGTTCGGCAAGGTAATAGGTTTCAGAAGAAAGGTTACATGATCAACTGATAATTCTAAAAATAATTCATTAAGTGAAATGTGCAAAATAATTATATGAGGGAATGACAATAAGAATAGTGCCCATAATGCCTTCAAGGACCCATTGAATAAAAAGTTGGGTCAGACACACTAGAGTAAAGAATTGATCCACATTGGTATAGAAAACTCAGATGCATTCTTAGCCTTTGGGAATGCACTGACCGTAAGTAAGTAGTGACCGCAGAGTGGGTGGTGCTTTTATATCATGAGTGACCATGAGGCTGGGGAAAGGGATCTCTTGTGTCCTTCCAGAAAACTGCTCTGAAGCAGTGCCTGCCGCAGTGTTGGGCAGAAGGATGAGCGGGAGGGGAGTGACAGGAAAAGAGCAAAGGAACCAAGAAGCAGGCTGGTGAGACAGTTGGGAAGACCAGTCTTTCCCTGGCGATTTTAAAAAGCACAAAACAGTCTCAGTGACATGGCCAAGGCTGCCACCTCTACCCGTGTGCGGTGACCGGTCAGGCTGAGGATGTCAGGAGGGGGACCGGGGTGTGATCCCTGTGCTCCACTGACCCTGCCTCCTTCCCATCTCAGTTTCCACCTCCTCTGTGCAAATTCTCAGCGACCTGATTTCCCGTCACTTACAGCCGATGTGACAGGGAAGACATTGTGTCACATACCTCAGGGTGAAGGCATTTTATTCAGCACCGGTAACAGAATTATTACCATTTGAGATTATACAAACCAGGAAGACCACAACTGTACCCGCATGCTTTACTTATAACTTCATAGTGCTCAAACTTTAAAACCATCCAGCTGTTTTCAATGTTTTCATGGTACTAGGGTTGAATCAAGGGCCATCTCTACTTAGTTACATTTCCAACCTTTATTCTGATGTTTTTTTGAAGCTGGGTCTCCCTAAGTATCCCCAGAGGAAACCAAATTTACAATCCCTTTCCTCAGCCTCCCAGAGTACCAGGATTGCAGGGCCATTCCCTTGTGCCCAGTTAAAATCAGCGGATGGTTTAGTCAACCCTTCAGGTCTTGGCTGTAGCAGAGAGGTGGGCAAGACAAGACGAGCGACTAATGTTTAAAGTGCTGGGCAGCAAGGTCCAAGTGCCCAGCGAGTCCTGGGCATGTCATAGCGTCTTTACAGCTGTCGTCCTATTATTTTTCAAACCACAAAGAGAGTTTCTATCATTGTTCATAATTCATAAATAAAAAGAGATTTCGAGAAGCTGTGACGGCCCAGTACTAAAAGATAAGGACAGGACCCAAACTCATGTCTACAGATCTGAAATCCCATGTTTATCTCTTACAGTGTTGTTAACTTATCCAACACCAGTACCAGCAGTCCTCTTGCTGCAAGGGACTTAAGATTCCAAATACCACAGCGAATTCACAGTTGATTTTCAGTAAAAACTGAAATGAAGGTCACCTCATTTTTTAGTTTGGCAGTTTGAGGGGCCGCTACTGCACTGTGGACTCAGTGGGGTTTAGGAACCAGCAGGAACAAACTGGCTCAGGTGCTGCCAGGCAGACCACAGAGGAGTTTAAGACCACTCAGGGAAAGCTGGGGTGCAGAGGAGAGCCGGGTGCTCCTCCCACTCATTTAATTACCGCCTTGATCTCTTCCAACTCATCAGGACTTTATGGGCCTCCTCTGAGTGTCTGTGCGTGTTTTTGCACAGGACACCGGCTCCTTCTCCTGGGCACGCACTGGTGAGCCACTACACACCCACAAATTAGCAGCTGCTGCTTGTAAGCAGGTGGATGTTGTCAAGGTGGGATGGCTCAAAGAGCCAGAAAGAAGAAATAACTGACAGCAAAATATTCAGGGAGACTCACAGCTGGGCTCCAAACTACCCTCCCAGCCTCTGCTCCGAGCCTCTGGATTGAATCACCCTTGGCTCCTCCATCAGTTGCAGGCTGAATTGTTTGATGTTTTCAGGGTTCTGAGCTTGAGCCCAAATGTGACGGGCCAGGCGTCTGGCTGCAGGAAGCACGGGTGCTGCAAAGCTATTTCTCAGGGGAGTTCCTCCTGCTCCTCTCTCTGTGCTCATTCACAACGCAGTGCATTTTATTATACCTTGATTTTCTTCCTTCTGATTTTGATTTTTATTGGTACATGTTTGTAGTATGTAGCGATTACATTCACCATGGGAAGTCGGTCCACGTGCAAAGCACACCTTAATTCATTTACTCCTGCTTCCGCTCTCCTCCTTCACCCTTCTTCCCTTTCTGGGTCCTCTTCCCCTTTGCAAAAGACCTACCTCTTCCTTTTCTACTGTCTGTCTTTTATTTTGCTCTTTAATTTACTTAAATTTTGGGTTTTTCCTATTGGAAATCAGTATGATTTTATTATCATTCATTTTTTCATGATAATATTTAATTAGGCCTTAAATTCTCCAGTCACTGAGAATATGTCCTTTATCACAGAAAGCTTTCTCTGGACCTTCTCTAGTCACCACTCCCCCGATTTCACATTGCCAGCTGGGGAACCACTGTTCTGATTTTGACAGCCATGGAATAGCTTTACTGGCTCTTAAACTTTATTGAGTTAAACCTTACTCCTTTGTGTTTGGCATCTTTCACTGAGCATAGATTTCTGAGTTGAATCCAAGACATTGAGTGTATCAGTGACTCTTTCTGTCCTGTTTCAAGTGACATCCTTTAGTGTTACTGCACGTGCCTCAGTTAATGTTTGCTGCACAGCATGCCACACCACAATCTGGTGGCTGTGGCTGTCAGCAGAGTTGATTAGGCCACCTGGACCACCTCCTCCCACCTCAGTAGCTCAGCACTCAGAATCACCTGAGCGCGTTCGCTTGTTCACCTTGAGGATGTAGGGTCAAAGGGCAGTCACAGCCTGCACTCTTCAAGTTGCTGTTTGCAGTCGTTACATTTGTGATCATGCCGAGGTCAGCGTCCACTAGGGGCCATTTGGCAAAAATCTCTCACAAAGCCTCAATCTGTTTGCTTACCCATTTGCTAGAAGATGTGAGGACCCACTGTACACTTGAGGTACCGTGAAGAATGCTGTGCTAACCGCTTGCAAGATCTTTTGTGGAACCTATAATTTCTCCTAAAGCCATACCCATGCATGGGATTTCTGGGTCATCTGGGCTGTGCAGGTTGGAAAGTGGGCTGCGGTTTTTAAAATAATTAGCAGAGGCTATAAATGGTGGATTCCTCAAGAATACTGGTTGTTATCTCCCAAGTTCAGTTTTGTGTTACATTTTTTGTATGTTCCTACAGTGTAATCCACTTCCCAGGATCTTGTATACGCTGAACTTTGTGAAGTTCTATTGTCTGAGCAGGAGTTCAAAGAGCCATGGGGATCAAGATACCTGGGCAAGGAACCCTGGAAGGCGACTGGGATTTATCTAAAAGAGGAGATACTGGGTGGGAAGAAAAGCCCAAGCTCCCCCAGTGCCTGCAGAGTGTGGTATGCACGGGAGTGGATGCAGCTATTTTTTAATCTCACAAAAGTAGATACAAGATGAAAAGCTTTTGCGGGCAAATGAGTAAGTGCAGAGCATAAAAACAAGTCATCAAGGATGGACCGGTCTCTAGTTCTACTTCATTCCAGTCTTGCGCCTTGGGCCAACTCACCTACACAACTATGCTTTGGGGTTTCATGGTTCAGCAGTGACAGGAAACAGGTGTCATCTGGCTTTAGTCCCAAATGTGCAGGTGAATGACACATTCCCATCTGAGATAGCAGAAGTGCTCGGTCTCTCACTTTGCACAGCCCCCAGGATTTGATTCTCCTCAGCTTCCCCAAGAGAAGGAAGGAAGCATTTGTTCCTTTTCGTCCTCTGTGAACACTGATTGTCTCCAAAATTTCTATTGTTTCCATTTTTCCTTCCCACTAAGAGTTCAGAGATTGAGAATTGTTAGGTAATTGAAATTTTCATGGGAAAATTTTCTAAAAGAAAGGTTTTAAACACAGGCATAGGAATTATTTCTCTTAACTCACCTCTGAATTTTAAAGTCCTTTAAAAGGTATGCAGCTATTCTTTATTAGTAAATTGATCATTGTTATGAGCCCAAATTTTTCTATGTTGTGTGAAATTATGTTCTGTTTATCGGTTGTTTTCTTCCTCTGATTATTATATCACTAAGGTAGCCTCATTACACACTTGTCAAAATATCAAGGAAAGTACAATATTGATTGATTCCATCAAAGAAGTGGAGGAAGAAGAGAAAACACAAAGGACCTGGTAATCTGCAGAGATATGAGAAAGATGAAAAGCCCAGAGTGAGCTGAGAATGGCTGCCTCTGCTGGAGCAGTCCACGAAAACATAAATCACAGGTTGAAACCACAGTGACGCGTAGGCTGGGCTTTCATTCTTTTAACTCAGCATACGGTATTGCCACTGATGGTAGCTTCCTCCCTAATTCCATGAAAGTACATTTTAGATTCCTTTCTATTCCTTAGATTACTTGAAAATGTACAGAGGAGAAAACTCTCCAGAGCCACAGCATCCCAGGCCTCAGGGACAGAACCTTCTGCCAGTCTTTCTTGCCTTTAAAGACACCACCATTGCCAGTTATTCTCCCAGAAAAGTGAGGCTTGATGACAGTCTATGTCCTCTCTTTACCTTCCTGACTTCTAAACTGTTGAAAGCTCAGCACTGAATGTCATCTCTGTGTTTAATAAAGAAGGAAATACGAGGTATGCCATGCTGATTTTTCATGAGTTTTAGTGGATGACTGATTTCTTCAAAAATTCACCTTGCTTGTTTTGGTAGATAATTTCCCTAAAATTAGACAGTGTAAGAGACATTTTTGGTACTTTGTTTCTGTCCACTCCAAAAGTCCCCATTTAGAATTTGTGATCAGGCATGATTCCACCTAAACCCTTTCATTCAGGTAGATGTGATTTGTGGGAAGCCGCCTGAGATGGCGCCCATTTCCTGCTTCCGGGTTCTTCCCGGCCTGAACAAGCCCGCCAAATTGTCATATCTGCCCAGTTACCCGTGACGCTAGCCTATCAGCTTGTTAGGCGCGCTTCTCTGTGATTGGATACTGCTTCCCCTTATAAGAGGTTGTTCCTGCCCCCAACGGCGGAAGAGGAATCAACGTTGAGGGTGGCGGACCTTGTTAGGTCCGGTTCGCTGTACGTAATAAAGTTTGAGAGCTGATCCTGTTCGAGTTTGGTCTCCTGTCTCCCGCGGCTCCGGTCATCTGGTGGCCGCCCGTACGGGGAAAAAGGTAAAAGACTCAGCGACGTGCCTCTTCGGCCGGGAGGTGCGATTGCTGTCGCCTGCGGTACGACGGAGGACCTGGCCCAATAACAACGGAAGGCCGCGAGCACCTCTTCTCTTCACCCTGATCAGCTACGTGAGATACAGCGGTTCCCGGGACAGGTGAGTACTGGGTCACCTGGGTTGGGTGGACGCACCTAACAGATTTTGAGCGTCACACGAGTGGACGCTGGGGTTTTTTTTTTTTCTTTTCTTTTCCCTTTGCATCTGTTTTGCTTTCGCTTCGCTAATACAGCCCGACAGGCTTTTGATAGAGCTCGATTGGAATGCTCAGAGGAGCCCGGAGCCACTGCCGACTGTGGGTCTCCGGAGGACCCTCAGGGCTCTAATTCTGATTCGGATTTGGAAGGCTCAGAAGAGGAGGTCGTCTTTGCTAAGCATGACCCTCCTACACTGTTAAAAGAGGAACTTAGGGCTCGGGAAGATAAAAAGGGGAACCAAACACCACCCTGCCCGAGCTACTCCGCCTTACGGGAGGAGCTTAAGCCCTTCCGCCCTTTGGCAAGTTCGGGACCCATGGTCGCTCCCTTCAGGGCGCCAGGCCCCACTGCACCGCCGTGGCCGGAAGAGGAGTTGCTCCCTGGGCTGCCACCACAACCTATGGCACCGCCCTGGTTAGAGGGAGAGCTACTTCCTGGGTTGCCTTCTGCGCCCCCATCTGGGGAGGGAGGAGGACGTTCCTTCCACCAGAGGGTATGGTTGTGGCTTCCCTTTGAGTGTTCCGGTCTCCATGCATTCCCGGTACAAGTAGGAGGCAGGGGAGGAGGAGGATATTATGAGCCCTTAGAAATTAAACAACTTAAAACTATCAAGGACGCAGTTTCAGCTTATGGGCCCAATGCGCCATTTACCATGGCGCTTTTAGAGGCATTGGCAGGTCTGCTTTTAACTCCTGGAGATTGGACCCAGCTGGCACGCGCCTGCCTCTCCCCCGGACAATATTTAGATTGGAAGTCCTGGAATGAGGAATTCTGTGTAGAGCAGGCGGCAGCCAACAGGGAAAATAACCAGAGAGAGTGGAACAGGGATATGAACAAATTAGCCGCTGTGGCCTCCAGGCCTGGAGACGGCTGGCTGGAAAGGGAGAACATACGGGTCACCTTACTTTGTGGCCCGCATGCTTGAGGCCGCTAACAGGATTTTTCCAGATGCTGAGGCGGCTCACCCTCTCATAAAACAATTGATTTTTGAACAGTGCACTAAGGAGTGCCGTGATGTCCTAAGAACTAACAAAAATAGGTCCTTAGAAGAGTGGACACGCCTGTGCCGTGAATTGGGTGGCCACGGCCTAACGCCCAAAGGAAGAATATCATTGGCACTCTTTACCATAAATTTTTTAAACCTTAATCACAATAATCATTCCCCTGCCATGGAGCACAATAACCCGTCCCCGGCCGACAAAGGGCTGGTGAGATGGAAAGATGTCCTTACAGGACAATGGATGGGCCCGGATCCAGTGATTAGTTGGACCCGAGGTGCGGTTTGTGTTTTCCCACAGGAACCAGGTCGCGAGCCGCTGTGGGTCCCGGAAAGCTTGACGCGAGCAGTAAACTCCCCACCAGTTCCTGATAAAGCACAGGAGGATAAGCCCGCGGACACAAGTCAACTCGACCCTTCTGGGACCGACGCTCAGCGCCCGAGACCATCTACAAACTAAAATGTCTGGTTTGGAGCTTTTTCTATTCTGTGGGTTCCTATTAATCACCCCTGTGATATGCTCAGATTCCACAGAACCACCACAATATCTTTGGGGTCCTTGGCACCACCCGCCCACATTGGCACCTTTTTCGGCGGCCTCGCCCGCCTCACCCAGGGTTTACACCATCAATCAAACAGTCCTTGATTATGCTAATTGCCATGGCTATCCTAGTAGGGCTTGTGGTTATTAAATGCTTGTTAGATCGCCTCATACAAACTCAGCAGCAGGTCAAGGTCACAGCTATGGCAGCCATGCAAATGGCAGCAGGTGGCCCATCAGGCCAGCAGGCCGCCGCATATCTCCTTCACATTGCAGAACATCAGCTATAAGAGCTGAGTGGGCAAGCCAATGACGGGTAAGACGGGAAAAGCCCTCCCGGTCAACCTAAGACAGGCTCCACTCAGATATACATGGCCTATAAGGCCAGGGGTCCCTTCTGGAGTCAAATTATTGGCATTGAGATGCGAGACCAAGGGTACTGCAGTGCCATCCGCCTCAAAGGTTGGGGGAAAGGCAGGAATGAATGTCTATATGCATCCAGGTTCGGTTCACAAAAGCCTGGCCCTGCGAAAAAATGAACCACTCACCTTGAGCATGGTCCTGGCGCAAGGATATGCACAAAACAGGGTGATGCACAGCAGGGTATAGACCTCTACATTCTCTCATGCCTCGGCCTATAAGGTAGGCCCACTCCTAGGTGTCTAACAGCAACAAGGTCATAGACACCTTGGAGGGACCCACAGACCATCCTATTTTAATAAATAAAAAAGGGGGAGATGTGGGAAGCCGCCTGAGATGGCGCCCATTTCCTGCTTCCGGGTTCTTCCCGGCCTGAACAAGCCCGCCAAATTGTCATATCTGCCCAGTTACCCGTGACGCTAGCCTATCAGCTTGTTAGGCGCGCTTCTCTGTGATTGGATACTGCTTCCCCTTATAAGAGGTTGTTCCTGCCCCCAACGGCGGAAGAGGAATCAACGTTGAGGGTGGCGGACCTTGTTAGGTCCGGTTCGCTGTACGTAATAAAGTTTGAGAGCTGATCCTGCTCGAGTTTGGTCTCCTGTCTCCCACGGCTCCGGTCAGTGATTCCCCATCACCTATAATCCTCCCCCCAACCTGTGTGTGACTGACTTATCTTTTACAGACTCCTAGAGGCAGGCAGGCTTTGCTTCTTTTCATCTTTGGTGAATATGTTAAACCTCAAAGTGTTAGTGAACAACAGTAATAATAATAATGATATTGATAATAATAAATATTTATAGAGTACTCAGCTCATTCAACGCCAAGCACTATTCACCCACAAACTCTTTACAGTCATTTATGATACAGATATAATTGTTATGGCTTCTTTATAAATGAGGGATTTGGGAAGTTTAAAGACATCAGCAGCTTCTCCTGCTGACAGGTGGTGGGGCTAGAATTTAAACCCTGGGTGGCTCTGGAATCCGTGTTCCGCATGACTTCACTCTGTGGCCCATTCCACTTACGGTGCAAAAGGGTTGCCTTTTCCCTGGAACTATGGACTTCTAGAAATATTCACATCATCTACTAAAATTTCCCCTTGAAGTATAACTGATTAGGGAAGTAAAGATAAATAAATACACAGCAGCTTGACTTTACTTCTGAGAATTAATATTACTTATTAAACACTTTAAATATGAAGGATATATTCACTTACACTTAAATTTTCAGGGAAACTAGAGAAAGAACTGGCCACATGACAACATATGGCGTTTGATTATATTTTATTTTGCAGAGGCAAAAGCCTCCAGCTTCCATGCCTTGTTTCTATTTGTTACTGAGACTCAGAGGAATCTTTATACCTGAAACCTAAACTGTATATCTACAGTGAAGATGAAATAAACTGTGACTGAGATGTAGCATGGACCCACAGCTGTAGAAAGCTTTTACCAAGGGTAAAGTGGTCATGAAAAGACTGCATGGCCCAAGAATACACGGGTCAGTCAGTCTAGACTGCTTGGGATGTAAAGCTTAGTACCTCAGCTATCATTGGAGACATTAAAAACCAGAAAGTATAGTTCTGCGTCATAGCAAATATGACACAGTAGAAGTCTATGACAAAACTAAAATGTAAGACAAAACAGTATAGGTTTTGTTAAGGGAGGAGTACAGGGGAATGTAAGAGCACAGCAGAAATAAAACCCGTCGCCCTGTCCCTGTGTGTGTGAGCCCTGGAGGGAGGGAGTGTGGCCTTTGTGCCCCGTGGAGAGGCAGACATGTTGCTCAGCTCGGGGAGCCGGTGGAGTGAGGGCTGGAGTGGCGGTGTACTTGCTACCTGTGGCTGTGGGCTCTTCTCCTGCTCTAAGAGGCGTGCTGAATGACTGGAGGAAAGTGAAACAACGCATTTCCTATTCTCAGTTCCAGCTCAGAATTGCTACTTTCCCCCCAAATATAAAACTAGAAACCCCATCCAACCCAGTACCCCACCTCTAAGTATCCTCCCCTAAGAGTTGAAGACATCACAGTACAGTGATCCCGGCAGATCTGTGCTTACACCAGCACAGCTCAGAATGGCTAAATCTTGGAAACAGCTCTTTCCAGGAGAACAGAAATGTTCAAGTCAGTAGAAGAAAAAGTTCTTTATTTGAATTAAACCAATGTCAAGAAGGTGTTGAGGTTGCCTGGTGCTGTAACTCAGCCAATGCTGCTTGGTTCTTCAGCGTATGACCCTAGTTAAGAGGCAGGCAGGGCTCTTCCTTCATGGGAGTAAAGAAGACACATTATCTGATCCTCAAATGCCAGCTGTGCTCCTTCTGTTTACCATGTCCAGGTGTTCCAAGAGCTCAAGGAAATAAAATTTTTTCCTTCTTTTTTAGAAGTAGAAAGATATTTTTCTAATCAGCAAATTCCTCAATGGTATCTTTGGAGGTCTAGACTGGTCTGTCCAACTGCCTGCTAAGCATAAAGCATCTCCGACAATTCTGGCTTCCATATCCGATGTACCCAGCCTTTCTTTTTCAGGTGATGGTAATATCACGTCTCAGCTTTGAACCCTGGCTTAACCTTGGCTCTTTTTGGTCCGGCCAGAGGTCATCTTTCTGACTCCAAAGGTGACCTCAACTGTCCTGTCACTCACTACCTCTCCGACCTACCCTGAGCTGTGTTCTGTCTTCTCCTGCTCTCCTCCAGCCTTAGGCTTCCTCCTCTTGCTTGAACATGGATGCCCACATCGACCCTCAGGCTCTGAGTTTTGAGTGGTTTCCGAGTGTTGTCCTCGCAGCAAGGCTTACTTGGGTCACAGTTGTACCTCCTCTTGTGCTCACATGACCTCTAGCCCAGTGCGTGTTTTTTCCTAGGAATTTAATCTGAAGCATGGACAAGTCCTTTTTACTCCATCTGTCCAGTTAATTGTGTGGTTGATCTGGGTTATTTTGGTTCTAGTAATTGGAGTAGAAATCACTAGGTCTGGTTCTTCTTGGAGAAACTGAATATAAACAGAAGCTAGGTTTTGGTTTTCTGCTGAGAAAGTGTCCCTAAATGGGTCCCTATCAGCACCACCCTTCTCCAGCCTAAAGCGCTGTGATTCCATTTCCAGTGGGAGGGTCTGATCGCTGGGCCTCCCCCAGGTTTGGACACTTTGTCTTCCGTGCCCTTTCTTTATCAATTTCCTAAGCCATTCCAGTGTGTGGTTCTTTCCCTCTGAGGGGAAAATCCCAAATCTGAAGACACATCCTGTTACCCGGGTGTGGCAATACATGCTTGTAATCTTAGCCAGTCCTCTTGAAGGCTGAGACAGGAGGGTTATAAATCTTCTTTGAATCAACTCTTGGCAATTTAGCAACTTAGTGTGACACTGTTTCTAAATAAAAGTGAGAAAAGCACTGAGGATGCGGCTCAGTGCAAAGGCCCTGGATTCATCCTCTCAGCACAGAGGAAAATAAAACACACTTTCTCTCTGTCTCTGTGTCCCCTGATCCCGCCCCTCGCTTCCTGTCTCTCTTTTCCTTGCAGTGGGCATTTGAGCTATCACCACCTGTTCTCTGGTGCCTTCCATCCCACGGTGCAGAGCCTCGGGAGCCGCCTTCTCATGCCCACTCAAACTGCCCTCACCCAGACAGATGCCGTGTGGCCGGTCTGCCAGTTCCCCAGAGAGTGTCTAGACCTTTGCCTGGCTTGGCTTCCGTTCCAGTACCACCAAAGACATTCCAGGGTCTGGAATTCTGTCCCCATCCCTCAGTCTTGGGGTCTCTTCTGGTTTTCTTCCTGCTTCTTACCAATTTCCGTCTCCTTGTGGGCCCTTGTTTTCACAGAGCATCAATTACATTATGGTTCTCCTTTTGCAACGCACTGCCACTGCTGTGCTCAGGGACTTCACCTTTCTTGCCCTGGAATAGGCTGTCAACTCGTGCTCCATGGTGATGCCAGGGATCCTTCTCAAAACCCAACCCTACTGTGCCAGTCTGCTTTAACACAATCCTTCCAACCGAAGAGAACTCTTTCCTGGCAGTTATGGCCTTTCGAGGTTTGTCCCCTGCCTGTCACACCAACGTGGTGGGTCCTAGGTATACCCAACGACTGGGGAGCTGTTCTCCCAACAGCTCCTGTGCCATCTGACAGCAGCCCCTGCCCGCGTGCTTCCCAAAGAGGGAAGGAGCCATCGCATCACCTGGAGAGTGCTTTCTGCTTCTCAGAGGTTACAGCTTGTTTTCTGGACATCTTTACTTTGAGATGAAACTTCCTGTTTGAAATTTGTGCTTATAGTTCAATGATTTCAAAATTAGGCTATGCTCACGGTCAGAAGAGTAGAAAGAGAAAAATAGATATCACTTAAAGTTCTGCCATTTCCTTAGTGTCTATTAACGTATGCTTCTTCTATCTCTTTCTATCAATCTATCGTCTGTCTAAATGTGTCCATAATTTACATATAAAGACACACTTTTGCAAAAATGTCAAATATCATCTTATTAAATGGTGTTTAAATTCACTCTTTTTCCTCAGAAAAACAGCTTAAGTCTTTCAATGACCAAAAAAAAAAAAAAAAAAAAAAAAAAAAAGAGCTCTGAATCATTTCTATCATCTTTTGAAACAGGTACATCTGAGAATTATATAGATGCAGCATAACTTAACCAGCTATTATTTGCAGATAGGTTCCATCTTTTTTGATAAAAATATACGGGTTGATTTAGTTATCCAAAATTTTGTTTAGGTTGTATTACTTGGATAGGATTGCTGGATTGTGGAGATACTTTATAAACTTCATGCAATTGCAAAATTCAATTAATTTTCTACAAAGACTATCACATTCTATTATAACGTAGCTTGAATAAGAGAAAGTATGTCCAGCACCTTTTGAGCTAGTTTGAAGTTACAGGTGCCCTAAAATATCTATGGTAAAGGAACAAGAAGCATGTTTAGGCTAGTTCCAGAGCACGGTGGTGTTGAGTCTATGGCATGTGTGCTATTTGTTTTCCTTTGAAGACAAAAGATTTAAGGTATGAGTTGCTTTTTCCTAAACTAAGTCTGCAGCATTCAGGTTTAATTGCAGCATTGGCGTTTTGTGATACATAAGTGGGTTTTGGGTTGAGCCCTCTTCTCTGAAATGTTCACTGGCACTGAGCTCTGCCATCCCTGTTTCACCAAAATGAAGAGCAAGTCATTTCCGACCTGCCAAGGTGCTCAGGCAGTGACGATTTCCAGGGGATCCAGGAGAGTCTGAGAAGCTATAAATAGAAACCGGGGATATTACCTGGCTTGTTAACAAATGACTAGGACAGACCCTTCCAGATTTCCTTGGTTTTGTTGTGACTGTTATCCGGGTTAATTTTAGCCAGAGAGATGACACATTGTGTACTTGGAAAGAAATCCCTAGAGAGGGCATCAAACAGAAAGTACCAAGTGGTCCTTTGCAGGTGCAGTGGTCCTTCAGGTAGTGGTCAATGGACTTGACAGAATCTGATAGTATTGATAAAATAACGAATCAGAGAATGGATAAAACAAGGCAGCCTTCAGGCAGTGAATAAAAAGGAGAAAATAAAAAGAAGAAAAGAGTGGATATTAAAATGTGTAAATTATACAAAGAAATCTTAAAATAGTAGCATGCAAAGACAGATAAAAGATATTGTCTTTCTAGAAAATGGAATTGAAAGCCCTTAATATCTCACTCCAGGAGGTCAAATTCCATGGGGAGCCAGGAATGAGATTTAAAGGTGTTTATCAGCTCATTGTTCCTAGATACAAAGCAAGGATTTTGCGAAGAGATTAGTGAAGTTTCAACATGTCCTTGCTCAGAAAGACTAAAATGAGCTTGAGGCTGTGAGTAGAGCCCAAAGACAAGAAACAGAAAACTCCCCAGGGAGAGACCGCAGGGGACCTCGGAAAGCAGGCACAGCGGAGTGTTGGCTGCGTACTGAACACAGGCGATGCCAGTGCCTGACTGCAAGATCCAGCCACTTAACTACAGACCTGGCGCTTTCATACTCTCAAAGGAACGTATTCAGCCTGTTAATGTTTTCTACTTAGCCCCTTAGAGCCGCTGTGTACTCTATTTTCTGGTCCTCTCTGGTGGCTCTGACTGTTCTCATTTCAGGAAGCTGCAGAGTGTTGACAGACTGTCCTCAGGGAGAGCTGCTACCTCCCTTCCACCAAGCGGAAGTTAATAAAGAGAAGAGTCCATGCCTGACTCTCCAGAAGGTGAAGCAGGAAGCGACACAAACCGCGCTTCCCTCCCTCCCACTACTCCCTTAGCTAAAATGAGAACTTCACCTGAGGGTGCTCTACAGGGACCTGCAGCTGGATGTCCCAAGACACAGCCCTTCATGGCAGGTGCCACAATAAGACTTCAATTTTGAAAAGCAAATAATTTTTGAAGTGGCCAGGTAAATCCTTTAATAATTTGTCATTAACCCAGCACCCTCCATGGCTCTGCATATGTTCCAGGGTCCTCACTGTTTAATATGCCTCCATTCTAACAGTAAATAAGGAGGACGGGTAAAATGAATTATGTCTTTCAGGTGCATTGGTTCAAAGAGGGAAGCAACCTTCCTCCTGGAAAGACAGAGGACACTCTGAGTCCTTTTATAACCTGTCAGTGTTGGTCCAGTGGATATTTCCACCCAACCGATGAAGAAAAAAACCCCAGAAAACAGACACAGGGGGTACAGTGATTCTTTCCTCTCTAAGCTGTTCTAGCAGGGACCTGGGAGGCAGAGAGGGTTTGAAGGACCAAATACACAGAGTATGTGTGGGTTCTGTTCTGGCGGATGCTTTCGGTTTTGGTGGTTTTTTTATTTTCCACTATACATTCAAAACATTGTTTTTTTCCTGCAACAGAGTGGACTAGTAGCCTGTTTTTGGCATCTGACTGCCTAGGACTGCCTTTTCTTCCTGTGTCTCCCCATGTGTCACCTTTCCCAGACAACTATAGGATCCGCATAAAAAGCAGTGGTTTCTTTACCCTAAAGACCAACACAGTGTGCCTGCTGCTCACCAAATTAATGCCAGCGATTCAAAATTGACATGGGTTAGATGAAGCAATTGACTACGAATGCTGGGCTCTCAGTACAGAAGAGCAGCTTTAAGAAAGAAATAACACATGAGTATGGACTGTGTGTTTTAACATGATGCTGTTACCAGACTGAAATATTTTCTGAGTGAATAAATTCCAAGGACTGTGGTGATCCGAAGCAGCTTCGTAAATGTGGCACAACAAAATGGGTTGTTAAATGCCATTTGCATCCATGTTTCTGTCCCTGGAAGAACTCCAACCTAGCAGTAGACCAAATACAAATTTTTGTTTCATCTACCCAGTCCATAATAGTGCCCATTATTAAATACTTTGTGTAAGTGTAGAATAACAGACCTGCGTTCTCTTTTTTCTAGGTAAGAAAATGTAGAAGCAGGAAAAATTAGAGAATTGTGACATCGAGAATGAGTTTGAGCAGTGTGTCTGGTGGAGCAGGTGTCTGTTTATGGCTGTGTCAAAGGTTTCTATAGGAAGGTTTCACTGCAGCTTCCTGAGCTTAAGAAGCACTCTGGGATTAGAGTGCTGGCACTGTTACTTGGCTGAGGATGAGAGGCAGGAGTCTGGGCTCTCAAGAAGCAGGAAGATGTTTGGCAGAATGGGCAGTGAGCGATGCTAGGAAGACAGACTGGACCGTTCTGCTCGGAGGAAGGAACATAGCTGAGACCGCACCCGCTTGCTCGGAGGAAGCCTGTTCATGCCAAAGGAAACGCGTGGCAGACACACTGCCCTCTGCACTGAGGCTGGATCCTGAGCTTAATAAAAAGTTAGTTAATTCCACCCTGGCTTGTTTTACTCAGTGCACTCACACATTGCAATACTGGACCATCTGAGAATACACATTTCTGTGCTCTTTTAAAAAACATTCCCTTAAGTCTAAATGCTGAACATTCTTATTGTATTTTATTTTATCTGTAGAATGGGGACAGGCACATTGTACCTATTTTATTTTTATTGATTTTGCACAGATTAAAGTGATTATAATTTTAATGAAAATGAAGTTATTGTCACACGGTGGAATGGAAAATACTAATAGGTGACCTTCTGCTGAGAAAGCAAAATGGCATCTTGGGCTAAGCCCAGTGGTGCTGGATAAGGACATTTCTCCAGAAATTGTGTTTAGTAGGAAAAGCTGGAAAAATACAAGTGTGAATAGATTTAGAAAGATGGGAAAGTGTAGTGTTTATCAACACTGATGCAGCAAAAAACCATGGCCTCCTTGGTCTCAGTGTCAGCGGGTGGGTTCAGGACTATCAGAGTGCCAGAGAGCAGAAACTAGAGACCCAGAGACTGAAATCTGCCTACCAGATTCTTGCAAATTCAGGAGTCTTGGCTGCTCATGAGCTTCCGCTGCACAGATGAGCTTCCGAAGTGTCCAGGGAGGAAACAACAGCTAGAAGCTCAAAAGAGCTCAGCAGAAATTTCAAGGACAGAGGCCAGAAAGACTGAAGATCTGTAGATCGGAGCAGGCTTTGCGGACATCCCCACATCTGAGCAAGAGAGGCAGGGCCTGAGGACAACGTGATTTCCTCCGGGATAGGAGAGAGACCGAAATGGTCCTGACTATCAAGGCATGATATCAAATCTCAGCAAGTTTGCAGTTATCTGTCAGTCATGCAACTTCTGGTAGGAAAGAACTTAAAGCTCTTCAGAGGAAATAACAAAATTCTGATTGAAAATGTTTTGTTTACAATCTCTAGTTTGTATGAGAAATTTTAAAGAAAAAATAAGGAAATGTGAGGAAAAAAACCAGTGGATGCAGAATAAAACTGATCCAGGTTTTGGGAATTTTAAAAGTTTAATTACTAAAAAATAAGTACTGGCAATGTTATTTGATGTAAAGAATTGATAGGAAAAGATGATGGATGAAAAGAATGAAAATTTTAGAGGATATTTACGGCCAGAAGCAAACAAAACCTCAGAATTCAAAGAAATCCGATATTTGAAATCAACATATATTGGAGGGACTAATAGAATTATATGCAACCATAGAAGGAAGGGTCATTCTAGTTTTACAAAGCTCTACATATGTTTATATCCGGTGAAAACTGAAGCACAGAAAGTAACAGTGGAAAACCGGTGATGCAGTGATTTTTCATGCAGTATCAAGCTGTTACATGGGTAGTACCGGGATCTGAGAGAGAAAACGGGCGGTGCAGAAAGAAAATCTGAAGAAATATTGGCTAATGTTTCCAGGTTTGATTTTTAGGAGAAGAACACACAAATCAAATAAGCTCGATGAATATTAATCAAATGTGAAGATACACAGAATGAAACATAATCATAGTACAGACTGCTAAGAGCAAACGGGTGGTCACCGATAAGAAGATGTACTGACTTTCTCAGGAGCAATGTAGCTTGAAGACAACAGTGAACTTGAAAGAACTAAAACACCGAAACTAAAACCAAAATAGCCTGTCAATCTATGTCCAGAGAAAATGTTTCTTTTTTTTTTTCCCACAAAGAAAGTAATAAGGGAAACCTGGATCAGTGTTGCAAGCAAACATGTACAACTGAAAAACGTTAATGGAAATTCTTCAGTTAAAGAAAAATGATACTATATGGAAGTGCACATGCATTTTGAAGAAGGTTGGCTGCTTAAAATGTTGACCATGTAGTAATATGCACAAGGCTATTTTTCGTTTTGGAGTTCTTTTGGGCTTGGAGGCACACACCTGTCATCTCCACACTGTGGGAAGCAGAGACAGGACAGTAACAATTTTAGTGGGGCAGTTTAGTTACTTAGGGGGACCCTGTCTCAAGATAGAAAAAAGGGGGCTGGGGATTTAGCTCAGCGGCATAAGCGCCTGCCTTGCAAGCAGGCAGTCGTGAGTTCGATCCCCAGTACCGATAAAAAAAAGATAGAAAAAAAAAAAAAAGGAGTGGGGATGTAGCTGAATGCAAAGACCCCAGAGTCAATCCTTAGTATGTCCAAACCAAGCCAAATCAAACCAAACAAACAATACATATAAATCTGAGAGAGAGAGACAGAGACAGAGAAATTAATAACGTGGAAGAAAAATATGGCAGTAGTAAATAAAGGAAAGGAATGATACAGAGATTCTATGTTTTAAAGATTCTTATATTTTTATGTGAACTGTTAGAATATAAATTATGTTAGGCTTTGGTAAGCTGAGGATACACATATTAATCTTTACCCTCTAAATAATGCAAAATGGTAAAGTTTAAAATACAAAATAAGGCAAGGAGTAGAAAATACGCTATAATTTCACTTTATGAAAAAAACATTGCATACGTTCATAACCAAAAAGTAAGTGGAGTTCTGCAGCTGATATAGCACGTTATGGTACCTTCAAATTAGGGCTCAGTACAAAACATAAACTGAAAAGATTCTTACAAAAGAGAAACAAACAGCTAAGGACACAAGCATTCTTCTCAGGGGACGAAGACAGACTACGAGTGTGTGTGAAAGGAAAGCATATGTATGCATGCAAATAAAGGACAAAATAGAAGAAAGATAAATGGAAAATAGCAAGAAGTTCAAATACTTCCCCAAAGTATACATTCCATTGTTTTAAAATATTTCAGTATCAGATCTCCAGCATCGGAATTGCACTGAGCATGTCTCTCACTAAGACATATTCAAGAATTAATAATAATAAGCTATCTAGAGAATTGTTACATCTCTAGAAATGAAGCACTGTGCTTCCAAATAGCTCTGGGGCTAGGGAAGAAATACAAGGTACACTAGAAAACTTTTCAAATCAAGGGTTGATAAAGTCACACAATATCAAGATTCATGCCATGCAGTGAAAACTGTGGCTGAAGGAAGATATGCAGTAGTATAAGAGAAAAGGATTTAAATTAAAAAGTAGATTTTCACTAAAAAGTTCAAAGAACAAAGTAAATTCAAAGAAATAGGAGAAAAGAAGTATTAAAATAATTTTAAAATAATAATGATAGTGAAAGAAAATAGCACTAAATTATTAATAAATTTATACACCCTTAGGAAAATATACCAGTAAAGACAAAACTGTAAGAATCTTACAGAATCACAAATGACAGAGGAAAATCATTATGTAAGTGCTTACTGGAAAGGGTAACAATGGCAATACTATGCTAATGAATTGATAACTTAGATGAAACGTACAAGTGCCTTCAAGAACACAGTTTACCAAAACTGACATAGCACAGTTAAAGAACACAGTAGTCTAAGAATGTGTACTCTATGATTCCATTGACTTATGTATTTTTATTACAGAGGGATTTTCTTTTTTCAAGTTGATTTTACTGGTACACTTCTGCTTTACATAATGATCACGTCCATCCTAGGGGATCTGCACCTGCACATGACCTGTCTTGATTCCATTCATATCAAAGTATTGCTCTCTCAAACTAAGATCGACAGCTGTGCGAACAGTAGTTTCTTCAGTGGGGGTGGGTAGGAGGGTTGATTTGAGAGGGTGCACAAAATATGTTCATTTATATGCAAATTTTGCCTCAGTTAAAAAATACATACAGCCAAATGGAGTACGTTAATAAATATTGTAACAGCCAGAAGAGGTGATAAAGGCGGGCTGAAGAGAAGAACTCCTTCTGCACAGAGTGGTTAAGGCTCCAGAGGAGGCAGCCTTTGAGCTGCCATCTTGCTGTTCACAAAGACCTGGGAGCCATAGTAACACCCTGAGGCCAAAACCCAGGTCATTTCAAGGTCCAGGGCTCAATCAGGGCAAAGACAAAAAGATGGGACAAATCAGGTCTTCTACAGGAACCAGGAGGAAAATCAGTGTGGGTAGAACTCTATGCAGTCAGTGAGAGCTCATGGAGTGAGGGCCTGGTAAAGAATTTGAAATATGTAATAATATGAAGTTAAAATGTTATTTTAAATCTATAAAAGGACATCAGGAATTAGTTGCTTGTAGCAATAAATAGCAATGTGATTTTAATTATATCTGAGCAATATGTTTGTACCTAATTTATTTTTACCTACTAAAATTAAAATTAGCTGATAAATCCTTTGTGTCTTATATAAAGATGGTATTTTGGAAAATTTTTAATTGGAATACAGAGACAAAGGAGGGGAGGGCATGGGACAAAGCCTTGTGAAGATTCAAGTAGAATTTTACGCAAGTGTTATGTGCATGTGTGTGTGTGCATGTGTGTGTGCATGTGCGTGTGTGTGCATGTGTGTGTGCAGAAGGACTGCTGAGCAGGAGCAGGAAGGCTCTTTGAATGTTTGATGACCTAAATGCCCCTCATGAGTAGTTAAATGTAAGACCCACAGGATTCAAGTGAAATGTAGGCATGCAATGTCCTTAGGCAGAAGCAACCGCACATTCAGCGGGTCCTACACTTTCTTGAGGGGTCACTGATGCAGAGGCCCCTGAAGCCCCCCATGAAACCTGTCCCATGCCCAGGAGGCACTGGGCACTCAGGCTGGCACTGTCCACTGCAGGACCAGGGTCAGGACTGTGCCCTTTCTTAGCCTCCTCTCTCAGTGCCCACGGGAGGGGGATCAGCCGCAGCTTGAGGTGCAGGACCTAAAGAGTATGTCCTCCACCTTAAATAAAAAGGCATTCCAAGCAACGGTCATTTCTGTTTTCATATCCTTTGCCTCAAGTTTTTAAACCTGGTGTTTGGTGAAATTTGTTAGAAGAGAGTTCCTTGGATTGGGGTGACTTAATAAACACAGCTGGTTTTGGAAAACCACATAGTCCAGAGCTGTTTTAGCCTCATACTTATTTTCTACTGTGCCAGAAATTGTGTCAGCAAATGCTGGAGCAGGCAGCCGCCAGGCCAGGGCCAAGTGCTCTTTCTCAGTGTCCAGCCTGGACCACTGCTCGCTGAGTGTCAGGCGGCTCAAGCTGGAAGCTTCTTATGGTAGGGAGAGTGAGGCTGCAGGCTCTTCTGCAACACACAGCCAGAGGTTCCTCGGAGGGCCAGGGAGAGGATGAGCAGAAAGGGAGAAGTGGCCCAGAAGAGGTCGGTCTGTTCAGTGGCACCGAGTGCCATACCCAAGTCTTCTTGCTCTGGTGCCCGCTCTCACCAGGCACCACAGGTAAGACTTTGGGCCAGGAAGGTGAGACTCATGCTGCTGGCCTCAACAGCCATTCAGAGAGAGTCTCACAGACCGTGAGTCTGGGCCTCTAGCTCGTTGCTAACCCTGCTGCAAAGCTGGTACCTTGGTGCCAACACAAAAGCAACTAGAAGCTCCATTATTACACTCTGTAGTTAAAAATTAACACTGTTCTCTTATTTTTGTCAAAGGAAGCATTCTGATTGGAAAAGAGACTGGGATAAAGAGTAAGATACAAAATATGAAAAACATCAAACATCTAGATATCACATGGAAATTTACTTTTAGCTAGGTAGCAAAATAGGTTTATGAAAAGACAGGAGGGAGGCAATTATTGGTCCCCAGAGTGCCCAACTGCAGAACCTCTTCTCAGCTCCTGTAATGTCTGACCCGCCTTCCAGTGGAGACAGGGACAGTGGAGGCTGACGTTTGCCAAAAGTTCCTGGTGTAGCTGTGCTCCCATCACTGAGATGAAAGCAGACTCTCCAGCGCTTAGACTGGGATGGTGGGAAGTGCCAGCCAGACAAAGGCAGTTATCTCCAGCGAGCTGGGGAAGACGAGGCAGTGAGGCCTCTGCTCTTCACGCGGCTTCCATAGTGTTTCAAAAGCAACCTGGAGGAGTACGGCTTATCTCAGTCTGAACCTCTTTGGCAGAAGAAAGGCCAGGGAAGATAATTTAATTGTCGAGGCAGAAGAGGATCCGGTGTGGCTCTGTGAAACGGGATCCAAGCCACACAGACGCCTTTCAGGATGGAGGTGCTGTGCAGCAGCTTGATAAACCAGGCGCTGCACCGAGCCAAGAAAGAGCCAAGCACACATTTCCTCCTCGATTGTTGAGTCTGGATGCCAATGCAATAAAATCACTAAGGAGGTTTTAAGTATTGTCGGAGAAACTCGTCAGATAAAGCCATTCATTGGGACCTATTACTGCTCTCTGAAAGGAAGAGTTGCCGGCTTCCACCGCGGCAGACCCTGCTTGCATCTCCCCGGCACGCGTCATCAGAACAAGGCCATGTGTCTCACTGAGATCCATATATTTATGAACATTGTAATGACCTTAGCTTATACTTAATACTGAAGTTTCCGCGTGAGGGACTTGGAGATTATTATTTCATTACCTTTGCAAATACGAGCAGCAGGTTGGCTCAGGAGAAGCAACATTTACATTTTGACCCTAGTGGAACTTGGTTAAAGGATATGCCAAAAAGTTGCAAGCATTTAGGCATCCTGGTGATAAGTTCATTCAATATATTGGATTTCGCCTTAAAGTAATACAAACCAAGAGGATAAATAGGCTTTGGCAGCAGCATTTAATTGACAGAATTTTCCTTGGTATGCTTCACTTCCCCCTGCCTGCACTGACTCCCTGGTAACCGAAATAAAAGATTCCATTTACAGTCAACTTTCAAGAGATAAGAAGCAGGCTAGGAAGCCTCAGAGGTATTAACTCAAAAACTTATGATAAATACAGAAATTGATGGTTGGGAAGCCAAAGAAAAATTTACAAACAGGCTTCTTACAGCAAGGAAGGGCAATAATATAAAACTCACCCCACACATGACTTGGCAGCACACAAACGCTGTCTGTACCATCGGTTCTTACCTAGCTTTACGCTCGTCTCTTTTGCCTATTGTTTGTGGATTATGGGCTGTTTCTCAGAATAAGGTATTTAAATGCATAAAATTAAATCTAATCAATAAGAAGAAACCAATTTTACAGCAACACAGTAAACAAAATATTAAGAATAGAACATATAAATGTGAAGCTTTATATGATAAATAATAAGATGTGCATCCAGTTTTATGACTCCTCTAAGTTTCATCCCGTCAGGAAGACACTGGTCACATTTTCCACAAGTGCTATAGAAGAAATGTCACATATCAGTAGAAGAAAAGAAATGATTAAGATTAGGACCGAACTAAAGCAGTGACTAGAAAAGCAAGAGAGCAGATTACCAAGGCTAAATGTTTTGTGAAAGACATGAAAGGGCAAATCATGGGCTAGGTTCACAAGAAAAAACACAGCAAGGAATCAATAAAGGCAGAAATTAAGAGGAGACACAACTGACAACACAGACTTGTAAGAGCCTCCGATGAAGGGCTCTGCAGTAGCAAATGGGGCAACCAAGTAGACACCAACACATGCGGTTACCAACGCGTGGTCCCCTGAGGCTGAGCTAGGAGGACCAGATCAATAACCAGCAGAAAGACTGAGTCCACAATAAAAAGCCTCTCATTAAAGAGGAGCCCAGGACTTGAAGATTTTAGATTGAATTCTACCAAATATTTAGAAAATAATTAATGCTAATCCTTCTCAACTACTTCCAGAAAAAGAAAGAAAATAGAACAGTCCCTTACTAATTTTATTTACTTATTTCATTATTATTATTATTTTGAGACAGGCTCTTGCTCTGTAATTCAGGCTGGTCCTAAACTCCCTATGTAGCCCAGGCTTGCCTTGAATTCAGTTGCCCTCCTCTCCCCGCGCCTCAGTCTCCCAAGTTCTGGAATTATAGGCATGTGCCCTGCTCCCAGACCTTGCTAATTTTAGAATGGCAACATTACCTTGATACCGAAACCAGAAAAAGACGCTATAAGGAAAAAAAAACAAAAAAACAAAAAAAAAAAACAAAAAAAAAAAAACAAAACACGATGGACCAGTATGCCTCTTGAACACAGATACAAAAGTTCTTGACAAAATCTGAGGAGACTAAATTTAACAATACATTAAAAATGATTCATGCTGATCAAGTGTTATTTATCTCACAAATGCAAAGATGGCTTAATGTATGTAAATCAATCAATAAGGCACACCATGGAGCAAAATGAAAGACAAGGACCACATGATCAGAAACATTTGATAAACTTCACATTGCCTCGTGTTAAAATTTTGAAAAATAGGCATAGAAGAAATGTACTTCAATACAACAAAATCCAAACAGGACAAACCCAGAGTGCACATGTTACTGAGGGGCAAACAGCTAGAATCTTTGCCTCAAAGGTTAGGAACTGCTCCTAGCTGCAGCTCTAACCACTCAGTAACACTGTGAGTCCTGTGGAGAGTGAGTAGGCCAGAAAAAAACAGGCAAGAAAAGAAAGAAAACCAAGAAAATGCAGGAAAGGAAGAAGTGAATTTGGTTCTATTTGCTGATGACATGAACTTTTACAGAAAATCCTGGACTCCATTAAAAACTTGTAACTTGAAATATAACACTCATCCAAGAAAGTAAAGACAAGTAAATGAAAACATTGCTCATATTCATGGATTCAAGGGCTATTTAGATGTCCAGTGTATCACAAAGCAATCTACACATTCAGTCTAATTCCTATCAAAATGTCAGGTCGGTTTTCAAAAAATAAGGAACTTCAGGAATACGATAGAGAGCCAAATATTGATCCAAGTATTTACAGTCAGTGAGTTTTTGATGCAGCTGTCAAGAACATACAGCAGCAAGAGGACACTCTCTTCAATTAATCATGCTCACAAAAACTGGTTACTTTTATGCAGAAGAATGAAACTTGACCCCTTTTTTACACCATACATCAAAATCACGTTGAACTTGATGTAAGGTACAAAGGTAAGACCTAAAACTCTAAATCTACTAGAAGAAAATAGGGAGAAACTTATACCCCATTGGTCTGGGCAATGGTTCCTTAAGTAGAAACTCAGAAGTACAACAAAAATAAATGGATAAAAAGTACACCAAACTAAGAGATTTCTGTTCAGAAAGAGTCAACCCAGAGTGAGAGAAAAACTTATAAACCATGTACCTGATAAAGGATTAATATCCAGAATATGGTTTTAAATGGAACAACAAGAAAAGCAGTCCAGATAGAAAATGAGCAAAGTAATCCTGGAAATCTGGAACGCTGAGGTAGGGGTTGCAAGTTCGAGGCCAGCCTGGGCCACTTGGTGACTTAGCAAGATTCTGATAAACAAAAGGGCAGCGCAGGCCTGGGAGCACCGCTCAAGCTAAGGGCCCAGGATTCATGCGAAGTTCTTAAAAACAACAACAACAACAAACAAAACAAAACAAAACAAAAGCCAAAAATGAAACCAAAAAGAGCAAAGTATCAGAACAAACATTTCTGAAAATGATGAGCGGAGATATAAAAAAGTACTTAACACTTGTAACCACTAGTGAAATGCAAATGTAGACCTTGTGACCCTACTTCACTCCTACACAAAGGCTTGTTAGGGAAGGGACCAGGCCACAGGAGGCAGGGTGTGATGCTCAGAGAGGTACACACGCTGTTGGTGGGCAGGAAACTAAGCACCAGCTTTATGAAAAACTAAACAGAAGTTCCCTCAGAACTAAAAGTAGGATTGTCAGAGGATGCAGAGCTTTCACTTCTGGGTGGGTCTCCAAAGGAACTGAAGCAGTCTGTCCCGCTCTCCCGCGTACAGTGCATTACTGCAACACAAGGCTCAGTCCGTGGGTCAACACAGGCAACGTGGCACCTGCACCCAGCCAAGGACGATGCAGCCTCGGAAACGAGCGACGTCTTTGCAGCCACGACCACGAGCATGCAGCCGAGGACACTGCGCCAGGGGAAAGAAGCAGGAGGCAGAGTAGGGGCGGGGTCGCCCGAGGGAGGAGCGCCCGAGAAGACGGAAAAGGCGAGATTCAGACTGCAGTGCCCAGCTCAGGTAGAGAAGACCAGTGCGTGCTGGTGAGGCTCCAGTGTGGAAGGTGGCCACCGTCAATAAAAAACGTCGTGCATTTTGCGAGACTGCGAAAACAGGATTCTGCAATGTTCTCACGGCAAAAAAGTTAAGCTGGTAAGACGATGGATGTATTCACCAGCTTCATTAAATCTTTCTGTAATGTATGCAAAGACCAAAACGTCGTATTGTACCCCACAAATATACACGGTAGTCAGTTAGAAACAAAGACAAAGTTAAATACTTTAAAAACAAAGAACAAAGAAAATACTTTAAAATAATCCAGTTAAATATAAAAATCCTCACAGTGATATAGGCATGCCCCTGTTTATAGTGGCATGGTTTGTAGTAGCCAGATCTTGGAAATAGTTCAACTGGTAAATGGGTAAAAAAGATGTGAGTTTAAAAAAAATGCGTTGGAACACTACTCTGCCATAAAGAAGGAGAGTAAGACTGAGACATTTCCAGGTCAATGCATATATCTTAAGGCCATACTCTTTTTTTTAAATTTTTGGTACCAGGAATTGAATTTAGGACCTTGAGGTTGCCAGGCAGATGCTGCACCACTGAGCTGTATCCCGAGCCTGAGACCATACTCTTAAGCGATACTTTTAGATTGCACATATTAGTAAGATCATGTGATATTTGTCTGTGTCTCCTTATTTCTTTTAGCATGAAGTCCTGTAAGCTCATCCATGTTTCCAAAAAATGGACAGTGCTGGGGGCTGGATCCGTCAGCAGCACTCTAGCCGCCACACTTTCCTCTTCCTGACAGTAACATCCAAACCCCTCAGGCTTACACGCAGTCCTCACCTGCTCATGCAGTCTTCAGACCTCGGCCCTCCACCCCGGCGCACGCCTGCTCCCACGATTGCAACCCCACTCTCCAATAGCTAGCTCTCCACCAAGTCAGTCCTCTGTTCTTCAGTGGGTCCTGTGTTTCCCTGCTACTGGGGTTGGGGGCAATGTATTCCCTTCACGTCTTGTCCAGTTTCACTGCATGAGCCTTGTCTTTTGTGGTTAATATTTATCTTCTTGTGGGCTAACTCATATCTTCTTTTCTTCACCTACCAAATTATAAAATACTTATTCAATTAAAAAAGCACCATGTTCACCATATCCTAACCGGTGGAATTCTCCATATGTATCATGGCTTTGAATTATGCACTGTTTTCTCTCCTCTGGGCTTTGTTATGAGCTGAACTGTGTCCCTCTCCTTAAATTCTTACACTAAAACCCAAACCTGGGAATGTATGTTTGGGGATAGGGCCTTTAAAGAGGTGATTAAATTGAAATGCAGCCCCTGAGGGGGTGGTCATCATCCAATGTGGCCGACTGCAGGCAGGGAGAGTTATGCAGAGACAGAAGATGATGGGAAGGCCAGGAAGAAGAGGTAGCATCCGGGAGCCAAGGAGTGGAAGCTCTGAAGAAACCCAAGCCACTGGCACCTGGACCTTGGATTTGTAACCTTCACACATAACTATGAGGAGATACAATTGACTTGTGAAAGCCAGCCAGTCTGCTCTGAGCAGCCCTAATAAACTACTCTAAACACAAACTCGGATATGCAAGTGTATGTATGTATACGAGTATGTTCAATGATTCCGCATATAAAAACTAAGAGTGGAGGAGGAGAAAGAAAAAGAGGGAAATGGAGAGAAAGAGAACAAAAAGAAAAGAAAGGAAGGAAGAGATGAATAAAGAAGGAAAAAAAGCAGACAAAGGAAGAAGGAGAGAAGGAAGAAGAGGGGTAAACAGAAGAAAGTAAGATGAGGGAGAAAATAGCTACACACTCTAGAGACATAGTTCCTTGAAGGATTTCAGTTTCTCAAGAATACGTGATAATTTAGTCAAAGGGATTTATAATGAGAAACACTACGGAATTGGTTATTACTATACAATTGTTTAATTCTTCCCATTAAGTCTGCTTATACACCTTAGGAGGTTAGTCACAATGATAAATGTGGCAACATGCTAATCTGATAAAACACATTGTATTTATAAATAAAAGTTCTACAGCACAAAGAGAAGGCTTTGTTTGAGAATGTCCGAGAAAATCAAGTAGATTGTAGATAAAATCTCTGGAAATAAAATGATTGGAATGTAATCTAGAGGTAGCACTTGGCACAAGAGCATTGTACGTGATATGGTACAAGTTATGCGGTGTAGGAAAGTGTAAGATTATTTAACATGGAGAAAAATATTTCTAAAAAGCTGTTTGTTGATGAGAGTCAAAAAGAGATTATTCTATAACTGGTGAGTGGCATCTTTCCATAGTGCAGGAGGCTTTCAAAAGAAGAGGAGGAGGAGAACACACACACGAAGTAAGGGCATCAACTGCGTGCGAGGAGGGCTGCATGGCAAGGTCACCGAGAGGCCGGGTAGAGGGGTCCACCATCCAATAAGCCCACCATGAGCAGCCGTTATCCATTCTGAAGTTGGAATAGAAAAGCAATAAAGTTTAGGCTTAATAATACAGTTCTTACCATAATTAATAAAAAGATTTTGAGGTCTGGTTATTATAAGGAATTTGCTGTTGCTAGAAATGCCCATTTCATGCCTGAAAATATAGTATGATTAAATTTCTAAGCTGTGATAGTGCAATGCACATGTCTTGTATCATTATTGATGATACAGACATGGTGGAAATGGACATTTCATAGACTGTCAGTGTTTTATTAGTTCATTCATAGAGCAGATAATGAAACATCTGCTATAGTCTAGGCATCACTGTCAGTACTTGGATACCAGCACGGATGATGAGCATAAAAGTTCTTGGCTCTTTTCCATGGTATGATAGTCACTACTTGACTCAAGGTAAATTCAGACAAAGTTGGGAAGTCCATAATTTCTGGGAGGAGGATGTAGTATAAAAACTCATTTGTGGTGTAGATATTGATAGATGTCCTTGGAAACCCATGCGAAACTGTCTCAAGCAGTGGCTCCTGACAGAAACTGTAATGTGGAATAAACGCATCCTTTTCTACCTGACCCAGCTCCAGAGAACAACAAGGAACATCCAGCTTCTGACCAGAGGGGCAATTTGGTGAGAATAAGAGATGCATGCACTGAGCGACCCCAGACCCAAGCATAGGGGGTAGACCTAGCAGCTCTCCTGCTTTCGTGGAGTAGGTGGACCTGGCTCAAGCTGCTCATCCCTACCAACGCTGCTCTCCTATCAGGACGTTCTCCATGCCACAGAGTTAGTGGGTTATTCCACGTTCTTTGCCATTTACAGGATCAGGTAAAGTGAGGAAAGCTCAGTGATCCTTTACAGTCTAGTTCATCCCATCTGGTGTGCTCAGACACGAGAGATCATGGGCTTTGCCATTTCTCTGCTTGTCCACAATGAGCACTCCTGCACTTTTACTGAAGTGTATTACTTGTGTATATGCATACCTTACTTTGTGGGGGTGATTCACAGGGATATGTATTTGAATGATAAAAGGTAAGTAGATAGTGTGAATCTGTGCTGGTGAGGGTTTTCTAGAAGAACAGATTAAATAGAATATATGTGCAGTTACCTATTACAATCAATGCATATGCAGTTACACAAGGCAATGGGACCTGCATACAGGCTCAGAGGCAGAGTCCACAGTGAGCTATCTGTGCTTAGAGTTGGAGGATCCGTGGCCTCCTGGGTCGAAGAAACTGCAAATGCAGCAGGCTTCCTTCTCTTTCTTCCTTTGTTTCAGCTGGGAGCAAGTCCATTGGGTGGTGCCATCCACCACCAAGACAGTTCTTCCTCTCTCAGTTGGCTGGCCTCCCTTCCAAGCATTTCTGGACACCCCCTCCCCCGCACACACTCAGCTCCACTAATTCACTGGGGGATTCTTAATCCAGCCAAACAGTGTCTTTCTGTCTTATACTCTGCCTAGGTTGCTGGGATGAGGACAATGTCAAACCAATCAGTGATCTGATCAAATTCCCTTAATTCCACAATCTAGATCCCTATGACCCTACGACCTTAGATCCCTATGACCACATGAGGCTTTGGGGGGACACCTAGACACAAACCATAATGGTACATGTTTTCAGCACTTGCAGTTCACAGTCATCCTAGGGAATGGATACATATGCTACCACAATTTGTTTCTTTTTCTAAACGTTTTCTCCTTTCTCCTTGCCTCTCTCTCCCTCTTTTCTCCTCTAATTCCCTCCCTGAGTTTTCATTCTTGTTATTATTTATCCTCACTCATGTTATGGCATACAATGTTTACATTCACAGAGTTACCAGGTTTCTGTACATGGCAAAGTTCCACTCCACTGTTTCCCCTTCCCCGCCTCCTTACAACTTACTCTTGTTCTCTTGGACCACTTCCCTATGGCAAGAGATCTACCTCTCTGTCTCCTTCTATCCATCCTTCATTGTTCTCTTTGACTTTGCTTTATTCAGCTGAGAGATACCATGTGGTATTTAAGCTTGTGTATCTGGTTTATTTCACTCAAAATTGCATTTTCCAGGTGTAACCAGTTTTCTATATATGTCTTAAATTTGTCTTTCGTTATAGCTGATTAGTATTCTATTATATATAGTTACCACATTTTCTTTAATCAGTCATCTGTTGAAGGGTATACAGGCTGCTTCCAATACTTAGTGATTACAAATTATGTTGCTATAAACATTGATATGCATGTATCACTGTAGTATATTTTAAGGTATTTGGCGAAGTTATTTAGAAGAGAGATAGCTGGGTCATACAGAATTTCTAATTTCAATTCTTTGAGAAATCTCCATACTGATTTCCTTAATGGTTGTACTAGTTTGCAATCTCACCAACAATGCAGGAAGTTTCCTTTTTCACAAATTTTGTTTCTTGATGATTGCCATTCTATCTGAAGTAAGATAGAATCTTAGTGTTGTTTTAATTTACATCTCTGTAGTGGCCAGCAATGTTGAATATTTTTTCATACATTTGGTAATTGTTTGTACTCCCTTCTTCTGTGAAGTTTCTGCTCATTTCTGTTAATCATTCTTGACTGGGTCTTTAATTTTAGGATATTTAATGTTTTTGAGTTCTTTATCTATTCTAGATATTAGTCCTCTATCTTTAGAGTAGCCAGAAATTTTTTTTCCCATTCTATAGGTTGTCTGTTTACTAACTGATTCTTTTGCTGTAGAGAAGTTTTTAGTCTGATATAATCTTATTTGTTGATTCTTGTGCCATATCCAGTGAATTTCCTGCGGTGGGGGAGGATGGTGGAGAATGAAAAAATGGAGTCAAGAATCAGAATGCAGAAAGCTGAGATCAGGTGGAGGCTCCTCTCCTGGTGGGAGAAAAAGACCTGCCCAATAGCTGCAGCACATTTATGCACTCGGAAAGTTAGTGTCAGCTGAAACCCCACTGCCAAGCAACCCCACTGCCTGGCTCATCTTGGGTGTCTCTCATGCTCAGAGCTGGAACAGCTTGTTCATGTGACTGACCTGAGGTGCTTTGTGTTCTTGGGGCTGGCCTTGCTTTAGACTCACACATGATTGCTTTCCAGCTTTGTATGCTTCTCACATTCTTGCTATTGTTTCTTGTGCAACTGAAATTCTCTTAGGACTAGTAACTAGCTGCAGTCTATTTTGTGTTCTTTTTTTTTTTTTTTTTTTTTTTGTCTTTTTCGTTTATCGGTACTGAGGATCGAACTCACGACTGCCTGCTTGCAAGGCAGGCGCTTATGCCACTGAGCTAAATCCCCAGCCCCAATTCTTCTTCTTTTTTTTTTTTGGTCATATTTTGTGTTCTTATATAACAGAATATCTGAGATTGGGCAAAATACTCAAGAACCATTTGAGTCCTTGCAGTTCTGGAGACTGGAAGTCCAAGAACAAGACCCCAGTACCTGGTAAGGTCCTCCTTCCTGTTTCCTCCCATGACAGAAGAATAGAAAATGGCAGATCCTCCCTCAAGTGGTGTTCACCCTTTCAAACACCGCTCACTGGGTCCTATCTGCCACATTGTTACTCTGGTGATTTCTAAGGCATGAATTTTGGATGACACATGTAGATCATAGCAGCATGTCAGTGACAAGGACTAAGGAGAAAAATACATCAGGAAAAAGAGCCAGTGTGTGTGTGTGTGTGTGTGTGTGTGTGTGTGTGTGTGTGTGTTTCAGTACTACAGAGGTTGGACAGGGAAGACCTCAATGAGGAAGTGATCATGTGGACAGCTGTCCAAAGAAAGTAACAACCAAGAGGAATTTGGAGAGGAGGGTGAACACGCCAGGCAAAGATCTCTTGAAGTCTTCAATGTTAAATTAGTATTTATTAGTATTTTATATGCTATATTAAAAGACAAGATTCTTTGTTTCACTAAACTAAAAGCTATCCTAGGAATGGTAGGAATCAGTGGCTTAGAACATTTTGTTCACAGCCTGCTTTAATGTGAGCTCAGAGCATCATGCCTTACTTAAGAAATCCCCTTGTAAAGTCAGTTTTGCTTGCACATGCTGAGTACTTGATAGCTTTGTCGAGTCCATGGTTAAGCTGATGGTCAGCACTGTATGCCTGGCCCCGTCCTCTTCAAGTCACAAGGCATCTTCTAGCTGAAGATGCTTTCCATGGCAGAAAGGTCAGACACGTGATGATGCATAGCACAAGAGGCAAAAGTAAAAAGAATTAAGGAAGCAGAACATAAGTTGTTTGAAAAGGTGGGAAGTTATGCTTTGTAGTAGACAGTATTTAAAATTGTACTGAGAGATTCGCTCTCAACCAAGGAAAAGAGGGGATAATTCTATAGAGGATAGAAAATACCACACAATGTGAAAGAATAGAAGACATACAACTTTGCTGGAATGAAGGGTTTGACTTACAGGAGAAAGTCATGAAGCTGGAGAGATATTGCTTGAGGTTTTGAATTCTGGGCTATTTTGAAGTTAGTTCAACAGACAATGCAGAGCCATTAATTATTTTGGTGTCCCTCCTGTGTCTAAGGGCAGGGAGGATAAGCAGCGGCCAGCCTGAGCACTGGCCGAGGTCAGCGCAGTGACGATCGTCACCCTTCCAACTCCCCGCAGAAACTGCAGCTGTGTTTGCCTCACTGTCTTGTGGTTCAAAGGCCCGGGCTGAAAGCAGAGGAAGGGAGGTCTTCTCACACCAGTACTCCATGCCTGCACGTAGGAGTGCGCGGGGCCTCAGGACCGAGAAACTACCCAGAAAGTGCAAAATAAAATAGGCAGAAGATGCCACTGGCGACACACTAAGCCCTCACTTCTTTCCTTGATTGGCTTATTTATTTCAAAGTGTATTCTTTGTAATGAGCACATGGAGGGAAGGACTCAAAATGAGTTTATACAAAAACCAAGGTTGTCCTAAACATGGTAGTCTTGAAGGTGTGTATTCACCATTGTTCCCAGTAACTGGCTTGAACTTGGGCCCTACACATGCTAAGCAAGTGTTATATTGCTGAGCTTAAAATTCACCCCTTTTTTCTTCTTACTTTGACTAATCGGTCTTGCTGCCTCGGCTCACTTGGAACTTGCAACCTTTTTCTCTTAGGCAATGGATGGAGTAGCCAGGGTTACAAATGATCACCTAGGCACCCCACTAGGAAATCTGTTCTTTAATCAACATAAATATGGTAGATATTAGGATTGGTATCAGGGAATGAAATGGTCAAAAAACACAATGTTTAGCCAGAGTGCGTTCAAAGAGCATGGAAAATCATACTTCACTTAATGTTTTCATTTTTTTATCTGGAGCTTTACCAGCAAGAAGGAAATTCTCTGTAAATTCTAATTTAATGAATTAAAGGGTATGAGGAGAATCAAATGAGATGACGAATTCCGTGTATTAATTAGCCCACTTGCTGGTGGCATCCTCCAGGACTGTTTGTTATGTGAGTTTTATATTAACTGCAGCCATAAACAGTGACTGTGGTCATCGCCAACCACTCCCAGTTCCTGGGATTTTTCCGCAGATGATGCAGTGGAGGCGGCACACAATGGCAAACTCGATTTACCGGCACCTGCTCCTCATGTAGGTGGCTCTGAGAAGTCACTGAACAACTCCTTTGACAACTGAGCCTTTGAGGAATTTACTGAAATCGAGCTGAGGAAATGAGAGTCCAGGAAGATCTCACCACCCTCTGTAATTCACCCCTTGAGGGTTGGGGTAAGATTGTCTTTTACAGCCTATTTTTCCATATATTTTCCTTGAAGTCTTAATGACTCACACAAAAGGCTTTTAATACTTCCTTTGGGACAATATTATAAAAGACCTCATTGTTAGGAGGTGTTTGCTGATATATATCCTGAAATTTTCCTTGCTTAATTTCATGCCATTAACCCCAGTGATACCTACCTAGCGGCAACAATAATCAATGCTGACTTTCCCCCACAAAGCTCCCTTATGCAGAGATCTTCCTCCCTTCCTGGCATGGTGCATCCAGCCAGCACCTCAGTCCCCTATTCTGTGTTTGTGAGCCAATCAGGGTCTTTAATCACTGTGAGTTCTTTTCTTTGAACCTTCTCCAATCCCTAAGAATTCTGGCTCTTAGGATAAAATCTCTCTATGCTGTATGCTCACTGAGGTCCATGCCCAGGACCCTGAGTGTATAATAAGCCTGTTTTATCCTTTTCCTCCAGGTGGAACTGGTAATAGGAGGAAAAAAAAATCTTAGTGTGTAAAAGGCATGCATAAAAAGCTAAACTGACAGAAATCACATTCGTGGTAGGATTTCCATCTTGCCAAATACAATTTTGTGCTAAAGAGATTATCTTAGGAGGGTTTTTCTGCAGTGCTGTTATTGTACTGGTGAATGTATAATCAGCATGTGTAGTTCAGTAGAGCTGCACCCTTCAGGCCGAAAGAGATTTTGTTCTATAGACAAGGTGACACAAAAACACTCGGTCTTCCAAAAGAGGATTAGAGACTTTTACATTTTAAAACCCATTTTGGTACAATCCCCAACATGAAGCCAGTGTCCAGTTTCATGTAAGAAAGATCTCCAGGGAGATAGCCAGCTTAATTAACTGAGAAATGACTAGTTCAACAGAATTTCACACTGACAAAGCATGTCTTACTGTAAAGACCCTCACCTCACCTGACCTCTGCAGTTAGAACTGGCTAAAAGAAAGTATTTAAGAATTATGCTTGAGTGTGGGCATTAAGAGCCAAGAGGACAAGAAAGAGAGAGAAGAAGAATCACAAAGTTGAATTGTTTTGCTGATTCTGTTGATGTGTGGCACTTGAAATATTTTTGACATGTACATCAACATTTATTTCAACATTATATCAATCAAATATAATGCAGAAATAACCCATTCATTCATCAAGTTAAATACAGCTCTACCTACAGAGGAAGTGTGTTTCGATATTTATTCTTTAACCTGTCCTGAGCATAGGAATGTCTGCTGTATAGGAGGTCTGATGAAATAATCAGAGCTTTTCACAAGCACTGACAAGGGGTCATTACAGAGATGCCACATCACTGAAGGACTGCTGGGCTATGACCAGGGCTGGGTATTAAGAGCTCTATATGACTTAAATAGAGAGTACACACACTCGTACACATGCATACTCATACACACACACTCACACATTCCAAGATATCACTTAGGTCTCCAGAAAATTTGATGATGTTCAGAATAGAAGAAATAACAAAGGAAGAATGGGGTGGAATGAAGAAAAAAATAAAATCCGAAAAAAATTAAAGATATCCTGAGAGAAAGAGAAACAAATAACTTCACTGTCATCACTTCCCACCATTTTAGTGTCTATAGCACATTTTAGGGGCTTGCAGAAGCAAGAGCTTTGGATAAATGTGAGCTCTAAATGAAAACCATATCTTAAACACTAAGATTTACCAATTGTTCTAGAGGGTGCCTGAGGTGAAGCTTCCTGCCCTTTCTCTTCCGTAGCACCCTTTCTGTGTTTGGAGTAGGAAGAGAGGGGTGGAGCATTTTATGGGGTTGTGTTCTCCAGGGCCTTCTAATCATTTGGCAAATCATTTGGAAATGGAAAAGTAGAGCTCTTTTCTTTTCCTTTCTGTTTTTGGTCTTCTCGAGACAGGGTCCCACTACATAGTTCAGGCCTTGTGCTCACTGTGTAGCCCAGGCTGCCTCCAACTCACAGTGATCCTCCTGCCTTAGCCTCCTGAGTACTGGGATTACAAGTGTGCACCACCATATCCAGCACAATAGAGCTGTTTTCTTTTCTTATTTTAAAAAGCAAAACAGAAAAAAGGATAGAAAATATAGAATTTCAAAAAAAAATAGTAGGAAATTAACACTAGTTAACATATTGCATATTGTTATTTTAGAAGTTCAGGTTACAAGGTTTAGATATAAAAAGTGATCAAACAATGAGAGCACAAACTGTTCTTTCTGATGAACTAACAGGTTAGTAGTATAGTTTCTGTCCTGTATATATGTACATACACACATATATGTGCACCTATATACATATAATGTTTTCCCTTCTTCCTTTTCTCTTTTCAGGGATCGTTTCTATAGTATGTTAGTAGAGCTATTTTCTAAAGCAGCAGCAGTTTCTGAAATATGGCCCTTTCTACCCACACGTCTACTACAGGAAGTTAGAGTTTGTGGCTTTATTTCCTAATCAGTTCCCCACACACATAAACACTTGGGCATCTCTCTGTTTTACTCCAGGCTTGAGCAGCTCGGTCTAATCTGTATGCCAATAGCACAGCTGGGCAATGTGGCAACAGATCCCACTGAGGAATTCACTCTCCCGGCCATTCTGTCTCTCAAGGGATGGTTCCTAACTCATCCCTCCTGATCTTCTTCTTCTCCTTCTTCTTTTCTCTTTCTTTCTCTCTCTGTTTCTCTCTCTGCCTCTCTCTTTCTCTCCCCTCACTGACTGCCATGAGGTAAACGTCTTTTCTCTGTCCTGCTCTTTCACTGTGATGTTCTGGTTTGGAACCAGCTGACCATGGCCTCAAACCTCTAAAATCATGGTCCAAAATAAACTTTTAATTTTTTAAGGCATGCACATCAGGTATTTGTTCATGGCAAGTGGAAGTTAATGCACACCCACTGTGAAGAACTGAGAAAAAGGTGGAAACAACAGGCAATCTGAAAAACACCGGCTTGGCATGTTGGCATTTCAAAGAGAGAGCAAGAGTAGACTAGGACAAAATGGAAGGAGGAAATTCACTGGTTTTCTATTTCACCTTTTACTTTGGCTTTGGTAGTTTATGTTTTTTTATGAAGCCATTATAAAAATTGTAAGGAATTTCTTTGGAAGAAGCAAATTTCCATCTTCTGCCTGCATTTAAGCACCCTCAAGCCCTCCATTTCTCCAGTTGGCCTTGTTCTTTGGAGAGACTTTAACATGGCAAAAAAGTAGAGATTTTAAAGCAATTCCTCCCACATTGGTTAAGCACATTTTCTTGGAACTGTGCTAATTTTCCTGGCACTTTTACAGCTCTGCCTTCTGCATAACTTTGTTCCTTCACACTAAGCTGTTCTCTGATAAGGTGCAGCTGGGGAAATCCACTGCTCTGTGGACCAGTTGAGTTTTCGCATCAGTTAAGTTAATTGAGAGAAGGCTGAACATATTTCTTAATTACAGCTACAGAGTCCTTACTGGAAAAATCCTCCAAATCATGGGAAAACAGCATTTTCTGATTAAATGGTTCTGAAAATCATTCTGATATTTAGCCACAAGTCACAAATCAATAAGAACACAGTCCTCACCTGATGGATGAAGGGACAAGGAAACTTCAGAACAGCATCACAAAATGAGAAAAGCCGGAGGAGATCAAGGGTCAGCTCTTAGAAGGTTTCTGTGGGCTCAGATGCTATGTCCAGCACACCCTGCTGTGCTGGGATTAGAGAAAGTTGAACGCTACCTTCAAAATGGCTGTGAAACCTTAACATTCTAAGTAGACATAGAATATTATCCACAGAGCGAAAGGACTACTAAATTTCATTTAGATAAAAATACTCATTGGGTTTAATGCAAATGTAATACCTTTTGTTTTATGAATACTTCAGTCTTTGTTTGCTTTGGATATTACATAGTTATTAATATGTTAAGGAGTTGTACAATTTTAGAAGTGAATGTTACCTGAGAAGGTGATTAGGCTCAATTTTTTCATTTGAGGTTCAAAAAGTCGAGGCTGTCTGAGATTAAATGACTGTCCCTGGGTCTTTAAATTATTAATATTAGAACCAAGTATGGAATTATTAAAGGCTTCTTGTGCCTTGAAACATCTTCTTTGTGTGATTATAAAGGTAATCAATTGAAGAAGTTGGGGACTCACTACAGCTAGAAAAATTAAGATTATGCAGAAGATCACAATTCGGAGATAAGCATTCTGATAATTTCTTAGTCTATATAGAAACAGAGATAGGTTTTTTCACTAAAATTGGAATCTAATTTCATGGAAGGCTTGATATCTTCTTCTTTCAATCTTTATTAATATGTCAAAGTCTACCCCTGCAGTTCTTCTTAGATTACGTTTTCAATAAACAATAATATTCTATGTGGGCATAGAGTAAGTATATGTGTCTCTGGTCATGAGTGAAAGAGAAGAAAATTAGATCCTTGTACTTGTTTTTAAACTAAGCTATTCTTTTTCTTTGTTATTTTTTTCCCTATTTTTGGTTATAACAGTGATTTTTAAACCTTTCTTACAGATTAAGGGCGGTAACTCTCTTTTACCTTCCTAAACAGGAGTATTAATTTATTTTGACTTTTATTGTCTTGCACTATTGTCATTAAGAATGTCCCCTTTCCAGGTATTGTACTATAAGCAACTTGTCCAGTCTTGCGTGGCTGGAAGAGACAGATTTGCTGTCAAGAGCTAATTTTGTACCAAAACAGCACTTTTCTTATGACATTTTTTTCTGTAAAATTGAGATGAAAAAATATGGTTTCTATTCAAATTGCTAGAGCGCAGATAAATTAATATTAGAACCAAGTATGGAATTATTAAAGGCTTCTTGTGCCTTGAAACATCTTCTTTGTGTGATTATAAAGGTAATCAATTGAAGAAGTTGGGGACTCACAACTAGAAAAATAAACTAAGATTATACAGAAAATCTCAATTTGGAGATAAACATTCTGTTAATTTCTTAGTCTTAATATTAGATAAATAGAAATTTATCTAATATTAATTTATCTGGTAAACTACAAATCAATACTCTACATCTTTTATTTCTTATTTTGATTCTCTTTAATATCTGGAACTGACAATATTTCAAACTTGCTATTGACACTCAGTTATTAATTCTTGACCTTTCTTTGTTATTTAAGCCATAGGATGTTTTGAACTTAATGAATAACTTAAGAATGTATTTATTATTATTGCTATTGTCATTTTTCACAGCTAAGCAGTTTCTAAAAAGAGGACATTTTCGTGGGTTTGTACCGATTTGTCTGGTCTTCGGGATATAGTACTGTCTGGCTAATGAATAACTAGCACAGCCAATAAATAACAGTGCATTTGTATCCTTTGGTGCATGTCAATATTTTTCTTATTTTAGCCTCTATGATTGTTCTAATTTGAAAATTCACAAATCTCAGTGAGAATCTTAAGAAGATATAAGGAAAGCAGTGTAAAATAACTTGGACATATTGTAACTTGCATTTTTATTTCATTATACCTGTGTTTGAAAATAAAAACATTTAAAAATTACTAAAGATTCATATTTCAAAATATAAGAAAATTTTAGGAAAATTGTGATCCCTACTACAGGGAAATATCCTAAAACATTTAAATTCATTCTTAAATGCAATTTAGGTTTCAGAGATTCTGTCTTCTTGGGTAGGAAAATCTGAACATTGAAGCCCACTGGGTGATGAACAAATTGAACGCCTCCATGTTTTACATCTACTCTGATATATTCATTTTTAAGAATTTCTGTGAAGTCATCTTCAGCTTTAAATATGTGAGAATATTTACATATTCTGTCATCCGCTTTCCTATTTTGGTCTGGTTTTGATTAAATTCCTTCCTTTGGAAACTGGCCATCTTTTTTCAGTAATTGCACATTTTTACAGTATTCTGCATTAAACTAATTTTCTTCTCCACCATAGAGCTAGGACATCTAAAAGTTAAGTGGAAAAAAATCAGAAGAGACTCCAAAGGTCTCCCAACAAGTTGAAAGTGGCGGGCGCTCAAGCTGGACATTTTATGGGCTAATGGAATCTTTGTTAATTGTGTGTGACATTTGCCCTTTACTGGAAAATAGAGTTTCCATGTAGCTAAAGATGCCATCTTGATGGTCTGAATTTTTCCGTCTTAAAGATGCTTCTTGGAAACGTTTCATTTTTATGTTTCTGAATGGACAGCATCTATTTATCTATTCAGTGCCAGGGGGAAAGTGCTGCTAGATAGAAGAGTTAAAGACTTTGGTGCTGAATCTGTGTGTTCTACTCTTGTGATTCTCTATCATTCAGTAGAAAAGTTTGCATTGTAAGTCAGTCAGTGGAAGCAGCTCCTAGATTATCTGCAATGCACACAGTAGAACAGATGTGATTTTCCTGGCTTTCAAAGTGATCAGAAATTATTTTTAAATTACAAAATTTCTGGAAATGTCTGATGGTCATTACGTGGGGATAAAAGTGAAATCTTTTCCTATCACCAATGTTTGGGAGAAAATAGAAAAAAAATAAATAGATACAGATCAGATGAATTTTCTCATCAGCAAATAGTAGAGGAGATTTGGAAAGTCACAAGTTCATTTAAAGTCATTCGGATGAAATATGAAGGATGGATTACTAGAATGCAAAAAACTGGAAAAGTTCTGTCTAATCATCATCCTAAGTGACTCAGATGGTAAACACACTCCTCCGCCCTCCAGAAAAAAAAGAAAATCTGTGTTCCTTCAGGATGTGACTGTATACACACAGGGATGTATATGCTGGAACCAAAAATGTTTGGCTTATGCCTGGAGTACCAACCAATAGATCAGGTCACACTGTCTTTATGCTATCAGTTATTATTCAGAGTAACTCTGCTCTGTTTCCAAACTAATACCCTGAACAGAATTGAACAGAAAAAGAGGAAGCAAAATTTTTCTTCGTATAGCTTCCCTTTTATGTAAATTTTTCTAATATTGAAAACTAACTGATCACATTACTAAGTCTGCTAAGCAATTTTTATTTTACTAATAGAAAGGAATTAACTGATCATTTTAATACTTATAAATTTATAAATTACAGATTTATATTTATATGCTTAATCTATACCACACTCTTCTGCCTTGGTTTCTGCTAATGCATTTTAGCAAGTTTTTTGGTTCTGATTTTCTCTGCAAAGTCGAATATTTGATAAACCTGGACGCCTGATCAGGAAGCAGCTTACTGTAAGGATAGATAGTATTTCCCTTTCTGGGCAGTGGGAGCAGTGAATTTCACACCTCTAATCCTTCTTTGATGTCAACACTGCCTCTCTGCATCACAGAATTCACAGAAGAAGAGAAACAGGAAAGGAAGTAGAGAGAACTCCTGAATTTTTGCACATGAACCAAATTTGATGGAATAAGGATATTGGGACTTCAAGCAATGACATGTATAATATTTCAAATTCGTAAATACTTCATCATCAATATCTAAGACACAACTGAAGACTTTCTGTGTTCTACATTGTACTTCTGTAGTGGCTTATTGACTTTTACAAATGTTTTTTTCTTTTTTTAATTTTATCCACCGAGGTTGGTTTGTGCAGACCAGGACACTGATTTATGAAGTCGTTGAGTAACTTGCTGAGGTCCACAGTGAGGTAGAGCCCCGTCTGTCCCAGGTGATTTGGCTGGAGTCTGTCCACTCATGCCCTGTCCCCTGCTGCTGTGGAGCCTTGGTGTCCTTTTATTGATCGCCTACAATGTCCCGGGCAGGATGTCACACGCAGAGCAATGGACGAGGTCTCCATGCTGGGCTCAGGCAAACATTTCTGAGATGCCTCTGGAGAGGCATCTGTTGTAGTCTGGGGTTATACACAGAGAACAATTCAGATCAGGACATGGAGTTTATAATATTTTTATAATGGTCACCGGAAGTTAATACAAAAGAATGCAGGAAATCTATCCGCAACACCAACAACATAGATTATATAAGTCAAGAGCCTAAACCCCACAGCAATGTCCCACATGAGTCCACATAAAAACCCAGAGCTCAGAACAACGCCTCCACGAGTCCAACTGGAAGTCCAGAGCCCACAAGAAGGACTCACGCCAGTCTCTTTTACGGATTCGTGCTGGGAAGACCCAAGGGTCAGCGGTGGAAGCCAGAAAGTCCATGCCAGCAGGATGAAGGAGCTGTGCTAGTGGGATGAGGGTTCTACACTGGAGCCGAGAAGTCACACTCACAACAAAGAGTGGGGTTGTCCTGAATGGAACCACAGCTGTCCTCAGCAACACGGAGGCCCCGAGCTCCTCCGACAACAAGCACAGTTGGGTACGTGCCAGGAAGCAGCGTGACGAGTTCATCCTGGAGACCAGGCAGCACATGTCTTCCCCTCCGGAGCCAGGAAGCAATGCTCGATGTGAAGACCAAAGCTTCTCCAGGACAACCAACAGCTCAGACAGCAACTTGTAGGAGAACAACAATGCCTCCATAATGCCTCCATAACACCTCAATCCCTCTCCACACCTCTCTTCTTCTCCACTTATTTATCCTGGCAACCCTCCTCAGGTGGAGCATCTTCTCTCAATACATGCTGATATAATCCAGCTGGCGTTAAGTTGACCACTAGTTATCGAACTATAACAGCATCCATTTTTCAATGCATTATAGTAACATTTTGGTCACACTGTTTGGTAAAATCTCCATCATCTTTTCAAGGAGGAATACCCTATGCTTTTAAAAACCAGCCACATTCCAGGAAGCAGAAGTCCCAGGCAGGCCCAGGCCCAGGGCTGGATGGGGTCCTAGGCCAGGATGTGATGGCAGGACCAGGATCTGTGGCGTGGCTTGCTGGGGACACAGTGTGCTTGTGACGGAGCTGAGTCCAGGCGATGCACAGGTGTAGTGTGGGTCCTCCAGAGAAATGGAGCTCATTTTCACTAAGGCCAGGGCTTAGGCTCTCATGGGGGCTCTACAGTCCTGGTGGCTGCTGCCGGCACATTGGAGACACAGTAGGTTCGGGGTGGTCCTCCAGACCCAGTCTGCAGGCCTGGGTGTGGGGAACAGGGGGGCAGGGCAGTTGGTGAAGTCATGGACACTCCAGGCCTGGTACTGGAAGAGAAGGATTTGTCTTTCCTCTGTTTCTATTCTATTTAGATATTAGGTGAAATAGCTTTCTTTCTTTTTTTATATTGTTTTTAAATTTTTTTATTTAAAGTTTTTAATTTTAAAGAGATACACAATGATAGAGAATTACAAAACAAGAGATTAATAATGGATGATGTATTGTGCAGTTATTTTCAAAGTGGTCACTCAAATTACAAGATAGAGGCATGAAAAAATGATCAAACAATATAAACACAATGAACTAACAGAAATTAATAGTATAAATTCAAATGTTAACATCATTGGGAAACACTTTCACAGGCACAGTCAGAAATGGTGCTTTTACCAGCTCCCTGGGCTGCCCTTAACCCTGGCAAACTGGCATAGAAAGTGAACTGTCACATCACTTACAGGATGGGATTAGTGGGACCCGAGGTGGGATTGTGGCTGCTGCCATGGGGCAGCTATGCTTTGGAGCCTGATGGCTGATGAGTTGAGGAGAGGAAAAGCCCAGCCCTGACACGGACCCCTTAGACTCTGAACCCTGCAGAGGCTGGCTGTTGGTTCACCCCGCTGCCCAGCAGAAGCCATGCCCTAGGCCTCTACTCTTTGATAACAAAACTTTGGGTACAATTGTCTGTTAACTGACTCCACTTGCTTAATGTTTATTTTTATTTATGATTTGTGTCCTCAGGAGGACCAGAGTGGCTTACTTGTTAAGCACACATGAACCAGGTCAATAAAAATTACCAAAAGGCACATATGTAGAGTAGGCGCTGATGAATTAGTAAAATCAATTATAAGACTGGCTGCCTTTGCAAATTGAATGTGAGCGTACATAACAGAAGCCTCATCACCATGAATAATAACGATGGCTGCCTTCAGTTGAGTTCAGCTCACGTCCGGCCCCTCATTTTCTCCTCTCAGCAGACTTTGGAGTCTTAGTTGGAGATGAGCCAACACTAAGGAGCCTCCTGTTTGATGCTGGATTAACTGGAGGCTGTGCAGTATTTGTGTTGGTTCACATCGTATTATTGTCAGAATTCATCTCTGACACACATCTTCAGCTGGAAAATCTGACTCTTTGTTCAGCAGAGAGTCACTTATTTCTTTTAATTTTACTCCTTCACTTCATCCCTGATTTAGTAAATAGTATCCATACCCCTATGGTCCACTTAATAATTCTCCTTAACTTTTCTTGTACATATTTTGAACAGATTCCAAAATATACCCAAAATCTGATCTCTTGTCCTTTTCTACTTTTAGCATTTCTTCTGTTCTACCACCTTTGTCTAACACATCATGTTTCAAAATTATTTTAATAGCTTCCAAAAAGATCTCCCAACTGATTCCATCCTTGAATGCCTACATCAGTTCTTTTATGATGGCCCAAAGTCCTTCCTATTCTTTTTATATCAAGCCCAAGTCTTCATCACAACTTTCATTATCCTACTTAATCTGGCTTCTCCATTATAGTTTTTCTTCCTTCGCTCTTTCTTGGTCTTCTTGATGGACAGTGCTATTTTGTGTTTTATTAGATGGAAAACCCACCGTCACCTAGTGACCCCTACATACTTGTTTTCCTCTTTGCCTGGGTTTTTCCTCCCAATAACGTCATTGTGAGTCACTTCATTTCGGCCTGTGCATGAATATCCCTTTACCAGAGAGCTCATCCCTATCCTTCTAGACCTATAACCCTTTCATCATTTTTCTCTCTTTCTGTATCTTGCCCTATGTTTTCCATAGCACCTACCACTATCTGCATATAAACTAATGATAGATGGGTAGATAGGCAGATAGATCAATAGATCTTGAATTTTGAGCTTTCTGAGAGCAGTGTCTTTGCCTTGTTTTCTGATGTGTCTTGAAGACCTCAAAGGATGCTTGGAACTTTGTAACTATTCAGTAGATAGCTGTAGAAGTAAAAACACACACAGTAATTTACTGCGGGTTTTAAGGTTTATGAACTAACCAGATCTTCCTAACTGGCTTCTCACTTTTACTCTTCCATCTTTAGTTACCATCATGCTCAACTATACACTGAGTTTTAACAGTGACTTAATAGAAAGGCACAAAGAGGAGTAACTGACCCTTGGCCACTTTGGAGGGAAGTGTTTTGAGTTCCAGAGAAGCAAGTGTGTAAGCCCCCAGCCACTATTGCAATGCTTCTCCACACCCCTGAGGCACAAGTTGTGCAACAGCAGAGGGGCATTCTCTAAACCAGGGTACTGGTAGCTTCCCTGACCTTGCTCAGCACCCAGCATGGCCTGCTCCCACCTATGCTCACCCTGCAAGGTCGCTTTGATGTGGAAGGAGCTGCTCAGACATTGAGGTGACTACAGGAAACCCAGCCATCTGATATAAATGGCAACAGGAGGCCACGAGCTCTTTCTGGATCAGAGGAGTTTTCTATTTTTGCTGGCCTAGGGTTGTTTGTAGCTCTCACTCTTTGATGCCACTTGCAAGATGACTAAAAATGCTATAAGATCAAAATATATTTGATGCTTTTTTATTTGTTTTTAGATTCTCAACCTGGTCAACTAAGCCCAGGCCTTCCACCACCACTGGCGCCCAGAGGCAGGCTGGGATGCAAACAGCCTGCACAGACTTGGCGAGCTGCAGCCTTCGCCTGTAGTCACTTGATGAGGGCAACCTGGAAGGGCCTCACTCTGCTCAACCTGCACATCAGTCACCACAGTATGTTGCCATCTAGCTGGACACGGAATGGTGACCACAGACGTGCTGCACAGGTGATGGCTGGGTCCAGGGCTAGCACCACACTTATGCCGGCCCTATGTCTATGCTGACGCTAGTTTCCTCTATCTGCAGAGTCAACTTCTGCAAAAGTGGAGATAGTTCTGTATAAAATTTTCCATTAATTCTGTTTGGTAGACATCTGAAGTATGAAAATTTAAAAATTTAACAGAATTTATTAAATACACTTAAAGATGAACTGTATCTAAAAAAATACATGTCTTTGAGTTGAAACATGAGATTGTTAAACATGAGATTCCCTGGGGAAAATAATCCACTGATCAGTGCAGAGAGGTATATTGATTGTTAATATGAGTAATTACATTGCAAGTTGTGAACCATTTTCTCATCATTTTTTGGTTCTTGTAACAGGTGGTGAACACCATTTTATGCCGATAAGAAAATGAGATTGAAAGAGATTAAGAGATTTTCACAAGATCGCTCTGAGAGCCGGGCCTCCCACGAGGTCTCCAGAACTGCTTTTCACAGCTGGATTTAAGTGCAGAAAAGGGGACAGTGTTATGGATTCACACCTTAGTTAACTAAGAGCAGTATAAAATACCGCTAAGGGAATAGTTATCACTTTCATGGCGTTTCCTCTTTTAGAAAGGAAGATACCATATTTTCAAGGCAACTTTATAATTTTGTCTTGGAGAATAAAGAAGGCAAATGTGTTTTTTTTTAAAATAAAGCTGGGTTTTTGAGCTGCAATTTGAACATTAAAAATTGTTTTACATGAAAGCTCTTTTTATTTTTCTGTGTTTTACATTATTATCTAAGGGAAAATTATGTTTATATCTTGGCTTATTTAATTTGGTTGCTTATGTTGTGACAGAAATTTTGAAATTTTAAAACTATCTAGCAGTCTGATATCATACTGGGACAAGATATGCTCTTCCTGTCGACCACATAACTAGACTGTTAAACCCAGGCAGCCTTGACTGCCTACACCTGGCTGGTTTTCATAGATAGCCTAACCCAGGTCAAGCTGACCACATCCAGCTGCAATGTCTGTGGTTTTCCACCTAAAAATACAGCCTGTTTTCCTAACATATTTTGCGGACTTTCTACTCAGTAACAGACAATGACTAGCCTAACCCAATGAAAGTTAATCATGCTCTCACACTTTTGTATTTCCTGCTCACAAATTTCCATAAACTAAGGAAAAGCTGATTGGAGGTGCTGATTTGGACCTGGTTCCCACCAGCCCACTGGCCTTATAAATAGTTGATTTCCAAAAAGTAACAATGTGACAAAAAATTGAGACATTTTGCCAAACGTTGGACAAAAATTTTAAAAAGTGGTTGAACTTGTTGTTCATAACAGTGAATTTTATTGCTATTTCTATTTTTTCTCTTTTTGCCTTAATTTTTAGTTTCATTAGTATATGTTTGCGGTTCACAACGATTACATTCACTGTGGCAGTGTGGTGCAGGTACACACTTCTTTCTCTACTCCCTTCTCCTCTCCTCTCCTCCCTCCTCCTTCTATCTCTGGATCTACTTTTTAAATATTCAAGGTTGGTTGCTAATTGGTCTAATGTCACAGAAAACAGAATATGGATATGCGTGCATCTGGAGCCAGGGTCTTTTTCTATAAAGTCCACATTTAAGGCTGTCGCACACTCGTTTAACACTTATTAGCTCTCTCAGGCTGCTGCAGGCCTTAAATCACACTTCACTTTATTGTTGCTTTTTCCCTTGAAGTATTTACTGCCCTATATATTCCCATTATCTGGCACTTCCTTTGTGTTCACAGATGCTGTTATTTACTATGGTTTCATAATGCCATAGGGATTGGATGTGTGAAATGGCTTCTTTAAAACAATTAAACATACCTGGCAAACTGCATGGAATTCTAAGTTTCAAGAGTTTATTTTTAAACACAGTAAAGTGACACATTATCGTCACTTTGTTTCTAACCTAGATTGGTGAATGGGTGCAGAGAACTGTAACCAAAGCTGTATCAGCTGTTGGACTCAAGCAATTGGTTTGCCACTGTTATAAATGTGGGTTAGAGGTGAAAATAAGAATTTTTTCTCAGGAGGGCTCCTCTTACCTGCACTTCCTGATACATTTCCACATAGTTCTAACAATCCTAGAATTTTTGACAAAAGATAGTTATGAGAATATTATTACACAGTTTTAAGTGATTCTTGGGAAGTTTAATGATGGGTTTGGCCATCTTTGGAAGACAGCAATTTCTTAGGTACCTTGAAAGTGTACGTTACAGCAGGCATCTATCTTGGAATGTTTTGTAATTCTTTCCTCAAAAGATTTTGATTGAATTCAATGCTTCTATTTGTGTAAAAAGTGCTTTTAAGTCTAATAGGACATGACACAGCTGTACCATCAAGGGGAAAGCACATTAACTCTGGTCTCCTGGCTCTCGGTCAGCTAACCTCCACCTGCGTCATGGCCTTACTGGCACCCCTTGCTTTTCAGTAGCCAATAAGCTCCTCTTTTGTGTATCTCAACTCTTCTTATCTCCCCTGCCATGAGTCCCTGTGATTGTCTTCAACAAGCATTTGAAAGGCAAGTATATCTGACCTTCAGATGTGAATTAAGCAATGGCTTCATCTCTGGATTGAGTTGTTTTCCTATTTTCCATGTACGGTCCTATGTCTTCCCTTAGCGTGATGCTTGGTAATTGCTCAGGTGCCACCTGGTGAGTACAGTAAGTTACACTGTTTGCTCTTCTTACAAAAGAAAGTGAGGCTCTCAGACTTCTAAGCCTAGTTTATAACTTGGGTAAGAAATCTGCTAGTGCAACATCAAGGAAGGACCAAATTTCCAGAATGTGGGAATTGGCTAAAGGATGGGTAACTTTGGGGAACAGCAACTCTTTTTGTGATCTTGAACAGTGGTATCTTTGTATTTATCTCTGTTGGCTACTCTGTAAAATGAGGAAGTTGGTTGACTTCTCCTTAAGTTCTGATTATTGTTCTCTACATATTTTAATAAAAAATATCGTATTGAGTATCTTTTCTATGCCAACATTTGAGGTAGATGCTTCCATAGTGTGACTGTTAATTATCATGTCAGTTTAAATGGATTCACGCCTGTAATCCTGGAGCATTCAGGAGGCTCAAGCAGGAGGATTGTTGAGAGTTCGAGACCAGCCTGGGCTACAAAGGCCAGCCTGAACTGCATAGCAGAACCCTGGCTCAAAAAGACAGAAAAAAAGAAAGAAAGAAAGAAAGAAGGAAAAAAGCAAGCAAGCAAGAAAGAAAGAAAGAAAGAAAGAAAGAAAGAAAGAAAAAAAAATGCCTATCGGATTAGAGGAGCACAGAGCTGGGTGTGTCCCTGGGTGACTGATCTGCTGGCCTGCAATCAGAGGAGGGCAGCCCCACCCCAGATGTGTGGCTCCCTAGGGAAAAGAGAAGGAAGGGGCTCCCGGTCATCTCTGGACATCGGCCTCCACATTCAGCTTTGAGATGCAGGCTCACAACTGTGACTCTTCAGTGAGCTTCCTGGTTTTCAACCCTAGTTACTGCTTGCTTGGTCCCTCAGGTTCTGCTCTTCTGTCTTCTTGGGTGGAGCAGCTGTCTGGTCCACACTCTGGCTTTCCTGACTCTGATCCCAAAAGCTACCTAAGCCCCCTGACATAATTGTACATCTACTTTCTAGTCATTCTGTTCCAGGGAACCCTAACTAACACACATAGGTGTAACTAGAAATCAGAAGGGAGGTGATGGAGTTTAAGACAGTGCATGGAATTGTTCAGTTCCGGGTCCAGAAACCCTTATGTGGAAATGCACAGGAGGCAGCAGAGCCACGTCTAAAGGCGGGGCAGCCAGAGCTGTGTAGTAGTGAGACAGGAAACATCATCTGGCTGAGGGTTCCTGCAGAGTCCACTGTGTTTATCTGGAAGCTGCTCTCCCCCTGCCGACAGCTGTAACAGCATTTAAATCCTCCCAGTCACCCTTGCTGGTAGGACTGGCTTCAAGGTTTAAGATATGTGGTTGCATAAGACAACATGCTGAGAGGGATCAGCTCTTGGCTTAGCTGTGCTGCTGTCATCTTGAAAATTTTAATAATATTTGAACAAGGGGACTTGTATTTATATTTTACATTGGGTTCTGCAAATTTGGTAACTGGTGTCTCTTGAAGATTAGAAAAAGACTGAATAGAGTTGAGTGAACAGAGAAAGCAAACACAGTTACCCTGGGTAGGACGTGCAGACTGGAAAAGATGCTGGCTTTTGGCAGAGTGCACCACACACATTGTGTCTCTGTAAGCCTTGAAGCTCCTGGGAAGGGATAACAGAATTTTGCAGAAGTGTTGTGGAAAAACCAGCAGCACTTCCAACCGCGAGCTAGGACAGAAGGGAGGACAGAATGTGGCCATTGAAATAAAATGCCAGTGATAGTATGTGATGTACACAGGCAAGATACAGAGAAAAAATAGGAAAGGAAGGAAATACCATGGTAAAAAAAAAGATTTAGAACTTCTGGAATATATAGTCACAACAGTTTTTTTCTAATAAGAATATGTTTGGACCATTACATAACTGTGCAATAATATAATTGTGTAGTATAATGTAATTGTCTGTTTACATATATAGAATGCACATTGCAAATATATAAGTGTATTTTTTGTTTTTGTACTTGGAATCAAATTCAGGACCTTGCACTTGCAAGTCAGGTGCTGTGCTGCTGAGCTGTATCCCTGGCCTTATAAGCACACAATTGTATAATAGGTACTAACTTTACCGGGGTTATTCACATCTATTTGCTCACATATGCAGTATGTTTGTGCTCCTTGTCTGGCTCTATGTAATCATAAAATAAACTATGTTATCCTTGACTTTATTTGTTTCTCTTCCTCTTTCTTCCCTCCCTCCTTCTCTCACTTCACAGAATGTAATTGGTTGTCCCATCATTTTCTATGTGACAAGAGGCCCTGTTTTTTAAAGCTGGACTTCTCTGGACATTGATTTAATCATCTATAAGAAATACAAATCAGGGGCTGGGGATTTAGCTCAGCAGCATAAGCTCCTGCCTTGCAAGCAGGCAGTCGTGAGTTCGATCCCTGGTACCGATAAAAATGAAAAAGACAAAAAAAAAAAAAAAAAAAAAAAAGAAATACAAATCAAATCTGCCAGTTTATTGACATCTTAAATGTTTTCTCCCTTGTTGGGAAGTGAATAAAGGGATAACTTTGCCGTACAGTTTCTTACCAGATGCAGGTAGGGGGGACTTGGCCTTGCTATGATCCTCCTAAAACGAGTTACCGCAAAGGTGTAAATAAAAGAGACAATGGGTATGGTTTGGGGAATCCAGGAAGGTCAAAACTCTCTCTAGGACCTAAGACCAAGACTTCTCTGCACATCTAGAATTTGTTAGGTTTTCAGTCAAAGGAAAGGAACAGCTGAGGCAAAGGCAGGAAACTGAGCAGGACCTCAGGAGTTTAGATGGAAGACTCCCCACCAGTGAATTTGTCATGGTAAGAATCAGAGTGAGAGCCAGGTGACCTCAGCTGTGACTCTGCCTTGCCCCCTCAGGTGTCACAGTGTCATGAATTGATACAGGCATCTCCTGTGACTGTTGGCCTGGAGAATTTTGCTTAGTGTGTGACACCCGCTGCTCTCTGAGCAAGTCACCTGGGTGTGGGGCAGACTCATGGGTAAACAGAAAGCCAACTGGTTAATTTAGTTCCTGCTCAGAGCCACTTCATAGTGGTCTCCATCATGCAGGCATTGTTACTGATAAGAATATTATTACAAGGGTTTCAGAAAATTGTCCTTGTAAGACCAACTGGTGCGGTTCTGCTTGGTGGCAGAACATAAAGGTCGCTCTGGGCTCACACTCCTTACAGGAATCGGTGCGATTCCTCCTTGACCTGATGGACACAACAGTGATTCACACAAGCTGCACGCCGCAGATTTCCCTCCTGTTATGGCTTCGCAGTCCTATGATCTGTCTTAAATGCACAGCACTACCCAACCCCTGCACTGACACAGTGGTTGAGTTTCTACAGCAATATATATTTTATGCTCTGCAAATGCTCCCTATATAGTACATTTGCACTTTTATAATCTTTTTGTTCAATTTTAATAACCTCTCTGCAGTTCCATCCTGAATTACGCCTTCTAAAATATGTTCCTATTGTGCTCTAAGAGTATTTCTTGGCCCATTACAAAGAGTTCTCATGCTTTATTTTCATTTTTCTTGAGAATTTGGACCATTTTGAACTTGAATGGGATATTTTTCTCTAAAGCACAATAAAATGTTTGTGTATTTTTCCTATATGGAGGAATAAATAGAACATGAATCTCGTGAGTCTGTTCTCTAATGAAGTGCAGTACTACTGAACAGTGCAGCTTTTACTTGACTTGACTCTTTATAAAATTTTATTTGCATATATTTCAAAAATTGCTGGGTAGCAATTGCATTGATTATCTAGAGGGAAGAAGTATATCTTTTCCTCCTTCCTTGAAAAAATAATAAGATCATTCTCTTCCTATCTTTCTGTACTCAACACCACACATAAATATATACATATGTATTACATATATGCACTCAGATATAGACATAAATAATATGTTACCTATCTATTTTTTGTTTTGTTTGTGTGCAGGCAATTTGTGAGCTTCTCTATAGATAGGCAATGGAGGTTAGGACGCTGTCATGCATCCTTATTTAGCATGGTACAAAACAGGAAAAACAAAAAGCTAATGATTAGCTATGATCTACTAAATTTTATCTTTAAACAGTTTCCACATTATAGTATTTCAGCCACACCCAAACCTGTAATTTTAAGCTATTTGTGATGCTTCACAGTGTCATTTAATTCTTCATTTTAATACTTGTTTTATCTTCCACGAACATTTGCATGGAAAATGATCTTAATATCAAAATAAATAATGGTCTGTGAAATGTCTACCAAAACCAAGCACATATGTGCCAGTCAAGGAACAAGGTCCTTCTCTGAAAACTTCTATCACTTTGTGTGAGGAAAGGGATTAGTACAGAAAATAAATAACCAACTGGTTCATGTTACATGGGAGAAGGGAATGCCTGGGAAACAAGCTCTACATATGTTTGGAAAATCAGGTTTGCAGTCACTGGTGAAACTTCTTGGAGAAAATCCAACACTTTCTATTGGTGAGGTAGGATGTTTTGAGTGAATCCAAAAAACCTAAGTATCTAAACATAAGTCAAAATCTCTCTTTAGACATAGGCTATGGCATTTCCTGTTAATATTTGAGCAATGGGAAGACACTGGGGATTTTCAACAGGATAGTAAAATGTGAAGTGTGCATTGAAAGGACACTTAGAATAGGATATGTGTCGAGGTTGTTAGGAAACCCTTACCATGGTTAGGAAACCATGAAAATGAAGTGTATTTAGAATCCAAGAGGTGATAGAACACAGATAAATGGATGGGGCCAATGAGGAGTAAGCAATATGAATATTTAGGAAATATTACCAAAGGTTCTAATCTGAAAGAGCATAACAGTTATTGAGAAAACAATGGTATTTGCATGTAGTCAAATATACCCAGGTACTTATCCATATGTAGGGAAGATAATTTGGTCTCAGTAATTTTTATAGCAGACCTGTTCTCTTCAAAGGTATGCTGAAACTTTCACACCCAAGTACCTGTGGATATGGCATAATTCGGCAATTGTGTCTTTGCATGTATAATTAGTTAAGATGAGGTCATTTGCATGAGTCCTAACCTAGTATGACTAGGATAAGCGACAGAGAGAAGGCCTGAGGAATAAGAATAAAAGAAACTGCAGAGATCTAAATGCATCATGTAAAATACATTAAAACTAAAAGAAAACTTCATAGTCAATGCAGTGAGTACATGTTGTATGTAAAGGACATTATTGTCATTTTTCTACTAATGGCTCCTTAAGCAGTAAGGACCTTATGCTTATTATCTGCCGTTGGAGGCCCAATTCAGTTCCATTTCCTATGTGCTGTAAACCAGGTGGTGTCTTGTTTGCTGCCACTGTTTTGACACCCCACCAGGGTCCCTCTGTCTTCCCCTGTCGCTCTTGAGTATCAGAGTCTGTTGGAAAATAAGACAGTGTCAGGCTGTGCTGTCCTCATTTATGGAATGTTTGGTCTCCTATGGTAGGAAATGCTGAGAGGGAATTTAGGTCAAGGATTGAGGAAGTGAGGAACCACTTCAGAAGGTGACCTGAAGGAGAAATATGGTGAGAGTGACACAGAACAGGCTGTGGGTGACTTTGAAGAATGCAGTGAACCCTGGGATGAGCTTAGCTCAGCAGAGATAACAACATGCAGGGGCAAATCTGTGAATATTTTAAGTGGAACTGACATGTGTATTGGGTGGGAGAAATAAGAGCTAAAATCCAGTACATCATTTATTGACTTGCACGAATCGTTCCTGCAATGACCTTAGAGCGCTTTTTGTGGGCTCCTTTGTTGTTTTTACAGATTCCCATCATTGTGCAAGAGGGTGTTAATGTTTTGTTATTTTCTGGTAGTATAAGGTATTCTATCCTCCTGTATTTCCTAAGCCAATCCTAGAATCAGCTATTTTTCCCAGGAGCCTTGCTTTTTTTTCCCCACTGATAATATTATCATATTAGAAATCAAGATCTTGGTGCTAGTTGTACTTATGGCTAGTGGGGTATCCATGCTCTAGGCTCTCTCTGTCCAAAAATACAAGCACAAAAACACATGTGCATACACTGAATTATGAATATTTGTGTGCATGCATATGTGTATGTATACATGCATATATTTCTTTATGTAAATCTTTATCTACCTGTAATGTATGTGCACACATTATTCTAAACATGAGTTGTACTGATGACTCCAGCTCTGAACTGTGACCACATGGATTATTTTAGCCTTCCTCCCCTCCTTGTCTGTAACTTCCCACTACAGAAGTGAGAAATCTCACACACACCTTTCCATTTGCTTGTGCAGTTCCAGTGTATGTGCAGAGCTGCATTAGAATTGTTAACCAGTGTTGTAGTCATTGTCATCTAAAGCACAGTGCTTACTGCAACTTCCTTTTGCTTTTTTGGAGTGGGATGGGGTGGAGTACTCACTATTGAATCCAGGGCCTTTGCACTGAGTGACAACCACAGTCCTTTTTATTTTATTTTGAGACAGTCACACTCAGTTGCCCAGGCTGGGCTGGAATTTATAATCCTTTTTCCCTAGCTTTCCAAGTGCTGCGGTTATAGGTGCAAGAGTACCTGGTTTCTCTTGCTTTAGTCTCCCAGGCTCTGCTTTTTCCTGAATTACTTATGTCAGAGCCCTTTCTGCTCACCGATGTTAGTGAGATACTTTCATACACCTATTATTTAATTAGATTCTCTGTTACAGTCCACATACTTTACTGCACTCCTCCAACCATCTAACTGGTTTTCTAACATATTTTCACTTATTAAGGCTAGGTCTTCATGCTTTAATGTCCTATGGGTTTTGACAAATGCATAATACATATGCCACATAACAGTATCATGCAGAATAGTTCAGCTATCCCAAAACCTCTCCTGTGTTTCACTCCACCTCCCTCCCTCCTGACAACCACTGATAATTTTACCATTGTGGTAGCTTTGTCTTGTCCAAAATCCACATAATTGGAATGATAGCGCATACAAGCTATTCTTACTTGCTTCCTTCATTCAGGACACACATGTAAGGGCCATGCAAGGTCTTCTGGTGTTTCAGTTGCCTTTATTGCTGAGTAATGTTCTCTTCTAAGGCTGCTCCATGCTCTGTCTATCCACCCAACTACTGAAGGATATCTTGATCGCTTCTAGCTTCTGGAATTGTAAATAAGACTATCTATAAATGTGAGTGTTTGTGTGGCTCTAAAGTTACAAATTAATTGGGTAAACACTTAGTAAAATGCTGAAACATGTAGCCACACTATATTGCTCAGCATTGTGACTGTACCAGCTTGCATTCCTATCATCCACGAATACACTTTCTTCTTCCTTCACATCCATGAAAGCATTAATGTTGTCCTACTTTTGAAAAAACATTCTAGCTATTCTTTGGTGCATAGAATTATTAGATAATAGGATAAATTGAAAGAGAAAATATATTTTTAAATTCTCCCATTTTAGTTCATCAGATATAAGGTTATTTTCCAAGATCAAAATCAGCACTGATAAATTCAATTTTGTAATGCTTCAAATTATATCCAAAATATGGTGAAGCATACTTATGCAGGGTACCAGAATGTAAATAATTAAATACTTAATTAGATTTAGATAAATCTAAAGATAAGTTGTGCATGGGTTTGGATGTATTTTATGATTTGTTTTGTGATGGCAATAATTATGGTAGCCCACAAGAATCATAGACTGTCAAGCCACTGAAGAGGAATACAATTTTATTTGTGTTTTTAATCTACTCTAAATATTTTGCATTATTTCTCAAATTTAGTTTACTATCCTTACCTTTAACTTCATGCTTTAGCATTGTGTAACTTCAAATTCAGGCAAAATTAAAATAGTTCTTCCATTCTATCTATAAATCAACTAATAGGAGGGTACAGGGTGATTGCTGAGGTCTGAGATTGCTGGAATGTCCTCGGATTAAATTTACAAGAAGTGTAATAGGCAAGAAGCAAGGGCTGTTTGCAAACAATTTAATATAAAATATAGTCATAAAAGATGGAAACAGAAGCCTCTACATGCTAAAGAAGTTAAACTGTTACTATGCAAACATACTGTGGCTTTTAAAATCTATTCCTGATTATGATGGATAGGATTTTATATATTTTATTTTAGTCTTATGCATCAAGACTAACAAGTTAGTCTTGTTTATCAAATTGCCTGAATTAATAGACTCATGGAAAGGTGACTGAATTGTGAAAGGACTAATCTCATCAATGAAGTTGTCTATTGGGAACTTCAAAGTCCAATGGGCCATAAGAGGTGGGGCCACTTGGAAAAGGTGGGGCATGGGTGGATGGACCTATAGACTGTGAGTGGCCCCTAACTCTTCATGCTGGCCTATTTGCTGTTCTTGGATTTCCCGGTGTCATGAGTTGAGCAGCTTTTCTCTAGCACCCGATGTGCCTGTCATGAAGCAAGCTAATCATGTACTGCACCTCCTGGAATTATAAGCCTAAATAAACCTCTCCTCTTTTCAGTTGCAAGTCTAGGTATTTTATCTAAATGACAGAAGTAGATTAATAGGACACATGTGATGGCAGAAATGTTTTTATCTTAATTTATTATAATCATGAGTATATTACTAAAATTTAAGATAGCATATTTTTATGAGAATAAAATTATTCCTGAAGCATACATTTTCATTCACATGCAATGCAAGTTTCAAAGGGAACAGAAAATGTTACTGGTACTATTTTATTTTATTTAGCTTTAGCACTTGAAAAAGACAACAAAATAATGAAGTTAGAAGGTTTCCAGATGATCCAGGAGGAATTATAATTGATTTTGACTCATTTTATGTTGTTATTTATGGAGCTTTTTTCAGCTCACCTCAGCTCATTCCCTTCTCTCTTATTATATTACTGATATTTCTGGGGGAGTATAATTTAAATAATGGAAGTTTGTTAATGATGTGTGAATCACCTGTTACTACTGCTCTAATCACTAAGTGGTATTTTACAACATCCATAAGTGATGCAAATATTATGAAATAGCAGTTTAAAATAAGTGCCGTATATAGTACAATGACATAAAGAGAATGAAACTCAGCAAGCTGGGTGGGAGCTGACAAGGGAATGCTGACTTCTTCTCTAAAGTGAGCTGAACAGCTCCAAGAAGTTCCTCTCTAGGCTCTGCCATTGGGTGCTTCGCCGGCAGTGTTACCTTCTTCATGGTCCTGAACCAAGTATTGCAACAGTTAGCAATAAAGAGAATCACAAGTTTGAATCCATCTGGGGCCAGTTAGGATTTAGCAAGACTTTATCTAGAAATGAAAATTACCAAAAGGCTGGGGATGTAGCTCAGAACGAAGGCCCTGAATTCAATCCTCAGTACTGAAAAAAATGTGACTTTAAAGTCACATTTGAACATGAATATTTTTAACAGTGCCCTCCCAGGGCTGCACAGCTAATGCTACTTTACTCCTCATTCAAAGTTTGCTCCTGATTTTCTGCAGGACTGCAGGAGTAGCAACCTGATGCCACTAGTTATTTGGTGCTTATGATGCAGGAGAAAATGTGAGTGATCAATATGCTGAGAAAACCTTTTATGACTAAGAAGTAAAATAAAGTCATCTTCAACCCTCTCTACCATTGTCCTGAGAGACCCAACTTGTCCCATAATCTGAGAATGGATTTGGGTATCTAATGTGAAAACGAAACCACATGGGCATTAGCAGAATATATGAGTAAATTATTCTTAACACAGTTGAAGGAAGAAGCTCTCTGTGATGCAAAGTTCCAGAAGTAGTAATAAAAAAGAGTAATCACTTTGGCCAAACAAAACTCAATTTTCCCTTATGACAAGAGATCTCATAAACAAAGATAAAAGTCAATGGAAAAAGCTGGATGGAAATATTTGCCACATAGCTAGCAGACAAGGGGCTAATATTGGCAACACAAAATATCCCTAAAAGCTGAGGATGCACCCTTCACACATTCTTTTCAAAATGCAAACAATTGTAAAATATCACAACCACATCATCAATATTAATATACTCTATATGACTCTATTAAAGTCATATATATCTATATGACTTTATTCTGTTTTCATCAGTTTTACTCATTTGCGTCATTACTTTTAAACCTGGGTCACTACACAAAAATTAAGTTTTGAATATTTCTCATCCAAATAATGGGTAATAATGGGACCAACACAGCCAGGCTCTTGCAGACATGAAATCAGCCAATCGTGTAGAAAACTCGCCACAGTGTCTGGCACGTAGTGACTGTTCATTTATCCCCTGTTCCTGGCCACCACGGGACTCAGTTCTCTTCTATTTTCAACCCCTCCTGTTTTTCATCTAGACAAGATCCATCCTTCTCCATCTTCCTCAAGAAGCCAATACATTTGCTCTTTGCTCTGTTTCAATGGGTTCTAAGGTGTCCCAGTGTTTTGTTCTTGGGTGGTGGAATAGCACTCTGGAAGGCTGAGACAGGAGGATCACAAGTGGGAACGCCATCTGAGCAACTTGTGATTTAGTGAGATCTTGTCTTAAAGATAAAAAAAAAAATGGATTGGAATGTAGCTCAGTATCAAGGCACTGGGATCAAGCCCCAACATACCCATCCAGGACATGTTTGTTTGGGGAAAGGGAGGGAAGGAAGATGTAGTCAGGGGTTGTGCAGAGATCAGTTAGAACCAGTACACAGAATTTACAATATTTTATGATGGTCACACAGAGTAAAACACAAGAAAGTGTAGGAAATCTGTCCACAACACTAACGATGCAGAATATTAGCCAAGGGCCTGGATCCCATACAATGTCCTTACATGAGTCCATATAAAAACCTAAATACCATGACAATGCCTCCCACAAGTCCAGCTGGAGGTCCAGAGCCCGTGAGAAGGACTCATGCAAGTCTGTTTTACAGATCCATGCTGGGAAGGCCCAAAGGTCCAAAAGGTCAGCAATGGAAACTAGAAAGTCTATGCCAGCAAGGTGAAGGAGAGGAGCTGTACTGGTAGGCTGAGCCAAAAAGTCATGCTCAAAATAAGAACTAGGGCTCATCTGTAAAGTATCACAGCCATCCTCAGCAACGTAGAGGCCCTGAGCTCCTCCAATGATAACAGTTGAGTACATGCCAGAAAGTCAGCATGACTAATTTCTCCTGAGGATTAAATGGCACATGTCTTTGTCTCTGGAGCCAGGAAGTGATGCTCAATGTAAGGACCAGAGCTCCCCCAAGTGAGCCGCAGCCACTCTCACCAACAAGGTTCTGAGCTCCTCTGATGACAATGGTCGAACTCACACTGAGGAAGCCAGTCATTAAGAGCTCCTCCAGGAGAACCAACAGCTCAAACAGCAACACTTAGAGAAGCACACAACACCTCTCCTCTCTTTCCCCATGTCACTATTTATGCTGACAGCCTTCTGCAGGTGGAACATCTATGCTCAGCACCATGCTGATTTAATTCAGCTGGTGTTAAGTTGACCACCAGTTGTTAATCCATGACAGAAGGATAAGAGAAGTGATATGTGCCACTTCCTACAATGGATCTAATCAGTACCACTGCAAATATGGACTCATGAAAATAACAATATTGAAAAAGGGAAAAATATATAATTGAGAGAGACTATTCCCTTTGAGTTGACAAATGATGGCACAGAAGATGGGCCTCCATTCTGCTGAGTTTATGGCAAGGAAATATCTTTCTCTTTCATCTCTTTTTTGAAGGTTTGTGGAACTTTTAGAGAAAGGCCTATGAAATGAAAGTTAGATCAGATGACACTTAACTACTCAAGTGATAATTCCTTCACATGTAGGCTAAATAAAGTAAGCTTTTATAGTCTTGCCTGGGGACCATTTATTATATTTATTCTAACAATGGATATTAGCTTAGTACGTGCTTCATGTTCAGTTTTTAAATGGACATGTAACTGGGAGCTCTATAGATATTGTTGCATAAATATAATTTATATACACTGTTTATTGGGATTTATTGTTATGGATAGACAGAGTGAAATGAATGACTTGAAATTGCTCCTTAGAAGGATGGCAAGCAGATAATTAGCAATAATCATAAATAAAGTAGAAGTCTCTATTTCCATGAAGCTTTTACCTCATCTTTTTATTTGGAATAGTGCTCTGGAGTTTAAACCGCTGATTGCATTTTCAGAATATAACCCCATTACACCCATTGGAATACTCTTGTTTAAAGCAAATGTGATGGACAGGTTTGTGTAGTACAGGGAAAACACATTTCCAAGTTTTCCTTTGAGAAGAGATGGCCTGGAACTCTCACTCAAGAAAGGCCTTTTAGCGAGTTGGCACCATGGTCATTACTGCTCAGGCTGAAGGTCAACCTTGGCATGGTCCACACGATGCTGGTTTTACTGGCATGTGGAATGCAAGAGTTGTGAGGTGAGGGAGGCTTCTGCTCAGATTTCAAAGGAAGGCTTGGGAAGCCACACAATGTGCCTCTGAGAGGGCCGCATGTGAAGCTGTGAGAGTGGAGCTGAAGATCAGTTGGCCGCCCAGGAAGCTGGCCATCCCAGGCACTTGGAATGTCTGCAAGGAAAGCTGCAAGAAGAACAGGAGCCAGCTCGGAAGAGAGGCCATTTGCTGCAACCAGCAAGGCCAAAGATCCAAGGGTGCCCAAGCTCTTTGGAGCTCACATCTGGCCACATACCCTGGATGCTGCTGGTGGAGCTGCAGGGTTTAATGTATAATCTACCAGTTTTTGGGCTTGCTTTTGTTCAATTCCTTGTATCTCTCTATTCTTTGTTTTTGAAATGAAAATGTCTGCCTTATATTTTGGAAGTATTTAATTTTTTTGTTTTGTTTTTACATTTTACACAGGTAAGAGTTTGCCTTGAGTCTCAGAGGAAACTTTGGACTTGGACTTTTCAGCTCTGTTGAATGGTTAGTACTTCCAGTAACTCTTGGGATAGGACTGAGCACATATTACATACTAAGATGGATAGGAACAGTTCAGGCCCACATATAAGCCACACGGTTTATATGCAGAATCTTTCTATCTAGAATGCATCATGTGGTCAGAGGTGGGGCTTTTGGAAGGTGGTCGCAGCTCATCAGTGGACCCATCCACTGATGAACTCATACACATGCTGGTAGGAGGCTGGACCTGCTTCAAACAGATGCGTCCCTGAGGGTGTGCTGTGAAGGGTAACTCTCCATCCCTGGTTCCTGCCCTTGCCCTCTGGTTCCTGGTTGCCATGATGTTCAGCTGTCTACCTTCATGCCCTGCTCCTACGGCTCTTCTGCTGTGAAACCAACCAACCATGGATAGACTCTTCTGAAAACTGTGTGAAACTCATCCAACCAACTATGCTGGATTTAGTCACACATTTGCAGCTTGAGTCTTTTTTAGAAGGCATGATCAAAATATATGGTAAATATTTAAATTACATTAATTATTACAGTGAAAGGCACATTGTCATTGGTCCCCCTTAAAATACCCACATGCATCAAACACACTTACCTCATCATTTTTACCACTTTCTGAAGAAATTTTGAAGTCCAGTTTTGTGTAACACTGCTGCCAAGTGCCATCCAGCAGAAAGGTAGGCTACTGAAATCATTAGAGTGTCTCTTCACCCATCTGCTTACCACATCCAGCACTGTGTCACTTCTGGATTTCCCCAGTCAAAATGATCATGGCATGTAAAAGTTTTGAACTGACTCAGGACACTGAGGCAGCCATGCCGGTGTGACTAAAGAAACTCACGAAAGAACACTTTCAGAGTTGCTCCAGAAAGTGGCAAGAAAATTGGTATAGTTAGATGTGTTCAAAGCAAGAGGAATATTTCAAGAGAAATTAGTGGCAATAGTCTTTTAGTGTTATAAAGTTAAAAATAAACCCAACATTTGGGCTGGGGTTTAGCTCAGTGGCGTAAGTGCCTGCTTGGCAAATGCGAGGTCATAAATTTGATCCCTGGCACACACTCACACAACCTCCCCCCCCCAACATTTACCATATATATTACCATGATTACACCACAAATACAATAAATGGTGCTAAACACTGAGTGGGATGCACATACAAAGAAAATACAATTTCCATGTTATTAATGGACTGTATCTTTGTAACATGGTTGTGGTTGTTATATAAATAAGAGTCATGTTCCAGGAGATTTGTATACATACACACATATTCCTTTAGCCTATAGCTAAAAGTGGAGGCTCTCCTTATATATATAAGTTGCACTGCAGTGGATTGAATTAGAACAAGTGGAGAAGGACTGAATAAAGGCAAGAACATACAGAATAATCTCTGGTAAGATAATTCACTTTGCTTTCCACCTTTGCGTGGATCCACTGAATGATGCACATGAAATATATCATAGCATGGATACTGTCATTTGGAATACCCAAGCCAACTTTTATGGACTGAATTAATTGGTAACTTCCATATGAAGGAAGGTTGGGGTGCCAGCCCACGCTGTGCTCTGGTTATCTCAGTGGTGGCTTTAGGTCAGAAAAATTATTCATCTGCATCTGAAAGCCAAAGAGGTCCTTGGTGTTTGAAACACCCCAGAACGGCAGCCTGCAAAGCTGCAATGATATAAACTGGAACAAAAGCAGCCACTCTTCCTGGCCTTGGTTAGGGCTCATTGGATTCCACGGTTCAGTGACTCAGAGCTGAACAGTATGAAACTTTATCACAAAGAGTTTTATTCTGCTTTAAACCTGCAGATGGAAAGTAATTTAGTTCATATGCTGCAGTGATGCAAATCAAAACCCACAGCATTTTTATTAATTGCAGAAAGCAGAAGCACTGAAATACCAGTGCAGTGCTATAGAAATACAGAATCTTAACCCTGGGCTTGGAAAATGTCCAGTGTTTTGGGAATAAAGTGTCTTCTTATACCTGATTTTATAAATGGAAATTTGGCAATGAAAAAGTCAGCACAAGGGGTTTAATTTAAAAATAATTCTTTGGTATAAGCTAAAGCTTCTTAACTTAAATCTTGACATTAAGTACCTGTTAACTTATTTCTCATTTAAAGTGAATGTGGACTTTATTCCTGTTCAGCCGATATTCCTATCCTCTCTTATTTTGCATACAATCTCATTTTTGTTACTAAGGCCTCCTCTGCCAAGTAGGTAAGGCATAAGGCACTGCCTGTTCCTTTTGTAGGAAATATGCAGTGCTTGGCACAGTAGTCAGTAGAAAAGACTCAAATAATCGGAAAAGATTAGACGCATCAGCCCTGACTGATACTGCTCAAGGGATGAGAAACAGACACAAATAAAAATCTCTTCCAGTGCACCAATGAGTCACATGTTATACCTGTGACTCCCCACTCCCCAAACGCATGTGACAAGAGTGCTTTCAGTTTGCTTTTAGGGCAGTGGCAGTGATGGCCGTGGGGCCATTCAGCACCATGACACAAACTGCCCAGATCAAAAGTACTACAGCAAGCAGCACTCAGTTCTATCTGGTATCTGTACTACTGGTTATCTGGCTTCTTTCTTCCTCTGAAGTATTTTCACATCACATCATCTAATCTAGCAGGTCATAGTTCTCAAAAGAATCATCAGAACAACTTGTGAAAATTCTTCTCAGGCCTGGTCACCACAGATTTGGACTCACACATCTGAATATTTGTATTATGTTTATGAAGTAATTCAAATATATATCTGGAAGGCATATTGTGAAAGACTGTCTAAAACAGTCGCTTTAAAATATACTGCTGTCTCACCCTTACCACGATGACTTCTATATTTATATACACAAAAAATAACAATGGTTGGAAAGGATATAGAAAAATCACAGACAGTGTGCACTTCTGACAAGCATGTAACATGGTGCACATAATGTGGAAAACCACACACACATGCACACACATGCACACAAAATGCCATGTCATATAGTAACACCCCTTTTCAATATATGCCCCCCAAAATGAAAGCAGGGTCTTGAAGAAATATTTGTAAAACCATGTTCATATCAACATTATCACCACTGCAAAAGGCAAAAGCCACTCATGTCTGTTGATAAATAAGCAGGTAAGTAAACTGTGATCTCTTCACAGGACAGACTGTCATTGAGCCTTAAAAAGGAAGTAAATTCTGATGTAGGCCATGGCTTGGATGAATCTCGAGAATATTATGCTCTTAAGAGAACCAGTCACAAAAGAACATGCTGTATAGGATCACCTTTAGAGGAGGCAGCCGAGTGGTCAGATTCACACAGAAAGACATGTCATGGTTTCTAGAATGGAAGAGGACAAGAGAGTGGCCACTTGGTTAATGGATTCAGAGTTTCAACTTTATAGATGGAAAGAGTTTTGGAGATTGCTTGTACAACAAAGTGAATGTACTTAACACTACTGACCTGTGCACTTAAGAGCAGGTAAGGTGGTGCATTCTATGACTATTTTATGATGAAAAAATAGCTTCTTCTTCACATGCATCCAGAAACTGACATGGAAAGCCTGCCAGCACCACAGTTTGCTCAGACACCTTGGCCGTGAAGGGAACCCTAAAAGGGCATGGGTTTGAAGAAGAACAAAGATAACCAGGGCTCTTTTGGAAAGGAAGAAACTTAGAAAAGACTGTAAACTGCAAGAAAAATTCAAGAGATAAAGACAGGGTCATAAAGCAAGGTATTTAATGTACTGTACAATCGTGAGAAGTGAGTCACAATTTAAATCGGCACCTATGAGACCCTTGACAGTCTTCGCTCTTTAACGTGTACTTTATATCAGAAAGACTGCAATGAAAGGTCTGACAGACTCTGGTTTTCCATATGTTTAAGACATGTCACTGAAAGTGGGTATCACGGTTCCAAAGCCCACCTTACCTGCCTAGAAGCTTGTCAGCACTGAAATACTGAGTGTTTCATGAGCAGTTTTGGGAATAGTGGAGAAGAAAGTTTAGCCCATTGGTCTTCTTCTGCACATGCCTGTTCATAAATGAGTTGATCCTGAGTCTATAAAATGCAACTGTCATTTCAAAACAATAATTATGGCAATTCTAGTACATGCTTGGGAATAAAGAATATAGATTCCCACTGTGGGGCCTAGAAATGATTTTATCTCTTTCCGAGCTTAGAAAGAGTTTTGGAGGAAAGCTGATTGATCCTGTCATTCTTCTCCCGTACAGAACAATCCAGCCCCATCGTTTCTGGGCTTTGCCGTGCTAAGATCATACAATGCTGAGATCTAGCATTCACTGTTTGATTTTAATGTACAGTGTGTTTTAGACAGAGATGGTCTAGGCTGGCTGTGTATCTAGTTTTCATGAATAATTTCAAAACATGCTTGATGCAGGGCTGAACAATATTTGAAAGGTAGTGATTCAGATATTTCAAGATTCTAAGTAAGCTTATTTCTGCACGCATTTAAATCATCAAATATCTTTCCCCCATTATCATGTATTCCACTTAATTTGCTATAGGTTAAAATTAATTGATTTACACTCATACTTAACTGCAAACATAAGAACAACCATCGGTGCTGTGTCAACTGTCGGCTGAGGGGAAGTGTCATCAATGAGGCCAGTGAATTATGAAAAGGACAGAAACTTCCTGACAGTGATGTTGATCTCTGTAATGTCTACCCACACCTCCTCAGATTACAGTAGAAGAATCTGACATATGGTCCTTGTGCTGCTTAATTACACATTTCTTTTCCACTCCAGTTCACATATTTTGCTTATTTGTCATTTCTAATATTTTAGCTAAAATTATGCCATTTTCCTTCTTTCTGTTTGACTGATAGCATGAATCTTGATTGCTAGGGAAAAAATGGTACAGTCCTCTAAAGAAAGAATGAGGATCTAATCAACAAAATTTCCTGCAAGAATCTGACATTCTCTTGAGAGGATGATCGGGTGCCCATAAATGAGGACATGTGTGGGGAAACTTCCTTAAGTCTCTGGTATTTGATTAACTTGTAGAAGCTAAGATGAACTGACAAATTCCATTATACATTCAAATTATATTTCTAAATTGGCTTAATTTTTTTAAAGTGATAAATGAACCTTAGGGGAAAAATTCTATTACGATATGCATAAGAAGAAATAAGTCACACCATTAACTCTATGCCTGTGCGTGCAAGCTTCCCTGTTTCTCTTGATTAACAAGATTGATTAACGAACAAAGCAACTGGTTTATAGGTCAACCGTGATGTTTACTTTCTAGGAACATAAAGCAGTGTAGATCAGACAAGAGAAAAAAAGTAATGATGTCTTTGGGAAAGCCATAAACCGCCCCCCCCTGAGATTCTTTCTGTGGTAGCCATGCAGACCATAAATAGAAAACTGTGTACAGGTACCGAATTTACTAATGACTGCCTGGTAGGAGCCATTCAGGAAGATGCCATTGCTTATCGCAAAAGACATTTCTGAATTAGACTTTTACAGAGTCACACAGTGATAAGTAATATGTTGCTAAACATTTGCCCCCTCTGGAGACCTAATGTACCACAGTTAAAAAGGGGAAAGAGAGAAATACTTCTCTTGTGTTCTCTTAAAGTCTGACCCCCTGTCAGCACAAGCATATAGCAAATCCAAATTTTATGGAATGGTTAGAACCAAGGCTGCTACATAAAAATCGATTTTTACCCAAAATGGAAATTAGTAACTTACCCTAAGACTATTATTGAAAAAAAATAGTCTATTGACTGATGGTAGTTACTGTCATTTTTTTCCTATTGTTAAATGAACAGTCACAAAATATTGATACATTAGCAAACAGAAAATATTCAATAAAATTACAGGTAAGCTCATAAGAGTTATGTTGATCATCTCTAATAGTCAGTCATTTTTATTCATCAGAAACAACATGCTAAACTTAATGTTCATTCTATAAACACACGTTATGAATTGTGCTCTTTTACTTTTTATTCCTCAAATTTTACCTGCATTGTTTAGATTATTCATAGTGCCTTGCAGAAGGAACAATATCAATCAGCCCTCCCTAACTGTGCTGTGAAGACAGATATAAAATTGAAGACTCAGAAATTTCTTGCAATCACCTTCTGCTGCATATGGGACAGATTCAAAAACTAAAGGTTCAGGGAAATTAAACACCTCTGCCAAATTACACAGCAAGTCTGGTTTGAGTGTTAGACTGTGTCACTGCAAAAGTGTGTGAATTCCTTTGTGAAAATGTCTACGAAGAGTGAGTGCCCCTTGTGGAAATGTTAAAAGATGACAAACATAAAGTGGTACATAAATATTCACAGCTGAATTATGTAGTAGTAAGCTAACAGTCAGAACAAGCTTTTTATCCATCAATTGGAGAGTGTATAAAATGCGGTGAACCATGTTAAAGGAAATCAAACACTGATGTGAACTCTAACATGAATGAATCTTGAGAGTATGCTAAAACAAAACAGCAATTAAAAGAGATCAGAATTTTTATGAATAGAATTGACTGGAATGTCCAAAAAAATAAAACCTATAGAGAAAGAGTAAATTTTTAATTATGTGAAACTGAGGAAAAAATAATGTGGTTCTGTTTTTGCAAGGAAATAGATTTAATACAGGATATATAACATAGGATTATCTTATAATATTTGCCAAAAAATCCAAATGCAAAAAAGGGCAAAAAATCCTTCCACGCACTAGAGACCTAAAGAATCCTGCCCAGATCCCACCGCAATGTCCTGCATGAGTCCAGCTGGAGGCCTAGAGCCCACCACAATGTCTCATCCAAGTCTGTGTCAAGGATCTGCACATGATGGCCCAGAGGCCAGTGGGGAAGTGGTCTGCACCAGCAGGATGGAGGATCTGTGCTAGCAGGCTGAGGTAGCGCTCTGGAGCCAGGAAGTGATGCTTAAGGTAAGCACCCAAACTCCCCCAGAGAGAACCAGTGAGGACCCGAGCTCCTCTGATGATCAGGATAAGCAGTGTGACAAACTTCTGCAGGAGACTCAACAGCACCATCTCCCATTCCAGTTCTCTTTATGCTGTTGGTAACCATCAAGGCCGGCACCAAGCTGACTCAGTTCAGCTGGGTGTTACAAGCTGACCATCAGTGAATCCACCATAAAATGCTGATAGATATGGAATATTCTTTTGAGTGGCAAAAATATTTTAAACTTAGATTGTCTTGATGATTGTACAGCTATGATTATACTGAAATTATTGAGTTGTACTTTTTCAATGAATGAATGCTATAGCATGCAAATTATTTAGCAACATTTTTAATAAAAACCAGTAAACAATGATTCAGATGTTAGTTGTCACAGCAACCCTATTGCTTTTCTTCATTTTATTCTATTAAGTAGAAGAGTTCTTGGGTTTAAAACCATGTAATTTAGGAATGATTTGTGAATAGGCTAAGGAATCAGTTGTCTTGCAGTATCCTGAACAAGAAACATCCTTTCTAACTTTTTTCTTTTGTTTTACCAAAAATATCCCGCAGAGCAGCTGAAGCAGTCTTCCAATGAGCAGATTGGAAGTGTGAAAAACTGAAATGCCTCGAGTTTCTTGGACATATCATTAATTAAGGAGCTATTTGATGGTGGAAATCCAGTCAGCTCTGTAGGAGGGACTCGTTTTTATTAATATAATGTGGCCAAACTCATGCTACTCCTTTCTAAGTAGTTACCAAGGGAGATTATAGATACAAATATGTACCTACTGATTTAAAGACTTATTAGACATATTACTGTCATTCTGGAATTGTTTTTAAAACTTTTGATGTTTTCTCTTTAACAGTGATAAAGACTGATTCATGTGGCTGAATTTTATTTCTGACTTATATCAAAAATTATTGGAACCCAAAGCAAATTTACGTGACCAGCAATCTCATTGATTCACGCAAACCGTGACTCAAAGATCGATAACTATCTGGCTTTCCCTAAAGAAGATCACACATTTTTTTGAGTAATGAGGGAATAATTCATTTGATATTTTACATATTCTTATTGCTTTCGACACTGCTAGAAAGTTTTATGATAAAAAGTGGTACCAGTAAAGAGAAACACAATTAGCATTTACTCTCACTAAAGTTAATCATTCTCCATAATTTATCTCAAATTTTTTTGAGGACTCTGTAAGATTTTTAAAATTCCATTTTTATTGAATATGAGTCTTCTGTATACAAATAGTGTAGAACAGGGTTCAATCCTAGTTGTGTGTAATAAGTCTAAATCTTTCTCTTTTACTTGGAATACTGTCTTTTCTATTATAAGACGACATTTGTTAAGATACATTTAATTATATACAATGGTATTAATTTTATTTAATTAATTCAACAAACCCATATGATAGACACTATTCTAGTTGTTGGGAATTCAGTAGAGCCCAAAAATAGACAAAATTCCCTGCACTTACAAGACTTAACCCCAGGAAGGAGGATGACCCTTAAAAACACAACTTAGTGAAATACATGATAAATTAGGGAACGTGAGAGCTACAGAGAAAGATCAAGAAAAGTGTGGGGGAGAAAGACCCAGGAGACAATTAGGGTTCCAGGCAGAGGTAACAGCAGGCACTGAACCCAAAGAGGGGTGTTGTGGCATTTTCAAGGAGCCAGGATCAGAGTGATAGTAAGAGCAGTTGATAAAGGGAATGTTGACAATGTGCTCTGCTTATCTTAACTCAGAAACGTGAGGTGCCCTGGTAGGCTTCTAAGAAGCGAGGTAAAGCGAGGTGACGTTGTAATAACCATGTCTCAGGAGGATTCTGTCTGCTGGGTTTAAAGGATCTATCCACCTCGCCATACCCTAGAATCTCCACTAAGGCTCTCAGACTCCAGCCCTTCCCAGTGCTCCCCAATCCATACGCTGGACAGGGTGATCCCCACTTTTTCCATGGAGGATCTTTCTAGATTCCCTGAGTGCTGCTGTGAGGCAAATGCAAGGGCCACAGAGAGGAGCAGCATTGGGAGGAGCATCGGCCTGCTGGACTCGTGCGCTGGACCTTGATCCCTGGGCACTAAGGAAGACCAATCTTCCCAGCTGTGCAGTTCCCCGAACGATTTCAGCATCTATATGATCTCTCTGGGTACATTTTAATAAGTAGCTTTTGTGGTCAACAGGCCTTACAACCCTGGTTTCAGAGCTTATTGTAGTGAAGTCTAGGAACAAAAAGATGGATCAAGCTGATAGGAAAGTGTTAAGGAGTGGCCTAAATGAAGGGCCTTACCTGCAGGCATTGCCCTTACTCAGGGAAAATGAATTCAGGTCCCACCTCCTCCACCTGTGACATTTCCCAGTTTGTGGTGCAGAGCACCAGCTTCAGCCAAGACCCAGCTGTCACATTTTCCCTTTGGTTGATGTATGCCAATTGGGAAAGGGAAGAGCAGTGAACGGAAAAGAGGACAGGCATGAACATGATGCCAATCAGTGAAGTTCAGGGGAAGCAGTGATAAGGGGCAGGGCTGTGGTTGGGCTGTGGTCTGTGAATCATGGACACTGATGTCAATGGGGCATCTGCCTCAGTGGCGCTTAGATGGTGGTGTTGGCTACTTTGGTTGGAATCAGCTCATGGCACTACAGCCTGGGGGGGGGGGGATGCTCTCAGGACACTAAAGCCAGCTCCCCTGGGAGTCTTCCTACCTCCACCTACTGAGTGATCGTGGTACAGCCCAGGGCAATGAGAGGTGGTGGAAGATCAGGGTGTGAGGAGAGCAGACAGAGCAGGAGTGGGTGCCCAGTCCCGGGCATCTCTTTCCGCTTCATCTCCTTCCTTCCTCCAGCCTCTTCCTCAGAGATGCTCACAGAGCACATTTGGGGTAAAAGGTTACAGGACCCTCCCCAACTGGTGCGGTGCTTTGTTCTGGCTCCTGGAAGGGGACTCCAGAGATGACTTCACTCTTAGGAATGATATGCTAGGGAAGTAAGTAGCAAATGTGAGCTGGGCAGAAGAGAACATAGACTCTGGGGATGGGTCCCCATATTGGGCAATGGAGTGAGCCCCTCATGCTAGCATGTCCAGGGAGGGGATGGCACTCACAGGGTTATATCTGAAGGAATTTTGTTGCCTGGATCTCATCACTCTCAATAAGGGATAGTGTTATGTTTCCAGGGACAGCTGGCAATGGCCCGGTGACAGGAACAAGCACCGCTTTCCATCCCTGGCCTTGGTTCTCCGGGTTTCAGGGAGGAGAACTCAATCAGGCAAACCTGCTTCCTGTTCCCGAGCCCTGGTTCCTTGGAAATCGGCTGTCAGGTGCCCGCTGCTTCAGGAAGCTGCTGTCCCTTGAGAGTAGGACATCCATTCTGATCTCCTCCTGTCAGGCACGGGGAGCCTAGCAGCGAATAACCCTTCCAATCTGCCTGAAATTGCTTTTGTTATGTCAAGGCCTGCCTCAGGGAACCACAATATACTCTACTCAGATGAAAATTAGATCTGTAAGCCATCTTCTTCTTTAGGCAGCTTGTAAAACTTTCACCTTTGTTCACAGGGAAGGAATCTTGGGACTTTAAATTTCTAGTCGCTAATAAGCAGTATTCTGCCTAACACAAGTATTGTTTTCCTATATGGCGCAGGGGTGGAGAAAGCCCAAGAGCAGACAAAAGGCTTTTCTCCAGTGAAAAACGAAAGTTAAACTTCCAACCATGAAGTGGGTCATAGCAGGAGCTATTAATTGCCATTACATTGATTGGAACCTTGAAAACAATTAGCAAGTGTCCTGGCGGATGTGACAGATTCATTAATCATTTAATATATTCCTGCAAATTGATTTATCAATCAAACAGCTACCTCTAGTTGAAAAACTCACCACTGTACTTATGTCTTTATTCATAACATGCATCTGTTTTAAAAAGAAACCGAGGGGCTTTAGCTGAAGTTAAGACCCTTGGTTTTAGGATTTGAGTGGATTGCATTGGAACTGCTGGAAATTCAAGAGGTGAAGGGGTTCATAGGAAGGTAGTCCAAGGTAGGAACAGTGTGGTAGGGCCAGGTCCCTTTCTGTAAGGGAAGAAATGACACTGACAGGAAGATCTGCTCCAGGGAGTGTCTTACAGATGAGACAGCTGGGTCCTGGTGAAGCTTTGGCTTCCTTTGAAACCTTCAGTACATTGCTGACTCTGCAGGGCTTTCTGTCCACAAAACATTTCTCGTGATCTCTGTTACAGGATTCATCCTACCCCATATTAGATCCAAGCTGTTCTTGAAGGCTTTCTTAGGAAGAAACCAATGTATTGCCAGTTTATTATGGTGATTGAAAGTCAGAGAAAAAGTTGCTGGATTTGAACAATTGTTCATGTGTTAAGATCAGATGAGCAGATGCAAAGAATTTAACCTTGTTAAGTCTCCTCTTCCTCATCTGTATGACAAGGATTGTAGTTCCACTCACATCACAGGATTGCTGTGAAGAGGAGTGTTTATTTGTTGTATTAATTATATTATTTTAAATGTTCAGTCTATCATTCAGTACATTGCCTTTTCTTTTTCCATATCTATCCTTTACATAAGGTAGACATGAACATATTGACTATAACTGAGAAAAAAACTCTCAGGTCTAAGCCTCTTTCTCTCCTTGACTCTTTATTTATGTTAGGAATTTTTCCTGCTTTCTTTGATCTTTTATTCCTGGATCCAGATCTCCGAGTCTGCATTCTTTTGAACTTTGCAGTTTACTCACATTACTCCCTATATTTTCTATGACTTTTCTTGAACTTTCTGAACACTCCCTCTTTTTTGTCTTAGAAACTTCATGGACCAAGGAAGCCAGCTCTGCTGCTATATGGCCCCATGTTGGCCAGGATGAATGCTGCTTACGGCTACTCAAGTTATAGTAACAGTGGCTAATGTGGAAGCCTTCGCATTGAGTCTGATCTTTCCCACTTACTGGGGTGACTTTGAATAGGGGCCTGCCAAAATTCACTTCTTTACCTGAAAAAGCAGGGACGACTTAGACTTTACCTAACCTCAGTACACTTGCTCAATGAAGAGAAACAGAATTAAGAACACCACTTAACCATTTTTGGAGCACAGTTATCACCAGCTCCAGCATATTGGTATTCTCAAAGGTACCAAGTCACAGATTGTGCCCTGGACAAAACAAGCGTGGCTGTGGCTTCAGGAGCTGATGGTCCAGTGATCACATCCTCGTCACGCTCATCCTCCTGCACAACGGCTGCCATAACCCTCATCCTCTCGTCTTTGTAGCCATCAGAGACACAATGGCTGCTGACAGGTGTGCGTGGGATCTGTGGGTCCCACACTTTCACCAGCCACCTTCTCCCAGTTTTCCTCTGCTGCTTTGGAATTTTCAGTGCTATTTCTTTGACTCGTTTTCTCTTTCTGTTTTATATTTAGGACACAATTATTCCCATCAAATCTTTTCCAGTCCTTGCTGTTGTGAGCCTTAATGAGGGCCATACACATTAGGTTTTGGGCTTAATAATATGCATTTTCTACTTCAGAAATCTTTTTATAACCTCAGAAAATCAGGACATAATTCGCCTGCTGTTAATATCCTACTGTCTACACTGCCACCATTCCCCAAATGTTCCTGAGAGTTTATCAGCTGTTTCCTCACAAAGATGCCTCATGCCCACAACACAGTATTTATAAAGCAAAGAAGTTGTGTTGACATAAACTTCCAGGTTCTCTTCTTTCCCCACTCAGGGTTTAATTCTTTCTTACTGAAGATCTCTTTCCCCACATCAATCCATGACAGAAGGTAAGACTAAGAAAGCAGCTGGAATTTCTGCATTCTCCACATCATGCAATACCATTCAGTCAACTATTTCAAACGCAGGTTACTCCTGTTGGTATCCTGTTTTTAGCCTACTGCAAAAATCATTCCATTTATTCTATTTATTTTTCACAAGTCTTAGTTTGTACTGCTTAAAATTACTGAAGGGCTTCCAATCTTTGTTCGGTCCCTTTCCAGTGAAAAGTCATAGAAAACCCCACATGCACAGGTATATTTGTGTACTTAATTCTTTGTAGAATTCTTTATCTCTGTGTGGTCATGATTTTTTCCTAGGAAGGATCTAGTTTCTTTGTGAGCCATATCTATTTTAAGAGTTTTTACCCATTGGCTGAAATCTATCTTTTAGCAGAAATTTTTCTAAAAGCAGCTGATGTATTTGTGACCAAATCTAGAAGTTCTTGCCAAGGCTATTATAAACGTAAGAGTAATACTGTCACAGTCACATAAACTCCTCATGTTTCCATCTCACTGTTAATTGGTTACTCTTGGGTGGCCAGAATTAAGTGGAGATAGTATTCTTGCTTGCTTCCTTTTCCCGTGGAGAGGTAAAATCATTAATGAGGCAAGTAAAAAATTTATTAGATGCCCTGTTCCACCAGGATGTTACAGATAGTAATAGTGCCTCACAATTCAGATAACTTCGTCTTGCATATGGTGTTAGCAGAGTCTAACCATTCAACAGGAAGATTGGAGTATATTTCCATTTCTTCATGACATCAGTTCTTTGTCTTTCTCTCTGTCTCTGTTACACACACACACACACACACACACACACACACACACACACCTGGTTCTTCATAAAATGCTATTCATTATTCTACTACAATGAGATTACAGATTGTCCTGCTAGAGACACTTGTAACTTAGCATGATGATGTCCCTATTACAACTTTTGGGGAGCATGTTAGCCTTCTGCCATGATTCACTGGGTCACAAACCATTCTGGTCGGTCTGGATATACATATGCAACTCTGCAGTTAATTCTCAATTTACAAATTGAAACATAGATGGTATCATCATGCCATTTGTGATGACAATATCTTATTTTTATTTCTACAGTCCTCTCTGATGTTTTCCTAATGTTTTACAAGACATTCCCTAACAGATTGTCTTCACTGTAGTACCATTTTAATAAATGTTTAATGAACATTGCAATTTTTGTTGTTGAAGTGCTGATACATTCCTAATTGCTTTTACTTCAAAGAAGGGATGCATTTTTCTGTCTCCAGTGTTAAATTCTCTCCAGTGTTTAGATAACATTGCCTCACACATGGTTTTTCTGTCACTGTGACCTGTCCTTTGAGCCATTCTTTTGATAAACTACACCAATACTCTTCCAAAACTACAGGTTTTGTATTTGTTGTTCCAATATCCCAGAAAACACATATTGGCCTACGGCACCATACATGTATTTAGGCTTTTAGTTCTATTTATTTATTTTTCCAGATCCACAGATTCCTGAGTTAGAGATTCTTTTTTGTAAAAAAGCCCTTCTGTGATTTTTAAAATGACATTACATTTACTAAATTTATATTCCAGATCTCTTCTGGCATCCTCCAGATTCTCCTTCAAACTAACTTTTGGCAAATTTTGACCTCTATCTTTTGGCAAACTATATTTCTTGGCAGGTTCCCAATTTTGTGTCACACTGGTGTTCTGGGAAGATGCTTTTCCTTCTAACGGATGTGCCAGAGCTCGGCACAGTTCTCTACTTATGCCTCAGCTACCAGCGACAGCCATCCTAACTAGTCTGGTGCTTCAGGGACTAGGAACTCTTTTTCCTCACACTTGTCAGAGCTGTTAGTTGGCAGCTGGCACAATCTTTTAGGAATTTTTCTTGCTTATTTGTGGTACTGAGGCTAAAGTTGAAAGCATGGATTAAAGTACTAATAACGTAGCTTATGAAAAAATCAAGAAGTATGAATTATGCAACCCCACCCAACATCAAAATGTTCTTCCACACCCACTCATCAGATGGGTATAATTTGCAAAGCTGACCAAATACAGAATAGATGGTAAGGCATAATGAGCGACCTGGTTCAAGGTAAAGCTGATGGTCTAAGGTCAGGTCGGGGAGAACTTTTTCCACACTGTAACTTTTTAATTTTACTAAATCCTTCTCACTTTGGAGTGAGTGCTCCACCTACTTTTAAAGATTCCCATGGTAAAGTCAGCCAGAGGTAGTCCTGAAGGATCATTGGTTTGTTCTAGGCTGCTGCTTTCGTCCTTTGGTCACAATACATTTATGAAAAGTTTATGACTATCTTGATGACAGTACTGGTTAAATGTGAATTTAAATACACCCAGTAGAATGATGGAAACAAGTAGTAATGTTCTTTTCTTGTATGCAACATTTACCTGATCCAGCACTTGAGCTCAATATGACTTCTAAGTCCCCCAGCTTATTTTAATTTGTTTTCAAATAAAAATGTTATCATGTGACTAAAGCAGGAAGCCAAGTTCAACTGTATGAAGCCACACATTTAAGAAATACATTTGATTTGGAAACTTGCCTCTGTAACATGATAAAATTCCCCTGTGTTTCTGATGCCAGATTTGCACCTTTAATGACTAAAGAGACTCTGTCCTTAAGGCACCGACATACACACTGACTGATACAAAGACAAGCATGTTGTCAGTTTCCTTGTAAACCTTTAGCTACTCTTAAAAAGTGAGTAAGCAATGCTGATTCAATAAGAACAGGACAGAACATGCATCAACACCAGGTGTGGGGTGTCGTGAATATGAAAGTTGGAATACGCATCACGCGACTATCTCTGTTTTTTTATCTTCTCCATATTTGGTTGGCTACAGATTGCCTTTTCTGATACTTCAGTTAAGCCCTGTAATGTAGTCAAAAGGTCAACTGTGAATGAAACTGACGTTGACAATGATTTGTTGGTTGTTCACTTAGCTGATATATGCTTATTGAAGGCATTCACGATGTTTATCGACCACTCTAGTCAACACTCTCCATCATTAGTCCCTAAAAAATCTAAGTGTGAATATGTCACACTGGAAAAAGTTGAACTTTCATATTTATGATTTATAAGGTGGAGATTTTCACAGAATTCAAGATATGATACATTTATACATATAAAAGGAATATTAAATATTCCAAAAGGATTCTAAGGTGACTCAATATAGTCAATATACTTCCTGCATCTGATTTTAAGATTTTGTTATTTTCATCATGTATATTTGATATATAGACAAATATATGTATATAGAAGTCCTTGAATTTGTTTGTATCTGTCAGGTAAATGTTATGCAATTTAAAACTCTTCTCTGAAGGATGGATGTTTTGAACATACCAATACTTTCAATTGTAGCCATGTCTAATACCTCTACTATCTAGTGTGGTTGTCTAGTTCTAGAGATCTGCACAATGATTCAGTTCAATTTGGGACGAAAGGGCAGGGCTAATCCTATTCTGAAAACATTCTAAAACTGTATGTCATCTGCATTAAAACATGTTCTATTGAGTGAAGCAGTGCATGTAAGTGTATGTCTGTAACCATTGTTTTAAAAAGTAAGATTTTGTTTACATCTGTTGTTGTGTCTCTAATCCCCTGGGAAACCATTATTAATGTTATAGATAATAGGTTCCAGTTAACTAATTACATCTGCTCACTTCTCTGCTTTCTTTAATTAGCTCTTATTTGCAGTTTACTCTGGTTGTTCCTCATTGTGATGTTTCATTTTCAAAAGGCTCTCTGAACTTTTAGTTGACAGAGGACAAACTACGAAAAAGTCTTCATTATTTGTCAACAGTATATACGAACTCTTTTAGTATATACAAACTCAAATTCTTGAGACCAGCAGCTCAAAAGAGCCATCCCCATGAATAGTCTTTAAAAAGACTTTCTGAAACCAAGTAAGTTTAATGTCCTTTCGTAATTGGTAGTAATGTTGGAAAAGGCCTAAAATAATGAAAAGAGATTAAATACTCTAAAAGAAAAATGAAATTCCAAACTCATAGCCATTTTTAAAAGTATACAGCCTCATGTATGTATGTATGTATGTATATTTCTTTAATCTTAATAACAAGGGTCTTATGTTCTATTGTAGAAATTCTAGAAGATAGCACTCTATGAGAAAAGAAAATATTTTGTAATAACTTTAATTTTGAAAGTGTTATGGAACATAGTTTCCAGAGTTTGAAAATCCTAAAGTATTATTTTATTTAAGTTCAGTATTTAAATATCAGGAAAGAGAAAGCCCTAAAGGAAATAATCATGGACTATAAGCTTTCGGTGGGAATTCAGTGAGAGCACCTCAACTTCTGTCATGAAAGCTCATGGAAAATGAGCTTCCATGTTAGGGAACCCAGTTTTTCTCAGCACATTTTCCTACCCTATTTAATTTTGGGGAGTATTATGTTTTGCTTGCTTTAAATGCCTATATACCAGCTGGTAGGTGAGTGTCATGCAGCTGATTTGTAATTATCTTTGGGGAGCGAGCACATATTCCTGTGTTTGGTCAGTGATAGCTTCTGTCATTTATGTTCATGATTAGCTGGTTTTAGAAGACCAGACAAATGGAATGATGTGTACTCTGAGGTGGGAGCCAGGTGTCTGACGTTCCCCAGGGCCTGAGCTCTTTTGATTAAAAAACCCCTCACTCCTCTGTTACAATTAGCTTCTCTCTTGTGATGAACTTCTTGCTTTTGGCAGTTGCTGATGTAATTCAGCACCTCAGGATTTCGTTACCAGGATTTTGGGTGAATTGGAGTGATACTAATCAATTCAGAGGGAAGTATATTTTTAAATGTTCTTTCCCACATCTTGGTGAGATCCGACTAAAATAGTTAATGCGTGAGTTATTTTCTCTTGCGACTTCCATGATTTTTCCGAATTTTTAAAAAATCTAATTCTCACCATGTTCACCCATAGAACAATGCTTAGATTCACTCACTTAAAGAGTGTGCATAGGGTATTCTGTTATCTGTGAGGTGTGCTGGGAGACATCAAAAAGAGAAATTCAAAATATACAAATGAATATAACTACATGAATTAATGAATCTTTACAAGTAGTTTCTTCTTATGATATTTGTAATGAGCAAAAAATTTGGCTAAGTTCTAAAGAATGGCTACCTAGTGCAGTGCAAGAAAAAGAAGAAAGGGATGCAAGTTTCCTTTCCCTTGTTCATAGGTATAAAATCCTAGTAAAGAACATGGCTGCTGGAATCCAGGTAAACAGTACTGAAGCAAGGCCCAGAGAGAGGCCCTCTGATCACGACTGCTGGGTCCTGATGAACCACAGGGAAAGACACAGAGACTGGGGAGTACATCAGCCTCATGGTAGGCACCCCAGCCAGAGTGCACAGATGGGCAGGTGGGAGTGTTGGAATGAAAGTGTCAGATGCAACAGTAACAATATGAGCCAACAGATGGTAAGTTAGGTGAATCAGCCTTGTGCTTGGGAATAAAGACACATGGAATAGAAGCAGGTGGATGAGGTTGCCCCTTTTCTCTCTTTTTCTTTTTATTTTTTTTTCTTCTTTTCAAAATGGCTGGGGAGAACTCAGCCGTAGAAAACTAATTCCATCCCCCAAACCAAGATAATCTCTTGCTTACCCCTTCATCATTTCTCTTCTGCCCTCTTCTCTAGTTTCCCAGAGCTCACACAATCATCCTTTGTCCTCCAGCCTTGCTTCTACTTTCTTTTCAGTTATCTTCGTTTTATCTACTATCTTTCTTAAATTTCCCCAACACAGGGTAAAACCAGTCTACCAAGGGGAAGCACTCTGCATACAAGCTCCCAATTCATGATCAAATCTGTAACACAATGTTAGATTTAGCTTCTGTGTTTTATGGCACAAAATTAATAGTTACCACAGGGCATCAGAGTGTCAGTTCTAAATTGTGCTTGATGCTGTTATTATTGCTAGTTATACCACTTTAGCTAGGATGTCACAACTGTTGTTCTCCCTTCTGTAACAATTCTAGGAAGCGCTGGGGTAATAACCTTATTACGTGCTTCACTGATCCTGATGTCAGTTTTCATTCTCATGTTTGGGAAATTTTCAGCTATTACTTCTCTAAATATCCTCTTGATATCCTTTGTGTTATCCTCTTCTTTTTCATTTATCCCTATCAATCTTACATTGTTTTTCTTTGCACTGTCTTGCAGCTGTTGAATTGTTATTTCCTGATTCCTTGTTATTTTTAAAAGATCTTTCCTTTCCTGTTCACTAGCTACAATCTTGTCTTTGAGGTCTGAAATTCTATCTTCACTTTCATTGAGGCAGTTTTGACAACTTTCAATGGAGTTTTTGATTTCCTGTACATCTTTTTGAATCTGCTTCCTGTATTCTGTTTGTTTCTTATATTGTTCATCCAGGGATTCTATCTTTTTGTTTTGTTCCTCTAATTTTTTAACTGTGTCTTCTTTAGATGTGTTTAGCATCTTTTTCATTTCTCTTATCATTTATTCTTTTACCTGGGACATTATTTCTAGTTTGAATTCCTTTAAAACTTCCCGGAGTTGCTTCTTTATTTCAGTTGCTATTATTTCAGGTATTTCAGGTGTATGGTGTATATGTTCATCTATTTACATAGCTCCTGAGGTTTCTTGGGTTGGGTTGGAGGTTTGAGATTGTATTTTGGTCTTTCGTTTTGTCATTTTCCTATATTTCCGTGTTTCGAGTGTTGTTCTAAGGCTTCCTCTGGGCCTGTTGGAAATTGCCTTCTATGTTCTCAGCTCCTGGGACCCTGGGCGCCTAGTTCCCCAGATTGAGAGAGGGTCACTGGGGGTGGGGCAGGCAGGTGAAGCCAGTTGAGTGTGGCACGAAGCTGAGAAGTTCCTTGGCTGGTGAAAGGGATGATTTTAAGCTCCTGGGCTCAGAATGGTGCAGGGACACTCACCTCCGGCTGCCCAGTTTCCAGAATTGAGGGCACAGGCAGGTGCAAGACCCCCCGTAGCTGGCCGAGCATGGCAGGAAGCTGGGAAGTTTGCCCACGCAGGCCAAGACCTGCAGAGCTGATTGAGTGTGGCAGGAAGCTGGGAAATTCCTTGACCAACGTGATGATCCCAAACTCCTGGGGCTCGGGATGGTGCGTGGATACCTCCAGTCGCCCAGTTCCCAGAATTGAGAGAGGGTCACTGGGGGTGGGGCAAGCAAGCCCAAGACCTCTGGCCGCCCAGTTTCCAGAATTGAGGGCTCAGGCAGTAATAACCTCATCACAGCACAGCACTGAAGCACTGAAGAACCAAACAGATAGTGATACCAACATCTCACTCTTAAGTAACTGGGAAAGTAGGATCTTCAGACAGACATAAACCGAGAACCTCCTACACACAGAAGACATCTCTGAAGAACATATTTTTCCTAGAGGGGACCTGATAACAGTGATATAGCTAGCTACCTATTACAAAAATGTATAAGGATAAACACAGAAAAAATTTTTTGAAATATAAAGTGACAAGACACAGAAGCAAAATGTGATCTCAAATCTCCAGTACACCCTGAACAAGTCCAGGAGTCAGTGAGATATAGGAAAATGTAAGAGATACACCTGAAATTTCTGAAATGATAGCAACCAAAATAAAGAAAGAATCCATGAGGCTATAAAGGAAATCACATCAGACATAATCTTTCAGGTAAAAAACGAAATGACAACAAACATAAAGGAAATGCTCAGCAAATCTAGAGTCGAAATAGATAAAAAAATGGATGATGTTAGGGAAATGAAGGAACCTGAGAATGATCAATATAAGAAAGAAACTGAATGCATGAAATGGATTCACACAGATATCTAGGAAATTAAAAGTTCCACTGAAAGCTGATTAAACTACTTAAACAGAATCAAAGAGTTTAAGACCTCGAAGACAAGATTGTGGTTATTGATCATGAAAGGAAAGATTTGTTAAAAATAACAAAGGATCAAGAAATAATAATTCAACAGCTACAGATGATGCAAAGAGAAAACAACATAAGAATGATAGGTGTCAATGAAAAAAAGCAAGTGACAACAAAAATGGCACATGGAGACTATTTTCAGAAATAATAGCAGAAAATTTCTCAAGTATGGGAACAGAATGTGACATTCAGATGACTGAGGCATATAAACTCTGATTAGCCATAACCAAAGTAAGTCTACACCCAGATATATAATAATTAAGATCCAAGAATTCAGCACAAGAACAAAATATTAAAAGTTGTTAGAGAAAAGAAACAGATAACCTATAAAGGAAAATCCATAAGAATCATAGCAGACTTCTCAACACAAACCCCATATCAAGAATTTAGAGCAAAATATTTGAAGTCCTAAAAGAAAACAACTTTCAACCAAGAATTGGTTTACCCTGAAAAACTATCTTTCAAAATTAATGGAGAACTAAGATTCTTCCATGACAAAGAACAACTAAAGAAATTCATTATATCCAAACCAACCCTACAAAGAGTACTGAAGATGTTCTGGACAGAGATAAAGATGAGCTCAATTCCACGTAAAACAACAGAAAGAGACCACTAAGCAGGGCAAGAAGCTAAATGGAGGAAAAGCAGGGAACCAATGGCAGGAAAATAACATGACAAAGATTATTCAATAAGTATCAATTATAATGATCAATATAAATGGCCTCAAATCACCAATCAAAAGAAACAGACGGGAAGAATGGACCAAAGAATAAGATCCAAAATATACTGTATACAAGAAACACCTTTAACTCAAAAAAATTCATACACTAAAAGTCAAAGTATAGAAAACAATACCCCATGTGACAGGATTCAGAGAAAAGCAGGAATAGCTAATTTGTTTGCAAACAATGTGAACTTCAAACCAAGAATGATCAAAAGAGATAAAGAATATCACTATATATTTGTTAGGGGACAACTTTAAGAGGAAAAAATATCTAACATAAATATGTGTGCAACAAATACAGGAGCACTGAACCATATAAGACAAATATTAATAGACAGAAAAATCAAATAAGAAATAGCACAATTGTAGTAGGGGACCTTAATACTCCACAGTCATAGAGATAAATCAATTAGGGATAAAACGAATAAAGAAATGTCAGAACTGAACCAGACTTGTGATTTAGTAGATGTTTACAGAGTGTTCCACCCAACATTAAAATATGCATTCATCTCAGCTGCACGTTGAACATTCTCTAAAATAGACTGTATACTGGCTTACAGAACATGTTTAAGTAAATTCAAAGGAATTGAAAATTACCCCACACATATTATCAGCCCATAGTACAACTGAATTGGAAATTAATGCGAAAGAAACCTCAAAACCTCCATAAATATGGAAATTAAATAACACCTTCCTGAACAAGCAGTGGGTCACAGATGAAATTAAAGAAGAAATTAAACAGTGTATAAAATTAAATGAAAATGCAGATACGACATACTGGAACCTGTGGGATATGATGAAAGCACTCCTAAGAGGGAGATTGATAGTGGCAAATCCCACATCAGGAAAACAGAACAAGCCCAAATAAACAGCCTAATGTTGTACTCCAAGCTCCCCAAAGAAGAGTAAGTCAAGGCCAAAGCTCATTTGAGGGAAGAAATAAAATCAAGCAGAAGCTTGGGCAGTTGAGACGATGAAAAATTACAACAAATTGATGAATTGAAGACTTTGTTCTTTGAAAGAATAATAAGTAAACTTATATAAACTTATAATAATAAGTAAACTTGATAATCCATAGCCAACCTTATAAAAAAGGAGAGGAAGGGAAAGACTAAAATTCATCCATTGAGGAATGAAAATGAGTGAAATCACTACAGACTGTGGGAATTTAGAAGAAAACATTTACTCTCATAGAACAGAAAACACAGAAAAAATGGAAAGATTCATAGATATGTCTGAATTGCCAGAACTGAATCAAGAAGTTACAAAAGTTCTGAATAACCAACATTAGTTAATGAAATTGAGAACATAACTAAAACCACTTATCAACAAAGAATAGTCCAGGTCCTAGTTGTTTTACTGCTGAATTTTACAAGAAATTTAAAAAATATTTAATGTTAATATTCATTACTCTTTAAGGAAATTGAAAAGGAAGCAATACTCCTTCATTCATTCCTGGAAGCAAGTATTACCCTGATATCAAAACTAAAGAAGGACCCAACCAAAAATGGAACTACAGATAATATGCCTAATGATCACAAATTCAGAAATCCTCAGTACAATACTAGCAAACAGAATGCAACAAATCATCAGGAATATTATACACGATGACCAAGTGAGATTAATCCAGGAAAACAGAGATGGTTCAACATATGCAAATCAATAAATTTAATATACCATATCAACAGAGCCAAAGACAAAAATCGCATGATCATTTTAATAGATGCAGAAAAGTTTTTGACAAAGTCCAACACTCATTCATGATAAAAATCCTACAGAAAATCAGAGTAGATAGTTTTTACCTCAATCTGATAAAGGACATCTATAAAACAACAACCAACATCATACTAAATGTACAAAAACTGAAATCTTTCACTCTGAAACCAGGAACAAGACAAGGATGTCCATTATCACCACTCCTATTCAATATAGCTCTGGAATTATTAGCCGGAGCAATTAGATAAGAGAGAGAAATAAAAGGATAGAAAAGGGAGATATTAAATTATCATTATTTGCAGATGACACGATACTCTACATAGAAGATCCAAAAAGCTCTACCAAAAGACCTCTAGATTTAATAAACAAATTCAGTAGTATAACTGGATACAAAGTCAATGCTCAAAATAGCGTCCCTAAAGAGAAACAATGAATTCACTGAGAGAAAATAGGGAAAACATACCTTTCATAACAGTGCCCCCCAAAATGAAATACTTAAGAATCAGTCTATCAAGGAGACCTAAAGTATCAGAAAGTGGAGCGCTATTCCTTGCTTGTGGATAGGAAGAACCAACATTTGGAAAACGGCCACACTCCCCAAATTGGTAAACAGATTTAATGCTGTCCTGATAAAAATGTCACTTACATACCTCACAGAACTAAAGAAAACATTTCTAAAATTCATCTGGAATCAGAGAAGACTTAGAGTAGCAGAAGTAATTCTGGGCAGCAAAGGCAAGACAAGAGGTCATTAAAATCCTTGACTTGAAATCATACTATAAAACCACTGTGATAAAATCAGCATGGTACTGGCAAAAAGACAAAACAAAACACCTGACTACTATGGAACAAATTAGAAGATGCAGGCATAACTACAAACAAACTCCCCCACCTTGTCTTTAACAGAGGGGACAAATATGCTCCCTGGAAGAAGGGTACTGTCTTTAATAAATGGTGCTGGAAAAACTGGCTCTCTACATGTTGAAGGCTAAAACTCAAATCATGTCTATCACTGTGCACTAAACTAAAGTAAAAATGGGCCAAAGGTCTAAATATTAAAATAGAAACACTAAATCCATTGGAAGAGAGAGTAGGTAGAATTCTTGAAGACATAGCAATAGGCAAAGTTTATAAATAAAACCCAAACCACGTGGGAAATATTTCAAAGAATCAAGAACTGAGATTTCATCTTATTAAAAATCTTTTTTTGCAGCAAAATTAATCAACAGAGTGAAAAGACAACCCTCAAAATAGAATAAAGTTTAGCCAATTTTCCCTAAGACAGAGGACTTCTGTCAAAAACATATAAAGAATTGAAAAAAGTCAAAACCCCCAAATTCAAGGGCCTAATCCAAAAATGGGCATCTGAGATGAATACATACTTCTCAGATGAAAAAATACAAATGGCAAATAAATATATGAAAAAATGTTCAATGTCATTATCATATGAGAGATGCAAATTAAAATAACACTGAGATTCCATCAAGAAATAATGTTAGAAGTGCTATAGGGAAAAGGAACTCTTATCCACTGTTGGTGGGAGTGGAGACTGGTACAACCAGTGTGGAAATCAGTATGGATATTCCTTGAAAAGCAATGATTAGAGGTCCCATTTGACCCAGCTATTCCCCTTCTGGGGAATCATACCACATACCATACCACAGTGATATGTGTGTACCCATGTTTATAGCAATACAATTTGTCATAGCTAAATCTTTGAAACAATCCAAATGCCCATCAACTGAGGAATGGATTAAAATGATATGATACTTTTTTTTTTTTTTGGTCTTTTTCGTTTTTATCGGTACCGGGGATCAAACTCACGACTGCCTGCTTGCAAGGCAGGTGCTTATGCCGCTGAGCTAAACCCCCAGCCCCTATGATATGATACTTTTATACAGTGGAGTACTACTCAGCCATTATAGAAGGATAAACTTGAGACTTTTATAGATAAATGGGTGCAACTTGAGACCACATTTATAAGAAAAACAAATCAGATTAACATATGTAAGCATCATACTGTCTCCCTGACATGAGAAACTGAAAGAGTAAATAAGGTCTAAAATGTACAATAGATATTGCGAAATGGAGAGAAACTGCTTAAAAGAAAAAGGAATTAGGATGAGGGAAAGGGGAAAAGAGAAAATAATGCAAATTAGTTATACTATTAGTATCTCTTATTTCATAGAAAAGAAGTTTGGGCTAATATGAATTCAAAAATTTTCTATGCCCATATCTTTTAATCTCAATAACTACTTTAAAGATAACCACATGCAATGTATTAACTATTGTTATTCTTCTATTATCTCATTATGAGGATTTGTTTTACCTTTTTTCTATAAAATAAAAAGAAAAAATATCAGTCAGGTTGCACTTCATAAACATTGTAGTACTATTTTTATACTGTTTCAGCTATAAAAATAAGATTTTGTATTCTAAATTGAATTTTTTCACATTAACATGACCAAAGACACTATGCTTTGGCATGAGAGATGATTTGAGAATATGATCGTCTTGTTATCACTCAGCTTTCTCTACTGGAATTTCTGTATTGGCAGTGGGCAGCAGTACTAATGAAAACATGCAGAGGGAGCTGTGGAGACTAGGAATGGAGAAGATAATTACATATTCAGCCAAATCTGAAAAATCAGCAAATGTTTCTTTCCCCATGTACAACAGGAATAGAGACTGAGAATGACAATTTCAGGCACGACAGCCCCATTGCTGCCTCCCAGTCTGTCTCGCATATGGGCACATAATACATCTGCCTACATTAACCATAATCCTCTCCTGCTTACGTCACATACCCGGACGTGACGATGACCCTGTTGTATTCATCCTCATAGCCTCTTCCTGTCCCACCAACCCGCCCTTGGCCTATAAAAGATGTGATCACTTCCTGAATAAACGAGGCTTGATTGGATTCTCTTGACTTGCTTCAATCTCTCTTTGTCTCCCCCCCCCCCATTCTACTAATCCCCATTGGCCCTCCAGGTACACCCCATGGATTGATCCGTGGGCTGGATCAAAAGAACTTTGCCAAATAGCAGAAAAGACAAACCATCAGGACACAGTGCAGCATACTCTAGGTCCTGCAGGGTAAGATATGTCAGCCAGTGTTTCTGGAGTGCTCTAGAAACCTGGTAAGTACTTGTCTAGCATTCCTAAGCTTATAACCCTTCCCCAGATCCTGGGAGATAGGTACAATAGTTGTTATTCTGTGATGAATTCTATTTTCCAGAAATGGTTAGTGATGCCCTTTCCCATATCACCTACTCTTCTGAAATTCCATCCACATTCTCAGTGGGATATAGACCCCACTTTTTCTCCCTGTGAGTCTGGGACATCAAAGCCATGTCACTTGTGCCTTGTAGCTCCTCGAGGGTGTGTAGTGAGACACTTCCCTGGGGTTCTCTTTTCAAATGGAGCCTCCATGCTGTCAGAAGCCCCAGGTCCCTAGGACCATGCATAGTGGACCACAGCTGCAGTGAGCTTTCCCTATCACCATGTGAAGGATCCACTTTGAGCATCAAGTAGAGACATCAGGGGGCAGGGACCAGCCATTGTGTGGTGGACATCATCAACCTAGAGCCACGCAGCTCAGCCCTGTCAAAGGACTAGAGCTTTGAAAGGTGCCTAATACATTGCTGCTTTAGAACACTAATTATCGAGGTGGATATAGAGTCACAACAAGAAGCTACATCACACCCCCATTTTACAGATAGGGAAGCTGAGACACCAAAAGGTTAAATAATTTCTCCAAGTCCTACAGTGTTTCTAAGATTGGAAGACAGATAAGGTAACTTTATTTCTCTGTCCTTCTCTGCTCCCTTCTGGAATGCATCCTGCCTTCTCACCAGCACCACTCAGGGGCTGCAGGCTTCACGCATGGGCAGAATGACCTTCTGTAGCAAATCTTTTCTTCCTAAATAACTTCCCTTCCTTTTTTTTTTCTATTAGCAATGACTTTCTTTTCCCCACAGAAACATTAGAGTTGGACAGGGAAATTAAAATGGCAAATCTGATACAGCTTTGAAAAATACAGAACATAAATTACTATCACATTAAGATGATTACAGCCCAGGAATGACAGGCAGAGGTAATGAGAAAAGGACCTCTCTTCTAGAGAGCAAAGCAATTATCCTGCAGGACTGGAAGTCAGCTGTAAATCTCAGACACACTGCTGCTTGCTTCTTGCACAGAGCTGGTATTGCTGTGTCATTGTTGTGTTACTTAATGATGCCAATTATTTAAAAATTAAGCACAGGCGATTTCATGACACAGTGTTTGTTATACTCAAGTGGAGCTGATCTCAGCTTTGCTTCAGGGCACCCCAGCCACCTTTGTGGCTCTTTCTCAAGCCTTTTGTGTTTTCTTAAGCGCTGTATTTTTTTAGGCAAACACTTTTAGTGGAAATTTCTGACATAAAAATTTTAAAAGGTCAACTTTATGATGAAGTACAGCAGCTTAGGTAGACTACATGGCACTCCGGACTCATGAAGCTAAGCGCCTTTTCATGGCATAACTCCCTGAAGTGTCCACATGGGAAACTGAGCAAGACAAAATCAGGCTGCATCTGCCTCTCTTGCTTCCAGTTCCACTGGGCCTTCCTGAAATGAGTGATGTCATTAAAAAAAAAATCACCCAGAGCCCATGAAATACAACACTCAGCAAAAGCCCGATGATGACAGTTTACATACATCCATCTCTGCATGTGCACATGCAGTTGAGTCACCTGTTTGGTCACAGGTGTATTTTCAAGCAAGTCACTGATAGTACAACACCACAACACAAGGATTTCGAAGCGATGATGCACACGCAACTCCCAGCTTATTTACCTGAACTGGCTGCGTCCAGACGGGCGGTGTTTCAACCACGCAGTGCCAGCTTGTGGGGTACAGGAGTTTAAAGGACAGGGCTCAACCAAAGCTGGGTTCTTCCTAGAAGAAGAGCTTTAAGAAATATTTCTGGAAGGCGGGCGCACACTATTCCTGGAGCCCAGCCTATTTGGGACTCCTGCACCACACCATCTGGGTGCAGAGGAAGGGCTGGGCGGATCTGGGGCACCTGCATCTGCCTCCCCATGTGTCTGGAGGATTGTGGATATCTCAGCAAGCAGGCGAGCATCACAGGTTCCGGAGGCCCCGTGGCCTGCGGTAAGTGCTCAGTGCACTCTGCCTAAAGCCCAGACTGTTTGGGACCCTCCAGGCTTCCGGGTGCAGTGAAGTGGATAAGTGGGTTTGAGGCATCTACATCCGCCTCCCCATTCCAGCTGCCCCTGGAGAACTGTGAAGTTTCCAGCAAGCAGGTGGGTGCACACTATCCCCGGAGCCCAGGCTCCTGCACCATACCATCTGTGTGCAGAGGAAGGGCTGGGCGGATCTGGGGTGCCAGTGAAGTGCATAAGTGCGTTTGAGGCGCCAGTGAAGTGCATAAGTGGGTTTGAGGCATCTACATCCGCCTCCCCATTCTGGCTGCACTTGGAGAACTGTGGAGCTTCCAGCAAGCAGGTGGGCACACAGTGTCCCTGGAGCCCAGCTTATCTGGAACTACTGAGTTCTAAACAGGCAGAAGAGGGCCATTGGTTCTAGAGGCCCAGTGGGTTGGGGGAACTGGGTGCCAGAGTCCCAGGAGCTGCGAACATAGAAGTGGATTTCCAACAGACCCTGAGGAAGCTTTCAAATAACACTTGAAACACAAAAATATAGACAAATGACAAAACGAAAGACCAAATTACAACCTCAAACCTCCAGCCCATCTCAAGAATCCCTAGGAGCGATGTATATAGAAGAAAATATATGCCATTCACCTCAAATATTGGACATAATAGCTACTCAAATTAACAAGCAACTCCAGGAAGCTTTAAAGGAATTCAAACTCAAAATAATCTCCCAGGTAAAAGAAGAAATGATAAAAGAAATAAAAGAGATTCTGAATATATCTAAAGAAAACACAGTTTAAAAATTGGAGGAACTAAACAAAAAGATAGAATCCTTAGATGAGCAATATAAGAAACAAATAGAATACATAATGCAGATGCACAGAGATATACAGAAAATAAAAAACTCCACTGAAAGTTGTAAAAACCGCCTCAATGAAAGTGAAAATAGAATTTCAGACCTTGAAGACAGGATTGCAGCTAGTGAACAGGAAAGGAAAGATCTTTTAAAAATAACAAGGAATCAGGAAATAACAATTCAACAACTGCAAGATGATGCAAAGAAAAATAACATAAGATTGATAGGGATTAATAAAAAAGAAGGAGACAACATAAAGATATCAAGAGGATATTTAGAGAAGTAATACCTGAAAATTTCCCAAGCATGAGATCAGAAACCTACATCAGGATCAGTGAAGCATATAGAACTCCAAATAGTCATAACCAAAATAAAACTACACCCAGACATATAATAATCACCATCCCAGAAATCCAACACAAGAATAGATTATTAAAAGCTGTCAGAGAGAAAAGACAGATCACTTATAAAGGAAAACCTATCAGAATAACAGCAGACTTCTCAGCACAACAATAAAGTCAAGAAGAGCATGGAGTGAAGTATTCCAGATACTAAAGCAAAATGATTTCCAACCTAGACTGATGTACCCTGCAAAACTATCATTCAAAATTGATGGTGAAATATGATACTTCCATGACAAAGAACAGCTGAAGAACTTCATGAACACCAAGCCAACCCTGCAAAAAATATTGAAAGACAGTTTAGATACACAAAGGAAAAAACCACTAAGCAAAGCAGATAATTAAGCAGAACAGAAAGATAAAGATGCAACAGCAGAGAGATAACATGTCAACAATAAATCAGCATTTAACAGTTATAACCATTAATGTAAATGGTCTCAATGTACCAATTAAAAGAAACAGACTAGCAGAATGGATCAAGAAACAAAATCCAACCATATGCTGTTTACAGGAAACCCATCTAACCCAGAAGGATACTCACAGACTGAAAGTCAAAGGATGGAAAACAATACTTCATGCAGCAGGAATCCAAAAAAAAAGCAGGAGTAGCCATTCTATTTGCCGACAACGTGAACTTTAAACAAACAATGACCATAAAGGACAAAGAAGGTCACTACATACTCGTTAGGTGAAAACTCCAAGAGGAAGTGATAACTATCTTAAATATATATGCACCAAACTCCAGAGCACCCAGTTATATAAAACAACTATTAACAGAAATGAAAACTCAAATTATCAGTAACACAATTGTATCAGGAGACCTTAATACGCCATTGACACCAAGGGACAGATCAAAAAATGAGCAAAGAAATAACAGAACTGAATCACACCTGCGAACAAATGGATTTGATAGACATATACAGAATTTTCCACCCAACTACATCAGAGTACACATTCTTCTCAGCAGTACATGGATAATTCTCTAAAATAGATCATATATTAGCTCACAGAACATATTTAAACAAATGCAAAAGAGTTGAAATTATCCCTTGCATGTTATCGGATCATAGTGCTTTGAAATTAGAAATTAATGATAAAAGATCCTGCAAAAATCCCACAAACACATGGAAACTGAATAACACACTCTTGAATAATCAGTGGGTCACAAAAAAATTAAAGAAGAAATTAAACAATACCTACAAGAAAATGAAAATGCAGATATAACTTACCGGAATCTGTGGGATGCAATGAAAGCCGTCCTGAGAGGAAAATTTATTGCACTGAGTTCCCACATCAGGAAAACAGAATAAATACAAATAAATAACCTGATGCTACACCTCAAACAGTCAGAAAAAGAAGAGCAAGTCAAGCCCAAAGCCAAAAGAAGTGAGGGAATTATAAAAATCAGAGCAGAAATCAATGCAATAGAGACTAAGAAAACAATCCAAAGAATCAATGAATTAAAGAGTTGGTTCTTTGAAAGAATAAATAAAATCGATAAGCCCCTAGCCAATCTTATTAAAAGAAGGGAGGAAAAAGCTCAAATTCATGCAATAAGAAATGAAAAAGGTGAAATCACTGCAGACTCCACAGAAATTCAGATCATCAACACCTATTTCAAAAACCTCTACTCTCAAAGGTTTGATAACACAAAAGAAATAGACAGATTCTTAGAAACATATGAAGTACCAAACTAGATCAAGAGGATGTAAAACTGCTGAATAACCCAATATCTGTTAATGAAATTGAAAATGTAATTAAGTCCTTATCTACAAAGAAGAGTCCAGGTCCAGATGGATTCACTGCAGAATTCTACAAGAAATACAAAGAAGACCTAATGCCGACACTCCTCAAGCTATTCAATGAAATTGAAAGGGAAGCAATCCTTCCTAAGTCATTCCTGGAAGCAAATAATACTCTAGTACCAAAACCTGAGAAAGACCCAACTAAAAAAGATAACTATAGACCAATCTCCCTAATGAGCACAGATGCAAAAATCCTCAATAAAATATTGGCAAATAGGATTCAGCAAATCATTAAGACGATTATACACCATGACCAAGTGGGATTCATCCCAGGAATGCAAGGATGGGTCAACATACGTAAATCAATAAATGTAATCCACCATATCAATAAAGCCAAAAGTAAGAATCACATGATCATTTCTATGATGCAGAAAAAGCCTTCGATAAGGTCCAACATTTATTCATGATAAAAACTCTACAGAAAATTGGAATAGATGATCTTTACCTCAATAAAATAAAGGCCATTTATGACCAAGCAACAGCCACCATCATACTAAATGGCCAGAAATTGAAAGCCTTTACTTTAAAACCAGGCACAAGACAAGGATGTCCTTTATCACCACTCCTATTTAACATAGTACTGGAAGTACTAGCCAAAGCAATTAGACAAGAGAGAGAAATAAAAGGGGTAAAGATAGGAAAAGATGAAGTTAAATTATCATTGTTTGAAGATGACATGATACTCTACATAGAAGACCCCCTAAACTCCATTGAAAGACTCTTAGATATAATAAGTAAATTCAGTAATGTAGCTGGATACAAAATCAATACTCAGAAATCAATAGCATTCCTATACACTAACAAAAAAACCACAGAGAGGGAAATAAGAGAAACCACTCTCTTCACACTAGCAAGCAACAAAGTGAAATATTTAGGATTTACTCTTACAAAAGAAGTGAAAGACCTATACAGGGAAAATTATAATACACTGAAAAAAGAAATTGAAGATGATCTCAGAAAATGGAAAGACATCCCTTGCTCATGGATAGGAAGAACAAACATTGTGAAAATGGCCATTCTCCCAAAACTGTTATACAGATTTAATGTAATCCCAATAAAAATACCATCAACATACCTTATAAATCTAGAGAAATCACTCCTAAAATTCATCTGGAACCAGAAGAGACCTAGAATAGCAAAGGCAATTCTAAGCAGCAAAGGCAAGGCAGGAGGCATCACAATCCCTGACTTGAAGTTATACTACAAAGCAACAGTAGTAAAATCAACATGGTATTGGAATCAAAACAGAGACAAAGATCAATGGGATAGATCAGAATATACAACCACAACTACAAACACACTCAACCACCTTATCTTTGATAAAAGAGCCAAGCAGGTTCACTGGAAGAATGACAGTCTCTTTAACAAATGGTGCTGGAAAACCTGGCTCTCCATTTGCCAAAAACTAAAGCTAGACCCATGTCTATCACCATGTACTAAATTAAAATCAAAATGGGTCAAAGATCTGAATATTAAAACAGAAACACTAAATCTATTGGAAGACAAATTGGGTAGAAACCTTGATGACATAGGAGTAGGTAGAGAATTCATGAATAGGACTCAAACCGCAGGCGAAGTACTTCCCAGAATCAATAGCTGGGACCACTTCTCATTAAAAAGTTTCTGCATGTCAAAAGAAATCTCCAGCATAGTGAAAAGAAAACCCACAAACTGGGAAAAGATTTTAGTGAACTCTCTCTCAGACAAGGGACTCTTGTTCAAAACATATAAAGAATTAAAAAAACTCAGACCCCCAAAATTCAAAGATCCAATCCAAAAATGGGCATCTGACATGAATACGCACTTCTCAGATGAAGAAATACAAATGGCAAATAAATACATGAAAAAGTGTTCATCATCATTGGTCATTAGAGAAATGCAAATTAAACCACACTGAGATTCCATCTCACTCCTGAAAGAATGGCCAGGATCAAAACAAGCAACAACAACAAATGCTGGAGAGGCTGTGGGGAAAAAAGAACTCTCCTACACTGTTGGTAGGAGTGTAGAGTGGTACAACCTTTGTGGAGGTCAGTCTGGAGATTTCTCAAAAAGCTGGGATTGGAAGTCCCATTTATTCCAGCTATTCTACTTCTAGGCATATTCCCAGAAGAACTGAAAGCATCATACCACAGTGATATATGTGCACCTATGTTTATAGCAGCACAATTTGTAATCGCCAGATCTTGGAAACAACCCAAGTGTCCATCAACTGAGGAATGGATAAAAAAGTTGTGGTTTTTCTATACAATGGAGTATTACTCAGCTATAAAGAAGGATCACATTGAGATATTTATCAATAAATGGGCGCAGCTTGAGACCATACTCATAAGTGAAATAAATCAATTTCGCATGTGCGAATACCGAATAGTTTCCCTAATGTAAGTATTGATTCAAATATATAAAAGTATGTGGTAATCATGATTCCCCAATATGTGGCCTTGAAGCCTTATAAAGTTTTCACTTATTAATTGGATGGCTTTATTCTGGGTTTCTTGATATGGAAATATTTGAAGCTATAGTATATGAAGTTATATTCAAATATTTCAAGGAAAAAGACAGACACTATGGTAACTACTATTAAGGCGGGTTATTTGGTGGTGAAGCACTAGGTTGCTGAAACAGTCATGCTTTGACCTGTATTGTTATGTTGTTATGTCCTCTTTTATCTCAATCTCTCCCTTATTCATTAAAAAATTATTTAGGTATTTTTTCTGTTTTTTTTAATTAAGGGGAAAAATTAAAAATATTAGCAGGATATATTATAGTAACTTTTTTTTTATTTCCTATTAACTTGATTTTAAGTCCTGTAATACTCCCAGTATCTTGTTTTGACTGATTAGACTCTGTTCCATTCTGTATGATAGTATCAAGTTTGAGGGTATAGGCAACTACTTTGAAGGCAGTAAGATTCACTATGATGCCCAATCGGGTTTGACTATTATCTCTTTTGGAAGTCCTGTAATGTTTACAATGTTTAAGTTTTATTGGTCTTGTTCTCTACTGTTTTGTTCAACTTTATAATACCTAATGAGATAGACAATTCTTTTTAAGGAAGCAAGAGGCATTATGGTAACCATTGTTCATAACCTTGTACTCTGTTTTTACATCACGTACTATGTCTATCCTTGGTTTTGACTGACAGCTTTGTTTTGCCATATTTGACTTTATTCTCTTCTAAAAAAAAGTAATAAGAACTAAGGAGTAATAAAACCCAAAATGTGTAAATTTTGTTGTAAAAAAGAGAGGGAAAAAAGTGCTCTAAAGGATCCAACTGCAAGTCTGTTTAGGGGTGTTAAATAGCTGACCATATTAATGTTTTTGGTTGGATCATTGAACACAAATGTTTGCAGTCTCTCTGTTTGAATGTCCACTTTGTAAGCTTTGATACTGTGACTTGAGCAACTATCTCTAAGATGATAATGTGTAATCTATTAACTGGTGATTTCTTATTTTTTTTTTTGTAGTTCTGTATTACTTGTACCCTAACACCACTTTGTTTTGTTTTGTTTTTTCTCTTTTTCCTTTTAAATAAAATTTTAAAAAAAGAAATATTTCTGTTCCTGACCTCCATGAGACAATCAAATGATTTCAGTTTGCTTGCTAGGGTAATACCACTTAGCAATCTGGATTTAAAATAATAAAGGTTGAAAAGATATAAGTGCTGTAAATAAAGAAGAAACGTCTATCAGCCTTAGTCTGTGGCCTGAAACCTGACATCAGGTTCTACTGGAGGTCATAACAACTGCTCATGGAAAGTACATGGTAAGTCGTCACGCTGTTTCTCAGTTAGGAGAGTCCTGGAATGACAAAGACACACAGAAGGGTACTTCTAGCTGCAGCCTGAGAAAGCCATAGATATTTGTGATAGGATGAAGCAAATTATGAGTTATAAAATTAAGATCTAATTTAGGTATTACATGAGTAATGAGACACTAAGATTAAAAATCTATTGAGTAACTAACCAAGGATTAAGCGGGGAGCACTGTCTTCTAATTAATTTGATTGTATTTTTCAATCTAAGATTTTTTTCCTTCTTCTTCTGATACTCACATCTCAGTCCACTACTATTTTTTTTATGTTTATTATGTTTACATCCTAGAAAGCAGGAAATCTAATTTCTTTCTTTCTATGTTTTGTGGACTCTATAAGACCTAAAAGTTCTGACTAGTGGGCCTTTAATAATTACAGTACACTTTAATTTAAAAAGGCTTTTCAAGACTTACAGAAACTCTTGGGTTAGAACTGATTAATATTACGATTTTTAGTTTGCAATGGAGATGGTGCTTGAATAACTCCCCGAGATCATGCAGTCTGTCTATAGAAGCGATTCCACAGTTTAGCTTTCTTTCTTTATGGAGGCAGTTACTAACACCCAAGCAAGTGTGTTTGGAGCTCAGTCATAAAAGTGACAAATAACAGTTCTTACAGCTGCCCAACAAGTCCTCCAAATGGTTCGATTTCAATCTTCCAGACCCACTGAGTGACTGCTAATTATTCTCCTGCACAAAACAAGCTCTTAGGTTTTTGGTTCCTATAAACAACCGGTACAGGAGACACGTGTTAGTGGCCTGTGAGGCTTAAGGTGGAACGTAAAGGTAACTGTCAGGGCAACACAGAGAACCGAGTATTTTCTTTTGTTTCGGGGGTTTTATTTGGTTTTTTCAGGATGACAGCTTGACACGTAAGAGTACAGGGCAGAAAAGGGGGACATCCATCATCTACCCAAAATACAGCAAGTCTGGAGGCCTAGTTCCCATCCCACGGGGCTCAGGGCAGCACAAGGCGCATGCGACAGGGACAAAAGTCTGAGCTGAAAGTAGTTTCCACACCAACCTGTGTGTTCTTTGGATCCCCCATATCAGCAGTTTGCCTTCCACTTTCTTTGCACTTAAGGTGCACACAGCACAGTCCTCTGGGGGCACGCCCTCTCGAGTTGCAGGTTGGTGTCCAGAGGCCAGCGGCGCTCCCTGGAGTAGACTAGAGTAGGTCTAAGGTTGGGTCATTCCGGCCACTATCATCCCACAGGACTGTTGCACTCAGAGACGTGACAGAGGCGTGTTTACCACCTTTCATGCTATCAGAAACCAAGTCCCTAAGTGGATTTCACAAAAAGTATGTGCAAGAGTGGTGACATCTTTTATATTTATCTGGAATTCATTTTATTGCTCTGGTAATACTAGCCCTTGGAAACCCTCCATGAGTTTACAAAGCTGGAATCTGAGCCGATCTATGTCTGTGAAATACATAAAACTTCTAACATTTAAATTATTTCTGAGGTAAGGGTAGAGAGGACAGTTTATTCACCTCTGATGGGCCACAGATATTATGCACGTTGAAAATGTTTCTTTTTTTCTGAGCAAGTGACAATAGCAGTAAACTCTCCAGGAAAGTCAAATGAAGGTATTGAAAGAGAACAGTTCTGTCTAAACACCACTGAAAAAACACTGCCCAATTAAAACACATGCGCACACACTCACACACACACACATACACACAGACAAAGGCAGAAAAGCTGCAAACTGTATATTACATATTACAGAAGTCCTACCAGGGTTAAAATAGCAGCATCAACAATAACTCCAATAGCTCCACAACAAAAGGAAACAAAAATTTCACTTAATTTATTTGCCTTTTTTAGCAGGAGAAATTCAAGTATTTTTACTAAATATCCTGGCACACTTAGCTGACTGTATAAATACAGTATTCACTGCTGTCCATAAATATTCATATTAATTTTCTGGCTAAGAAATCAATTTCATGCTAGCAGGATAACAGTGCAAAGTGGCTAGATTAAACCAGGGCTCCCAGCTGCATGTTTCTTAGCACCCAAAATAACCCTGTGGTCTGCGTGGGTCACCCTGGAGAGGCACCATAACTACATCACGATGCGCTGATTGCTATGGATTCCGCAGCCTTTCCTGCCCCTGCCTGCTCTGCTCAGAGTGGCTGCTGGCATCAAGCTCTTGTCTGTTTCTTTGCTTTTTTGTCTGTGATCTTGGACTTGTGTGTACTAGGCAAGTGTTCTACCACTGAACTTCACCCTCCACTTTTTGTTTCTTGTACAGAATCTACTCCCAAAAAGGATTTAAAGAAAATGAACTATGGTTCTTTATTGGTTTATGAGGAAACGCTTTCTAGGGAAGTCATGATCCAAGGTAGGAACACAGCAATGAATGGACTCAGTGCAGAGACAGAAAGTTCACTGGGCTAAAGTCTTATCATCAGCTGGTGCTACTTTACTGCTGCTGCTTCTAGTGGGTAACTAAAGCTGCTATGCGATTTATGCAGAGGCGAAAGGGACAAGGGTATACTTAATGGACAGGGGAATGGAGCACTGTTTGCAGAGTGCCTGACTGTGATGGTTTGATCACAAGGATTGCACCAGTGAGCCTCCTACTCTTCTTACTGACCATGTACAAGGAGGCAGAAGCCTGGACACCAGGGCACAGAGCATGCATTATTTTTTGCCCAAGATAATGTTCCTTAAAGGAGACATATCTAGATATACATCTATCTGTTCATGTACACTTGTTAGTGACGTACTCTATTAAGTATTCATATAGGGGGCTTACATGCTTTTATTTATTTATTTATTTATTTATTCATTTTTGGTCTTTTTGAGACAAAGTTTCATTGTGTAGTTCACGCTGGCCTTGAGCTCAGTTTGTAGCCCAGGTTGGTCTTGAAATCACAACAATCCTCCTGTCTCAGTCTCCTGAGCGCTGGAATTATAGGTGTGCACCACCACACCCAGCTACATGCTTTTAAACAAATGCTAAAGCACTTAGAAGAATGTTGTCAAGTGGTCAAGTGGTGGAATAATGTATGTGACGCAAATCTCAGGTCATTGTCTTGGGTTTCCGATTTTCACAGTAATTTGTTTTCAGTGTGTTATAAAAATGGATATATTTTGCTAACATTCTATGTTGGGAGCCTGGCCGAGTGATATGAGGCCTGTGGAGAGGAGTGAAGCCTGAGCTAGATTGCCCCTCCCATCGACCGAGTGGTATGAGGCCTGTGGTGAGGAGTGAAGCCTGAGCTAGATTACCCCTCCCATCGAATAAGCCAAGATGGCACCCATTTCCTGCTCCCTAGCTAGTAAACAACACGCCCTGTGAGCTAGTCTGCCCAGCAACAGCTGACGCTGGCCAATCAGCTCGTCTTGCCTACTTTGATGTGATTGGTTACTGTGTCCATATATATGCTGGCACCACCCCTGGGGCGAACACACACACACTAGGAAGAAGGATTGCTGAGGGAAGCACACAAGGAGCCGCAGGGAGCGGACCAGAGGAGGCTTCCCTCAGGCGGGGTCCGAGATCCCGGAGCAGAGCGTACGGAGAGAGAAAATAAACCAAAGGCTATCCGCCAACTACTCGTGTCGTGTGTTTTTTCCTGCCGGCCGGGATCGACACCGACATTTGGTGGCCCGTACGGGGAACTGATCACCCCCGAGACGAGGCGGACGACGCTCCAGTATTGCTCTGCAGGACAGGTGAGTAGGGGATAGACCTGGGCTCTGGGTGGCGCGCACCTACAGGGCTTTTTAGACTCCCCTCAAGCTCACGTGTATGTGGCAGGTTAGCCTCACACGGTGAGAACGAACTCCTCAGTGACAGGCATGGGCAACTTACCCACTAAGAGTTCCAAGTCACTGGTAAGAGCGGTGAAAGACCTGCTCAAGATTTCAGGCATATCAATGAGCTCCAAGACACTTACGGAATTTCTCCAACAAGTAGATGAGGCGGCACCCTGGTTCCTGCCGACGGGGCACTTGTCCCTACCTTGCTGGGAGAAATTAGGTAAGGATTTAGAAAGAGCAGAAGAGGAGCGCCGACTCCCGCTTTCGGTTCGGCCGCTCTGGGAGATGATTCATTCCTGCCTCAAAGGGGAGAGGAATGGGGCTAAGGATAGCGCCGATGGGCTCTCTCAGGCCCGCCGAGCTTTTGAAGGGGCCCGCTCGGAGTCCTCCCGAGAGGGGTCCGTCGCAGGGAGCGTGCAGAGGCGTTCGCGAGAGCGAGGCAAGAGAGAGGTGCCCCCTGCCTCGGATTCCTCGGGCTCAGATACCTCGGAAGGCGAGGACAATGAAGCAAGTGACCCCCCTAATCCCTTCACAGCCTTACGTAGAGACCTAGTCAAGATGCAGACAGACCTAGAGAAGGGAAGGAAACTCCTGAGCACTCCCCAACGGAAAGTCGCAGAGCCTTCCGCGCCACCCTGGGAGGTCCCAAACGCCGGTTCCTGTGGTGAGATGGCGGCCTGGGGCCTTCCTCCGTCACCCCCCCCATGGAGGGAGTGGCCTGGACCGTCGTCACATGCAGGGCCGCCATCTTGTCTGCCTGGCGACCCGCCATCTTGTGCCCCAAAGACTGGTCGGCCATGTTACAAAGAGATACAATTTTGTGATAGGGAGGGACAGACATCTCATGGGGAGGCACCACCCTGCGAAAAAATGCCAAGGTCCCAGGGAAGGTATTTTCGCAGATGGACATTTAGAATGGAACAGATTCCTCAAGGGGCGAATGAGTATGAACAATGTGGGCTTTATCCGGTGCTCCTGGCGCAAGGCCAAGGACCCAATTACTGGGAACCACTGGAGACCAAGCAAATTAAGGAGCTTAAAAATGCGGTTGCCACATTTGGCCCTACTGCTCCTTACACTATAACAATGTTGGAGAATCTGTCTGCCGGTGGCTTTCTGACGCCCAGTGATTGGGCCCAACTGGCTAAAGCCTGCCTGGCCCCCGGGGCTTTTCTGGATTGGCGCGCCTGGTATACTGAGTTCGCCGCCGAACAGGCTGAAAAAAATGCGGCTAGGGGCCATAGAGGGCAAAATGAGGATATGCTTATGGGTAAGGGTCAGTACGCTCAAGATCAAACTAGATTCCCTCCAAATGTGTATGAACAGATACATAACATAGGCATCCGCGCCTGGAAGCAGGTGAGCAACACAGGGGCGGCCTCACAATGCCTCTCTAAAATTGTTCAGGGCAACACAGAACCTTTTGTGGATTTTGTGGCCAGAATGCAGGAGGCAGCTGATAGACTCTTTTCAGATCCGAGTGCTGCTGCTCCTCTTATTAAACAGTTAATCTTCGAGCAGTGCACCAAGGACTGCAGGGCAGCCATAGCACCCCACAAGGGTAAAAACATAGAGGCTTGGATTAAAATTTGTAGAGAAATAGGGGGGCCATTATCCAACTCAGGCGTGGCTGCCCTTTTAGCCGCCGCCTTACAACAGACAGGGCCTCAGAAGGCCAATCACCCTGGTAAGCCCAGGGGATGTTTCCAGTGTGGGGATCCCAGCCATATAAGAAAGAACTGCCCCAAGACCAGACAGGGGGAGTCTGTATCCAAGAGACAGGACTCAGACAGACGAACGGGAACCTGCGAAAGGTGCGGTAAAGGTTCTCACAAAGCAAAAGATTGTAGATCTATTTTTGATGCCCAGGGAAACCGTATTAGTGGCAGGGAGACTACGGAGTCAAAAAACGGCCAGAGGGGGCCCTCCTTACGGACGGGCCCCCACTCCCTAGACAGGACAGCACAAGATGGCACCCCCCTACAGGGGCCACCCCCGGGCCAGCAGGCGTGGACCTCTGTGTCGCCTCCAGACTCCTATTAACACCCGATATGGGCGTTCAGGTGGTTGAAACCACCTCCAAAGGACCGCTACCCGACAAGCTAGTTGGTTTAGTGATTGGACAGTCCTCTACAGCCCTCCGGGGCCTTACCGTAATCCCTGGGGTTGTAGACCCAGATTATTCAGGAAACATCAAAATCATGGTACAATCTCATGTAGGGACCATAGTAATTAATGAGGGGGATAAGATAGCACAACTTTTACTGTTCCCCAGCCTCCATGAGAGACCCCGGTCCGGTCAACGGGTTAGAGGGGGTCAGGGACTTGGCTCCTCTAGGGAAATTTTTGAAGGACTTCATATGACTCTTGATAAAAGGCCCATGCTCTCGCTCAGGGTTAACGGTAAAAGGATAACAGGACTCCTAGATACAGGGGCAGATCGTTCCATCGTCTCCAAGAAAGACTGGCCTCCTAGTTGGCCTACCAACACAGCTGACAACACGCTCCAAGGACTGGGGATAGTGGCTGCCCCCCAGGTTAGTGCCGTGACCCTGCCTTGGGGTGATGAGGAAGGTCACCGAGGACATTTTCAACCTTTTGTTTTGCAGCTGCCAGTATCCTTGTGGGGAAGAGACGTTCTCACCCAGATGGATGTCACTCTTACATCCACCTGCTCTCCCCAAGCCAAAGGGATACTCAAAAATCAGGGATATGTCCCCGGCAAGGGCCTGGGCTCAGCCCTGCAGGGCCGGACATCCCCCGTACCTGTAGAAAAAAGGGAAGGTAGACACGGGTTGGGTTTTTCCTAGGGGCCACTGAGAAACTTCTCCTGCCCGCTCCAATTAAGATTACCTGGAAATCTCAAAATCCAGTTTGGGTGCCTCAGTGGCCCTTACCCAAGGAGAAGCTTTTAGCATTAACTGAGATAGTCAAAACCCAGTTTCAGGCGGGACACGTAAAGCCGTCAACCTCCCCTTGGAATACCCCTGTCTTTGTCATCAGGAAGAAGTCAGGCAAGTGGAGGTTGCTCCATGATCTAAGGGCTGTCAACTCACAGATGCAACCCCTGGGGGCGATCCAGAGGGGACTACCAGCCCTCTCAGCCATCCCTCAGTCCTGGTTAGTTTACGCCATAGATCTTAGAGATTGTTTTTTCTCAATCCCCCTACATCCCGAGGACACCCACAGATTCGCCTTTACCCTACCCACCATTAACCAAGAGAGTCCTGATCAGAGGTACGAGTGGGTTACATTACCCCAGGGTATGGCCAACAGTCCCACCATGTGTCAGATTTATCTTGATTTTCTACTGGCCCCCTTACGTGAAGCCTTCCCCAGAGTTAGGTGTATTCATTACATGGATGATCTGCTAATCAGTGCAAAAGATATGACTGAGTTGGAGGATATGCTAGGCCAATTGGTCAAGGCCCTGAGAAAGGCGAATTTACATATTGCCCCTGACAAGATTCAGGGAGGAGACATAGTGACCTACTTGGGCACCAAAGTCTCCCCCACATCGATTTCTCCACAAAAGGTAACCATCAGAACAGATAGTCTGAGGACCTTAAATGACATGCAAAAGCTACTGGGAGATATAAACTGGATCAGACCTTATTTACACATCCCTAACTCGGACTTAAAGCCCCTGTTCGACCTCCTGAAAGGAGACTCGGATATTGCCTCCCCCAGGGAGTTCACCCCGGAAGCCAGAGTTGCTCTGAGAAAGATAGAGGAAGCCCTAAGTACAGCTACATTGCGGAGAATTGACTCAGAACAGCCTTTTGAGGTCTGCTTGTTGCAGACCGTTTCTCAACCTACGGCAGTGATTTGGCAAAAGGGACCACTTTTGTGGGTGCACCCTAAGGTCTCACCTGCCAAGATTATCGAACATTATCCGGAAACAGTCGCTTCCCTGGCCTTGGAGGCACATGGCAGGGCTATCCAACATTTTGGCTCTGCACCCCATGCTATTCGGGTACCTTATACCGCTTCTCAAATAAAAATCCTGACTGCTTGTATAGATACTTGGGCCATCCTGAGATGTGTTTTTCTTGGGGAGATAGACAACCAGTTCCCCAAGGACCCTATACTACAGTTTGTTACTCAACATCCGGTGATATTTCCAAAAATCACCGCGTCCACACCTCTTACTCCTGCAACGACAGTCTATACGGACGGGTCAAAAACCGGGATAGGGGCCTATGTGGTCTCAGGTATGCCCCCGATCAGCATACAATTTGAACCAGATCAACCACAAGTGGTAGAGTTACAGATTGTACGAACTGTCCTTGAGAAGTTCCCAGGAGCCCTTAATATTATCTCTGATTCAAAATATGTGATCAATGCCGTACAGGTCCTTGAGACTGCAGGCCCGATTAAGCCAACCTCCAAAGTGACTAATTTGTTTTTGTCCATCCAGACTCTGCTTAAAAATAGGCACAACAAAATATACATCACTCACATAAGGGCACATACACGCCTACCAGGGCCCATGGTACAGGGCAATGCGGCTGCTGACGTGGCCACTCGCCCGTTGTGGATACTCAATATGTTATCTTCAATAGAACAAGCCCGTCTGTTTCATGACAGATTTCATGTCAACGCCAGGACCTTAGCCAACCAGTACCACATTTCCAGGGCTGACGCGCGGGACATCGTACGGTTATGCGGCTCTTGCGCCACATACACACCCGCCGTATCAACGGGAGTTAACCCCAGGGGATTGATTCCTGGCGACACTTGGCAAATGGATGTCACACATATGACGGAATTCGGATCTCTTAAATATGTTCATGTCTCTACGGACACCTGCTCTCATATTATATTCGCGACTGCTGAAACAGGCGAAAAGGCGTCTCATGTGATTAATCATTGCCTGACAGCTTGGGCCGCATGGGATAAACCAAAAATATTAAAAACTGATAACGGACCAGCTTATACAAGCAAAGCCTTTAATGAGTTCTGTGAAAAAATGGGGGTACAGTTGAAACATGGCATCCCATACAATCCCCAAGGTCAAGGAATTATTGAAAGGGCTCATAGGAGCCTTAAAGAAATTCTACAAAAACAAAAAGGGGGAATAAGTCAGGGCCTGCCCCCAAAGGCACGGCTCTCCATGGCATTGTTCACATACAATTTTTTGAACCTGAACAACAACAATCATTCCCCGGCTATGGAACATTGTAATCCATCTCCTGGCAATAGGGGATGGGTGAAATGGAAAGATGTCCTGACGGGACAATGGATGGGCCCGGATCCAGTAGTTAGCTGGAACCGAGGTGCGGTTTGTGTTTTCCCACAGGAACCAGGACGAGAACCATTGTGGGTCCCAGAGCGGCTGACGCGCGTGGCGAATCCAACGAAACACAATGCAGGAGACACTCCAAAACTCAACGGCAGCGGACAGCCTGATCAAGATCGGTCCGACCAAGATATTGCTGCTTGACCGAGGAATACCGTATGACTTATGGGACACAATAATGATTATGCTCTCGATGGTAATTGGCTCTCTTTTAGGGTACGGTGCAGCCAGAGTGGCTAGGCCACGCCGCCTTCCGGCAGCCCCCTTCCTTCTGGCTTTGATGCTCACCACTACTACTGAAATAGGAGCAGACTTGGTGTGGGCAGCAATACATCACCCGCCAGCGCTAGCCGCTATTTCCACTACAGCCCCCTCTCTCCCAAAGTTGTATGCGAAAAACTGCTCCGCCAGATTGCCTTGCATACCAGATATACCACTGACCATCAGACCCATACGTTTTGACCTTCCCATCACTAATGATGTGGTCATTTTTTCCACTAATAGTAACCCCTCGTGTCATCGGGGATCCTGCGTTAGCTTCCTGCCCCTCCTTGTAAAGTGGTATAATACCTCCCTGACAGTGAGGTTGTCTGTCCCATCCCTGCATTCGCCTGGATGTTTTAAAGCCGGCCTACTTAGCGGCAGAGTCATCACTTTTAACTCAACCTGCAAACCCCGAGCAGCCATGCACACCCGTCCCGATTTCCCCACATGCCCATACCGTGTGTCCCCAAGCCGAAAAAGACAGATGGTGGACCTGTCACAACTTTCATGGCAGCCCTGTACTGTCGACGGCGTGGGAGTGACTCATCTAAACATGTCTTGGTGGTCCCGGTTTTCTCCTCCATCCGGTAGTAACAACATATTCGCGCTGACCTGGTGGGAGTCCTACCTGAGAGTGAACAACAGGTTGGCAATAAGTTTCCCCTTCCCCCTTAATGAAAATTGGTTGTGCCTTTCCACCGGAGCCTGCATGGACTTAAGACCCATGCTCGCTATTAACGCTTCTGCCTCTAATGGAACCACCAATGTCACCCTTAATTCTGAGGCTGCATGCGTAAAACCGCCCTACTTGTGGGTATTCTCTGTTGACATCACCTTCAGATGCAGTAACCAACCATGCTTTACAGGGAACTGCTGGAATGGGTCTTTCCCGTATGCTATGTTGGCTCTTCGACCCCCACTGATGTGGGTTCCCTTTAACGAATCTGTTTGGGTTCATCCCGTCTATCAGCAGGACCAACTACCCGTGCTCAGACGTAAGAGAGATTTTGGGATCACAGCGGCCCTGACAGCACTGTTCGTGACTCTGACTGCGACGGCTGTGACGGCTGCCGTTGCTCTGACCCAGTCTACGCTGACGGCTCAGGCCTTTGCCAATCTTACAGACACCACCTCCCTGGCGCTGAGGGAGCAACAAGAAGTTAACCTCCTCCAGCACAACGCCATAATGGCGTTACAGCAACAGATCGACCTAATCGCTCAGGAAGTCCAGGGACTCTGGGAGGTGGCTAACAATTTGTGTGACGCCAGATGGGCATTCACCCAGTTGTGCGTTACCCCCATCCAGGTCAACCGTTCGGCTTACAGGCAATTTCAGGATTATGTTCTTACCACCTATAATTCTTCCTTTTGGAATGCTAGCGTGCGCCTGGATATGACTATCCGACAGCTAGATCAGATAGAGGTGCCTATACTTACAGCCTCCTTTTTTGATGATGTCCTAAGCCAGATAGGCTCCTTCTTCAAACCTTCGTCACTTCTTGCGTATGGGATCATTCTTGCCCTCATGGTTGTCACTCTCGTGACTCTTAGGTGCCTGCGGTCGATAAGGGCGACCCAGAAGACACATATGACATTGATGATGTTGCTGGCCCAGAGTCAAGGGGATTCCACACCTAGCGTTTTCTGGGCTCAGGCTAGAAAGGCACGGCTCCTTTAACAAGTATGTGGCTGCCCTCGCCATTATTCTTACGGATATTCTAGTATTATTACGTACGTCTCCTTCCCCGTCGCGGCTGCGAACCTAGACTAGAAGGGCCCCACGCTTAAGACGTGTTCCCATTGATAATTAGAAAATAGTGATTAGCGATTGTAGTGAACGGGGATTATGGTTGGTAATTAGTGATTACGCGGTTCCTCAAATGTCACTCGGCGGACCCCTCCGTGTCTCCCCCAAGATATCAGCTTTAAGAGTTGAGTGGGCAAGCCAACGACGGGTAAGACGGGAGAAATTCTCCTGATCAACCTAAGACAGGCTCCACTCCAAGGGTCCTCTAGGGAGTGAGAGTTATGGCATTGAGATGCGAGACCAAGGGTACTGCAGTGCCATCCGCCTCAAGGGTTGAGGGGAAGGCAGGAATGAATGTCTATATGCATCCAGGTTCGGTTCACAAAAGCCTGGCCCTGCAAAAAAATGAACCACTCACCTTGAGCATGGTCCTGGCGCAAGGATATGCACGAGACAAGGTGATGCACAGCAGGGTATAGACCTCTACATTCTCTCATGCCTCGGCCTACAAAATAGGCCCACTCTCAGACACCACACATGGACCCGCACACCGCACTATCTTAATAAATAAAGAAGGGGGAGATGTTGGGAGCCTGGCCGAGTGATATGAGGCCTGTGGAGAGGAGTGAAGCCTGAGCTAGATTGCCCCTCCCATCGACCGAGTGGTATGAGGCCTGTGGTGAGGAGTGAAGCCTGAGCTAGATTACCCCTCCCATCGAATAAGCCAAGATGGCACCCATTTCCTGCTCCCTAGCTAGTAAACAACACGCCCTGTGAGCTAGTCTGCCCAGCAACAGCTGACGCTGGCCAATCAGCTCGTCTTGCCTACTTTGATGTGATTGGTTACTGTGTCCATATATATGCTGGCACCACCCCTGGGGCGAACACACACACACTAGGAAGAAGGATTGCTGAGGGAAGCACACAAGGAGCCGCAGGGAGCGGACCAGAGGAGGCTTCCCTCAGGCGGGGTCCGAGATCCCGGAGCAGAGCGTACGGAGAGAGAAAATAAACCAAAGGCTATCCGCCAACTACTCGTGTCGTGTGTTTTTTCCTGCCGGCCGGGATCGACACCGACAATTCTACAGACTAATAGCAAGGAAGGAGGCAGAGGCAGTTCCGGAGGCCCCTGTTCTCACACCGGGTCCCTCTGGGGTCTCTCAGAATGCTTTCCGACAGGCTCTGAGACAGGAAGTGTGAGATTGCGGGTGTAAAGAATGGTCCATTTCCCACATCTGGACCTTGTTGACATCTGCTGGCATGATGCTCCTCGCTCCCCAGGGCACAGGTGCCAGACTTTCAGTGCTGGAACTCACAGTCTTCGTGGTTCGCCTTCACCTACTCCACTGGTTCACTGACTTCTTCCCTGGGGACGCCAGCAGCCTCTCTCCTCCTCTCCCCAGGCTCGATGGGTGCTCCTGGCCAAGCTCTCCAACTGCTAAGCATTTTTAAAAATACTATTAGCTACTTTGTAAAATTTAGTTTATTTGTTCATCTTCAACTAGAAATACACCACTGAGCACAGGACCTTCTATGTAAAAGGACCCCGTCTTTCCATGTGGACACTTGCTGGACCAGTGCATGATGGACCCATGCATCCATGGACCCATGGGTGCACCCTTGCTGCACCCATGAATGATGATGTGAAACCAGTGAATATAAGGAAGGTTCCCACAAGTGGGCGGGACATTCAGAACTATAAACTGCTTCCCTTACAAAACACATAGAATGTGTATATTAATAATGGAGTCTGTATCACAAAATTTATTTTTCAAACTGATCTTTTATTATTATATATGAAGTCACAATAGTCTCCAATAAAGTCATGAAACCTCTTAGTTTCTATCTATAAGACAAATAACTTAAGATTCACTTTAGCCAGTAATACAGCATGCCTGTAATCCCGGCACTTGGGGGAGGATCACTGTGAGTTTGAGTCCTGAACTTCATAGCAAGACCTTGTCTCAAAAAACCAAAATATGAATTCATGCCCATTCATCTAATATAGTTTTCATTTGGTTTTTGACTAGGACCGTGAAGCAAACAGTTACTTTATGAGAATACTTTGTTTCAGTGAATACTATATCACTACCAACTCACTTATTAAGATCTGGGAAAAAATAACAAAAATAGTTATTTTTATTATGTCCATTATACTTTTACTGCTAAGGAAAGTATTTTTTTTTCAAAAGTTAGCAATGGGATATTACTTCTCTAATGGATTGGTAAACTATAATTTGGAATAGTTAAATAGCTTTTCAAATAAGAGCAAATGCATTCATATATATAGTGACAGATCTTACGATAGAGGGGATTTTAGCTACTTTTAATGAAAATAGAAAATACTTAGCTTTAGTCACCTATCACACTCCAGTACCTTTATAATGTACCTTGAAATACCAAAGTGTAACTGATTGCATTTGGATCATTTGAAGATTATGCAGAAATTACAACGTACCAGGATGAGGCTAAAAAGAGGAGAGACGCGATCCCAGTAAGATCTGTATTCAAAATAGAAAGTACATTATAACATAGAATTGAGGTTATTAGCATGAGATTTTCTAGTTCTCTGCTGCAGGCCAGGCTGGTGATGATGATCATGGAGTTGAAAAATCAAAAGATCAAAGCATTCTAAGGGTAATACTGGCTTTCTGAATAGGTAGACACAGTCACACTTGGGTGATTAGGAAGAAAGGAATGGAAACTCGAGAATTGATGCTGGTCAGGTGGCTGTGTGTCCTGCTAGCACTGCGCAGAGGCAGAGCCCGCAGAGAGGGCCCAGGCCTTCGCTAACCTGAACTTCCAGCAAAGGCACTTATCTGAAGAGCCAGAAAATCAATCGTAAAGAATCTGAATTAATATCGTAGTGACAGGAGCAGGTCCGGGGCTTGAGGCCTGGCGGGTTTTGGCAGGAGTGTATTGTGCTGCTGGGAAAGGAGATGGGCGGGGGTAGGAAGGTTAAATGGAAATTAAGTTGCAGTGGTCTAGGAGTGTGGTGATTAGGGCAGCGATGGCCATCTGGGTCATGGAGATAAAGGGGTATTTTAAAAGATCTTTGGGTGGAAGCACCCAGGAATTTCAACTGAACACGGCATAAGAAAACACAGAGGTGAAGGCAAGTCTAACACCATTCTTGGACTGTGAATAATGTTTCCCATAGTGCAATTTGGAAAGCACAGGGGTAGGGAGATTCATGCACAAATGTGAAAGCTAGAGTTTCACTGCCTGCCTTCCTTCCTTCCTTCCTTCCTTCCTTCCTTCCTTCCTTCCTTCCTTCCTTCCCTCTTCCGATCATTTTACATGCACCAGGCACAGTGAAAAGTTGGCTGAGCAGTTCAAAGTGCAGGGATCAGGTGTCTTTCATATTTATTCTCATACAAGAGACAAAGCTCCGTGTCGATGGACACAGTCCTTCAGGAGAAAGCATGTGACTGATGCACAGTGAGCGGAAGTGAAGGAGAGGGACCTGATTCAGTAAGATTGAGGCAAAAGCTTTTCCAGTGCAGAGGAGAGGCGGGACTGATCAGCAACAGGATGAGAGTGAGGAAGACCGAGAGACCACAGAGGGGCCCAGTGAGGAGAAGCCCAGGGCAGCTTCTCAGGTGAACAAAGCCTGGAGCAGTAAAGTAGAAGCAGAAGGGGGTTTCTTCACCCTGTTACTAACACCTGCAACACCCATGTTTAACATCATACTTAAAAATGAGAAACTAGAGGATTTCCCGTTAAATTTAAGGCAAGGACGTCGCATCTTATCACTATTCTTCAGTATTTCCCTGGAAATCTTAGAAATTCAGTGACAGAAGAAAAGAAAAAAAGCCACAATAATTGGGAAGGGAGGACTAAAACTTTCTTTGCAGATGATCTGATTGTCTAGAAGAACATATGAAAGAATTAATGAAGTCTACTGGACGTTATAGCCATTGAATTATTTGCAGGATACAAAGTTCATTTAAAAAAACCTCAAGTGATTTCCTATATATCAGGCACCAAAAAATGAACTTTGAAATTCAAAACACAATGCCATGTATAGATAATAAGAGAATACATCTAACAAAACGTGTACTATTTAAAAAGACATATCAAGATACATCATGTATAGGTGCAAATTCCCTGTGATGAACTGATCAATATGTATATCTAAATTGTACTAACAAACTTAATAATAAAAAAGAAAAATGACAAATTTTTGTTAAAAAGAAATCAAATAACTAAAGAGGTGGAGAGATATGCCACATTCATGGATCAGAATATTGAATATTGTTAAGAAGTGAGTTCTTTTCAACATGATCTTTAGACTCAAGTTCTATTGTGCAGATATGTACACACCCTTTCTAAATTTATACAGAGAGACAAAATACAGTAGGGAAAGAACAAATCAGGAGGACCACCAACCCGGACCTTCTCGTCTTAGAAAAATGTTACATTAATCAACATGGAGAGAAAGAATAGACAAATAGATCCAAAGAACAGAATAGGTACTCCTACAATGGATCCATATAAATATAGTTAATCAATTTTTGGAAAAGGTACAAAGCTAATAAGATAGTGAGAAGACAGTTTTTTTTTTTCCCTCAAAGAAATGGTGTTGGAATAACTGGGCGTCTGTATGAAGAAAAAGGACTTAAGATACAAACCTTGATAGATGTTGTGCCATTCACAATAGATCACTGGCCAAAACACACAAGGGAAGACTATTAGTTTTCTAGAAGATAACACAAGAGAAAATCTAGATGACCTTGGGTTTGGTGATGACTTTTTAGATACATCAGTACAGTTGTGAGCCAAGAAAGAAATAATTAACATGTTGTGCTTATTAAAATTAAATTCCCTCCTTCTTTAAAAGGCAATGTCAGCAAAGAGATAAGATAAACCACAGTCTGGGAGAAAACATTTCAAAAAGTTTTTATTCAAAACATCCAAAAAAATCTTTAGAGCTCAATAAGAAAACAATATCTAGTTTGAAAATGGGTCCAAAACATTAGCCAACCCCTCCTCGCAGACAATGTGACCATGGAATATAAAGACATAGAGAGACACCTGGCTTCATACACCATCTGCGCAATGCTTATGAGAAAAAAGAGGCACACCTGTTACAAAGGCCAGGATGCAAAACCTTGACGGCAGTGAGTTCCCGCAAGGATGCAGGGCAATGGGAACCCTCGCTCACTGCCAGCGGGCCTGTAGAACAGCACAGCCACTTTCAACACCACGGAACTTACTCTAAATTCACAGTCCTCAGTTGTGGTACTTGGCATTCATGCAGCTGAACAGAAAATGTTGACCCACACAAGATCTGCGAATGTATGTGTATAGCAGGTTTAACAGTTCCCAAGCAAGCTGTTCTTTATGAAGTAAAGGAAGTAAACAAACCATGGTACACCCAGGTAATGGACTACTACTTGGTACTACAAGAAAAAAAAAACATGAAAGGACATGGAAGAAATTTAAGTGCATGTTGTTAGGCGAAAGTAGCCAATCCAAGAGACTACTTTCTTGTGACTGTACAATGTTCTCCAAAATAGAAAGCTATAGAGGTAAGGGAAACATCAGTGACTGCTAGGGTTAAGGGAAAGGGCGGATGACTAGGAGGAGGGCAAGGGATTTTTATGGCACCGGAAGTACAGTGTACGAGGCTGTAGTGGCAGATGCGTGCTACACCAGAATTCGCAGTAGATACAACACGAAGGTGAACTGAGATCACAGGCTCCAAGTGGTAAGGCCATGCCACTGTGGGCTCTTGGACTGCACCATATTCACCATTGTGCTGGGCATGTGTTAGCTGTGGTGCGTGGGAACTCTCGATATTTTTCTTTCAATTTTGCTGTGAACTATAAATTGCTCTGAAAGCATAGTCTTTAACAAGAAAACAAAAAGACTGGGAGGATCATCAAAAAGTATAGATTAAAAAGATGCATTCATATCAAAAACCACAGTAAAAGACTCAAGTGTAAAATCTGTGGTGAAGCGTGTGATGCCCATACTGCTAGCTTGAAGGGGTGCGTGTGAGTGTGCGTGGACACAGCTCAAGATAGTTGTGCTTTGCCTGGGCGTCTCTCTTGCCGTGTGCTTTATGTCTATGTGGGGAGGCTGGGAAGACAGCACACACAGGCACCTTCTACAGTCTGACAGTCACCCAGAAACTGAAGCTCTCTGTCCCTCATCCACATGAAACTGGATTCTGTCCGAAATATCAGTGAGCTTGGAGGAAGTCCTTCCCCAGAGGGAGCTTGGGTGAGACCACAGTGCAGACCAAACACTGACGATCACCTTGTGAGAAATACTGAAGCAGAGGATGTAGCGGGGCTGGGTCCAGCAGTTTTTCCAAAGAAACAATGAGATAATAGGTGTGTGGTTTAAGCTGCAAAACTGTTACAGACACAAGAGACTCTGGCGTATTTATTCATAAACAAGTGAGTTGGATCAGAACATAAAATATCTCTCATAGAATTTCTAGCTCTTATTTGATCTTAGTGAAGAGTTCTTAGGATAGTATTTCTTAACCCAGCTCACACAGGAATATTACTTGTTGTGTATTTGTATCTTGTGCTAAGCACAAGGATAATTAATTTTTAATGTATTGTTACTTAAATATCCCCAAATCTTTTATTGTTATCCCTACTTTAAAAGATGAGAATGGTAAGATTATGTGATACTCAATTATTAAACAAGTGCCCACAGCTTAGGCATGTCAATCTATGATTTGCCTCTCCATCTGCTTGACCACCAAACCACTCTCCCAAGACGATGGCTTGGGTGAGAAATTAGTTTGTCTTTTTGGAGAGGAAGACAAATCCAAAGAGGATCTATGAGGCTATCACACAATTATGTGATTATTAAACTGCTTTGAGGAGATGAAAAATAATGTGCACCAAGAAACCTCTAATAGTTTCTATTTCCATTGGTTAAGAATCTATTAACTCAATATCATCTTTGTTCAGGGTTTGTTCTTTCAACGGTGGTTTTTTTAGGGGGCAGGAGGGAAAAGCAACATCTGTGAGAGTCACCTCACTTTCATAGACCTCAGTTTCCTACACGAGGTGAGCAGAAAGTCTCCAAAACTGCTTGCAAAGTCAGTGTTAGGAGCTCCCATCCTGTCTAGGTAGATTTGATTTGTTGGACTTCTTGCAAATGTAACACACACAGTAGGGGTGATAACATTTTAGTGATCAGTTTTAGACAATGGCAAAGGAATCAAATATTGAGAAGCCATTGTGTTAAGCAATATAATGTATCTGCTACCACTAGTCACAATTATTCTGTACCTTTTTAGTTTAAGACAAAAGTGCTCATTTTTAAAATGGGGACCAGAATAGAAAGAACTTCCTATGTTGCACAGGTCCTTAACCTGGCCTTCTCCGTGTGTGATCCAAGTAATCAGTGTGACATATCAGAGGCACCTGAAGCCCCTAACTCTTCTTCACTTGCCAGCCTATGGTCTTCAGCATCCAGAAACCAGTGGCTCTTACATCTGTAGACAGGTGACTCTCATACAATGCAGAAAGTCTTGTGCAGATGGATTTCTGTGAGAGCTCAGAATAACCGACCTCACCAACCTCACCAACCTTAACTGGGGGAATAAGGTAAGACTCGAGTTTGAGTCTTGAGTTAAATGTGACGGGTTGGAGTGGAGTCTTTCTGATGAAAAAACAAAAGGACAAGGTGGGAAAGTATTTTAGAGAAACTAGAAGCATGTTCAAATTTCAGAATTTCCAGAAGGCAGGGAATGGGCCGCAGGGAACCACTTGTCAGACCCTTGGGAGTCATGGTGGCAGGCTTGTGCTTTGATCTATTTTCATTTATATTTATCTCTACTTTATTTCTAGCTTGGTGTCCGATGGAGCAGACATTCAATCAATATCATTTAAGTGGCTGAATTAATGAATGAGACTGGAGACAGGTAGAAAACCTTGTGAAGAGCCTTCTGAGTCAGAAAAGAAACATTTTCACGCTCTTGGCTAGAAGAAACCCAATACATTGATTAAACTTTTTGGATTTTCATTTGAGATTCCCTTTGATGGGTTGTTTATATGTTTTATAAGGTTTCTTTCTTCACTTCCCTCCAAATGTATCAAAATAATATACACTGAGACTGTCTGCTAATATTTCACTTCTCTAAGGGAATGGCTGGCTGTCAAGCTGTCACGGGCATCAGAATTACCTGGAGGGTTTAAGTTGATTACCGGTCAGCACTGCACACTGCTGAGAGGCTGGGAGAAGGCCTGAGAACTGGTATTTTTAACGAGATCCCAAATGCAACTGATGGTCTCGGTCAGGGACTACATTTTGATGAAGTATGTTCAGCAATCTTCACTCTGAATCATTAAGTTGTTAGCTGCTCTCCTGTCTTTTAAAAAACATGTAAAATATTTTGAGCAGATTCATGTAAACATAACATTTCAAGCAGACATGAAGTTATTTTCATATTGCCTTTGGAGATAATGAGATTGCAGGTGTAACCAATTTTGTGGAACTGATACATGCCTGGAACTTTATTCATATGTTAAATTTCATTTTGTTGCACAAAGGAAACAAACCTTTAGCTGATTCCTCAAAAAATGAAGAATTGTTTTGCAATGTAAACGCTCACCCTGAATATACTATATTGTGTGTTGCTACTTCTTTAAAGCTTACTGTTTTTTTACATGGACATTCACCTATAAAGAACTTGTTCTCTAAAATGCATCGATTTTTACTGAATTGCAGGGAGCCCCAACTTTCCACAGGACTCTCAAAATCCCATGTCAGCTGGCTAGCACTGCGTAGGCACCACTGTTGAGAGCCCACTTTTGGGTTGTGGAAAGCAGTTTCTTCCCTGCTTGCTATGAGGAGGATAGCTGTTCCTTTTGTCTCTGCTTTTGATAGCCTGCTGAGCACTCCCAGAATGTTCTTTCGATGAGGCTCCCATCTCTCTCAGCTTCTGAGATTGTCTGCTTAGCAGATGCTTTAACAAACTCCCTCCTCTGGGAGACTCTTTGAGACAAGCAACTTGTATTAGTGGTGGAGACACTGATGTGTGGGCAGCACAGGAAGGCAAAGAGCTTGAAATTTGGCCAAAAAGCTTATTTAGATAAACACAGAAAATTGGCAACACATGGGGGTGTAAAGAAGTCTCATTAAAAAGTCCCCAAAAGGCCCACATGGACTTATTTTGTTCGCCCACGGGAACAGAAGTTTCTGTTCTCCGAGGTGCTATTAAAAGAAACAGGAATCTGTGATCTTCTTTTCTGCTAATGGGATGTGACTGCAGTAGTGAATTAACAGTTTCCACTCATGGTTCATTTTGTCTCAGAAAATGACACCAGGTAATATTTCACCTGTCAACTATTTACCTGTGTTTGTTCCAAAATGTGTTTGAGCAGGAAGTGGGTGGGAGATCAAGCCTCATCTTGATGCGAGGACAGTGTGTATCCTCTTTGCTCAGAGAGCTGGAAACTCATCATGACATATGCTGGCTGCACAGTGGAAACTTACCACCTCCTACATCCTGAAGCCCGGCCGGCAGGCTCTGGGGGGGGGCCACTTCTGCAGCGATGTGCACCGAAATGTCAGGGCAGGACCCCAACAAGACTGAAGGTGATCCTTGGATTTTGTTTATATTTTGTCAAAAATACTGGGGGTATGTTTCCCTCTAGACAGACATGAACTGCTATTCTCCCTGTACGATTCTTCTTCACACATATGACTGGGTGGACATCATGCTTGTCTTGAGGTCGTGAAGCCTTACAAAGACACTGCCCCCACTGTGAGGGCCTCTGTCACACAATCTAAAAGTTAGGTCAGCTAATGAAATACTTTTTAATGTTTGTGCCCCTCGTCAAAAATAATGACCGTTTTATAGATCATAAAGGTTTTAACGGATGAATACCAGGAACACTTTCAAATCACCTTCTGAAGTTTTCTAACTTGTGACTTCAGGTCTTGGTCATTAAAATTTGGTATTTCTGTTTTCTGTATCTTTAATGCTCTCTGTATCATGATAATTTAGCCATTAAATCTGTTCATCACTTGGTATGTGTGTGTTAACAGTAACTTTTTTTTAAATGAGAAGCTCTATCTATCTATCTATCTATCTATCCGGTGTGGAACTTGCAGTACATTTTAGAACCTTTTAAAAACACGTACATTGTATTCTTTTCCAGCCCTTCTTTTCTCTGCACCTTTTTCTGACATTTCTTTTGCCTTTCCTGTGCCATTTTCTTCCCTTTGCTCTTATCTTCTACTGTTTTCTTTCCTATAGGTTCGTCTGCTCACTGGGGCTCAAGACACCAACTCTGAATTTAAACAATCTCTTAAGCCTTGATTTCTATTTCTGGTTTTCCACCTGTTCCTAGGTGAGAGCACTGAGAAGTACAGGATTACCAGAAACACAAAAGCCTTTCTCACATGGGAAGAACAACAGTGGGATTCTGAATCCATCCAATTATAGGTTTTCCAACTATTCATTTTCTAATCCCATATGCCTCATATTCACTTTTCCTATCTATAGCAGCAGAGCACATGTATTATGCAGATACTTTGGCAGAAGCAAAGTAACCAGAATGGCTCAACAATAATTAAAAATCACCCCTGTTGAAAACTATATCATTCTGCAGCATGAGTAAGTCAAAGGCCACAGTGATATTTATCTGGAAATAACAATTAAATTGCAATATTTTGCATACATCAACTTGATGTGTGCACCTCTTAGCCAACCAATCTAGAGAATCTGAACAGCACATAATCTATACTCGATTGAATTTTTTTAAATAAAATTTTACCTCGAAGTGGAAGACAGATGGTCTGACTTATGTGATGATGATATTCTTAGTGGAAGAGAGAGAAAGGATAGAAGGATGCTAAAACCAATTTTCTGTTTTATAAGTTTCCATGAAAATCCATAGATATGTAAGTAGAGTCTGAGGCTGTGTTTCTCATGCATTAACTAAACGGTGTGTGGATGCTGTAATATGACGACTTGGGAAGGTGATTGGTCTTGTGATGGGACAGAATCCTGTCTCATTTTCAGCTACCAAGTAATGCTGGGTCAGTGAAATGAGGGATTCCAGAGGCATTAAAATGGAGAACGTACAGTTCTTAGGATTTTATTTGTATCCACAGAGGACACAGTTCCTCTATCTGTACATCATTTCTTAACCAAGGCCATGAATTGGAAGAGAATCAAAGCCAGGAAATGTGTGTGATCACTCTGCATTTCACCAGTTTTACTCATTAGATCTTGAGTTTGTCATTCAAAAGTGAAAATATGTTATTAGCTTTCAATTCTAATAATCACAGGATTTCTATCAAAGTTTAGAAACAAAACATGGAAACTGGAAAAGAAGAAAAAGACAATAATGATCAAATGAGCTATCACATACACGACAAAAAGTAATTGATCAGTGCACAATAAAAGATCAAACAAAAACAAAAAGCATAAGTAGGAACACAAAAGTCGCTGTCTTTGACCATATAATTTAAGGGTATTTGGATGTATTTCCAGTGAGTCTTATAAGTACTGTTGTATTTTAAAGTGGTTCATTACATAGATGATACATTTATTGAAGTTCTATTATGTGGTATGCTACTTGCTTTTTGTAATACCACTTTTCATCTTTAAATCAGTCTCCAAACATACTTTAAAACATTATATATTATGAATACACTTAGCATTGTACAGTTATTTGTTCAAGTGATGAGATTCAAGTGGTAAAACTAGATTCAATATTCTCTAAAAACAGATTCTTATTATATCTGGCTTAAAAACAACTTTTCAAAAAGATTGTTTTATGTTCATTTTACTCTATTTAGCCAATCAATAAAATATATATTCTCTGTTGTGGAACAATTGCCATAAAAACCATCAAAGTAATTCACAGGGAGTTTTTGGCTAATATGGTGAGTGAAATATGTACAGAAAATTCTCCAAATGGAATATAATTAAATCATTCATCAATATTAAGGAAAGGGAAGTTTCAAGTAGAAAGAGTGACATAGGATATTAAAACCAAAGTAACATGATCTTTGGGGGAATGCAGATGGAATGTCCTATCATCAGAAAGAAGTGGGCTGTTGCCTAAGAGCTTTCCTGTGGGAATGGGGATGAAAAGCACAGATACAAGAGTCTGGATGGATGCAAGCTTTCTGAGAACAGAGGCAACAGGAAGTGGTGGTCTGGGCCATAGAAAGCTCCTAACTGTGGGGCAGCAAGACGGAATGGGGTACTAAGAAACAATGCAAGGTACAAAGAATTAGAAATGGCAGATTAATGATTTAGAGCAGTTTTGATGATGACATCACAGAATAGTCTAAAGAAATCATGAGATGTGCAAAGTTTGGGTTTTTGGGGGATTGTACAGCGCTTTAAGTATATCTTCTGTTAATGAGGAAGAGGCTACTCACATGGTCTAGACACAGTTTTGTCAATGACATAGTGGACGTAACACTAAGAGGACAAGGTAAATGTTCTAGATTCTTTCTATTAAATCTAATTCATTATATCAGTGGAAAATACATCAAGGTCACAACAAGCTATGAAGACAAAGAAAAGTGGAAGAAGACATAAAATCTAGTACATTCTACAGTCAGCCTTTTAGATTACACCAGAATTCATCAAGGTTGCTATAAAATGATTCCAATTTTCCATAATTATAGTTTGGAAAAGCAATATATAGTAAAAATCAAATCCATAATATTCACAAACTTTCTATTGGACCTTGAGTTTTTTCTTAGTACAGTATGAATTGTAGTTGATTTTTATGCAGATAATTATTGAATTTATGGAATTATGCTTTAAAAAGATTTAAAATGGAGACATGGTATTTATAGATTGAAATACTCAATACTATAATGTTATATAATCTTCTCTAACCAACACTGTAAAATATTCTTCCCCAGTTGGTCTATAAATTTAGTACAGTTTCCAAAAGTGTTTTGCATGGAACTTGGCACATTAAGTTCAAATTCATGGAGGTCTATGAAGGAATGAAGGCCTATGAAGCACCACACTATTCTGAGGCTGAATTAAGGAGTGGAGAGTTCTCACGTCAGAGATCGAAGGCTTTGTCCTATTCTACAGGTTTAGTCACTAAGGATTAAATCCAGGCTTAGTCAAACAGATCAGTCAAGCAGAGGACAGATTTGGATAGAGACCCAAATGTGAAGGGAAATGAGGTGTATACAGAAATGGCGGGAAACGGTCTGTGGGTTTTGTCACTGAACAATGCTAGGAAAACTGAATGTTCTTATGGGAGAAAAGTTGGTAATTTTCACACTCATACCATACAGAAAAGTTAACTGGAAATAAGTCAAAGATGAAAATGTGAAGAACAGAAGTGTAAGCATCTGTTTACGATCAAATACAGAACAGTGTTTTTGAGATACTGGAATGTGTAAATGCTCTTTATGAAAAGATAAGAGCAAAACTTCATTAAAAGAAAACAAAATGAAATGTTGGCATGAATTAAGACAACATGAAGCGCAAAGACAAAGAAAAGACTGCAAAGGTAAGTTTCTAGTATCTATGTATTTTTAAAACCAACACATAAACCCATGCAAAATGAGCTAATGATAAGACCAGGATGTTCTTACATGAATCCTGAACTTCTGAAAATCTTAGGCAAAGATATTATGCTTCCTAGTAATCTACAGACTAAACTAAGACCAATGCAATGGAGTTCTCCCCCTTCAGGGATCTTCAAACACCTGGAGGGCTGTGCTTTTAAATTTCTCCACAACCATTGCATTGGTCTTAATTTTGACCATTTTATAATTAATCTGTGAGCACTTAAAGATATCTGCCAGCAAAAGGGCCCAGTAGGTGGTAACAAGGAAGGTGAAAGGAAAAAAATTCAATAATCCTCCAGAAAGAGGACACAAAAGGTTGAGATAGTCTTCTCTGTTGGCTGAATTGTAGTCTGGTCAAGCAAGACAGGTGTTTGGGGCTATTGTCATCGGTGGAGAAGTAGATGAGAACCCAGGGCTACAATGATTCTCAGGACCCTATATAGAACTTTTTGCACAGTTTCACAAGGTATGGACAGCACAACGGAGACTGACACCTCACAGAAGTAGAGCTGGTGATCGCGACTCTTCAGGACAGCCCGCTCTCCATCTTTTATACAGGGTGCACTTTTATCTTTTTTTTTAAGTTCTTCTATTACCTCTTCACCCTTTACCTTTTGCAACTAGTTTTGGTTGTCTTGTTCAGTTTTTTGTTTGAGACCAAAAGGACCTGTAACACTTTTGTTTGGTGGGTCAATTTTGTAGGAACTAAGTAACAACACTATGATTTTCCTCCTTCAGCCTCCAGCCCCACAGTGGACATTGGCCCATGGGTCCACAGAAACAAATCCTTCAGCCAATTGGAGACTTCCAATTTCAGCCAACTGTGTGAAAGCTATGGCAGCAAAAAATCAACATCAAATAAAGCAAACTCTCTGGCCAGAGTCAGTTCTTGAAGTTACGAAATGTCCATCTAATCACAATTAAATAATCAGCACTGTTTAGCTCCAAGAAGACAGAGCTTTCCAAGATCAGCAAACTCTAAACTAACGGTGGACAACACTTGCAGAGTTGCATTATTTTTGGACAATGCTGTCATTTTTAAATTGCTGACTACAGAGACAAGGCTTTCGTAATCACACAGGCTAAAAGCACATCTCAGCAATAGCTGATCCAACAAAGGCGTTTAGCCTGGAGAAAATCAAGTTGGTAGAAACAAAGAGGCTGGAGATGGAATTGCACTGACCACAGCTCACCTGTGCTGGATGTTTTCTGCTGGCTAAAACTGTTTTATGCTCTTTCTCTTCACCGAGTCTCTGAGCCTCACAATGATCTCAGCAGTTTTGTCCCACCATTACTCTCACTGCAATGGATGAGAGTTTATTTATTTACAGGTCCCTGAGACACATTGGCAGCACAGAATGTTAATCACAGGTGGTGATAATGATGGTTGTGAATGTTACTGCTGTTGAGTAATGTTTCTGATTGTAAGAAAAAAAGCAGCTCACCCTGGGAACAGTTTACTCATGCTTCCGTTCCTGGCCGGAAATAGCAACCTCACTTCCAGCCCTGCCAACTTCAGTGCGCTGATCAGAACTCACTCTTCCGAGTGCTAAAGAATTTTTTACTTTCTAGAATCTCATATTGATTTTAAAAGAGATTTCTGTTGATTGGATGGCTTAAGCTTTTAAATGGAACAGAAGGCAGACAGCATCCTATGTGTAAAACAAATATTTATTAGATACTGATCAGCTTCATATTAAGATAAAAGAAGTTATCAAGATAACAGAAATTGCGAACTAAGGTAGTAACATTTGCAGTTTCAAAATCAGACAGAGGCAGGTGAGACAAGAGGAGAGACAGAGGAGACAAGGTTGGAAGACAGAGTAATTGCTCCTGACATGACTCGGCTGTGTGACTTTGTTTTCAGCTAGGAGACAAAGCAATCACACTAGGTAATCTTTATGGGCTTTTCTGGATTCTTGACTCTGGAAGGCAATGCTTCAAATATAATCAACTAGAATAATTTCTACCATACCATTACACAGTTTTATGTTTTGATTTATTTTATGCTTATTTTTTAATGAGTACAAAATGAACACAATTTAAATATATGTATCTGTTAGTTTGCTTTCTTTCTTGTATTTTCTTAATCACCATTGATTAAAGTTAGACATTGCACTTTTAAGGCAAAGAACTATGACTGTAAATTTGCATACAATTTTTTCTCAGCACCGAATTATGTTTATTTGTCAAGTAATTTATTCTAGAGAAACTCATTTCTTCCTATGAAAGTGCTAAGTAAAAATGAGAAAAATAAATGTTCTAAGTCTTGGACTATCTTATAATTCCCTTGCCTACTTGCATGGATGATTTTTGTATGCACACATTCTGTATTTGAATAATAAACATTTTAATTTGTATATTCTTTTGGAGAGATCCATTTAATAGCCAAGGACCATAAGAAGTAAAATCCAAGAAACTAGCATTTATACCAGTATTCTACATGGCCTCTAAAGATAGGTGCAAAAATTTCATTCTGAAGCGAGCCCACCATCATGTGAGTGATGTGTAGTGAAAGGCTCTCAGCCAGCTTGGAATGGGTGCATGAGTAGTGTGCAAATTAGTTGCACAAAAACTAGATGTAAGGCCAGGCATAGCACACACACCTGAGATTCGGCACTCTCAAAAGTGAGGCAGGAGGATTACAAGTTCAAGTCCAGCTTGGGCAGTTTAGTGACAAGACCATGTATCAAAAGAAAAAATGTCTAAAGGCTAGGGATGTACCTTGGCAGGAAGATTCTGAGTTCAGTGCTTGGTTTCATGAAAAGCAAGCAAGCAAACAAACAGACAAACAAAAACCCACACACAATACCATTCTCCAGTATATGCTGCTTCTGCCTTTGACTGTGGTCAAATCATCAGCAGCTGATACAGCATGTGTTTGCTTTCCCTTGATAAGTTGAAGAAAACAATTTTAGAATGTTAAAAGTTCTTGAAGGAAAAGTACATTTTATAAATGCTGAATATAATCGATTTATCCATTTTTAAAGTCCCATATTCAGATATCCATGTGTATCATCACTTTATAATATTATTACAGAATAAACTTCAATGGAGTAGCAGGAACAATTTCTATCATCACATAATAAAATGAAGTAAATAAAGTTGAGAATAATAGGGAAAACTTGGTGGCTCATGGTAATGAATAAACAATGACACCTCTTACATCTTCATGGTTTAGGAATTTTTTCTGGGTTCTGTTATCTTTAAATCACATCTAAGCGTCTTGCCTGAATTTCGGATTCCTCAATCAACTCAAACTCTTGAATTTTCTAAATTTTGTGAAAATCTCGGTTAGTCATTTTTCTACTTTTTCCAAATAACCATGCCTATTTCTTGCGACAAAGTAGTGTCAGCAACAACAACAACAAAAACCAACTAGTATTTGTTGAGTGCCTATGTTGTGAAAAAATGAAGACTTTCTTTTTTATCCACACTAGATTATTATCACATGGAAAATTTAGTAAATTAGTGGGAGTGACACATCAGGAGGCTGAAAAGGAAGCCTCAGGTCCTCCTCCTGCCCATGTTGCCGAATACATGGAGCAATCCCCAGAGAGAGAGAGAAGTCTAGGGGCAGCTGTGACTCTTGCCTTACCCCAGGTGCTTGCAAAACTCTGACTTGCAAGCCAGTAAGAAAACTCAAGATGCTCATTCACAGAGCCCTCCCATGGTTAGCACGGTGTGGGGCAGCAGGGGAGAGGGATTTCCAGCTCCTGGCTTCTTGTGAGAAAGCACAGCAAAAGCGAGGAGCACAACTACGCCCGACATTCAGATGTGGGGACTGATTTTGTTTCCTCTGAATCTCAGCACTGACAGGAAAAGAGCAGCAGGTTGAGGAAACTGAAAACCCCAAACAGGGAGATAGAGATTTTGCAAAATTGAAGGGGACTGGAGGTGGAGGGAGGGGGTGCTGGGTAGGGGATTCATCTTAAATGAAATGAAGGTAAGCTGTGTGTCAACTCCACACAAGGGCTGTGGTCCTTATGTTCTAGTTAACATTCTAAAAAGCCAAACAAAACGTGCTGCTTTGCAGTAGCCCACATTTGTTGGTCTTTGTTTCTGCTCTGGCCCAGGCCACTGTAAGTGGAAGAAAACTTCCATCCCCAAGCTTTGCCCTGATAGGACAGGGGGAGGGGGATGTGCACACAATAACATGCAGACTGTTTTGGGGGAGTAGTAGGGTGCTGCCTAAGGCACTGGCTTCTGTCTTGCCTGTCTAGGACTGCTGGTGGTGTCCAGCGTACTCTAGCAGCCCGGGAGCTACTGAAAGTAAGCCAAAGGTGGGCAGCTGTGGGTGCCTCGCCTGCAGAGCCTGCGGTGAGAGCTCAGGGGACGCCTCGCTGGGAATTCCCACACAAGCCCGGGACAGGGAGGGTGCAGCCACTGAAATGGCTGCATTCACGGAGGAGCCCCGGATCTCTAGTAGGGATATCTAGGGAACATCTTTTCCAGTAGGGAGCCGGCTCATGATGTTTCGGGAAGGCTGCTGTTCCCCTTCAAATGTGTGAATCCCAACAGAAATGGAGAGGCTCACAGAGAAGCACAGGGAACAAAAGAACTCTCTACAAATGGACTCTAAAGAAATGGTGAAATAGGAAATGCCTGGCAAATAATTCAAAATAATGCTCATCATGATGTTCACCATTTCAGGAAAATTATGTCAGGATAAAATTAGAACATTAACAAAGAATATATGAACCAGCAATTTTTGAAGCCCCAAGATAGTGTAACACAATGGAAAAATTCACCAAAAGGCTTAAACAGTAGACTTGATCAGGCAGAAAAAACAGCGAACTCAAAGACAAGACATTTGAAATTATTCAGCCAGAGGCACAAAAAGAAAAAAGAAAGAAAAAGGAATGAAGAAAGTGGAGGAAATGATAAAAGGCACTGCAAGCTCCAGAGGATATTTGGGGTACTGTAAGTGCTCATTAAAGATCAATCTTTCCGATGCTTCCTTTCACAGAACCTAAGGATGCTCTGCTAAAGGTCTTCTTTTATTAGTTGTAACTAAAGACATTTCCCTTCCAGAATTCTTCCAAAGTTTCCACACAGAGTTAAAGGCATTGTCCATAGCTGTGAAGTAGAAAATTGATTGATTCACAATTTGGAACCAGATCCAATTTAGCCAAATCTAGTCTGAGAGTTCGTTCCAGAAAAGCTTCGTGAACAGGATACAAAGAGCAAGAGAAGGAAGCAGCTTCCACATCCTACACCCTGCAGGCGGCTTGGGCAGGAATATATTTGGTGCCTGATGTTTCTCAAAATTGGCATGAGGAAGGTGAAGGTGATGGACCCAGCTCCTCAATTTGATTTCCTCTGTGAGCCGGAGGCACGTGTGGCTGCATACTTCCAATTCCTTCATGCCCCTTCTCTAAGTTTTAGAACAATATCTATGAGTACCATGAAAGGCTATTAATGAAATGCAGAATCACAGTTGGTGTGGTGTTCTCCTGCATGGTGCTAGTCACTGGTGTAAGGCTGAGGAATGGCATTCCAGTGTGCTTCCTAAATATTTAGCACACTTTCCTTTTTAAAAACTTGCTTATTTTCAAGAAATATAAAAGTATTGTATGGTATGTAGTGATCTTAATTCAATAGCAAAACTAACTTCCCCTCTCTGTACTAAAATGACCTCACTTCATAACTACCTGAATTGCCTCTAGAGTCATCTTTAATTCAGTTATACTTATCCTAGCTCACTTCGAAGAACTCGAAATGAAATGGTGACTTCAGTTTCTGAGGTTATGATCAATAGCTATTAAGAGGAGGAGGAGATTTTTAAATCTGGGGAAAAGAAACTACTTACATTATCTGTGGCATCAATCTGAAGATTCTAGGTATCCAGACAATGCAAGAATTTTTATCATGATACATTCACAGCTTTTGTGTCTGGAATGATTCGATTAGTACAAGAACAGATTGTCAATTAGAATAAGAGCTAAGAGTTCAGCTTGCAGAGTATTTTAAACTTATGTGGCACATGTAGAGAGGGAATCAGATCCTTAAGAACAGAAATAGATGAAAGCTATAGATGAGAAGAAAATCTTCCGTAAGTCAAGTGTGTGAGTTTCTCTCACTGTGCCACTGGCTCCATGTAAATGCCAGATTTCATCTTACACATTGCCTAGATAGAGCAGATGTTGGCATTTAAGTATAGGTTGCTATGAGAGGAAATTGCCCTTGAATGAGAAAGGAAGTTTACAGGCAGAGAAAAATGATCTTCCCAGCTAATAGTTATAACCCCAATAACAATTGTTTTCAGCCAGAGGTTGTAGGGTTGAAAAGGAGGAGAAATATAATGATACTTCAATTCCGATCTAAAAAAGAAAGAAAATCAGCTTTGCTCTAAATTGTGAAGTGTGGGTTGCAAAGATAGAACCTTCTCCTCCCTCTTCTCAGACCTCAAGGCTTTATGTTAAATGGGACAAATCACATCCTTCGTAGTTCTGTTTGGTACAGCTGCTGGCTGCAGGTGGTGCCCTAAAAATATATTGCTTGTTTATTTTGCAATAGAGCAGTCTGCAGCGTGGTACATAAAAGTGCAAATGCTCCCCTCTGCTCTGCCCGTGAAGCACATGATGGGAGGCTAAGGCCATTGCCAAACCTAGCACGCGAAAGTCCACTCAGAGGAGACATAGGTAGCGAGCGCAGGAGGACGGCTCCTGGTAAGTTCCAGCTTCCTTGGGTTCATGGACCATGGTTGACAAGTAGACTGTCTGTCATCAGAACCCTTGACTGGGGTCTCAGTGAAGCAGAGCTAGGCAACAATTTGCTTTTGTCGGGAGAGTAATTGTGCTGCTCTAGAGATTAGCATTTGTAAACATGTGGGATATAAAAAGAAAAATCAATAATGCATCACCAAAAGAAAATACAAAGAGTAGTAGCAGGTAAATGTTCCTGGAGACAGCCTTAAGTAGAGGTTCCAACGATTTTTAATTTATGCCTTCAATGATCAAATGGTTTTCCCACTCACACTGGCTGAATACTCAATTAATACTGCTTAATCTCACAGCATTTTTGAGTACAACAGATTATGTGTGAAAATGCTACATAAATTATGGTTCAATTATGGTACATGGAATTAAGATGGCAATGTTCAATTGTTTCCTTGAACGAATCTTTAAGACATCCAGTGACATACACGAAGGCACTCAGCAAATACTTCTTGAGTGACTAAGCAAGTATCAAGCTGCTTCTGGCACAGAGAAGAGGAAGAAATGCACACGCAATGAAAAACTTTAGATTGACTCCATCCAGTGTCATATCACCATTTGAAAACTGCAAACTTTCACCCACTGAAACCCGTGAGTATCTAAATGCATCACTGATTGTATTTTTAACTGAATCATTAACTCTCTGTCATTCCATTTGATCTCTCTCCTAGGAGCAGTAAGTCTGAGGAGAGCTCTTTAGCCTGGATACAGAGTGCAAGTATGTGATAAATTGAAACCAGAAAAGGAAATCATCTTTCTCCATGAGTATGGAATCAAATTCATTCCATATAAATGAGAGGTGGCTTCTTCAGGAGTTCGAGTCAGCAGGGAAGGAGCAAAGTTGCCAGACCACAGAGGGTGACCACTAATTAGGTTTTGCTGAGGATCTCTGCCCTAGGGCAGGTAGCCTGTGTACAATATAAGGACAGAACAAGGGTTAATGAGCTCATCCCTGCCTGCTTGCCATGGACTATTTCTCTTCTGCAATGATCTTCTCCCATGTTACCTAACTATGCCCTGAAACCTTTACAAATTGTGAGCCAAATAAACCTTTCCTGCTTTAACGTTGAGTGTTGGGTATTTTGTCTTAGCAACAAGAAAAATAACTAAGACACTGTGTTAGGACTACATCAACCCCAAAATGGCATTAAACTAACTGGATGGCATGAAATTATAGTAAGGATGAGTTGTAAAACTTAGGAATTAAAAGCAAAAAGAAAACATACCCATAGTCCTGTGATGAAAATGTTCTGAGATCAATAGAGTTATGGAAAAAGTGGGAGAGAAAGTCATGACGAATAACTTGAAATCTCTGGGTCATGAGAGGAGAAATGGGCAATTTGTCTCTATCAAGTAGCTGATAACAAGTTGAACAGTTGAAGAGGGGGAGCTACTGAGAATCACTTAAGGAGGGCAGAAACTATATTTGAAGTTAGCATTAACTAAAATAATCCTGTAACAATGGCTTCTTTAATTTTAACAAAACACTATTATGAGTTAGGTTAGGAGAAGATTACAGGGATGTAAGGATGTGTGAAAAGCTGTGGTCGTGGTAGCCAGGGTAACACTTTGAGGGGAATTAAGCACACTGGTGACAGCGGAGAAGATGTCAGAGAAGAGTAAAAGTAAGATTCAGAAGCAGAGAAGGGAACAGCGAGGATCACGGACCCTGTGCCTTGTGGTGTAGAAGAACGTGTGGCATGAAATGGTATGGATTTAGATCCCGATGACAAAATGGGTAAAGACAAAGGCTACCGAAAAAATACCGCAGAGGGAGGACTCTTTACCTACTGTGTAAACACTTGTTAGCTTGAGTTTGTTTGCTCATATTTTTATTCTTTTCCACTCAGTAGAACACACTAAATAATAAATTATTGCTCATATTATAGCTGTCACTATAAATCATGCTTATATCCTTCCTTGGAGAATACTTTGCTCTTATTTAAAAACACTAACACATTCTACTATTATTATCCTATCACTGTGATGAGAAGTTCCAGTGGAGAGGAAGTTGCCATCAAAGACCTATTTATTAACAATTATTATCATAATAACTGATCATGACTAGAGAGACATCCTAAAAAACAATGATATTGTGTATCACAAAGGAGGAGAGCACATTTTATTTTGGTGGGAGGCTTTTAAAGTTCTTTGCAAAATATTATATCTTATTCTATTTTAGACATACTTGACTTATTTCTGAAAGAAGTTACTATGCAATGTAATTCATTTCTGAAAGAATTTTGATTATATCATTAAGTATAAAAAATAGGACTTTGTGAGATTCATTGCACAATGGTCTATGTAGACAATTTCAGTTTAAATCTCATATCATTAAAGAAAACCCACTTACTGGTGATTTGTTGCAACATATAATCTTTTCTATCATTTTAAGTGTATTAATATCTTTAGTCTGTGATGCTCCCAAACATTCCTATAGAGAGAGCGATGTGCTTGGGCTATGCGAGTGCTTCAAGCAGATTCTGATGACACAGGGTAGAGGCTGGTAAGGCACATTGAAAATAACAGTAAACTAAACCATACTCTACTATCCTATATTGCATTTCTATCCAGGAGTGAGCAAATTTAGTAGGATTTAGTTCACTTTTGTACGTCAGTCATTTAGTCTGAAAAGATGTTGAAATTCTCAATGAATAGTGGAAGGAAATAAGTTAAGGAGAAAAAAAATAATACTACCTTTTTGTATTTCAAGAAGATTCTTTTTAACATTATCTCATTTAGTTTATAAGTACAAAATACTTTATTCCACAACTGGGTATAAAATTTAAGGGCTGTTACTCACAGACTGTGCATAATTTATTTTATATTTCTGAATTTGCATGTAGGAAATACAGAAAATATGAAAAACAAAACTATATATATATATATTTAATTTCACTTCAGAAGCTGTTTAAATTCTTCTGTTTGGCTTGTTCATGTGTTTACAGAACTATTCACCAACTGCAAACTTGCAAAGACACATTATACTAGTAAAGCAAAATAAAAGAAAATACCTTGACAACTAACTGGTTAGTGGCTATTTTACCCAAAACTTGACTATCATCTGCAGATAAGTCATCAGGGCATTATAACTTAAAGAAGTAATGCAACAAAAAATTTATTTCCTAGAGGACTAGCAAGGAATAGCAGACAGATCAGAATACTAAGCTGTGTTCATTATAGAAGTAACTTATGTTACTTACGCTATTTGGTAATGGTAGTATTTCTCACTGTGAAAGGGTGGATCCAGGTGGGATTTGCAAGTTATTTTCATAGAACTTTGCTTACTCAAAGTGTTCTGCAACTCTCAGTAGAACCAAGAAATGTCCTTTCTGCATTCTGTTTAACATTTTCCTATTTCAGCAACCTTGAGAAAACTCCCCGTTTTCATTGATATTTGGTCCTTCTTCCCAGATTTTTGAATGCTTGTATAAACTCTCCTAATGCTGCAGAATGACACACACATTTGTCTTATTTCTTGGGTTACTAACCTTTGATGAGACGTTCTGTGCATGGGACTCCCCAGGACTACCCTGGAGCCAGGAAAGATGGGTGCTTTCCACTGCAAGCATTTTCCATCGCAGGCAGTGACCGGTTCAGGCAAGCTGTTGTGTGCCATCTTGGACAGCAATTAAGAATCAGGAGATTCAGTCTGCAGCCCCAGATCTCCACCAACTGCCTGCTTTGGTGGGAATACTGTACACATAGTGTACACGCAGATTCATTCTCTAATAACATGCCAGTTGTATGGAAGGATTTCACTGGCCCTCTGGAAAGTGACATAAAGGACTCTCCGGCAGAGAAAATTGTTGATAGGACAACCAGAGCTTCAGCGTTAATGCCATCTTGCACAGTTCCACACATTTTTGAGCAGTTCAAGACATTAGCAAGAACCATAGTGAAAAGAAAGGAAAAGTGCAGTATTTTTGGTGAAAACTTTGCCCTGCCTCAGGTCCAAAGAAACAACATTTCCAGGAATGGGTCGTGTAATGTTTATACACGAAACTCCTGAGCAGGAATTTGCGCTTTTTAGTAGCACCAAGAAATATTGTTTCAGAAAGTAGAGCCTATTCCTGCTTTTATATATTCTGAGAATAATTAAAAAAGTAAATTCACCTAAAACTATGCATTTGATAGCTCTTAATTAGTTTAGACAGCAACTGACTGCATACCATGGATCTGTTTCCAGCCACCATTCTGTTCCATTGGTTTGTATAATTGTTTTTATGTCACTATGATACTGTTTTATTTTACTACAGCTTTATAATGTAATTTAAAATAAGGAAGAATGTTGCTTTTTACTCTTTTATTTCTTAAAGTTGTTTTGTTATATGTTATTTTGTGGTTTCATGAATCTTAGGCTGGTTTCTTTCTGTTTTTCTAAAAATGCTATTGCTATCTTGATAAGGACTGTATTTAATCTGTTTATCACATTAGGTAGATTGGGCTCAAAGAAATGGCTATAAAAGAACCATTAGAGCCAGGTGGGTGGTGCATATCTGTACTCCCAGCATTCCGGCTGGCTGAGGCAGGAGCATCATAAAGCCCAACCAAATCAGGCCCACAAGCAACCTTGTGAGACCTCTCTGCTCCTCCAAAACAAATTAATTATTTTGATACATCTTAAATGTTAATACACTTGAAAGATATCCATTGTGTTGCTCTTTGCAATATTTCTGATGAAATTTGAATGCCAATTTGATTTAAAATTCACCTGTTCTTATTTAAAAGCACATAAAACCTTTCTTGTTCAAATATCATAACTTTTTATGCAGTTCTTCTTCTTTTTGAATCTGGAGTCCCAATTCACAGAATTTTGTCCTAATAACATAGGCCTATATACTTGAAAGTTGTATGCTATGTATTTTTCCATACCACTACCACTTTGCAATGAATTTATGTGAATATGCAGAAATCATACATGCTAAATTTAATATGTATACATTTAGATTTGATTTCTCTTTCCCCTGCCCATAGGCATTCAAAGTATGTTATGTGCATTTATGAGTCCATCAAAATGAAATCTATAAAGCTGTATAACTAATATGCACTAATCAAAAAGATGAAAAAATATATTCTTGTTTGAATTATAATCATAATTATTACTTTACAATATTGATTCAAATGATGTATGGTATTAAATGCATTGATCAAAATTATTGTGAACAAAAATAAAATTTTACTTAAAAATTTATTAGTATTAGAATGAAACAGTTCCACATGAAAGACATTCTTAGAGCCTCAGAAGTGTTGTTATAGTGATGTCACTTACCATAAATTTTTCAACTTATTGTAAGTTGTATTCCACAATATACATAATTGACTATAGATGTCAGTAACTACTATCTGATAAATCTATAAGGTTTTCATTCAATTTTAATCAAAGCAAAGGATTGGAAATTGTCCCCTTTGCAGCAATAATTTCTGAAAAGTGTAACAAAAAATACAACTAAGACAAAATAAACAACTTAATTATACACTTAACTCTCTTAAAGGCAGAAATTACATTAAAAAGAAAGATTGAAAAATATTAAAATACTTATTTTCAATGTATGTTCTTGGATACAATATTTTTCTTAGTTTTAAAATATTGTGTGCTTCGATTGTGTTCTTATCAGAGTATGAAGCTAAGTTCTAGCTAAGTTTATGAAAACAGGCCAAATCTATGACTTATAATTTAAATGGCTAAACCATTTTTCACTGGCAAGCAAATCAACCAAATGAACTTTATTTTTTCTTAATAAAGATCCATCTTACTTTTTCAGCTTAAGTAAGTATAACATAGGCTGTATCCATGGCAACCACATTCCCTCTGAACGTAGCGGTAGCTGGGTGTCAGCTCACAGCAGTCCTCACACATCCCTTCAGAATGACACAGGCTTTTGACTTAGATGTAATGTTTACATTTTTATTTGCAATGCTCTAGGTGAAATGAAAATTAGCATCCAGATATTTAACTACGAAATCGCTTATCTGGAATAAGTGTTTCTAGATAATGAATCATGGAAGAGAAACATACCCAAGACCACACACAACAGCACATTTAAAGGAACTCCGACATGCCATTCCCAGCTCACAGACAGTCAACCTGGAACCACGGCTTCAAAACAAGGAAACTCTCTTCACCCAAGCACTGAGTCCAAGACAAGTTGTACCAAGTTATACTGAAGTATTCACAGATACGTCAATAGCTGGCATAATTGGAATGCCCGTAACTTCCTTGATTTGTGGCACACATTTTATTCACTGCACTTAAAAAACACAATCTGTTGAGCAATAATTCCATGCACTATTCAAAGTACAGAGATTTTTGACCAGACAAAAACATAACTGAAGAATAAATTGATTGCTAACTTATTTTTAACTATTAGCTACATCCTGGTTATTAAAACTTTTTCTAAACTCTTCTATGACTTCCCTGCTAATATATGTGGTTTCTAAGTCACCTCTAATGACTGTGGGAAATGGTAAGCTTATTTACATTTTTACCAATATCCTCTGCTATTGTCTACAGAAACAATTAATAGTCAACCTGCTGTGAATTTAGAAGTATATCGGAAGTAAAGGAAATCAAAGAGAGGAAGTAAATGAAAACAAAAATGAGCAACTTGGTTGGAAAGGTTTCCATTAAATTTACAAATATTGATTCTCTGGATGTGGCCAGAGAAAAGAGAGATAAAAGATTTTATTTTCCAGTGAATTATCTGGAATTTTAACATATATTCAAAAAATCACCACTTCCTTTATTGCTATAAATGTTTTCTCAGTATTACTGATGGGTATGTATTTGTAAAGCACACTTTGTCTTCCTTGCATTAGTTACAAGAAGTGCAGAGTGATGTGTGGGTCCATAAAGTGAGGCATACTCATACCCATTGCCCAACTCATGGCAGACCAAGCTAAGCAATCATAGTGTTCTCTCCCACTGATAGACTCAGACTCTGCAGATCTCAGGACTCCATTATTTATCAGCTTGAGCTAGGCTTGGAGGTCCTGTCCTGTCTCTGGTCTCTGGCATGAGAGCATGTTTCCGTCCCTATTTCCTAGCGACATATGTGAGGAAGGGCTTTTAGCATGCTCTGCTCCCCTCACCCAACTGTTACTCAATTAAAAGACTGAACTCCCATGAACATGTTTTCTAACTTGGGCAGTTCCAATCGCTGAAGGGATCTGATTAATTCTCCCGTAATATGAACAACCTCATCCCCCTAGACTATCTCCTCACTTGCTCCACACACATGTGATCTGTTTTGTAAATGTGGCTTCTGATTTTTGGTGGTCATTAAAGCGGTGCACACCTGCATGCCTTTAGCATGTGCTGTGTGATGCTACTACAGGGAGAAGCTGCAGAGGAATGAGGACAATGGACACTTTACACCCGGATCAGCAGAATGGGGCCTGGCGGGGCTCTCTGCTCCACTGGAGGCCGAGTGACTGATAGTCTCTCTTCCCAATTATAAGGATATTATGCTTGTCTTCCTTTGGCTCGAGATGGGAGATATCTGTCTGTGTGCCATGCAAATGTGAATGCTAATTTCAAAACCAGCCAGGAGTTGATTGGCAGAAAACGGAACAGTGGGATGACAGGCATTCTAGGGGTCAGGAATCAGTAAAAGAAGAGCTCAGGCAAGGTGGGTAAAAGAAGCTGAAGGAATTTGGAGTTTAATCAAGAGCAATAGCTGAGAGAGCAGCAGTCGATGGAAGCAGATGGAAGCCAGCTATACTGCAAGGCGGGGCTGTTTCAAAGATTCGGAGAAAAACAATAAGAGTGAGAGCTTAGCTGATTTTACAGAAAGCAGAGTGTAACTGAGAAGCCAAGATTACTTCCCAAGAGCACAGGCTGTATCATCCCTGGACCAGTCCCGAAAAGGCATGTGTTCATATCCAGCTGGCACCCTTGAGAGCCTTGCTCCAGTTGGACAGTGACAACCCCAACGTCAGGGGTCCTGACATGTGTTTCTCTGGATGCTGTAAGACACAGACACTCAGGAAGCATTCCCTGGACCTGAGTGAAGGGAATGTTTTATTGCCAGGGAGATGATGGGTACCAGAAGGAGAGGAGCAGAGACTCAAGACACTATTTCTCCATTAATCATTCTAGCACAAGCCATCAGAAGTGCTACAGGACAGCATCTTTGGAAGGCTTCCAGTAACTATGTGGAGCAAATTGTTCAACAGGAAGCCTCCTGGGTTTGCAGTGTAAAACTGCAGTGAAGATTTGCTAAGCTTTTCTGTACCTAGGCACTTTCAGCCCAAGGCTAGCTATACACAACAGCCCAGGTAGTCAGAAAGCTGTGATTTCTCTAAGGAACAGCTTCAGTGCACAGCAGGGAACTTATCCTCCAAACAATTGGAATTGCAAACAAACTCCCGGGAAGGAAGGAAGCATGCATGGAAGGGAAAGTGGGAAATGGACCACATCCTGTGGCTGTGTGTTCAAACTATTTCTTCACTACATTGGCAGTGGATTTAGACAAGAGAAGTGATAACCAATAATTGGAATCCTTGATTACATCTGCTCTTGGGGACGCTCCAGCCAGTTTGTTTTTACAGAGATTATTTTTTTAACTTATGCAAAAATATTTTTCTTAGGGTGATAAGGCAGCATCAGCATATGCTTCCACATCTGAATGCATTTCTGTGCAAACTTTTAGATGGGGTTTAACAAACTTGTGAGTATAGTTATATACACATTAATTCAAATGACTCTCTAAAATCTATGTAAGTACCCACATACATGAATTATATCTTTACATTTTCCTTGAAATATAGGTGGAAGCTTTAAAGAAAGTTGCAGGTATGATTTTTTTAAAAAGACTCCCAAAGAATGTAAAATGTTGTTTAAAAACTCCCTTTTGTAACATCTAAAGACATTTTACCTGTCTTCAAATCCCATAAATATTTCACTTATCCCATATGAGACTGAATATTATTTTAAGTGGATTTTAAAGAATAATATGGCTACTTCCATGGCAGCAAACCTAACACATTTTTATTTCAAGATAAGCAAAAGGAATATTTCTTGAGAAAATTTTGTTTCTTTTTTGAAAAAAATATCTCAGGTTCAATATATTTACAGGAGACTGCTCAGTGCCTTGGCCAGAACATAATTCAAAATTACATAAATGAATCTCCAGCTATGGTAGTTCTGCCTCCTTCCTGGTCATCCTGTGATTGGTGGGTCTGTGTGACAGATGCAGGACAATAAACTGTGGACACCAGCATCTCCTTCAAGGACACCCCTGTGCCCATGTGGACTCCGCAAAGCTGTCAGATCTCGGCCTGACTGGCTTGACGGATGTACCATCAGTCTGTCCCCTTAGTGACCATGCCAATAGTGCCTTCTGCTGACATGTGGAACAAACCTTTATGATTTTAGTGAGGAATTTAGGAAGTATTCCCTAGCACAGCACACTTACAGCACCTATATGTGTTGATACACATTCATTTTTCATACCAGAAGAATCTAACTCATTGGTGCCATTCGATCTGTAAGTTCCTATTTCTTATTATTCCATTGTGAGTTAATATCATTCCCAAAAGGATAAACTGCAGAGAGAGGTAAAAGGCCAATTCTACTTGCATTATCAGTCACTGACAATTCTCAGACTATGCACATTCTGTGCAGATCTATGTGGAATGTCAGAAAAATATAAATGGTTCTATATCTGGAATGAATAAATGGATTCATGTACAGTGTAGCAAAGTTGTCTCACAATATAAATCTCACAATACACTTAGTCATAATCAAAGTTCTTAATAAAAGTTCCTCTTGAAAAGGGAAGTTTTTTTTTCTTTTTTTTTTTTTCTTTTTTTTTTGGTACTGGGGATCAAACTCATGACCTTGTGCATGCCAGGCAGGTGCTTATGCCACTGAACTAAATCCCAGGCCAAAAATGGATATTTTATTTATCCCGGCAATATAATGTAAAGTGATTTATTTTGTATAACAAGAAGATGTTAGTTTGCTGTTTGTGACTTTTATGCCTGCTGGTAAGAGGGGGTTTCTTTATCGGCACACTGTGACAAAACACGATGTGAAAGGTTAAAAGCAAAATTATAGAAAGTGGAATTGTTCTGAGAAGGGAGGGGAGCTGATAAAATGCCACGGATGATTCTTGGGGGAAATCTGGGAAGAAAACAGAACACTGGGCAAATTGAGAAGAGAAATCTTCGCGCTGGCAGCTCAGCCAAAGAAACCCTGAGGGAGAAGATATCTGCCACGGTCTTACACACTTCTTTTTTTGAAAGTTAGCTTGCAAACTGCACCTCCATCTTCCCTCTGGAGTCCTAGGAGTCTCCCACAAAGCCACATAATCACATCTTGCCTGGCCTGATTGCCCATGCAAAGCGCTGATGATATTGAAGGCTATTTACTGATTGCTGACGACAATCAGCACCCATGGCCCAGGAACTGTTTGGCTGAGAGGGATAAATTCCTATTCAAAGTGACACCAATTAGAAAAAAGCAGAATGACCAAACTTTCTCCGCCGATTCCGTTTATGAGCATTCAGCTCGTGCAGAGATCAGCCAAGGGGCTGGAAGGCGCCGACACTTACTGCCAGGAGGAGCTGGAGGGAGCTGTGAGCCACCTCTATGTACTGGTACTCCAGCAGGCATCCCGAGACCGTGATGTAGCGATGGTCCTCTGGGGCCCAGTCGGGCGCGGGCGTCACCGAAGTCACCATGCATCCCGGGCCATTTTCCATCCACCAGGATCGATGCATCGAAATGTTGAAAGTCAGGATGAGGTCTGTTTCCTGCAAGAAGGCAGGTGGTGAGGATGGGAACCACTGTGAAGACACCAGCTTATTTGGGGTTAACTTGTTTCAAGTTTCTTACTGAGAAATGTGGGGTTCCCCACTTTACCCTATTAGATTCTACAGGCAGCCAGGGAGCCTCCATGACTGCAATGACAAAATGATTTTATTAGAAAAAGTACTCATGATTTACATTAACATTGAAGAGTCCTTGCATTTTATTTGTGTTACAAAGAGCATGATTTAGTCTGCACCAGGAGCTGATATTCTTGCTAGTGCAGTGCTATATTTTTCTCTTACTCAAAATATTTGCTTATCATACATTTTAATCCCAAAGGTACATTGTAATTTAGCAACAGTTAACGTTGCAGCAAATGTTAGGATTTACAAGACTGGATGTAACTTCCGGTTCCATGTGAATTTTGAGTTTGTGGTCTTTGTTTCTGTGAGAGATGTTAGCAAATGGGATCATATGAAATTAAAAAGATACTTCACAGCAAAAAAAAAAAATTATCACTACTGTGAAAAGAAAACCTACAAAATGGATACGACTTTAGTCAGCTATTCCTTAGACAGAGGACTAACAGGTTGAGCATATAATGAACTCAAAAAAACAGATCCCCAAAAATAAAAGACCAACAAAAAATAGGCAAGTGAAGTGAGTAGACACTTCACAGAAGTATAAATTGCCAATAAATATGGAGAAACAATGTTATTAATCATTAGAGCAATGAAACTTAAAACAACACTGAGATTCTGTCTGATGCCAAAAGAATGGCCAACATCAGGAAATCAAATAATAACAAATACTGCTGAGGATGTCAATAAGGGGGGCCCTTCTACATTATTGGCAGGAATGTGAGTAAGCACAACTGCTCTGGAAATTGTTATGGAGATTTCTGAAAACCATAAGCCAGAAATTCCATTTGACCCAGCCATTTCCTCTCTAGGTATTTTCCCCAAAGGCGTCACATTACAGTGATCCATGTGCACCCGTGTTTATAGCAGCACAATTCATAATAGTAAATCTTGGAAGCAGCCTGAATGTCCATCAACGGACAAGCTGATAAAATGTGGCATTTACACAAAATGGAGTCAAAGTCTGACATAAAGAAAGATAAATTTGAATCAGTTGTAGGAAAATGGATGCACCTTAATAACATAATGTTAAGTGAAATAAATCAGACACACAAAGTTTAAATACCAGATGGCTTATCTCCTGTGAGGGAAACCAAGTTATAAATAATGAGCAAAATACAAGATAGATAATAGGAAGTAATCCACAGATCTTTCTCAAATGGGAAGAGGATCAAGAGACAGAGGAAGGAGGGTAGGAGAGAAATGGACTGAAAAAGGAATTAGCCTGGGTTATGTACATACACCAATTGCATATAAGGAATGCAAATAGATACTGCAAACATAAATTAACAAAAAAGAAAAATAACTCAAGAAGAAAATCTATGTTTCTATGTAATAAAACACGATATTAACTGGTTTCCCCCTTTCCTGTTGCCAGCATCCTCACGATGCACAAGAAATTGTTCCAGAGCTTTGGGGCCCTGTGTATTCCAAATCCAAGGAGGCTCAAGTACCTTATATAACACAGCACTTGGATGGATACAGATGCAGAATCTGGATACAGAGTGCTGATTTTATTTTAGCAAATTAATATCTTGTCAACTTCTTCAGTGATTGTGGTCATGATATTTCTCAGAAATTAGCACATTTTTCAGG